>NC_079497.1:3868101-5068101 GCF_030052815.1 Hevea brasiliensis | reverse complement strand
TTGCACAGCCACATTTTTGCCAAAATTCATTTCTGCCGAAACTTGCATAAGCGTGTGCATAAGTTATGCACTCTTGCATGACTTCAAATCCTGCATTTTCAATTTTTGCTGAAATCTGCATAAGGGAGTGCATAAGTTATGCACTTCCGCATGACCACATTTCCTGGAATCCCAAAATCTGCCGAAACTTGCATAAGGGAGTGCATAAGTTATGCACTTCCGCATGACCAACTTTTCTGCATTTCCACTTTCTGCCGAGATCTGCATAAGCGAGTGCATAAGTTATGCACTTCCGCATAACCACATCTTTTGGAATTCCAAAATCTGCTGAAACTTGCATAAGGGAGTGCACGACTTATGCACTTCCGCATGACCATATTTCCTGGAATCCCACCATCTGCCGAAACTTGCATAAGGCAGCGCATAAGTCATGCACTTTTGTATAACTGACTTTTTTCACTACAAATTTCAGCCGAAACTTGCATAAGTCAGTGTATAAGTTATGCACTTTTGCATAACCAATTTTTCACACTCTTTATCTTCTACCGAAACCAGCATAAGAGAGTGCATAACTTATGCACATTCATTCTCCCCTTATGCAGTTTTACACATGTCCTGTTCAAATCAAAAAAAATTTTTTGGCACCCACTTTCCCACCTCCACTTCCCGTTGTTCCTGTTCACGCCTTTCCCCCCACGTCCATTTTTCTCGGCATCACTCCTCCTTCCCACTCCTCTTTTCACCGCCCTTTGCCCTAACTTCCCTCTGCCTCTTTTACTTTCTCCATCACCTCCTCCATTCTCACCATCGACAACACCATGGAATCGCCTCCTCATTCCCCTCAAAACTCCCCTCTCCAAGTCTCGCCCTTAGCAATGCGGCCCCCCAACCCCGATTCACCTCCACAACAAATCCCTCCACCACCTCCCATAGCCACTTATAAGAGAAAAATTTGATCGAAATCCACCCAACCCATGGCTTCTGCACCTCCTCTAACAAAACGCAAAGACCCACCTACCACTCCACTTTCAGAACCTCCACCCAAAAACCCCAAAACTTCAGCTTCCACACGATAAGGGGTTGGCGTTTCTGCCTCTACCCCACAAGCCAAATCACCCTCTTCTAGCAAAAAGCAAACTTCAGCAACAACACAGGTATCTAAACTACCTTGGCCCCTCCCTAATGCAACTCACAAGGCAACCTTTAAGAGACTCAAGGACAGGAAAGTGCAACCCACTAGGTACATTTCTGCAAATGCTCTCCAATCAGTTGGTTTATTTGATAATGTGGTTGCATACCTTGATGGTTTAGGTTGGATGGAATTTGTGCATAAACAAGAACTAGTTTATTCAGCTCTAGTTTTGGAATTTATTTCCTCATTTTCTGCTACTCTGAAATTGTATGAGATAGATTACAAGCCAACCATGAAGTTTAGGTGTTTGGGGCAAAATAGAGAGCTATCATTAAACCAATTTCATAGTATTTTTGGGTTTGCAATTGATGGACTATTTAGGGTGCCATATACAGGCATAGAGGTAGCAAATAAAGGTGTTTGGAATGCTGCTCAGTTTTGGAGGAGTATCACAAACCAACCTCAGAGTTTTTCTGCTGGCAGATCCAAGACCTCTCAAATACTAGACCCTGCACTTAGATTTATCCATAGGCTTATTGCTAGCACTATCTTGGGCAAAGGAACTAGTTCTGGTGCTGTTGGAAAATCTGAATTGTTCATGCTATGGTGTGCTTTTCACAAAGTCAAAGTTTCTCCTGGTTACTTCTTTTGTGAGCATGTGTTACATATTGCTACCAAATCCATAGGTGACATAGTCATGGGTGGGCTCATAACTGTTATAGCCAAGCATTTTGGTTTTAATCTGGAAGAGCATCCTCTACCAGCACTTTCAGACACTCTTTATTTTGATGCTACACACCTATACAAAACTGGATTCAGTTTGCCACCTTCTGACACTACACAACTAGCAGCAGATACAGGACCCACTGCACAACCAGAGGCACAATTTGTCCCACCAGTCCAACAGCATTCTACTGAACCTGCACCACCCACTTAGCCTACACAGGATACCCCAGCAGATTCTGCATAGCCTACACCTTCTGCAGCTGGACCCTCTTCATCCACAGCACCTCCTCCCTTCAACACTAAAGCCTTATTCACCTATCTTGAGAGGCTTAGTAATGATGTATACTTTGTGGATAGGAAGCTTGAAATTGGTCTTGATACCCTCAAGGATCGTCATGATCAACTCTTTGATTTTGTTATGGAAACCAGAGACAAACAAAAAGAGTTAAAAGAGATGATGAAACAACTCATGGCTTTTCTGGGAATGCCACCTCCACCTCCATCACCTCCTCCAAAACCACCCCTTCGGCAGCAACCAACTCCTTCAAGTCCTTTAGCAGCATCTTTGGACAAGGGCAAAACCATAGAATTAGATTAGTCTTTATTTTGCTTTTGTTCAAACTTCTAGGAGTTTTTCTTTTTGGATGTGCTGAAACAATTTTAGTTTGCCTTGAATTCTGTTTTCTTAAAGTTCTATTGGATGGCTATTCCATTAGTTTTTCATTGATTCTCATTGCCTTTACTGCCCTTTTGTGCATACTTGTCCATACACTGTATATATTTGCATGCCTCTACTGTTGTTTGCACATTTTTCCTTGCAATATCATTATGCAGCAGCTTTTGAATATACTGCACAGGCTGTGAAACTCCTTATGCAAATGTTCTGCATAGCCTGTGTAGTCCCTTATGCAACTCATACAGAACTGCACAGCTTATGCACCCTCCTTATGCACCTGTTCTGTACAGCATTTTCTTCTGCATAACCTGTGTAGCTTCTTATGCATCACCATCATCTCTAGAATTCTCATCTGCTCTATACCAGGTAACTCTTTTCTTTTGCTCTTAAATTTAACTATTCCTGATTATTCCTCTTTGCTTTGAGTTTTGATAATGCACTGCTTGAGACATTGAGGACAATGTCTAATTTTGAGTTTGGGGGTGTGCATTTTGATTTTTGCTACATTTTTCATATTTTGAGTATAAGAACATCTCATCCCATTCCATTTACATATATTGTAAATATTTTACATATACATCCATACATACATATACATAATACATTTACACACACATTATACATCACTTAGAAATTGTACACATTGCACACAAATAGATTTCCTCCAATTAGTTAATGCATTGCTCATTTTTAGGAATCATGCATTAAAATCTTTTGCCAAATCCCTTGAGTATTGAAAAGTTGCCTATGAGAGTGATTTGACTTACCTTTAGTTGGGTTTGTGGATTGAAAGTTTTCTAAGAGGTGCAAAGTTTTGAAGTGTTTATCCCTTGCCTATATCTTCTTAGCCAAAAAGCCATCCAACTAGTCCTTTAGATATTGGAGTGTTTAGAGGGAGTTATTGGATAAAAGGTAGTCAAATGATGTCTCACCAATCCTAGAACAAATTTTCTAAACCTTTCAAGGCGAAATACCAGCTTGTACTTGAAAATAGAGATGATTAGGCATTCTTTGATTTAAACCTTCTCATTTTAAACCTTTGGCCCTTTTCCTAATTAAAATTGACCCTTACAAACCCCTTTGAGCCTTTTTATTCCTAACTTTTCTTGAAACCCTTATTGCTACCTAGCCAATGAACCAAACACTCCAACCCTTTTCATGAGAATAATTATTTATAATATTAGGTACATAAAAAAAATAAAAAAATAAAAATAAAAAAAATACAAATAAATAAAAAAAATACAATAAAAGAGAGAAGAAATGCTTCTCATCTTGTAAAAGTGCTAGTATATGTGTTTTTCATTATTATCATTCAAATTGAAAGAAATCCACCCAAAGTAATTAAAGGAAATGAGTTTGGGGGTGGCATTTTTAGGGACAATCATCAAGAGAAAAATGCAAGATACAAGTTTAAAGTATCAAAGTGTCCCTCCATTTTTATGTGTTTTATAAAATATGCTAGCACTTGATAATTCTCATTGTGTATTTCTCTCCTCCATATATAAAAAAAAAAGAGAAAAAAAATAATAAAATAAGAAGTGTACCTTATGTTTTCAAGAATGTAAATATTCTCATGCTTTGAATCTTTTTTACCCCTTTTTCTTCTTAGCCTCATTTTGAACCCCATGGCCCCATTACATCCCTAAAAAGACCTTTGATCTCTTGATAGTACTTGCTACATTAGTGGAGATAGGAGTAGGGAATTTGCCTATGGGATTAGAAAATTATCCATTCATTCATTTAATTTCATCATTCTATATAGAGACACTTTGACTATTGATTGTCCTAGTATTCCTTTTGAGCATGACTCTCTCTTTTGATTGGTTGGTTTGGGAATTTTGAATGATAATTGACTTGATGGCTAAGCGGTGAAAGCTTGGATAAGCACTAGATTCTTTGCATTTTGAAGGATGGGTATATGGATAGTTGGTATGGCTAAAGGTATGTTAAGTTACTTTAATGGGTGATTTTCATAGCTCTTTGGATAAGGCACCCCTAAAAATTGCATCACATTTTAAAGTTTGCTTGAGGACAAGCAAAAGCTTGAGTTTGGGGGTATTTGATGCATATATTTTACATAGTCATTTAAGTTTAATTTTATGGCCATTTTATTTGATTATTAGTCACTTTTAGCTAATTTCATTAGTTATTTAGATAGTTTTTCATAATTGCCAATTTTTGGATTAATTTGTAATTTTATTTTGTTTGTAGGAAAAATGGTGTTTTTGAAGGACTAAAAAGAAATTTTGCCATTGAGGAGTGATTTCTACAGCCAAAGATGTCAAAAACAAGTTTCAAAGTTGAAATATGCATTAGCCAAATTGCGCATAACTTGCCGCATAAGTTATGCAGTTCTGCATAAGGAGAAGAAACTGTCCCCACTACTTGCCGAAATCTGCATAAGTTGCCGCATAACTTATGCAGATTCGTGCCTCCCTTATACAACCTCACAGAATTGTGCATAACTTATGCAGTATTGCACCTTGCTCATGCAATTTCGAATAAGAGAGCCAGAAACCAGCCGAAAACTGCATAAGGCACTGTATAACTTGTGCAGTCCACTTATGCAGTCCCACAAAGACTTCATAATGAGCTGGCAGAAGATTCCCTCAAAAAATCACACCTCAAACACAGTATTTTAGGGCTCCTTGTCAGAAAAAAAGTTATAAATAGACCCTTATCCCATTTTAGAAAGGGGAGAAAAAGAGGAAGAAAAGGAAAAGGAGAGGGCAGCAGCTGAAGAGTCACAATCGTCTCCCACACCATTTCCAACCAGATTTGGAGATTTCTTTCTTTTCTTGCATTTTTCCTACCTTTCTAGTGTTGGGTTTCTTGTTTCTTAGCTTAGATTAAAGCTTTATTTCCATATTAACTCAGAATATCTTGTAAATATTATGGGTAGTGAGTAGTTTTAAATAGATTCTAGAGTAAGGGATGTAATATTTGAGATATTTTATGGATTTTGATTGGGTAATCCATATTTTGTGGTCTTAATGAGTTTTATTCATTTCTTGTGTGCTTAATGACATGCTTAGTGTAGGATCTCATTAAGTGATGTTCTTAATCCATGGTTGAGGCACCGAAAGGAGAAGGCCTTGTGATAGATAATCAAGAAATTGGACTTAATTAACTTAGATCTAGAAATAGACTAAGGATTAAGAGGATTCACAGATTAATTAAAGAACCTAATGGGTCTTAATTAACTCTAACTCCACGAAAGTAGGATTAGATTGATTAAGGCACTCTTTGTCTCACTCGAAAGGGTATTCAAAGGATTTAAGAATTAATTTCCTTAAAACCCGTAAGTTCCATAAGATTGGATAACCAATTTAAAATCCCAAAATAGCTTGAATATGAACTCCCGAACTCCGGAATCGCCTTTTTATCATTGTTAATTTCTAATTGAATTTAATTACTTGCCAATTTAAATCTTGCCATATTTGAATTTGCTTATTTTAATTTGATGCAAATTTAGTTTAATCATTACATTGTTGAATAGACTATTAATCTCACACACATAAAATTCACACTCCAATACCCATCAATTTATTGCTTTAATTTCAAAAATAGTTCAATTTAGTCAACTTTTTATATCAAAAATTCAATCATTAACACAACTCCTCTTGGGAACGATATCTTTTCTATATTACTTGTACGACCCGTGCACTTGCGGTTGGGCCACATCAAAGACTAAACACATTAAAATCAAATATCACTTCCTTAGAGAAGTTGAGAAGGAAGTTTAAGTGAAATTGAAGAATTGCAGCTCAGAGGATCAAGTCGCTAAATTTAAGGAGAAATTGTTGTTGACCGTAGAAATTTGCAAACTTTTGTATCATCTATATATATAAATGAAATGAATTAGATTATGTTCCTTCCTTTCATTCCCCTTTTTTCTCTATTGTTCTTTAAACTACGAACAGAAACTGTGGTTTTGACAACATTTCACAATAATTTTATGTCAAGTTTTCCCTATTTTTTGTTGATGCAAAATGTTCAGAAATGGGATTATTTTCCTTTTCTGAAAATTGTAATTTTGAATTTTGATCCATTCAATGCTTCATGCTTCAAATACTTGATGAACAATGTCACTGTTACTAGTTGCCCCTGCTTCTTGTGTATAGAGATATGGTTAGTGTTGTGAAATGCATAATTAGCTAGGCAGTTGCTTAATTAGAATGCTTATGTTTCAGAAGATGTGAAATATTTAAAAACTATTTTGCTATGGCAAAATAGTTTAAAAGTCAATTTATTCACTTGCTGAATGCTAATATCAAACTGACATGCATATTGATAATTTACTTGACTGGTGGAGGAGGGTATGGAATAGGAATTAAGTGGAGGTCATTTTTCCTTTTCACTACAGCACTAAAAACTTCAGCCCTGTCAAGATTTTCTGGCTAAACTCCAGTGGGTACCAAGGGTACAGCCGTATCCAAGGTGTCATGGCACCAAGAGTATAAGCTGCAACTTTTGTTTTTTCAGGAGTTGCAAGTTTACCAGGACCTTTCAATACTAATAACACTCTACCACATACCAACCGAATTGTGTTCATTAAACTATTTAATTATTCAGTGTAAAGAAGTTGAAGGTTATGAACATGGTACAAAATTCTAGAGCCATCATCCTTTGATTATTGATACTTCGAAATTATTACAACCAGAATTTTCAAGTCAAACAATCTACTGGAAAATTTAGTAGTATGAATGAAAATGCAACTCAAATGGTTACTCTAAAATTGCCAGTAATCCCATACAAGTTGATGGACTTCAATAATAATTGTTGCATTTAGATGGATAGCATAGCAGAAGAACGATTAAAAGATTAAATTCAATTTGTCTATGGAATAATTGAACATGTTGATGAATCTATGAAATATAATAGTGTATCAATTATATAAAAGATGTTTAACTGTAGAAATTTAATATAACTTAGCAAGGAAGAAGACAAAAGAAATAACTATGTACTACGATTACAGCACTCCAACTCTAGTTAAACTAGCAAATTGTGAATGTAGTTCTAGGTCCAACATAGTACTATGACTTGTGCACCATCGCCATTCTCCCCTTTCCTGCCACTACTGCTCCTCAACCTTAAACAATGCTAACCAGAGATCTCCATTGTGCCTAAAAGACCACAGCTGCACTATGTAATTTTGTTTGAACTTCCCTGATGATTCCTTTCCAAGACTTTCTTCCAACTAGATGTCAACACATAGGTACTGCTACTTTTCAAATTCCATTGCCTTAGCAACATCTCAGACTCAGAACCACAAGGTTCCATGAGTGTAACTGGTATTTTCTCCTTGGGCTCCTTTAACTCTCTCTTCTCATCCTCTGTAAGAAAACTGAAATCTCTTATCTGCTTAAAAGGGATTGAGAAACGATTGTGATGAGTATTCAAATCAGTGGCAAACATCTGTTTCATTATTACCAACTTCACATCAATGCCTCCTCTTGCTTGAATTTTATGCCACCATTCCTCAGGCATGTCAGTAGGTGTCTTCAAACCAAAATTTGCAAAATTGATTCTGTAGGCCTTGGTCTCTTCAGCAATTTCTTTTTTCTTCTGCTCATCTTCGTTGCTGCTACCACTTTGAAAGCATCGCTTGCCACTAACCCTTTTCTTGTTCTCATTCCCGCTCTTGCTCCCAAAAGACTTCACATGAAGAAGTAAAGATGAATGAGAATGAGGTTTCTTGTCTACGTGTTGTCCATGGCCCCTGCTTTTCTTGGGCACATATGCAGCAAGTCGGTCATCATGCTTGATCATGGCTTCAGCTCTTACTTGTTGCATAAAAGTAGTCAGAATACTTTCTTCCATTAACTTGATCGCAGCCACCATTCTGTCGAAACACCCACCGTCATCTGCATCAAGAACTCTGCCCATCTTTATTTCTCCCTTTTCTAGCGAAAAAATATTTCTACACATTTCAACAAGCACAAACCTACATATAGTTTATGACTTCAATTAATCCTTGAAGATTTGCGATCTATTGATATACTTCATTCGTTTTCTTTCCATTAATTAATTGTTTGTGATATCTTGTGATATCTTTTATCTGTAGATATCTTTCATTAGTTTTTTTTTTTTTACATTAATTAATTATTTGTGATATCTTTCATCCGTTGATATTTCCTTATTTCATTTATAGTAATCTTGCTCTGCTTCAGAATCTTGAAAGCACGCTTGTGTCTAGCTCCATTATCATTGGTTGACATTAATTCTTTATTATCTCTAATTTATTAATAGTTATTATTTTAGCAGACAAAGTAAATTTTTAATATGTATAATTTATTAGTGGTTACTTTAGCTTTTAATATTTAAAATTATGGGATTTTTATATAATTTATTAATGGTAATTTAAATTTGGTCATGATCATGAGTTTATTCTCAAAATTTAATTTTTTTTTTAATTTCTAAATTATTGTATTATAAAAATTTTGATATCTTCTGTATATATTTTTTTAGTATTAAAAATTTTATATAATTTTTATCCTAAGAGTCGTAATTAATTTTGAAAAACAATAAAAATAAAGTATAGATATAGTTGTAGGCCTTAATGAGCTTTTAATAATTCATTTTAAAGAATTTAAATTTCAAAAAATTATTAAAAAAATATTTTGTTATATATCTTTGATCACTTTATTTATTGTGAATAATATATTTAATTCATTTGAAATTCACCTTCCATTTGTATCGAGAGTTTCCTAAATAGCATACGCACTTGCAGTGCTTTCAAGAACTGAAATAGGGAAAAAAAAAAGAAATAGGCGCATTTACTTTTACATTTACGTACCCATTAAGTGAGTAAAAAAAAACAAACAAAATTCTTGCTAATCGCAAAACACACACTCATTAAGTTTATTGAATTTTGGGCTATCCATGTGTATAATATGCTTTCTTTTCCCCAGAGTATATTTGCTTTAAAGCTTCACAAGTAATGTGTTTAAAATTTTGCTATAACTAAATAAGTTAATTTGAGTGATAATTGAGCTTTTGTTTTGATACGGTAAAAAGATATGTTCAAATCAATTTTGGTGTAATGAGATTATTTTTTTATTTTTAGTGATTTTAAGGGTTCACTCCTTTCACCTGATGCATTCAAAATAAAGAATAAGATCAAGAATATTTGAGTGATCATCAAAGTGACAATTCTTGAAATTTGGAAGCTATTTGCAATCGCATTACAAGCAGTACGTCGAGACAACTCAAGAATAAGACCAAGATCACCATTAGCTCCAACTCATTTTACCAGTAATCATTACAAGAGCATTTCCCATCCTTGAAATGATGGAATCGATTGGAATCCCTCACCACAATTTCTCTTCCTTTGACGATTGAAAAGTATTTGAATGCTGTGTGACAATCTCCACAAACTCTAAGATTCTTAAAAACCCTTACTGGTTTAGATTTAGATGTGCTGATGAAACCAAATGCAACAGCAATTTTCTCAGTGTGTTGAAACAAATATTGCTCCTTTTGCTCCTCCTCAACATCATGAAGAACAAAATCTGTGCTTGGAACATAGCCCAATTCCTTTATTTTTAGAGCCAATTGATCCAGTTCATCATAAATCTCTAAAACTTGTGGGTGTGAAGTATCAGCCACATAGAACTTATGCACTTTATTTTCCACCTCGATCCAGCTACAACCTGCTTCTTTAGTCAAATTTCTCTCTTTCATGTTTTTTCTAGTTTCTGCCACTTCATCCCATTGACCAGTAGAAGCATACAAATTTGATAGAAGGATGTATGCCGCTGTGTCATTTGGGTCTTGCTCAAGAATCATCTTAGCAGCATGTTTCCCAAGATTTATGTTACCATTTACTCGACAAGCTCCGAGAAAAGTACGAAGCACCAAAGCATCAGCCTTGAAAGGCATCGAGTTAATGAATTCCATTGCTTCCTCAAGACATCCTGATCGGCCTAGTAAATCAACCATACAAGCATAATGTTCCATCCTTGGGACAATACCATGTTCCATACTCATTGATTTGAAGTGTTTCCATCCCTCGGAAATCAAACCCACATGACTACAAGCTGATAAAACAGCAATATATGTGACCTCATTTGGCCTCACACCTGCCTCTAGCATTTTGTGGAAGGTCTCCAAAGCCCTTACGGCAAATCCATGTTTTGCAAAACCAGTGACCATTGAAGTCCAAGATATAACATTGTGATCTCCCATACCATTAAAAACTTGAAAAGCAGCTTCTATATCTCCACATCTAGAGTACATAGAGATCAAAGCATTAGAAATGTGAAGGCTTGAGTTGAAACCTGATTTCAGTATCCGAGCATGGATTTGCTCACCTTTACCAATTGCACCAATACTAGATGCTCCGCTCAAAAGGCTAGCAAATGTAAAAGCATCAACCTGAGTCCCTGCATCCTCAATTTCAATAAAAAGTTCAAATGATTCTTCAGAATTCAAACTCTTTGCATAAGCACTGACAATTGTATTATAAGAAATCAAATTCTTCTCAAATAGAACATTGAAAGTTTTCCTAGCATTTTCCATATTACCACATCGAGCATACATGCTAATAAGAGAATTCCCCACACAATTAACTGATGCAAGCCCCAATTTCACTGCATAGGCATAAACTTGTTCACCCATAGGCAGATCAGAAAGATTTGCACATGCCTTGAGAATGCTAGAAAATGTGAAATGGTTTGGTTTGACTTGTCCTTTAATCATTTCAAGGAATAATTCAACAGCTCCCATATCATACCCTCCACTCTGCACATACCCTGTAATAATTGCAGTCCAAGACATAACATTATGATCTGACATCCGATCAAACACCTTCCTAGAATCAGCCATAAATCCATCCGTTGTACACTTTGCATACATATCCACCAAACTACACCCAACACAAACATCCAAAAACAATCCTGATTTTATGGCCCAAGAATGCAATTGCTGCCCAAATGATAACAATCTCAATTCTGCACAAGCCGAAACAACCCCGCTTAGTGTATATTTATCTGGTATATACTCACTCGAAACCATATTGATAAAAAAATCAATAGCATCTCGTGAATAGCCCAATTGCTGAAGCCTAGTTATCAGCAAAGTCCAAGTAACAACATTTCTCTCTGTCATTTTACTGAACACCTTATATGCAGAATCGAAATCACCACTCCCCATTACAAACATGTCAATCAAAGCACACCCCACACACACATGAGAGTCAAAATATCCACTTTTTATCACAGACCCCAAAATTATTTGACCGATAGAAACATTGTCCTTATTTGAACAAGCACGGATAACTGCAGTATAGCAGTACTCATTAGGATAAAACCCGCAATCAAGCATATCAATATATGTATTTACAGCCTCATATTCCATTCTATTATTAGCATAACAAGAGATCAAAGCACTCCATGAAACCAAATCCCTCTTATCCCCCATACATTCAAAAATACTATTGGCTTTGTCCCATTCACCACATTTAGAGTAGAGGCTAATCAGAGAATTGAGAATGACCGAGTCGAGCTCCAGTCCAGACTGAGTCAAGTAATCATGGACGAGTTTACCCTGTTGGAAATTATTTGCACGGATGCAGGATTTGAGGAGAAGGGAGTAGGTGATGAGGTCTGGATGAGTCCCTTCTTGGGACATGATATCGAGGGTTGAGATTGCTTTGCGGAGGTGGCCGGCATCGAGGTGGTGGATGAGGCGGTCCTTGAGGGAGTGGAAGCGGCTGTTATGGTGGTTAAAGAGCGACGAAGATGGATGAAGGTTTTGGCGCGAAGGTTGGTTGTGGGGTTTCACAGGAGCCACTGATAGAGGGAGTTTGGCGAGGCTTATCATGCTTGTCCCCTGACGGCTCGCTTCATTATTTCCGAGTTTATTTGTAAAATAAAGTAATGGCTATATTCATAAAATTTAAATTTAGAACCAAAAAAAAAAATTTTTTTCTCTATTTTAAATATTAAGAAATGAAAAAAGAATTTAAATTTATTTATTAAAGTTCTACGAACATAAAATATTATTCTATTTTAATCATTATAATATAAAATAAATGATTATTAATTAATTATTATTTCTAGAAAATACCTATTTCCATAGCCTAATTGATTAGAGCAATAACTAATTTATACAAAATTTCAAATTATTTTTTAAAATTAAGAGTTGATTAATAATTTAATTTGAATTAATTTACTTGATATAAAAATGATTTAATATTAAAATATGATAAAATAGTAGTGAAAGAAATGAAAATAAAAATAAAAACATCTAAAATAACATGAATGAAGCAATAGAAAAAAATTTATAACCTTTAAATATTGATACAAAATTAATTTCGAACATAATTGAATAGAAAAAAAAATGATTCACATATCCAATTTTAACTAGCTTCGGAAACTTAGTTATTATTGTTGTTGTATATATTTTAATTAATTATATATAACTTTTATAGTAAATATAAAGGGAAATTTTATTTTTAGTCTTTAGATTATAATAAGAATTGCAACGTGTAAAGTATTTATGAAAATTATCTATATAAAATATATTAATAATTAATAATTTTAGATGAAATTGCAAAAAAAAACATGTACTTTTAATTTTTTACAATTATACCCTACATTAATTAAATTGCTGATTAAACCATATCCTTTCAACTTTTATCAGTTATACCCTACTATTGGCATGATGTGGCAATTAATCTGTTGTCTCTGTTAGTGAAATAGCAACTTATTAATGGTAGGGTAGAATTGATAAGTATTAAAAAGTTTATAATTTAATTAACAATTTTTATAGTATGAAATAGAATTGTAAAAATTTGAAAAGTATATATATATATATATATATATATTTGCTGTTATCTTAAGAAAAATCATTTTATATTTTAATAATTTATTTAACAATGTGTAGTTGATAGTGGTGATTTAAATATGAAAGGTTTAATTTATTATGAAAATTATTAATTTATTAAAAAAATGTGCAAAATTCTTTTTTTTATAGGTTACAAATTTTTTTAATTTAATTAAAATATTTTTAAAATTTTGCTTTTTTTAGTGGACTAAAAAGTATGGGAAAATATAAGATAAATATAACAATAAGTTTAAATGAGATTATATTTTTTTACATTATTTATAAGTGTTTAAAGGGTATTTTAATTGAATTGCGGAAATAAACCCTCCTTTAAACATCAACCATTAAACTCTCTTTGGAAACAATATAAGACACGTTTTAATTAAAAAGTAATATAAGCAAAACTAAAACAAAAAGCATACTCTCATAAGGAGTTCCATGATAAACCCTCTTTTGTCCACACATCCAAAGATTTTTATGGAAATGCAAACTAGCTAATAAAATTTTAATTTTTCAATTTAATTAATTTCAATAAAATTTAAATTAAAAAGGCTAGCAACTTAAAAAAAAAATCTAATAATTCCTTATATTGTTGATAAGTGAAATTTCATCAATTATTTCTCATGAATTTATTCTAAAATTTACTTTTTGCGTTGAGTATATGTCACGACCCGATCCTACGGGCCGGACCGACACTAGGACTTTGGCCGACATAAAGCCCTCGAGGCTCGTAGTAAGTATTACTGTTCCCAGATCCATAACCGAGGCTAAAAACTAAGGCCCAACATGCAAATAAAATAAAATAAAATATTATACTTTTATTCGGGCTAACCCAACCCGATAACTATAAAAAACTAAAGTTAGTGGAACCTAACTCAACCATATTATCATTATTTACAAACTATTTAAATATCATAAAAATTTTTCATTTATTAATACCAAAAATTTAAATTAATACAGTCCCTGACAAGATTAATTCTACCGTTAGCACATGCGGAGTTCTAAATTATAAATTAAGGAAATAATAATACAAATGAGTAGCCACTGATAAACTTGCGAGAAAGAAAGCAGGTTCTTTTAAAAAGAAATCTTCCTGTAGCCTGAAAAAATAGGGTGAGCAAGAATAAGCGTTCGACTCATAGAGTAAGATTTTGATTTTAAATATAATTTCTATAACTATCTAAGGCTAATGCATTCCTAAAGATAAAATGCAGCATATATTAACACATTCAACCAAGTTCAAACAATGTTCGTACAAAGAATAATTTAGAACACTTATATACCTGTGTGTCACATCAATCAAATATATATATATGGGAGTTGATCCCCTATACAACTCTCTTAATTCCAAGCTCTGCCAGCGAGATCAATTCGAGCTAGACTTTCTATTAATAATCCAAATGCAAGGTTAGTGAGATCAACTCAAAGCTGTACTCACCTCGATTTATCACAAAAAGGACTGGGCCCCAAGCGATACTAGCTCAAGCCGATCTGCTCGTCCTACCCATATCTAGTACCACATTTCATGCACACTGACACACGCACACAACTCTAAATTACCCTAAAGTGATACTCACATCAATTTTATCAAATAATAATGTCACGACCCAACCTATGGGCCGGACCGGCACTAGGACCTGGGCCAGCCTAAAGCTCCCGAGGCCCGTAATAAGCCTAACTGTTCATTAACCCAACTCTAAGGCCCATTTGGGCCCAATATCAAGAAAACAAACGGACAGAGTCCGACTATAAAATGGACTTTCCAACGGGGAGTTTTCGACTCACTCGACCTGTAAACATAATAAATACTCAATTGGGGAGCTCAGCTCACCCTCCACATACTCATATCCTCATAAAAATAAATGGGAGCTCAGCTCCCTCATCCAATCCATCAAACATGCATATCATTATACGTTTACAGGTCCAATATGATAATAATATTACAGACCATAATCAATTAAATACTTCTAACACATACGGAAATTCTAGGAGTAAATAAAATTACACAATTATTGATAAACAACCTGCGAAGGAGAAAAGCAGGTTAACCAAAATAAAATCCTCCTGTAGCCTGAAAAAAATATTGAACAGGAGTGAGCGTTCGACTCAGAGAGTAAAATATCAATTTTAACCATAATCTCTATAACTATCTAAAACTAATGCACCCTGTAGAGTGAAATACAACATCAACATCATTTTCACATCATAACATCAAAAAGGTAATTTGGAGCACTCACACACCCTGTAGCATCAATCATAACATATGGGAGCTGATCCTCTATACAGCTCTCTTAAATCCAACCTGGTGCCAACGAAGAACTCAAGCCGGACTTTCGCTTAATAAACCAAATCGAGGGTCCCAGCGAAGAACTCAAGCCGTGACTACCCCTCGAAGGATCGGGTCCCAGCGAAGAACTCAAGCCGTGACTACCCGTCCTATCCATAGTCCACACCACATCACACGCACGCCAACGCACGCACACTGCTCCAAATTACCACAACAACATCATGGCAGTTTAACAGTTATCAATGCATCATAAATCGTGTCTAGAGTTTAACTACATAAATATATGCATATAAGTGATGCATGGGCATGCTGAACATATAATAATATCGAAATTACAATTAAAATTAATATTTTACTCACAGTGACAGACTTGACAACGGTCACTGTGGCGGCTGGGCGGAGGAAGAAGGCTGTCCCGGCTCACCTGACAATTACATTACAATTTTTAATATAAATGACTCAATACAAACAAAGAAAAAGACCAATACGTCTTAAGTCGTGCCGAAAATCCGGCAGTCTCCCCTATACCTAGGACCTACCCAACCTGCAAAAGGGCTCAAAACACACTTCTATATTCACAATCCATATGTCCACAACTCAATCACATCACACAGCCCCTCCTGGGCCCACCAAATCAATCATCCATCACAACATGTAAAATTTCAATTTAGTCCCTATAATTGACCATTTTTGCAAAAACTGCCCAAATAAGCTCTAAAAATTCTAAAACTTTGCCCCGCGGTCCTTAGCAATATTACTAAGCTATTGCAAAAAGAATCATAATTTTCTAAGCTACCACGAATATTTTATGAATTTTTAATCCCATTTAAGCACTAGAAAATTACGAAAAAGCAAGGTTCGGGTTTACCTTTGCTAATTCCGACTTCTGGAACGCGCTCGGGACGTCTGACAATGGGGGGCTAGCCAAAACCTCGGTCCAATTCGGAGACTTTTCCGTGTCGCCGAATTTCGCATCTTGGCCAATCGAATTTTCGCGAATCGAGGATACCTACACGAAGCCCATAACACGGGGGTTAGTACATAAATTTTTTCAGAATTTTCTAAGCTCATTAAATGCTCGGAAAAACACTGCGAAGTTCCGTGAGACCCACCGAAAAACGGTGTCGGAAAAATTTGAAATTTATGTCGCCGCGAAGCTCTCGACGAGTGGAGCGCGCTGGTAGCCTCGGTTTTCTCGTGGGATTCATGGTTTTCGAGAAATCTAGCCCAAAAGTTGAAATGGGCTAAAATTTTCCCGAGCAAAAATCGGACAAACCGCTCGATGGATTTCGGCGTTCTTGGTGTCTATGGAAAGCTCTCGCCGAGTAGATGATTTTAGACACAAGACCCGGTCCAATTGGTGGCCGGATCGGCCGGATTTGGCCGGGGAAGCCGAAACGCCGCGCGCACTAGGGAGGGAGATCGCGCGCATTTTTCGGCCGTTACGGGCGGCCGGTCAGGGTGGCAGGGTGGCGCGCCGATGGGTGGGGTGGCGGGGAGGTGGTGGCCAGGGAGGGAGGAGAGAGAAAAGAGAGAGAAAAGGGAGAGGGAACGACGCGCGGGGGGAAGAAAAAGGGAAGAAGGAAAAGGC
The DNA here is from genome assembly GCF_030052815.1 of Hevea brasiliensis. Taxonomy (NCBI): domain Eukaryota; kingdom Viridiplantae; phylum Streptophyta; class Magnoliopsida; order Malpighiales; family Euphorbiaceae; genus Hevea; species Hevea brasiliensis. Next base: position 5,050,859 of record NC_079497.1, on the reverse strand, counting down.
CGGTCCGATTCGACCGGTCCGATCCGGTCCGATTCGATTCGGCCGGTTCGATTCAGAATACAAAATTTTGAATTTTTACTCTGCCTCGGGACCGAAAACGAGGTCTAAAAATTTCGAAAAAATTTCAGAAAACTCAGAAAAATACGTAGACTCCAAATATATTTTTAGTTTTGCCACGTGGTCTTTAAATAAATTTTTAAAAATCATCAAAGTTTATATTTTCGGAAAATCGAACCCGATTTTTAAAATCCGAAAAATCTCAAAAAAATTCATAAAATTTAAATAAAATTAAAATATCAATAATACTCATAAAATAATAAAATTTAAAATTCTTGGGGTGTTACAAATAATGCAATACAAACTGCGTCTATAATAGCTATATACATATAATTATAAGTGAATACATGAGCATGTCTTGTATGTATAGTAATATTGAAATTATAAATAAAATCAATATCTACTCATAGTATACTGGAGACTTCTATGGCAGCTAAGTGAAGGAAGATAGTTGACCCTAATCACCTAAATAATTATATTGTGAATTTATTAGTGCTAACTCAAATCAAGAACTTAAAGAGACAAAAGACATCCTAATTTATGCCGAAAATCCGACAGACTTTTCTATATACCTAGAACCTACCCAACCTGCAAAATAGTTCAAATCACACTTTTAAAATCATAAGTCTCAAATCCACAACTCAACAACATCACAGGGCTAAACCAGATAAAACTCACGAAATCAGACAATTCAATTATAAGGCTTAAAACTAATATTTTTCAAAAATCATCCAAACTAACTTAAAAAATTCTATAGACTCACCCTGCAGTCCTTAACAATATTATAAGGCTATTGCAAAAAGAATCACAATTTTTCGACTACCCACGGATATTTTATAAATTTTATTCTAAATCTGGTATTAGGCGTAAATGAACAACTTGAAGTTTGGATTTACCTATATCAAATCTGATATCTGGAACGCGTTTGAAATGTCTAAAAATGCTATGATCGATTGTAATATTGACTATATTCCGGGACGAGCCACTGAGCAGCCGTATTTGGTCGAAACTCGATCTCGAACGTCGGTGGGCTATTATCGATCCTATCGCACCTAAATGAAGCTCAAAAATTATTAATAATTATCATAATTTTTTTTTAATTTATGGGAATTGAAAAAACCCGAAAATCTCACCAAACGATCTGGACCGTTTGATGATCACCTTTTTCAAACGGTGTTCGACCGGAGCGAGATTGGTCCCATCTCAAAAGTTTCGTCACTTTGAGTTAATCGGTGATCTCATATTGCCAATTCGACGACCAGATCATCAGAAAAATAACCAAAATGTAGCTACCTTCTCTCTCCTCCACCTTGCTGAAAACCCACCATTTCGGGCATGATTGGTCGGAAAAGAAAGCTTAGAGGAAGGGTAGTCGAATGCCGATCCCAAATCTGTTGTCTGATTTGTAGATCGCCGAAAAAAGGTTGCTAAAGTTTCTCTCTCCTCTCTTTCACTCTCTCTCTCTCTCTTTGAAACTGTCGAAAAGCACCACCTCCCACCGCCAACCTTACTCCTGCTGCGTCGTCGGACAGTGCTAGACCCTGTATGGAGGCTTGCCGATCGATGGGAGGTCGCCGGAGCAAGAAAGAAAAAGGAGAGAGGAAGTGAGATATAAGAGAGAGAAAATGTAGTGGTGGGGAGAAGTTCCCAATTCCTTTTTCTTTTGATTTTTTTTGTATTTTTGTTGTTGACAGTGATAGTGTACTACAACTGAAGTTGCAATTGTCACGTCACCTTTTATTAATTTATATATATTTATGTGTGAAATTATTATATATATATAAATAATACTTTTAACATTTAAATACATTTAAATATATAATATTTTATTTAAATCACTTTATCAAATCTCTAATCAAATTAATATTAAAATATTATTAATATTTATAATAAACTATTACTTCATAAATTAATTAAATATAATAATATTAGTAATAATAATAAGAATAATTACATTAAATTTGAAAGATCAAACATAAAATTATGATAAAGATTCAATATTTCTAAAGATTAAATTGTACACTTCAAAATAATTTTATAAAATACATTAAATACATAAATTATTTATTCCTTAGCTAATAATAACATCAAGTACAACTTAATGAATTGTTTAAATCAATAAAATAATATTATAATAATATTAAAATTATATTTTTATATAAAAAAAAAATTGGGTTGTTACAGTATATTTCTTAAAAAAACCCTTTCCTTTCTCATTATTTTTCCTTTTCCTTTACCTAGAGTTAAGCCTTGTTACCGTGACTTGTTGGTCTCTCCCTACCCTCCAGGGCAGGGGAAGGCCTCCTTCCATTTGGCCCAGCATGAGTTCCCCCTGAAGGAGCGGAAGCATGGTCGTTTGTGCATTAGAACATTGAATTTCAAAATTTTCTTCTAGGGTTTCATGCATCATGCCACGTCTCTTGTGTGCCTAATTAATTTCAATACTCAATTACATATTAAAACACTTTTAATATGTATTAGGATCTACATTTGCCATTAATTATGAATTAACAAATTAATTCAATCAAACCCTAATTTGAAAGAGGAATTTGGGCACTAACCTCTTTGATGCACTATAGATATAATTGGCACCTTTGGGAAGCACTTAAGATCCCAAGTGTTGTCCCTCTAGCTTGTCCACACCAAGATCACCAATGGGCAGCCCCCAACTTTGCTTCTCAAGCCTTGCCAATCATTTATAATTTGGGGTTTTACTTTTAGAGAGGTTATATGTGTATATAGGACACTAGAAATAATTTCTAGCAATTTTAATTCAAAGGGAATGGAGTGATTCTCTTTGAATTGATGAAGAAAAGTAAGAAGAGGAAGAGGGAGAGGGAGAGAGGTGCCGCCACCTTTGAGAATGAAGAGAGTTATCTTGTTTCTTCTTTTCTTTTCCCTTTTATAATTAGGTCAAATAATCACTTAAACCCTTTGCCACATGTCACCATCACATTGCATCTTATTTTTAATTGACTTAATCACATTAAGCCAAGTGTCAAAGCTAGACTTAATCTTGACTTTGATCACCTTGCATGATAGGAAGACAAATGACAAACTTATATGGTGCCATGTGCCACCATCTCATGCCACATGTCACTATGTGAAATGGCCAAATTACCCTCATATTTTAATTTTGAGTTCTCAACCCAAAATCATTATTTCTCCTCTTCTAATTAATTTATATCAAATATAAATTAATTAATTAATCTCCATTAATTAATTTCTCACAATTAAATTCATATTTAAACACTTTAAATATAAATTTAACTTATATTATACATCCAGTAACCTAGATTTGGTTTCAAGCCATGCTAGGGACTTTGCAATCATATTGCAAACCAAACTTATTTAATTAATCAATTAAACTCTTTAATTAATCAATTAAATCACATTTAACTTGGTGATTAACTTGTGTATATGTGTGACTCACTAGGCTCATCACTAATTGGCAATGAGATATGATATCAACTCTTAATATCATCAGAACTTTCTTACCATGAATGATTTTTCTAAATTATTTTAGGCATCTCATAGACCATGGTTGACACCTAGCATAGCGTACTATGGCCACCCAATCAATAATAATAAATACCTTAAATGAACCTTTAATCATATGTTACCATGCACTAAAATCTCTCTGTTACAAAATCCCAATTCGAGCTGGAGTCATGGTTAATGTCAAACCCCATTTGCTATGAACATTATGTTCTCTTTTAATTCCAGTTCTTGATTAATTAGATTTTCTTGTCAGAAACTCTTTTCTGATTAAATCTATCTGTCCTGGCCAAGAACTTGAAACATCAAGAACAATTAAATGAATATAAGATTTTATCCCTATTTACTTAAGGTAACAAATTCCATCTTAATCAACACCTATCTCCATATATAACTAGTAGGAGCCAACACATGCCCATATACTCATACACAGTACAAGTATGAAAGCAGTATCAAACTCAAACCACCTATATACAAGATAATTGTGTTATCTCAGGTCTAAAGATTATATGCATTGATATGATATATGACAATGCATTGACAAGAGTAAACTCCATATACTTGTCATATGCGTCACTGGTTCGGTCTACTTATCATGTATAAGTGCTTATCATGTTTGTTATGTGGCATGAGACTCACCACTCCATCTTATTTATATCTCATATAAATACCTTGGGAACAAACATGATTACAATATTTTTGGATAAGTCATGTCCTGTGTGAAGTATCCTCGATTGTGAACCAATTTATGATACTTTATGCTAGAAATACTGTCACTCATATTCTTAACAATTTAATAATAGAATTTCTAATAAAATATCAATGGATCTTTTCTATGACACATAAATACATTATGTAAATGAAAAAGTAAAATTGTCTTTTATTAATAAAATATGTACAAGATACATACTAAATAATATGCTATAGGGCATACTACTAACACCCCCTTGGATTATAAATACTGATTTTTGCTTAAGTTGCAACTGGGTTGATTATGTTGAAGGATTCATTTTAAGTTGCCTTGTGTTCCTATGCTTTCTATTATGGTTGTGTTGCATGTTATGGAGTCAAGCATCAATGCATTTTCTCCTGGTTCAAAATGGTGAGAGGAAGTTTGTTGGAAAGTATGGTATCTCACTGGGTTTGAGGTAGGGCCATAAGGAGTGAGGGGGTTGCCAATGAGCTTTGCCACCCCTTCCTCTGCTAGATCAGTGATGCTCTAAAGGTTCCTGTGCTTCTCTTGGCCTGGGTTTAAATCAATCACTGGATTCCATGAAGTTTCGATAGCTAACAGTGGCAACGAGGTCCTCCTTGGCTCTTTTGTTTGCCATTAAGCCTTGCCTCTTTAGCATTGTTTAGCTTTGCATGTTCTCTCCAGCAATTGATGGGGTAGTTTAATTATAACGGTGCTCTAATTACTGTCCTTTAATAAGTTTGGGTTATGGGTCGATTATCCGCTATATATATATATTCACATTTCATTTTATCCAAAGATTTGGCACTACCAAAAACAATGGCTGCCTAAGCATAAATTCTAAGGTGATTTATGAACCCTAAGAAAGGCACATGAGATATGGGCATTGTGCAGAGACCATTAATTCTGAGCACCACATCTTTGGCTTTTGTGGAAACTCAACTGGTCAAGAAAAGAGGCTTGATTGTGACATCTAGTGTTTGAGGATTATTCATGCTAAAAAGGAAAAATCAATAGAATATATAGTCCTCAATTTCTGGTTAAGAGGATGAGAGTCTTATAAGTACTTGTCAAGTGGGAATTGTGGCAAAACAATTTGATTGCCATACACCTATAATTGTAGGTTCCACCTTTTATATCTTTTAGTCCTTTTTTTATTTATTTTTCTGCAGAAAATTTGATGGTGTACAAAAAATATATGTAAGTAAATTAATTAATTATTCATTCATCATTGGATTTTAATCTAATAAAATTGTTAAAATTTGATTATTTTGATAGACATAACTTCTATTTTCGATTTAATTTATTACTTATTTATAAAAAAAAAATTTGATTTATTTTGTTATCAATTTGTTTACTTTGAAAATGGTAACCAAAATTTTATTATAATACAGATTGAGTATTATTAGTTAAGTGTTATTTTAGTATAATAATATTACTTAGAAGCAAACATCAATTAAGTTAGTAACATCTTCTCTCAATTATTAAAAAGAAAAAGAGTCCCTTGTTGATTTTCATTTTCCTAGATAGATATACTTGCCAAATTGAGCATTGATTCTGAAAACTTTGAATGTGGGTCTGGCCATCCTTAAATTTGGGAATCAATTCCATTTAAAAGAGAAAATTGATCATAGCCCCATCATTCTTCTTATTAGCCAACATGGGAGAGGATTCTGGGTTATGGGAGGAGAGCAACTTGTTAATTTTATTATATAGGATTGAGTTAAATAGTTGATATAAATTAATAACTCTAAATCTCAAATTTAAAGAGTTATGGCTATCATATGAAGAGTTTTATTTTTTTCAAATAACATATATATCAATTTGATACATTTAAAATAAATATTTTTTAAATATTTTCTAATAAAATTAAATTTTAATTAATAAAAAGAAGAGTCTCACTTTTACTAATTAAAGTAATTATACTTGGATAATTCAACCCTTTTCTTTAAACAAGGGAACTAAAAGAGCTCAACATTCTCTCCCTCTCAAAAACATTCTCCTAATTTTTTTTTTCTTACGCATTTCTTTTCTTTTTCAAATCTTTATCAAACACCCTTTGTCCTTCCTATAGCGGTACTGTAACGCAGGGAGCAAAAGACATTTTCTGAAGAAAGTGACAGAAAATTTGTTTAAACATTGATCATAGTCTGATGATTTGGGGTGCTTTCATTAGTAGGCTCAATCCTTCTCATCATAAATGAAGGCTTAAGTGATGAATCATCCTCGTTATGGTACACATAAGCAAATCCCCCATGCCTAGTCAGATCCATTCCTGCCATCTCATCCTCACTTGAGATCCTTAACAACCGCAACTTTTTAAGCCCATAGAACAGTGGGCCCATGGTCACCGTCACCCAACCTGTTATCACCAAAATCTGGATGATCTGAGCCGCACAAAGCTTCCCACCACCACCCATGAACAACCCATATGGCCGTCCTGGCTTGTTAGGGTACACCTCGTTGACATAACTCTTGGTGGCGAACAACCCTGTAAATAGTAAGCCCCAAGCCCCACATCCACCGTGCAATTGAGCGGCTTCTAGTGGGTCATCATACTTCAACTTCTCTGCAAGCTTGTTACACCCGATTAAAACCCAAGCTGCAATGAAGCCACATATGATTGCAGCCCACGGTTCTACCACTGAGCACCCCGAGGTGATCGCAGCAAAACCTCCTAATAAACCATTGCTAACGTCGATCACATTCCAATGACCCACTAATAATCTTTTGCTAAATAAGGTAGTAAGTGCTGCTGTGCACCCAGCCAGTGTAGTCGTGACAGCTGTCCTTCCTACAGCACTCCATTGACCATAATACCCTCCACTATCACCGTAACTCTTCAAGATTGTCAAAAATGAACCCGGGTTGAACCCATACCATCCGAACCATAATAGAAACGAGCCAAGAACTACCAAGGATGCACTGTGACCACGTAACGCCACGGATCGACCTGATTGGTCGAATCGGCCGATTCGTGGACCTTCAATGAGAGCCCCCCATAAGCCAGCAATACCTCCAACCATATGAACCACACCCGAACCAGCAAAGTCAATAGCACCCGACCCGAATAGGAGATTGTTATCAGATTTGGAAGCACTAGCCCACCCGTCGCCGGACCAAATCCAATGGGAGACAATAGGATAAACGAAGCCAGTCAAGAAGGAAGAGTATATGAGGTAAGCAACGAACTGGGTTCTCTCTGCAATGGAGCCACTAGTGATTCCAGCAGCAGCTATGGCGAAAGCCCATTGATAAAGAAAGAAGCTATAGTCAGCCTGAGGAGAAGGAAAGTCATTTAGGCCAAAGAAATGGCGGCCAATGAAGCCATTGCTAGGAGATCCAAAAGCGAAAGCATATCCAAAGAGATAGTAAGAAAGACCTCCAGCAGCAGCATCAAGAACGTTGGTGAGCATTATGTTCATGGTGTTCTTGGCCCGGACAGAGCCTGCACAAAGCATGGCAAATCCTAGTTGCATGGCAAAGACTAAGTATGCAGAGAAGAGGAGGTAGGTGTTGTTAACTGCATAGGATGTGTCAGAGAGCTGGTTGGCTATGGCGGTGAATTGGGAGCAGAGATAAGTCGCAGCTTCTGTGGAGTTTGTGGTGGAGGAAAGGAGAGAAGCTAGTTGTGAGGCTGAACAGGTAAAGGAAGCCATGGGAGACTGAAGAGTGGAAGGAGAAAGGGGTGAGTATGGAAAGGAAAAGAGTTTGTTAAGAGAGTATATATAGAACAGAGAGACATTAATTAATGTGAAGACTTTCCACTGTAAACGACATAAATGTATACACAGATTTCCATATGTACATGTCTGTATATGAATATATAATATACTATACGTATGTGCATACATTTATATACATACACATTTATATAAAATAAGTCAACGGGTCAAATTAGTGTGTGCCAACTTGTAATGGTCCATGCTGGGGTAGAAGAAGAAGAAGAAGAAGAGCGTGTGCTCAAATATTTTGAAGGTGGAGATCCATGGATCGGATCCCACCCTTGTTTTGGCTGATATAGAATAAGAATATGTTGGAAATGCAAAAAGTGAGAGATTTTTTTATAATATATATATATATATATATATATATATATATATATATATATATATAATATGAAAAAAGAAATGTTGGAATATTGCTATCACACATTTAATTTATTTAAAAATGTTAAACAAAAAATAAAACAAGCTAAGGGCCTTCTGCAAATGGCTGATTTCATAGTTGATCTCTCAAGTTTAATTTCCTGATTATATGTTGAATGAAGTTTCAATATTCTAAAGGTCAATGTGGGTTTTTGAGAAAATAATCTTAGTTATAGGCAAAAGTGAACCTCATTGTACTGTATAATTGTTCATTACAATAGTTAACCAATTGCAATTACTTAATTATAATGCTAATAATATATATCATAATGACGACTGTGATTGTTACATTTATACTAATTTAAAATTTTTGTCAATATCTCCTAAAAGTCTTCCATGCCTCACAAAGGTAATTGCCTGATGTTAGCTAAGACTAATTAAGTAATTAGCTCAATTTTTGTGATTAATTTAAAACTAATGACATAATTAAGATAGCCACACCAAAAGTTTGTCAACTACTTTATGTATTGTAGTTTAGGGACTTCATATATTAATATATATATATCTGTCTAATCTAAGGTTGAATATCTCATTGAAATTTGTTTAAAACCTTAGGAAAGAGAGAAGGGTTAATTACCTAATAATTAATGTGATTATTGGCCTTTACAACCACAGTAAAGAGTTAATCACCTGCTCAGAAATTAATCAAATATAAATAAATGGCTGCAGCTTTGGTATCTATAATTCAACAGACACCAGATTCAAAGAATCATTATGAGTATTTTCTTTTAGGGTACAGGAATCAATATGAATATTCAAACTCCAATTTAATCAAATATAATAAGCTATTGCATACCTCATTCACTGCAACTAGAAGAACTTGTTACCAATAATGCTTGCTTGCTTTCTTTAAAAGGCAATTGGGTGGTTGATATGATAAAGCATCTAGCTTTACCAGATTTTACAGATCTGCAAGACCAGTTATATGTAATTAATTAATAGCTTTTTTAAATATGTATATAGAACAGTTTACTGACCAGGAGTGGTCTTAAATTATATAATTTGTGAGGCAGCGAGTCGGTCAAGTTTCTGTGGTCCTTGCTTAGAGATGATGCATGCAGTTTTTGGTTTCTTTGATTGGCTTCTTCATTTCTAAATACTACAAAGATGATGTTTAAAGGTTAACTGAAACAAATAGGAAATACATTCCTTCAGATATCTATCTGAATTTGCATCTCAAATGAACATTCAATGAAAGTTTTGTATAAAATGACACGCAGTACAGGATGATTGCATACAAAACTAATAGCAACAAATGAATATCAAGTTATCAACGCAAGAGTCAAAAACAAGCAAAGGACATGGCCTCTTAGTGAAGTTGAAGCCACAAAGAAATAAAAATTCAATAATTAAAAAAAATATATATGTAGTAGTACTCTTACTTCAGGGAAGGTTATGCTTCATCAGAATGCGACAACACAAATTATATCTCATATCTTCACACAGATGTAATGGGCTAAAGAATCTGAATATTATAAGGTTAACAAATGCATAAATTCAAGAATCTTAAATGCAGCCAAGATGTCAAAGAATATTTTATTCTGATAATCATGCTTTGAAATAAGGAAGATTCAAATTATAATCTCAAATTTAAATGAAGATGCCTTACCTGTAAGTAAGTTAATGCCTCATCAGATTGAGACAGCATTATCATTAATAATAAACCTTCCCACGGATTGCCTCTTCACAAGCTGAAGAATCTTAATTACTAAAGAAATCAGCATGTAATTCCAAGGCTTTGATGTCAACACAGCTTCTTTATTTGCACTTGTTGCTGCATTAGAAACAATCATTTAAAGACCAGAGTAGGTAAACTTAGGCCGAAAAAGAATAATAGGTTAACTAACGTAAATCTTGTCTAACTCTCTATTCTGAAATCATAAGATGCTCAAATATTATAATATCAGCAGGAAAATGAGACTTGAATCTATTCATATCTCATCCAGATTCTATGCTCTCTTTAAGTTTCATAGTTGTACCATGTTTGTGTTATTTCAATAATTTGAAGTGTTAATCTTCCTGGCATTCGACAATAATCTTACAATATTTTGTCATATTCAATGCAGGCTCATCAATGCATCAAAAGGCATGGTTTATCCAAGCACATGTATTGTTATCCCCCAGCATCAATTGAAACACAGGGGATGGTTTGGGGTATGGAAGGGGGGGAGGGATGATAGAGTGTTTGGGGTATGGTGTTTCCGTTATCATGCATGAACATGTCTGAAAAGTTTATAGTGTTTGGAGAGACATCTCATTTATAGAAGTTAGGTTAAAAATTAAACAAAAGGTATTTAGGAGAATGCTTTACTGTTAAAATCTTCATGTTTATACCAAAGTGCCAAAATCCCCAAGAATTCTGAGTACATGTATATGACAGTCAATATGGATACTGGGTTTCTAAACATTCTTTTCTGCTCAAAGATGCAGCAGAACAGTTCAAATGATGACGTTCTGAAAATTAAATATGTGAGCTTCAATTAAGAATCTACCTTTCAAGACATTACAAAGAAAAAGAAATCTCTCCTCCCTCCACCTCCTGTTCTGATTTTGCTCCAATTCACTGCCAGCTACCATACCTTTTTTGGTACAATGGCCTCACCGAATTTGTGCAGAAATCAATGGGATTTATGGGTTGGGCCAATCTTCGTTTGGGCTAAAAAACAATGAACACTGCAGAGTCTTGTCCAGGCCTGCTTCCAACTATTTTCATTTGAGGCTATTTATGTTTTTATAAAGCATAAAATTTTACAATCACTACGAGGAGGAAAAGGGAGAAAGGGTTTGGACTCTGGATGCCTTTGATTTGTGAAGTTTTTGTTTGATTCAGGTACCGTGGAGCAACATATCTCTCTTTCTTTTGCTACTCCATTCTATTCTAGAAAAAGTTTGGTTTTTCTTTTGATATGGGTTTTGTCTAGAATATCTTGTTGTATTAGTTCTTGCTTCATTGGTATCCAATTCCAAGTTTCAATTCTTTAGTTTTTCCGTTTTATGGTTTCAATCCATTTTTCATATCATCTGGGAAGGGAAGGAAACTAACGAATTGAAATTTTTTGCTTTTTGCGGCCTCTACAAGTATATGTTATTTCTGTAATCTGAACCAAGGTAGAATCTGTGTTCTGCTTGCCTCGTTAACATTTGAGCTGCGTATCTTGTTTGTTTATGTTTCATGCTTTCTATTTCTAAGCCCAAATGCAAACCAAAGGAGAAATGAACCAAGAAAGGGGAGAGGCATAGAAGACCATAAGAATTTAGGGAAGAAAGGGATGAACAGAGAGAAGAATCAACACTTCTTTCATATCATTCACACTGAATTACAGAGCATGTTTCCCTTTTATACAAATCAATCCATCAATCAATATTAGACACGCATCGATTGAAAACTAAATTGGAAGTCTCCGTTTCTCTCCCTTTACCAAATTGGAAGTCTCCGTTTTTCTCCCGTAGACGCAAAGATGCAATGAAAAATAAATCTGTTCAATTAATTTATGTGCCTTAAAATCTAGTTAGCCTGCAAGAATCTATTTTCACCATTTTAGAAAACTTCAGCTGATCTGTTTTGCTATTTGGAATTCATATGTTTCAAATCAAAATATGAGTTGGGGTTCTCACATGTTGATTTTTACTTAATCCATTGTTTAAGGTAAGATGTTGATTTTTCCTGCTTAATCTGTCTTTTTGTTTTCCAGCATGTCTGGTGAAGAGGAAGAAAATGCTGCTGAGCTCAAAATTGGAGATGGTATGGATAAACCTACATGATAATGAATTACGTTATGAAGGAAATATTATATAAGGAAAATAGGATTTTGACAATTAGGATGTATTGCAAACTGGGTTCATGTGTTCCAGGATTACTTGTTGACATTGTAGTGATCAAAAGAGTAATGGTTACAGTATTAAGTGTTTGGCTTGGATTGCATTTATATATAGGGTTAAATAAGTGATATATATTAATTCTTAACTAGTAATAATAACCCCCCTAACTCTATAACAAAGCGACACTAGGGGTAGCAATTGAGCCAAGCATTTTGCTAATGGTTTATATTGAATTTATATGAGAAACTGATTAAACTTTCGAAGGCATTCAAATTAAATTTGTTCTCTGGTGTAAAAGTGTTTAAATATATTGCTTCAAGCTAAATTAAATAGAAATTTTATTTTTCATTTTGTACTCATCATTGTATTGTTGCACAATGGGGTGTTACATATTATAGGAAGAGGAAGAAGAATAGTAATAAGTAGTGAGAGTTGGATAGCTGAGATTTTTGGAGAGAAAAGATACTTTAGTAATTGAATTTTCTGCTGTTTGTTAGAGGCAGTTATACTACTTTGTTGTACAAGCAGTTACACTTCTCTTGTATAAAAGGGAAGTCTTTTCCTGTATTCATTCATTCCAGAATCAATAATAGAAATATTTTCTCTCTTCTTCAATATTTTTCTACTCTCTTCTCATCCAATCTCTATTCTCTTCTCACCCAATCTTCTAAAATTCTGCTTTAATCTCTATTTCAGAGATTAATTCAGATATGATCTTTAACATTTGGTATCAGAGCTTGTAGCGTGAGGGAACCAGCCAATTTCAGATCTGAAGTGTCGCAAGATGACTAGATCTGGAACAGTTACTCAAGAATCTAGGGTTTCAGAGTTGGAGGAACAAGTTAGGGTTTTACAGGAGGATTTTAAGAAAAATAAGGAGGAATTGCGTGGGGAAATCAAGCAATCTGCAATAGAATTGAGGGAGGAAATCAAGCAAACTGCAATTGATACTAGGAAAATTATCCTGGAGGAGTTCCAATCCTTGTTTGGTGCAAATTTGGCTGAGAAGACCAAAGGAAACCAGCATGGAGGCAATGAGGAGGCTGGTACTTCTATGGCTACTCTTGGAGGAAGGGGAATACTTCCTGTGCCAAGGGAGAACATTATCACAGTCGAGAGGGGCTAATAGTCTTTGGATCTACAACTGAAGTTGAAGGTATGTCCAGATTTTTGCCCAAAGTTAAGTTAATTACTTTTGATGGTAAAGAACCTAGGGTTTGGCTTAGGAAATGTATTAAATACTTTGAAGTGTATGATATTCCTAAGGATCAAAAGGTGGGAATAGCAAGTTTATTTTTGGTGGATAGGGCTGATTCGTGGTTCCATAACTGGATTAAGGGGGATGGAGGACATTCTTGGAAAGATTTTGAAAAGGAGTTGTGTGGTAGATTTGGAGATGAAGGATTGGGGGATATAATTGAAGAATTTATGAGAATGTGACAAGAAGGTACTCTTGAGGAGTATCAGGACAAATTTGAAGGCATTAGAATTAGATTGGAAAGGGAAATGCCTCATTTAGGAGAAACCTATTTTCTGTCCAGCTTTGTAAGTGGATTGAGGGATGATATTCGACCTATGGTCAAAATGTTCAAACCAACAACTCTTTCGCAAGCTATTGAAACTGCAAGATTGCAAGAGTAGCTTTTGAATAATACCAGAAAACCTAATGCCTATTCCAGACCTTACCAAAGCAATTATAGACCTAATAACTCTCTATCTTCATTACCTACTAATCACAGATCTGTTCAAAATTCTCAACAATATCCTTATGCCTCTAAACCACCTAATGCAGACCAAAATTTCCATCTGAAACAGCCTAATTTCACCAATCAAAATCAGTCTGCACAGAAAACTTTACCTACCACTAGTCAATCTTCTATCAACCAACCAGCTATTAAACCCAATTGTACCAGCTCCAATGCTTCTAACTCCATCAGACAGCCCAAACCTTGCTTTAAATGTGGAGAAAAATATTTTCCTGGCCATCAATGCAAGCAAAAAACATTAATGTCCTTGCAAATGTCTGAAAAAGAAGGAGAAGTTTTTCAATTGCAAGGACTAGAGGAAGGAGAGGAGGAATGGCATGATGTAATGGAAGGGGATATACCTGATAGTGCAGAGGCAGTAACTCTGTCAGTCCATGCTATTGAGGGAATTCAAGGAGCTGAAACTATAAGGGTCGTTGGAAGGCATCAAAATAGGGAGCTACTGATTCTTGTAGACAGTGGTAATACTCGCAGTTTTTTGGATGCCAAAGTAGCAAGTGAATTGAAGATCCCATTGGTGAAAGTCCCTGCAATATCTGTTACAGTAGCAGATGGCAGAAAAATTGTAAGCAATAGTGTGTGCCTTGCATTTAGCTGGAAGATTCAACAATACTCTTTCAATTTTGACTTGAGGTTGTTGGAAATGGGAAGTTTTGATATGATTTTGGGAGTTGACTGGATGAAAACATGTAATCCCATTCTGTTTGATTTTCAGAATTCAAAAATCAGTTTTAAGAAGGATGGGAAGTCAGTAACTTTGCAGGGAATTGGTGATTTGGGTTATCACTCTATGCTACTGAATTGTATGAGTTGTCAACAGCTTTTACACAAGCAGGGGAAGGATTTTCAAACTCCCTTGTTTTGCATACAAGTTTCTGAGTCACATTCTTCAGTAATTCCAAATACTGCAGCATTCTCAAGTAATTCTGTTGCATTTCAAGGTACTGCAGCCCTCAAGTCCTTATTCAGTTGAATTGCAGTCATTATTGGATGAGTATCATGGGATTTTTGAGGATCCAAAAGGTCTGCCACCTTTCAGAAGTCACAACCATTCAATTCCTTGGGTACCTTCAGCATTACCTGTCAATATCAGGCCTTATAGGTACCCACATTTTCAGAAGACAGAAATAGAGAAACTTGTGAATGAAATGTTACAAAATGAGGTCATTCAACCTAGCACCAGTCCATATTCTTCTCCAGTACTACTTGTCAAGAAGAAAGATGGCTCTTGGAGATTTTGCATTGACCACAGGAAGTTGAATGATCTTACTATTAAAGACAAGTTCTCAATTTCTATTATAGATGATCTTCTAGATGAGCTTCATGGTGCTTCAATTTTTTCTAAGATTGATTTAAAAGCTGGATATCATCAGATTAGGATGAATCCTTCTGATATTCACAAAACAGCTTTTAGAACACATCATGGGCATTATGAATTTACTGTCATGCCTTTTGGGCTAACAAATGCCCCTGCAACATTTCAAGCACTCATGAAACACATCTTCCAGCCTTATTTGAGGAAGTTTATATTAGTGTTTTTTGATGATATTTTTGATCTATAGCTTATCTTGGGAACAACATTTACACCATTTGAAATTAGTCTTTCAAGTTTTGCAGCAGCAACAATTGTTTGCAAAACTAAGTAAATGTTCATTTGGCAAGGCTGAAATTCATTATTTAGGCCATATTACATCAGGGGAAGGGGTAGCAACAAGCCCTACCAAGATTAAAGCTGTTTTGTCTTGGCCAATACCAACTTCAGTCAAAGAGTTGAGGAGTTTTTTGGGATTAACTGGGTATTACAGAAAATTTGCTTAACACTATGGTATTATCAGTAAACCACTCACTGACATGCTTAAGAAAGATGCTTTTCAGTGGGGTGAGACAACTCAAAGAGCATTTGATCATCTCAGAATAGCCATGTCTCAAGCTCCGGTTCTAGCACTTCCAGATTTCAATAAACCTTTCATTGTTGAAACTGATGCTAGTGGGACAGGTATGGGGGCAGTTTTACAGCAGAATGGACATCCTATAGCCTTTATCTCTAAGGCAAAAGGCCCAAGAACTAAAGCACTATTAGTCTATGAGAGAGAGCTGTTAGCCATTACCTTTGTTGTCTCTAAATGGAGACATTACCTAGAGCAAGGGCCATTCTTATTAAGACTGACCATGAGAGTATCAAACATTTATTGGAGCAAAGGTTGCACACTAATTTGCAATTGAAGGGTGTTTCAAAATTATTGGGGCTACAATATAAAATTATGTATAGAAAGGGGGTTGAAAACAAAGTTGTTGATGCCTTATCAAGGAAACCTGCTGTGGATGGTCAACTTTATGCTTTACACTCTTCATTGCAGCCTACTTGGATGGCACAATTGATTCATAGCTATGAAGGGAATGTCAAAGTTGCTGAATTCATCTCTCATTTGTCAATAGATGAGCAAGGCCACCCTGGTTATTCCTATAAAAATGGATTGCTATTCCATAAGGATAGGTTGTATGTGGGCAGCAATGGTAATTTGAGAGAGCATTTGTTAGTTCTTTACCATAATTCTCATCTAGGTGGTCATTCTGGAATTAATGCTACTTTTGTGAGGTTGAGCAGACATTTTTACTGGCCTGGTATGTTGAAATCAGTGGTGGACTGGATTAAAAGCTGTGATACTTGTGCTCGGTGTAAAACAGAAACATGTGCCTCTCCAGGGCTTTTACAACCTTTACCTATTCCAACTCAGGCATGGCAGCATGTTACAATGGATTTTGTGGAGCAACTACCAAAATCTCAAGGCAAGGATACTATTCTGGTGGTGATTTGCAGATTTACAAAGTATGGGCACTTCATTCCATTACAACATCCTTTCACAGCCTCAACTGTTGCTAAATTGTTTTTAGATACTATTTTTAAGCTCCATGGCCTTCCTGTTTCTATTATCACTGATAGAGACAAGATTTTTACAAGTTTATTCTGGAAAGATTTGTTTAAAATGATGGGGACTAAGCTTGCTTATAGTACAGCCTATCACCCTCAGTCAGATGGCCAATCTGAGAGATTAAATCAGAGTATGGAAGGGTATTTGAGGTGTCTTTGTTATCAAGCACCTCATTCATGGGTTAAATGGCTTCCTTTAGCTGAATGGTGGTATAACACTAGCTATCATAGTGCCTTGAAACTGTCTCCATTTGAAGCTTTATATGGTTACAAGCCAGCTCCATTGACTTTTCTGCCTCTTGAGAATGCTTCAGTAGGTGCAGTGACTGATTTTGTGCAAGATAGACAGCATATGTCTCAGCTTATTAGAGATAACTTGCTAGCAGCGCAGAATAGAATGAAGCAATATGCTAATAAAAAGAGGTCTGAAAGAATTTTTGAAGTGGGGGATTGGGTGTATCTTAAATTACAACCCTACAAGCAGAGTTCTATAGCCTTAAGGAAAAACTTCAAGCTGGCAGCAAGGTATTATGGGCCTTTTCAGGTGGAAGCTAAAGTTGGTACTGTGGCTTACAAACTGAAACTACCCCCTAATTCCACTGTACATCCTGTGTTCCATGTTTCGTTATTAAAGAAAAAGGTTGGCGACAATACTGTGATTGTTCAGGATCTACCTCTTTTCCAGGATGATACAGTGATAGTGACTCCAGAAAAAGTTTTGCAGATTAGAATAATTACCAGGCATGATCAGCAAGTTCTTCAAGGACTTATCAAGTGGATGAATTTACCTGAAGAAGAAGCCACCTGGGAGGATCAAACCTTTATTCTTTCTCAATTTCCTGAGTTTCAATCTTCTTGGGGACAAGAAGATACTGTTGGGGAGGGTATTGTTACATATTATAGGAAGAGGAAGAAGAATAGTAATAAGTAGTGAGAGTTGGGTAGCTGAGATTTTTGGAGGGAAAAGATACTTTAGTAATTGACTTTTCTGCTGTTTGTTAGAGGCAGTTACACTACTTTGTTGTACAAGCAGTTACACTTCTCTTGTATAAAAGGGAAGTCTTTTCCTGTATTCATTCATTCAAGAATCAATAACAGAAATATTTTCTCTCTTCTTCAATATTTTTCTACTCTCTTCTCATCCAATCTCTATTCTCTTCTCACCCAATCTTCTAAAATTCTGCTTTAATCTCTATTTCAGAGATTAATTCAGATCTGATCTTTAACATGGGGCAGTTCAAATTACTGGGGTTTTGTTTCGGTATGGGAAATGGTCACTTTTGCTCTTTGAGTATTGAGTTCTTGTTGGAAGCTTGAACTGCATTTCTGGATATGTGGCAGTTTTACTTGACGTGTCTTTTGATATTTTTATTGTGATGTTTTTCCCTTTTTACCAGAGTTTTTGAAGGCCAAGTGCTTGATGAATTGTGAAGTAGCATTAATTCTTGAACATAAATATGAGCAGCTTCAGCAGATGTCTGATGATCCGATGAACCAAGTCTCTCAGTAAGTAATAGACCAGTAATTGCTTGTTTGCTGGTATAAATTTTCACTGTTTATATATTACATACAGTACATCAAGAACATTGTCTGAAGTTTAGCTTTTTGGATTTGGTTTTCTAGTATCCAGTTGCAAGGTTGCATTTTCAAGTTTATGATGCCAATTTTTTGTAGCATATATAATCATACTGCTTGGATGGAAACTTAACTCAAGTAGCTGAAACATTTCGGGGTAACCTGTATTCGCAGGCTGACAAAAAGTTGAATGGCTTAAATTCAGAGACCTATAAGATTTAAAAGAGGAAGTAATCAGTTATCCTGCAATATGTTATTTCTTTCACCTAATAGGAAAAGACCAACATAATGATTTCATTAACCACTAAATTCACATTGTTGCAATTATGAAAATCTGTGATAAACTTTGTGATATTAAAAGTTTAGTCTTTTTCCCCTGCCTATTCCTAATTCCAGTTTGTGCACAACCATGATGAGTCCAATGGGAGGACTTTATGGAATGTTTTCTTTCAGGTTTTATAACATGTCCTTCCGGAATGTTCAGAATATGGAAATAAGCAAGTTAGAGAAGTTGGATGGTGCAAAAGGACTAGGGATTTACAAATTTCGCATGCCTCAAATATATCCCTTGCTAAATTTGGTGAAATTTTGGTTATTTTTGTTTTGCAGGGTATTTGAGAAGTCACTACAGTATGTCAAGCGGTTTAGCCGTTATAAAAATCCTGATGCTGTCAGACAAGTTCGAGAGTATCCATGAACTTTGTTGAATTGATAATAGTGCACTAATAAATCTATCTTCTTTTTGAACATTTTTTATGAATGTTTCTCTCCCGATCAGGTCTTATCTAACATACTAAAATGAATTTTGCATCAATGTCAATAGCCAAAGTTTTTTATTTAATTGAGGTTTAAAAATAAAAATTTCTTGCCTCTTGTATCAACATTGTGAAACTTAACCAATTATCAGAATTCTTAGCCGATACCAGTTGGCTGAATTCGAGGTAGGTGTAATCTACTGAGCTGAATTACTGTGCTTTGTGTGAAAGTTAGAAGTGTGAACCACTAACCTTTTACTACCTTATTGTCCAGCTATGTGTTCTTGGCAACCTTTGTCCTGAAACTGTGGAGGAAGCTATTGCTATGGTACCTTCTATTAAGGTATAACAACTTGTTCAAGATCCTGGCCTTTCTACTTTGAGTACTTCTGCTTTTATAGTTTTATAATAGACATTGCTGGAAACAAATAAAATATAAACTGTAAGATGCATGCATTGTGCTTGTGTCTCTTAAGTTGCTAGCAAATAGGCAGAGCTCAACCCACAACTGAAGAAATTTGATTATGTTCTGTCAGTGCTTCTTTGATGGTGAAGGCAACCATTTTTAGAATCCTTATTGCTATGGCGTAATCTGAGGAAACAAATTGGAATGCCTATACCGTGTGTGCTCTTTAAATAAGAACGTCTCTACTTTTGTTTATGCAGACAAAAGGACGGGCTCATGATGATGAGGCAATTGAGAAAATGTTGAACGACCTGTCATTGATCAAGAAATTTGAATAGTGGAAGCAACATCTTAATGTGATACCAGTTTTAAATGGGAATTCATGATATGTTCATGTAGAGTTTAGCTGTTTAAATCTAAAATCTTATCATACCAATTGATGTGTTTCGTATGGCTATGAAATCTTGTTTTGTAATACTACTTTGCTACTAATGCAACGTGAGCATACAGATTACATGCTAGTTTTCCGCCAAAAAATGTGTTTAATTTGTGGACTGCCCAAAAGAAACACTTGTGATGAGTACAAAAAATTTTATTATTTTCTGTTCGAGGCCATGATGTGCCACCTTCAGAGAATGGTCTCCAATTCACAAATAATAATAATAATAATAAATAAACATTAAAACTTGATTTTTGACGAAGTGGTTAAAAGAAACCAATGGTATTTTAAATTTTAATACCAAAAATCACTACAATGGTAGTCTTCCGAGGATTATGCCTCGGATTGAAATAATCAGAGCAAACTAGTTGATGCAAATGGTCAATGCGTTCCAACGTAGTCCCCATTAAAACTGCTGCAAAGATTTCTTTACATTCTTTTCCAAAATTCTTATACTTGTAAAATCTCTATTATTCTGCATATGTAAATAACCAAAAAGAAAGAGAGAAACTTCTCGCTAGTGGCTCTTCGTTTGCAGCCCACCTCACCTATCTCATTAATGAACTCTTTTCCAAGTAAAATCGCAAATTTCAAATCAATTCAAATAATCATATACCAGTGACAATAAGGCTGCATAACAAAGCATGCTAGCTTTGTATTGGCTTTCATGAAACAATTGCAAGTTTCTCAATGTTGAAAGGATATGCAATTCATGTCAGAAATCCAAAGTTCCACATTGTTTGCTCTCAATATTTTTTGTTCCGTTACTGTGTTTCATATCCTTTCTGCCATCATTATCAAGGCCTCGGCTTCGCCCAATACCCAACTTTGGCAAACCCCGGTTCAGTCCCTCAAGTAGAACACAAGCTTTACACCATTTCTGCACATTAGTGATGTTAATTATTAGGATAAAATGTACAATCATGCAAAATCAACACTGTTTACGAGTAGTTTAGCATTGCAAGAAGACATTCCATGTCTCCAATGCAACGCATCATATCTACACCAGCAAAATAGTGGACACAACTGGAATAAGACTTTTAATAGATGAGCTATTCCATCATGCATCCTGAAGTTCAATATAACATAAACTTCATGTTTATCTCACGTAAGCAAAAGCAGCACTCACCTGGCTTGAAATGTAACCACAACGTTCACAAGTCCCCTGCTCTGGCATTTTTGTATTAGTGGATATTCTGAAATTCTCCCCTGATTTAATGATGTCAAGTATGGCCCTAGGCCTGCATGGTAAGTCATCAAAAATAAGTAAACATACTGTGTGGGCATAACAGGAAAATTCTCTGCAACAGCTTTAAAAACTATTGTTTATGTTCATGCATAGTGAATGCTGATGTGAATCAGGGAATAGGAATCTTTATTCACATTCATATTTAAGAACCAGCAAACCCATTTGCATATACCCAAAGGGATGGTTAAATGTGGGAAATTTCAGACAAATTAGAAGAGTATCAACAAGCACAACTAAAAAAAGGGTAATCCAGTGCACAAAGCATCCCACAGTTATGAGCTCTTGGGAGAGTTAATGTACGCTGCCTTACGCCTACTTCGCAGAGAGGCTGTTACCAACAAGCACAACAATGACATTAGAAAATCAACAGGGTAGTAACAACCTGATTCTCTCCAAATCTTTGATGAACTCACGAGCAAAACCACGGTATGCATTTGGAGAATATATACCTGCAACAAAACACTCTGTAAATTGAGAGGCATACAACAGAAGATTGAATGCAAAAGCAACATTAAAAAAACAGAAACATATTAGAACAAGATCTAAATGACTTGCTACCAACTTGTACAAAGTCCAAATGAAAAATACCCAACATTTCAAACCCCAAGCCCAACTTCCAGACACAAAACACAAAAAGGATAAGCGCGGAGAGAGAGAGAGAGAGAGAGAGAGAGAAACAAGCACCCAAGGATATTTATATGAGACTAGACCAACAGGAACACTAAGGTGAAGAAAGGAAATGAAAAACTCATCAATTACATTCTGTGGAGAAGTAATCCAGCCTTTTGAAATAAGCATACGTGCAAATCTGGTTAAGGTTCTGCAACTATTCCCATTAAACACCAAATAATAATAATCAAAGAAAAAAACACACAGTATGCGATAAATATTTTCAATCTTTCAGCTGTAAGAAGGATATATAACAATCTCCTTCTCATAGGTGTACTTGAAAGGCTTGCATCTTGGAATTGGACCATCTTCACCAGTTGTTATTGAAGTGCATCTACTCAATCTAGAAAGTAAGCAAAATCTACATAACTACCCAAAAAGAAATAAAGAAAAGAAAAAAAAAAGGAAAAAGAGAAGAAAACAAGGATGAAAGAGAACCCTGAATTAACACTATGTTACCTAGCAATATCTCCTCGCAATATATTCAAAAGAACTGTTTCGGCAATATCATCTGCGTTATGCCCAGTAGCAACCTTGTCTACTTTCAACAATGCAGCACCTCGATCAAGGGCCTTTTAAGACAAATAACACAACACATTTTAAATTTCATTCTTGTACTGTTTTTGAGAGTGGGGGCTGGAATACCGTGTTACCTGACGACGAAAAACACCACAAAATGTGCAATTATTCTTTAAACCTATCATCTTCACAATCTCATCCATTGTCCATCCATACAAATCCTTGTAGGAAACAATCTTCAAGGGCAAGCCATACTGGAAAACATATAGAAATAGAAGGAAAAACAGAACAACACCAAATAATCAGTTTTTTAAACAATTTTCTAAGGATTTATAGTTATCAATAAATTCATGGAAAAGTCTAATGCTTACCTGAATTTCATTTCTTTTGACAGTTTCAAGCGAGTCATCCCTGTAACCAGTAATGCCTTCGTCAACAGACAATAAGAACAGATCGAGGTCATAATTATGCCGGCGATTTAATTCTGATAACACATAAGCGAGAACTGTAGAATCTGCAAACATACAGAATAACTGGGCATGGTAGGCAAATCATGAAGCAAACAAACATGACATAACATTTCAAAATATAAAAAGAAGCAAGCAAATCACCTTTACCACCAGAGGCACCAATAGCAACACGCTCACCAGGCTTGAATAGCTGGTTTTCCACAATCACTCGGTGTATCTCTTCCTCAAACACCATATAAAAACACTCCCTGCAAATCTTTTTCCACCCAAAGGGGACAACAATAACGACGAGAAGAGGTCTTAAGGGTACGAATTCTTGTTCAAGGTGGGGAAAAAAGTGAAAATTCAAAGGGATGTGAAGTCACCTGCTCTAGAGTTTTGGGTCTTTTAAGAGCAGCCCTTCTCTGATCACAGAGGCTACAGAGGCGAGCAGCACCCTTCCGGGCCTTCGTGTCGGCGACTTCCTCCATCAGCTTTCGACGGCTCTTGGGTCATTGAAGTCGAAGGCATCAAGTTAAACAGCCAGATAATTGGGGGTAATTTACAATTAAGGCAAAACCCACATATTAGCCCTTAATTATTTTGTTAATGAAATAAATATTTAAAATTAAATTATTTTAAATTAAAAAATAATTAACAGCAGATATTAATTTATTAATAGAATTAAATTTTAAAAACAAATTTTAAAGACAAAATTGTTAAGAAAAGCACACTAGGATTAAAATGTGGCTTTCGTTATAGTTTAAAGACTTACCTGTAAATTGCCCTAGATAATTTGTAAGTTTATTGATTTATTATTTATTTAGCTAAATTTTATAAAATTATTAAATTTAAATAATTTTGTCGCTAAAAATAGCATAGAGCACCCCCTAGAAATTAGTATAATCTTTTTTGCCATTACATGAAAATTTAATTTTAATTTAAAAAAAAATGGGAAATTAAAATTTTTGCTATTATTGATAAGATTAATGATAAAAAAAAACAATATTTTCAACTGAGAATTTTTTTTTTTAAAATTTTTATATCAATTATGAAGAAATTTTACATTAATGCTCAATTTGCCAACCCCTTCCCAATAGCAAGTGACCACCGACTTTAGTTTTTGATATCAAAAGGCCAATATTAAAATGCATCTCTTTACACAATAAGATTATTTTTGTAATCTTTATACTTTACCATACCTTTTATATTTTCAAAATTTTAATAAATCGCCATTTACTATACTTTTTTCCCAAATAAAATGATATTAAAAATTTTATTTTACCTTTCATTACTTTACCTTTAAATAAACCTTCTCTTACCTTAACTCTTTTCACTCCTTCCGAACAAGATCATGTCCACCCAAGAAAAAGGATAGATCACTCCAACACAACAATAGCACAAAACAAGGTAAAAACATGATAATGATAGTTCAAGGCTCTGTTTATAACAAAATCACATGAAAACAAATGATTTGAGCTAAACTAAAGACTCCTGCAGCTAATTGTTGTGTTTGTTACACAAGTTCAGTATCAGCAGTAGCAGACAGTGAACAAGAGAGAACAACACAACCTGCAAATTGTCGACATGAGACTTGGAATTGCTCCCAAGTATAAGGGTTTCATATAGCAAGAACCAAAACTAGGAAGAACATTGATCTCCCAACTAAGAAGAAATTCATAGTGCACTTCCTCCATAAAATTTCAGGAAGATACACATGCTGAAGTATATCTTAAATTTTCAATGTGGCCTGTTTTTACACCAAGGTCAGCTTCCAACCTTAGCAACTTTTCTTTGCTCAATTTGGCCAGTCAATGAGCATTGCATCTCTGTCCAGCTTATGGGAACCATTGTTGCACCTACACCAAACTCAGACAAATTGATGTGTTATGCAAAGCAGGTCACATGCTTCAGAATGAGTTAAGCAATCAAATGCAAGCAAATTTCAATTTCATATCAAGATTTGCTCAGAAAGGGGAACAAAGAAAATATAGTAAGCTTCACAATTTCTTGAGTATCAGCTTCAATATCCCTTCAGCACTAGGGGATGTTGCAACAGCATCAACCAAACTCAAAAGCAAAACACTATCTTTTGAAATCTTTAAACATTGTATTATCTATTCTTTTGAAATGGAAAAGAAATACAAACATATACCTCTATAGAATTAAAGCAATTCTAAAGTTGCAAGTAATCAGACTTGGACTTTCAAATAATAGAACACAATATTACTAAGTTGATTAGGAATACCACAATAAAAACCATATATTATGAGACAATAAAACCCAATTTTTGACATTTGTCTTTGACTTTTTCCAGCAAATATAAGAACATAAATAGTTGTGACTTGTAAAACAAGTAAAAACACACACGCACACACACTGATCTTTTTGTAGGCTGAATTCATTCAATAACCTAAAATGGAACAAACATTTACCTGCTGTGCTCTCTGCAGATACAACACCCAACTCATTCTTGGCAGTAGAAAGGTAATAAGCCCGTGCATCTCCAAGGGACAACTATTTAGTGTCAAAGAAAACTTTATTTAGTAACTACTAACTTTAGATGTCAAGGCAAATACAGACTGATGTAATCACAAACAAGAATTCAGGGACAATAGCAAGATGCAATCATGTTACGAGAGAGAGAGAGAGAGAGAGAGAGAGAGAGAAAGCAGGGATGGAAAGGCCAAAATTCTAATTTGGGATAAGAAAAGGCCTATTCTAATCTTGATTGACTCAGAGAATTTACCTTTTTCTGCCACATATACTCAATTCAAGAATTCCCTAAATAATGGCTTGAACTAGGGATAACAGCTTTCCAAGGTGTACCGAATTCCCAAAGATTAAAAACTCTGCATTTGTTTTACCCAAGCTTCCTCCACATTTCATCTAAACTCTATGTGAAAATATTGATGTGGACGTCAGCAAGAAATCATTAACATAAGAGAAAAACTATTGTCCTTTCCAGCAGTGAAACGTCCATAGATCCAGAGTCTCATAATGTCGCCATAATCCAGTAATATTAGTTTGAGATATTTGGATATCAAGAGCACTGGTGCTACACGCATATATTAGTCAATGACAATTATATTTGAATTTATTTTTATTGGAACCTCCTACCCAAGCATTAAAACCCTTTAAAAAAAATGCATGATTTAAGTTGATCAAGAATTAGCACGCAAAATGATTTCTTATGATACCACAATAAATGTTAATTTACTGATATTTTTCACAAAACAATAGCAGAACTTCAAGCACGAAGGATACCACTAGAGCTCTGACAATGTCACCAGGCCGAAAAGATAAATGCATATCCACTTTGTCAATCTCAGTAGCTCTTACGTCTTGTTGCCTGTTAAAATAAAGTGTTTGAGTTCACACTGACTTCCCAAAATAATGCATCCTACTGTAGTTCTGATGAAAAGGAGGATGATCGTAAATAGAAGACAGGATAATACAATTATTCAACTGTGTTAAGAGTGAAGATTACCCTATATACAAACTACTGTTGTTCATTTTCAAAAGGCATTAAATCAATTATAATGATGCTTTACTTAACAGATGGAACTGAGTAACATACCTAATTATGCCAGTG
Source organism: Hevea brasiliensis (assembly GCF_030052815.1). NCBI lineage: Eukaryota > Viridiplantae > Streptophyta > Magnoliopsida > Malpighiales > Euphorbiaceae > Hevea > Hevea brasiliensis. The sequence continues at coordinate 5,024,292 of NC_079497.1, read as the reverse complement.
AACTTTTCTTGCACAGACTTGGGACCAACACACATAATGTCAGCCGATGCCATTTTAGCCATCACTTTAGTAACCTATCCAAATCATAAGAACCAAAATAAGATTATTTATCTCTAATTGAACCTTCATGGGTCTTTCTAAACATAAATAAGAAACTCACTCGGGCAATGACAACAGAACCAGGCTCTGGAACAGCACCCTGAGCCTTGTGTCCAATTATTTCCACAACTGGCCTCTGAAATTATTAGAATCATCAATAATAATGCAAAACACACTAAGGCGTACAAAATGTATACTTCAGTGAGATTACAGCATAAAGTTCAAAAACTTGAGAATTTGAGCCGTAAATTTTAGGGTATTTACACCTCCCCCTCTCCCTCACCACACCAAACACCCCCCCCCCCCCCCCCCTCTCTCACTTTATCTAAACAACCCCAAAAAACTGTACTATGAAGAAAAAAGATCAAACATTAAACAAGCAAAACCAATACAACTCCCAATACACGTACACCCCATATGCGAATGAACAAAAATGTAAAAAAGATTTGAATTTATCTGATTTTCCTCATTTCACTCATCAGCCAAAGAGCTCACCTAATAATAATAATAATAGTAATAATAAAATAGGAACACCGAAACGGAGCAGCTAGCAGCATTAAACCCATGATAAAGTAGCTTTCAAATGAAATTACGTAAAAAAGCAAGCAAACCCTAGAATAGCAAGGGAGAGAGTGATTAGAGACCTGGTCGGGAGAGTCGGGGGGAGGCGACAGAGTGCGGCGGACACCCGCGAGGGAGGAGTAGACGTAGAGGATTTCAGTGTTACGATAGGGTGCCAAGTACGCACCTTTCCCTGGTTTCACTTCAGCTGCTTTCCCTAACACCACTCCTGGTGTCACCATCTCCGGTTCTTCTTGCATTATCCCTAGCTCTGTCTGCTGCTCTTCTTCCTCGTATGTGCTAAGCGAATGAATCGCCTCAAATTCGCAACCCAGAAAATGACCCACTAAGCCCAGCCCACAGCAGATTATTGGGGCAGTGACCAAAATTTTCTATTTTTTTATTTGAAACGTCGTCGTTCCACTGTAAACCAACTATAACAATTGACAGGTGTTGTTTTTTCTAAAATTAATTCAACTATTTTTAACTTTTTTTTTTCTTTAAATTAAATTAATTTAATCTAATTTAATTTAAAAATCAAGAAAAAAAAAGATATTGAATTTCTTGATTTTTTGGATTAAATCAAGAAATCGAGCTTAAAAATTAAGAAATCAAAATTCAATTTCTTAATTTTTGGTTTAAATTAAAAAAATAAAAAATATAATTTAAGATAAATGGAGTTTAAATTAATTTGGATAAAAACCTGAAAATTAACTAAACTTACAGGGTTCAAATTTAGCTATTTTTTTTTTTATTCTCATCGATTGAGAAGGATAGAAATTATGATAAAATATGGACTTTTCACCTCTAACTTGATAACAGGTTGATAAAAATAAAAATACGTCATATAGTCAAGAAAAGCTTAGTGAGTTAAAAGAAAGAGGCTTTCTTTCTAGCATAAATTTTCTTTTAATCTGTGCACACAAAACACTTTAAACTCTATTATCTTCGCTATTTTCATGCTTAAGAAGGTAAATAAAGTTCAAGTTGTCATCTAGGATGAATTTGGATCCTTTGCTCCAAAACTTACATCCAGTTCCATCATCAGAAATAGACTTATAGGCTATACAAGTGCAATTTTTCCAGCATTTGGCATGATAATCGCTAATAGCAGAGTTTACATCAGAATCATAATACCAAGTATACCAATTGTAATTGATCAACCCTCTTTTTGGCATGAAAACCCCTGAACCATTCCTGCATTTGGTAGGCCTTTCTGTTAAGCAAACTGCGATTGGATTCTTGGAATTGTGCTTGCATGGACCTGTAGTTTCATAACCTATCCTACCATCAATAGTGAACACTGTAATTTGGCCTAACGTGTCCAAGTCCCACTTGGATACAAACAGATTTGGTTTTTTTAGAATATAAGAAGTACTTCTCGTCCTTATTTGCTACAAACCTGAAGTTATATGCATCGTTTCTTCTTGTAAGTCGTGGTGCTGATTGAAAACTCCCATTCTGCCACACTCCACTTGACTAGTAAATGTCGTCTTGCCGCCAAACAACTAGCTCATTAGCACCACTTGGATCTAGGCCTAGCTTGAAAGCCCCTGGATCTGGAACTTTTTCACTTAACCATGAAGTTAGTGACCAATTATGCCCAGTCTTGAGATTCATGCCTAGTTTCATTCCAGGCAGCAACATGTTATGAGGATAATCAAAACTTTGCCATAAAATAGTTCCTGCAATTCCACTGGAATTGACCTGTCGAATAACAATGTTTCCTGCATCTAGTAGGGTGGCAGTAAATTTCTACCTAAATTCTTTGCAGCCATATCAGGATTAATAAATATTGGCAGGCCTCCTTGATAAGTGATCTTCAACTTTCCATCCCCATCTATGGTTAGAGCACCACAAGAATCAGGAACAGGATCTTCTCGGTTGGCCATCCACATAAGTAAAATGGTGTGTGATTAAACCATTTTCCCAAGTGGCGGGGACCTGAAGGGCCAAGCTCAACTGAATATGTTTGGTTAGGATTAAAGAATCCTAACCTGATTACTCCTGAAGCAGAAATTAGGTGCTCCCAGTCCTGGAGCAGCCAGCCTTGTTCGAGTGTATCAGTTTCAGCATAGGAAATGCAATTTAGGCTAAAAAGATAAGGAATGGTAATTAGAAGAATGAAACTTGTACAAGCCATGACTACGATGTGCAAGAAAATGGTTTCTTGGTAAAGTGGAAACTTGTGTATGGTTATGCCCAAAAGATTCATGTTAGACATTACTAAGCAGCTCTCTTTATAGTATCTGAAAGATTCAGAAAGGAACAAATGTGTGCTTCCATGGACATCGGATATGGTCCTACAACTTGGTGATCTTTCATTGTATCATTGATTAATTGGAGTAGAGTGTTAGCATGATTATAGGAAAATCTGTCTTTACATGATTATAGGAGATTTGTTTAGTATGATTATAGCAATTAGTATGATTATAGGAGATTTGTTTAGTATGATTATAGCAATTAGTATGATTATAGGAGATTAGTTTAGCATAACTATAATAACTATTATTCTTGTCAAAATTAGCTCATATTCTCGTGTATAAATAGATGTAGTATCTCTGTAAATAGGACAACATACATATACACAATTTTTTCCATCATCAGTTGTATTCTTTCCGCTAATATGATATCAGAGCCTTAAGAAATCTAGAATTTTTTGGTTAATCGATATCAGACCACTGGATTTGCCCACTATTATCAGTTATGTACTACTCTTCATAATCTAAAACAAGAAGACAGTCAATCTGTGAATGATTTTCTTGCCCAGATCCAACTCATTTGGAATCAAATATCTCAGGCCAAAATCAATGAAGATCATCTTCATCTCATTCAAGTTCTAATGACTCTTCGACCAGAATATGAGGCCGTTCGAGCGTCTCTGCTATATCGAAATCCACTCCTATCATTGGATATTGCTATTCAAGAGATTATTTTTGATACAACTACTGGATCATCACATCAGAGCTGGCAATCAACTCTATAAGAATTATAATCAAATTGGTTATGCTTTTGCTTATTGTCTACTATAGAATGCAAATATTGTCATGGTTACTATCATATCATCACTTGTAATCTTTCTGCAAATACGGAGAAATCTATTTATTTCCTTTGAAAAATAAACTTTTGTGTACGCTGAAACAAGTTTGAAAAGTAGAGTTGGGATGGAGTGGACCACCTTGAATCTTCTTTATTGTTCATTTACGAACAGGTTTCCTCTGGTTTTAAAGAAATTTAAAGGATACTTTGTTCTTTGCAGAAATGAATTACCATTTTCGTAAAATCCAATTCAAAAGTTTTCAATTACACTAGTGGCATCTGAAGCTTCCACCCCAGGCATCAATTCTTCTGTTCTTCATTGCGTACTTCTGTTCTTCATTGCGTACTTCTGTTCTTCATTGCGTGCCTTTATAGTCAGAGTCTACTTTCACGCCCCACACACATTTACATCTGGATTTAGATGATTAAATTTAAGGTCTTTTCAGTTGTTATTTTTTTTAAACAAAGAATGAAACATCATTCATCACTGGAGGCAGTAATTATTAAGAACTCTCCACTTCATAATTGGAAAGGCTAGCTAATCTATTAATGTGATGATTGATCGGGACACAAACATTTTCTTTAGCAATTGAAGCTACATTACGAGTAACTCGCAATCAACATAAGAGATACCTATCCAAAACATTGCTATTTCCATTCCTGTTTATGCTATATTTTTGTATGGCTTGTTTAGTTAATGCCATGGTACATTTCTTCCCCATATTTGGAGCTAGCAGAAACAAGAATGGAAATTGCAAAACCATAATTACATGATTAAAGAATGCGACAGTAGGGATTTCAGGTGCTTCTTAGAAATTATATTTTTGTAGAAAACACGAAAATAATAACGATAGTGGTAGTAACGATGACAGGTATAATCACGGGCACTGTGGATTTTTCCCAGGACCTCCATAGTAAAAATATGTGCCCCATTCATTGTTGTAGGAGCTTTTGATATTGTAGCAATTTGTGTTCTCGGCTAGTATAGAGATAGCTTGGGCTGAGCTGAGGCTATTGTCGGAGTCAACAATTTCTAGGTTCCGAAAATAGCTTGCTTTTCCGAATCCATCTTCGGCAAAGTGGCCTGAGCCCATCTGGGTTGAGGTGTGCTGACCATTGGCCCTTGAATTTACCACTTCACCACCCCACTCCACCATGGTGGCATGGTCTGCTAGGTGTGTAAATAGCTCTGCTGGCCAATACCCTACTAGGGTATTGTCACTAAATCCCATCCACCAATTCCCCAGTTTTGGATCCTAATTTAAGGAGAAGGAGAAAAGGTGAATGAAAAATTAGTTTCATAATGGTCTTAAATATTGGAAGTTATTAGTTTATGTAATCAGAAACTAAAATTTGATTTTTTTTTTTTTTGGTTTCTTGTTTTACCTTCCAAATGAGGATGGTAATGTCATATTGGTTGCCTGCATTTGATGATACAGGAGAAATGGCAGCTCCAATGGCTATTCTGCTATTAGATTGCACAAACCCTGCACAGAGAAGGTTGTAGCATCCTGTGGCCTGGTATGAATCACTCTGCAAAAATAAAACCAACAAAGAAAGTGAATACCCAACTTCAGCCCAATTCATAAATAGGTCTCCTCTCATTTTATTAAATAGAATTTGAATCTTAATTAAATCATGAAAGATTTTTGTTTTTCATTTTCTTTTGAGCTTGTATATAATTATTATAATGATGTATGCCTAAACTTTTGTTACAATTGTTATGGTACGTATAAATACAGCAATTTGCAAGCAAAACAATGAAATTATGGCACAGTCCCCACAACACCCACCACATTAATCATGATATTAATCACAGCACTGTCAAAAGGACTGGTTTTGGGAAACCCATGCTTTCAAAACAATAGAATGATCAAATTCAAGTCCATACTGAATCATAAATGACCATTTATCCATAGGACATAAAATCCTCAAGCCCATGCTTTAGAAGCTGGCCTTAGCAAAGCTGTCTAAAATCCTAAAATTGACCTGTAGGAGTTGGGAATCATTCTTGGTTTGGCACTGAATTTTACTACTCAAAAGCTATGAAATGTGCATTGCAAGACTTGGTTTAGGCCCACAAAAGGGCTGTTGTTGAATTTAATTTTTGAGCAATTTATTGTAGGCCAAATGGTCAGGACATTGCCCTCTCAACTATCAGCCTATGCCCCAAGTGTTAAGAATCATCCATTATGAAATGCCCTAGCCCTACAAGATTAGGGAAATGATAATAGGAATAGGCCTAAATAATTATAATGAAGGCATTAATTTAATAACAGTCTACATAATTAAGAGGAATCTTACTGTCCAGTATGTAAACAATCTGGGCCTGCTGTCACCGTAAAGCTCCGGACTGACCTGACTAGTAGAATAATCACAACTTCAGAAATTCCCCAGTAATTAAATTTATTAATTATAAAATATTGATTCATTTATTCCAAGAAATTATATATTAATTTCCAATTTCAGATCTTGGAAGAATCCATTAGTTTCAAAGTTCTACAGTTCTAAAAAATAGTATTATTCAATTATGGATTATGTGCATGCGAGGACAGGAAATGGAAGAAGTACCTGCCATCCAGCTTCGATGCTGTTGAGATCTGAGCCGTCGAATGATCCCGAAAGTACCCAGATCTGTGATAAGCTGAACTCGTTGACCAATTGGATGGATGGGTCCCACACATTTATCGTTGCCTTCGCTCCGTACAATTCTTGTGATGTTCCAGTGTAGGCGATCGCATGCTGCATATGTGAAGATCAACTCAGAAACTCATATTTATTGAGAAAAATGAAAAATCAAAGAGATGGAAAGGTCAAAGATAGAAAATAAATGTAACGCGATTGCCACTAATTAATGTGGGGCCACTTGGGAAAACTAAAGATCAAACGGCTAGGATTTTGTTGGATTCAGGAGAATCTGATTAATGAATGCAAGGCAACTAATGTAGTATGGAATCCTTGGATGATTGAAATTAATTAATGTATGCCAATGAACTCATTACTATGAGGTTTCAATGAATTCATTCATTGAAATTCTATGGGCCAAAAGATAGCTGTGTTTCCACTATATATATATTATATTTTAAATTTTAAATTTATGTTAAATTGAATTTATATAAGAAAATTTTAAAATTTAAATGAGAAAAAATATAATTAAAAAAAATAAAATACTTTGAGTTTGATGTTTAAATTCCAATATCTTTTTTTATTAATTATTATATTATAATTAAAATTATAAATAGATCACTCAAATTCAAGTCTATATAATTAAAATTATAAAATGAAATTGAATCTAAATTTTTACATTATACATTGTATCAAATTCATTTTATAATATTTATTAAATTGAAAAGTCAAACTTTATTATTATTATTATTATTAATTGAGAAATTATTAGATATAATTGAAACACAAAATTTAGTGTGGGTATTTTATAATTAATTAATTAATTATTTCAAATAATTAGGGAAAATGTTAGAAAAAAGGAAAGGATAGAATACCTCATGTCCATTGCCACTAACTACATCAGGGGCATCGGAGCGTCTAGCAAGGGAGAGAGATCGTTGTTTCTTGCCAAAGTCAAACAAAGACTTGGCTCTCAAAACATCATGCACTGTGCTCCGCCGTATTGGGACGGTACCTTTTGGGCATCTTGTGCCATTTCTATGCCAAATTTGCCATGCACCTTTCACTGCTTCATTACTCATAGTTTTGTTTGGATCTTTTCCCTCTTCTGCCTTATTCATCACTTTCACTCTTGGCATTTCTGATGGCACTCTCTACAAGTACATCATCATCTTTGTTAGAGAGAGAGAGAGAGAGAGAGAGAAAGATGCCTTATAGGAGAAGAGGGTTCTTTAAGAGTCGTTACCTGAATCTTGTGATTCTTTAATAGAGGGTGATCTAGAGCTGGCTGTTTTCTTTTATGAACACAATCTATGATATCTCCATCTGAGCTCTGAAAGGGATCAAATGCAAAACATAACAATAGAAGAAAACCCACATGAGATATGCGATGAAAACATGAAGAAAGATGAAAAATATTGTGAATTTATTCAAGCTAAAAAAGGCTAGAAAATATGCACATATATATACCTCTATGGTCATAACAGCAGGCTTGTTAATCTTGTCCAAATGCCTTTGAATCCTTTTAAGTCTCAAGCTACTCACTTGCCTATAATTTGTGTAATTTAGACCATAAATGACAGTAAATCTTTCAAGGAAAAGAAGGGCAAGAACAAGAGGAACAAGAAGTGCTGGAAATCTTTTCTTCCTTTCTACAGAACCCATTTCTCATTCAGTCTCAAGAAAAGAAAGAAACTGAGAAAACTAACAAGCCATTAATAGCAAAAAAGGAAAGGAAAAAAAAAAACAACGGAGGAGCACTAGTGTAAATTGCATCAAACACCCATGCAAACAAGAACAGGTAAAAGAAAAGGACTTGTATTTCTCTCTCTTTCTGTGTGTATTAATGGTGGGAAGAATGGTGGGTGAAGAAGGTTAATTAAACCTGCAAAGAGAGGCCCTCTCTCTTATGCATTAATTCACCACCAAGATCATGATTGCCTGGTTCATATTACATTGAAGATCAGAGAAGTGGGTTTAAATTTTGTTCCTATGGAATTGCACCAAAGGCTAAGAGAGAAAGGAAATAAACAAAGACTTGAAAGCACTATAAAAACCCAAACCTACCCAACTATAAAGGTCCCCTTTTATTGCACTCCTTCAATGTGGTATCTGCCACCATATACACAACTTTTTTTTATTACTATTATTTTTTAATTTATTGTGTATTTATTTTTTTATGCTTTAGTTATAGCTTTCTTTCCTTCCCAGTCTCTCCATTCCTTTGTTTTACCTTTATTGAACTCCAAGTAGCACTCAATTGGGTGTTCTTTCTTTGCTTTGGTGTGTCCATTTTTTTTTTTTTAATTTCTTCACCTAAATGCAGATTTATATCCCATATGTGAATATGATGTGTTACCTCTTTTAGCATGCATTCCTATTCAACAACTATATTTTAATTTCTTTTTTAAATCAATTTTTAGGTAATTAAGTTTAATTATAGGAATTATTGTAATTAGCTAGCATGCACATGATGATTTGCGTCAACAACCTATCTAATTTATTAATGGAGTCAAGTAGTCATTTAGCATATGCAACTAAAAAAAATTATTTGGTTTATAATCAATTAATATTAGCTCAAAAGGTATATATATAGAGTAATTTTAAATGTGAAAAAAGAAAAATTCTTATCTAAATCTAGTTTAATTTATCATAGATTTAAAATATAAACATATAAAATTTATATATTTAATGGACGAATCTTATCATACATCTTGTGTCTTAGATCTATGGTAAATCAAGTCTAAACAAAAAATTATAATTTGTTATCTATAAGCAATTCCAACGAGTGCTTAATTAATATAATAAAGTGAGTGTGGACTTTGAGAATTTTTTTTGTTTTCTAAATTTATATGGATGAGTATTGGGTTTCAAGCAATCCCTTGATGTGTGCTTCAATACGCACTACTACCCATGTGGGCATGGATTTTAGAAAAATAAAAGTGTAAAATAGGATGAAGATAATAAATAAAGAGTAAATAGAGGACTAGAATAAAAAAAAGGGTAAGCTTCTATTCTCGAATCTCGAATTCTTCTTTCTGGCATTCAACACAAAATTTTCTTGTCAGCATCTTAACTTTCCAACCTCTAACTCTGGAATTTGACTCCATTTCTTTATTAATCTTCAAAATACCCAACTTTCCTTAGTCTTCCTCATGTAATTTTTTGTTGATTTAGCCTTGACTCTAATGTCATTGATTACTCCCCTAATCATTTTTAGCAATGCATATGGTGACAGAATGTTTCATCAGTAAAACTATTTGGCAACGCTAGTTAGTTCACAAATACATTTTGTTAGCGTCGCTAAAAATGTGTATTTTTGTCGTGTCAGTAGAATTATTATTCAGCAACTCTAGTTTTTATGGCGACTGAATTCATTAGTGTCGCGTTTAAGTTTCATGTTTAACTATTTTGTCAATGCATTTAGGAGCGTTTTGGTAGCCAAAGTATTAGCTGCTTTAATTTTAAGAGTATTTGACTGGATTATTTTCTTTTAATTTTTGACTTAAAATATATTTTTTAAATTTATAAATTAATTTAAAAATAAGCAATTTATTATTTGATAAAATTATTAAAAATTAATTTTTAAATAATTTAAGTGTTTAGTTAAAAAACGTTTAAAAGTAATTTAATTTGTCAAATGATCAAAAAAGGTATATCAATGAGTGTTCTAATTATTAAAATGAAGATAATATTAATATTATAAAAAATTAGTAGGATAATATAGTATTTTACTTGATAAAACATAGTTTTAAAATAGATGGATAAATCATAAGAGATATTTTATTTATAACTTTTAATTTATTTTAAGTAATTTTTTAGCTTATAAATCAAACAAAATACTAATTTATTTATTTATTTTTTACTCATAAGTAAGTTTGACAGATTTATAAGTTAAATAAAACACTCTCTTCGTCACCACTGCTGAATGAGTATTTTCGTATAATCACTTTAATGATGCATTTATATAGCAACGAAATCTTTTGCCGGCAAAGTTATTTAGAGATGGCTTTATTTGCATTGATAATTGGGTGTCAAGATTATTTCATCGCTAAAAGTTCTTTTCACGTAATGTTTTGTCAGTAAAAAAGTGTTAGCTATGATATTTTCTATCTTTAGTAAACACATTTTTTTTTCTATGGAAATTTTCATTATTTCTTTATGATAATTTATGTAGCATAATCATATATTAAATGATAGTGCATCAAAACCGTGAGAATTAATGTCATCAATTGATAAAAAGATTTCTTGTAACAAAAAACAAAAATTGATAAAAGGTTTCTAGAGATGTTTTCTCCCAATATTGCAACTAGCAACCATCCTCATATTCTATGATTATTAACAATAATAGTTTTTTTAATTATTAAAATTATCTTCAACTGAAAATTCACAATTTTAAAAATATTTTAATATTATTAAGTTAAAACTCATTAATAATAATAATAATATTTTGTTTTGAAATCATAATAATCTTTTTAATATAATAATAATGTGCCCTTAAATTAATTGAATGTAATTTGATAGTCAAAAAATAAATAATGCAAAAAGGTGATGAATATGATAATAATTAAAAGGGAATTTGGTCTAATTTTGATGGCTGATAAGAACCCATAAAAGAGGTGGCATGCAAAGTCATAATTAATTAAGGTAGTTCCATTTAATAACTAGTAGTTTCAACATACACAAATCAAAACGCAATGCCTCCCCCTTTCAGGTGTGAAGCTGAAGCCTCTAAAAAAACTTGAGGTCGACCGCCTACTAAGGAACCCTAATGGTTTAAGGGTTTTTTTTTTTTTTAGTGAGTTTTGCCTACACTTGAGTATATACATTCAATCAATCTGTATATTTCACATTGTATAAAATTATGGTTATCTTATCTAAAAATCATGTTATGACTTACTTAAATTTATAGTTTATTAATTTTCTGTTGGTTGGGTATATATACATTCGAGTGCATATAATAATTTTCTTTTTTTTTTTTACTAATAAAAATGTGGAGGCAACTATGTTTCTACTGGTGTCTTTTGTTTTATTTACGTTCAAGGATATCATTGGGTCAATTTTCGCAAATTGAGGTGAGTCCTTTTCTCAAACAATTTTAAAAGCGCCATGATATATAATTTTGTAGTTCTCTTGTGAAATTGTATCTTGATTGATAAGAAAAAAGAATCCTATCCTTACCAACTACACTAATCCAGTTAAGTAATTACGGAATTGTGTCTTTGGTCTAACTTAATAGAATTTAGGCCAAAGTTATAGTTGTTTGATTTATCTCTCTAATGCTAAGACACCAAAGAAGCAGAAGAACAATCTCTTGCAAGATATGTCCAGCCACGATATCCTATCAGTATTTTTCACTAAACCAGCCTTATAGATCAGGTTTGAGAACCCCATTTCTATATGAACAAAGTTATAAAATCAATTGGTGGATAAAATGACCAAGAATTTGAAATTTCCTTTTCTATTTTTGTTATGTATACATATTTATAAATTCACCTTTCGTTACATTTTGTCTCGAAGTTTCAATTTCTAGTTCCGTGTCCCAATGACATGCATGCCTTCGGCTACTGGACTAAACTGTGTTAGGTAAATTTTCTTTTTCTATACTATTTTAAAAGGTATGAATAGAGCAGCCAGGCGAAAAGTATATGGTTGCACATTCCCACCATATGGATCGCAGAGGCAAAGTGTGTGCATTGTAGGAGTGGTGGATGTATTTTGGTTGTTTTTTGTAGCGTAAAGAGAGAGTATGAATAAAGGAGGAGATTTGAGTAATTGCAGAGTGTTTGTACTGACTTCTAAGGCAAGAGGTTGGCTGGAGTTGTAACTTGTTCTTTAATATTTATTATGCCATCACCTAACTGGATGTATCCCATTCAATTACCCCCCAAAAAAAAAAAAATTCAGAGGACGTTTAATTGCACTATTAATTCCTTGATTTATCTAAACTGATATATGTGCAAGTGTAACATCAACGTAATAAAATCCTAAAATCTGATTTAGTGTCCTTTTCCTTCTCTTTTCCTCTTTCTTTTTAATCAATCTAATCCATTGTCTTTCTTTTTGTTCTTTTATTTTTTTATTTTTTTAAGTAAGGAGATTGAAATAATATGGACTCAAATTTAAATCTGTCAGGTGAGTAATATATATCTTTAACCATTGGCCTATGCCAAGTTAAGCTTATCTTTTCAAGTTTTAATCGATCACCCTCATAAGTTCACCCGAAGAGTTACTTTCAAACCCTTATTTATTAGGGAATCATTTTGGCAAATTACTTCTAATTTTAATAGAATGACTAATTTATTAACGAAATTTAAACTTGGGGATTCAACCGTTATTCAAAGATAAATTAATGGCTAACTTATAAATTCTGCTATTTCTCAAGAACTCAAATGTAAATTATCCTAAATTTATTGAATTTCTAATAGAAAGACTATTATTCACAATAATAAACATGGGTTATAATTGTTTCAAATTAAAAATAGAGGATCTAACTTGTGTTTCTAATAAACCTAAGGGGACAAACTGTAAAATACCCAAAAAAAAAAAAAATAAAATAAAAAATATACCCAATCAGAAAATTTTCCCTCCATTGGAAGAAAAATTAAAATGTATAATTTTGAAGCATTACCACTGAGGAGAAATCTATATCTGCATATAAAGTAGAAAGATATTCTCCAGGGGCTAATTTGTGCTAATATCCTTCATTATATTGTCATATGACATTTTCTATAGTCTTATTTTTTATTAATTAGTTATTCAATTATTTTAAATTATAATTAAGTTATTAATTACCTAATTATGTATATATAAGTTATAAATTATTTATTAATTACTCTCTTAATACTATAATAAGTAATCATTATTATAATGTAAGATATAATATATTAACATATATTTATTATTTATACCTGTAATTTTATATAGTTCATATATATAATTTTACTTTTTTTTATTTTATTTATACTTTTTCATATTATTAATATTAGTAAATAAAGATAATGTTTGAATATATTATATTTCTTTAATATATTAAGAGAATATAATAAAATTTTGATATTTAAAATAATAGAAATAATCACATAATTATAATTAATATTTTTATTATATTACTATATTTTCATAATGAAATTTTTATTAAAAATTTTGAGAGATCAAAAATTAAAAAAAATATGAAATAATATTTAATTAATAAAAAATAAAATTTAAAATAATTAATAAAAATTAAAGATATTATTTAATTTTTATATATTAAAATTATTATTAGTCACGTATACTAGTATGAGTAATTTCCTGATTATATAATAAAACAGTACTTTCATATAAGACTTTCTATCCAATTGTGAGTAGATTTTACACGTGTATGAAGCAGTATCTCCATTACAAGAGATGGGCCCAGTGGTATGAACACTATTCAACGGAAGACTTGGGCTAAAACCTAGCCCATCACAGCCGTTTAAATTTTTAAGGCCCTTTATGCTTTGTATCTTTTTTTTTTTTTTAAGCAATAAATTATTATTTTCTGCCATGAATTTATTAGATTTTTGCTATTTAAAGTTTTCCTTACCACATAACATATATATATATTTGAAAATTTCCCATTGAAAAATAAAAAATTAAAAGATAATTCAATCAAATGTAGTTTAATGGTCTTCCAATGTCCTTTAAAAATACGAGTAATACAAGTTTTAATTTTATATTTATATCTATTAATATGATACAATTTTTTTTTTTTTTTTTTTTTTTACCAATATGATGAAAGTTATAAAAGGGAAGGCTTATTTCTTTGTGTTGCCCATAACATATTCAATCCATTTAGTTTATAAAAAGAAATTAAATAAAAACTATACAATTAATTGAGAAAACAATGAATCCTACATTTTTATAAATCAAGAAAGCATATATTCAATAAATAGAGAAAAAAATATATAATTGATATATTCAATTAAGTTCAATAAAAAAGGTTGATGGCATTGGCCTATGTATATATACCGTATAATTCCACTCCAAAAGTTAGTTTAATAAGAGAAATTTTATCTAAATCTTATATATAGTATAAATACTTTATCTCAAATTAATATGGAATAATATTATCAAATTAACATATATGATTGACATGCTTTTTAATTTAACAAATCAAATGGATGCCTTAAATAAAAATAAAATAAAAAAAGAGAGAAATTGAAGAGCCTGTGGTGCCAGTTTGGGAATTTATTGGATGACATTGCGCTCTCATTTCTCATCTTTGCTTCATCAATAGTTTTGCTGTTGAATTAGTTGCACTATTAATTCTTATACACCTCATTCTCCTATTTTTCTTATATAAATATTTTGTTTCATTTATATATATATATATATATATATATATATATATATATATATATATATATATATATATATATATATATATATATATGCCATCAAACTAATAGTTTAAAAATGGGTCAACTGTAAGTTAGTCTTTGATATTTGGTTATATCTATAATTTAATCTTTATAATTTTAAAATTAAGTAATTTGATCCCTAACATTTTAATAAACTTACGTATTAGTCTTAAAATGTCAATCAAGTTATTGTTGATTCTAACAAAAATGAAGAAAATGCCATTAATTTTATTTTTAATTTGAAAATAATTTAGTCTGGAGTTTTATTTTATTAATAATTTAGTTCATGAAATTTTATTTTATTAAAAATTTAATCTCTGTATTTTTAGAATGTGTGTGTTATTAAATTAAAAATTTTTATTAAAAATATAGATTAATTACTTTAAAGTCCTTAAAAAATTTACTTAATTACAAAATTATTCATATATTTTACAAATTCATCCTTAAATATTATAATTATTTACAAATAAGTCATTATAATTTTACAAAATTCTAGTTGTCATAATTTTAATAATATATAAATAAATTTAATGGATGATGATTCTAACGGTAAGGACGAACTTGTATGTTTATTAAAATGCTAAGAACTAAATTGCATGATTTTAAAACTATAAGAATTAAATTGTAGGTTTAACCAAATCTCAGGGACTAAAATATTTATAAAATAAAACCTTAAGGACTAAATTATTTTCAGACTGAAAATAGAGCTAACATTTTAGTTATTTTTATTATAATTAATGATAACTTAATTGAGATTCTAACGGTGAGAACTAATTTGTAGATTTATTAAAATGTCAATAATTAAATTATTAAATTTTAAAATTATAGGAATTAAGTTATAGATTTAAGTAAAAGTCAGAGACTAAATTATAATTCACCATTTAAAAAATCAATTGTCTATCCATGAAGTCAAGAATTCAAATTCTAAAAGAAAGAATATTAATAATTTGCAAAAAGAATGTCTCTCAATTTTAAAAACTCAGGGAAATTCAACTCTTAAATCTTTCCATTCAAATCTCTATCAATTTTCTGTTAATTAATTTATGACCAAAATACCCTTAAAGTAAATATTTTATATTATTATTATTATGATTATTTTAAAAAATACTTTTTAATTTTTGAGGCATATATGCCATAATTAATATATATGTCCCTCAATTTTTAAAAGTTTAACTTACGTTTTCATCCTTAAGTTTTATTAATTCAACAATTAAGTCCTTCCATCAAGAGGGCATTTAAGTCTTTTTCTTCTTCCATTCAATTAACAGATAATCGATAGAAATATGGATGGAGAGACCTTGAATTACAAGAATTTAAAATTCAAAGACGAAACCATTGAATTTTAAAAATCAAGAGACATGTGCGTTAATTACGACATACCTCATTGGCGACTAAAAACTAATTTTCCCTAATAATTTTAATAAATTTGCAATGGTCCCAATCGGAAAAGAACCACCTTTTGGTGAGTAATTCTTGCATTCATGATAAAAGAAAACAAGAAATCACTACGTGGGTATTGAATTGATCATTCTTTGAGTGGGAGAGCAGATAGAATATAACCCCACCCTATTTAATCATGTTGGACACATGGATCTCCATGTTTGCTTCTTCTTTAATTTTATGTGTCATGTGAGTGTGTGAAGATCTGCAAAACCAATATCAATATGTCTTTCAACATTTGAAGTAAGAGTTTCTCTAAACAATCTTCTTCTAATGTTCAATCTTTCCCTTTAGTTTGCCATTCATGCTTGTTTGTATGATTAGTATCCAGCTAATTTATAATACTGTGCAAGACTCTTGGCATGCCTAAAAGTTGTTTCATATATTTTTTTTTCCTTTCTAACTCCAATGCACTCAAAACTAAAATTAAAAAAAACTTTTTATTAGATTTAATAATAAAAAATATATATTTTTTTAATTTTGATTAAAGGTTAAATTGATATACTTTCTTGTAAATTTGAATAAATTAATTAAAATTGATATAATTTTAGTAAAATTAAAAATTTTCATAGATATTGAGATTTTTTTATCATTAGTAACTGCACCATTTTTTTTTCTCCATTAAATTCATCTCTTTATATATATATATATATATATATATATATATATATATATATATATATATAATAATTGTAAGATATTTAAATTTGAATTTCAAGTAGATAATAAATTTAAAAAAAAAACAATTTTTTAGTTCAATTTAATGTTGACTATGCAGTTAAAACCCTGGATCAAAACCATATTGTTATTTTCATTTTAACAAAGGTCAAGTGGCCCATTCCATTAATGCTGGTCCATGGCCCTCTTCATTATCAACCATTTAATAGATATATCTACCCTGGAAAAAAAAGCTATGGGAAATATGGCAGTAAGTCAATAACTATACAAGTGGTGTTCATAAAGATTTCTAATTATGATAGCGCATACCCCAACAGAAAAATTGCACCCCATTAGGGCGCAACCGTTATAAATTCATTCATTTTCATATAACAACACTAAAATATACTAATAATTGATTAAAATATCTTTAAAATATAGAAAGATAATAAAAAAAATCATTGAAAATAGTAATATATAAAAGTAAAATTAAAAAAAAAATCAATTAACATTTTTTTTATTTTTGAAAATGATAAATAAGTGCTCCAATAATTGGAAAATTAAATGGAAAGGTAGCTCTATCAATTTTCCTTATCTTGAAATCAGCTGATGTTGCCCTTGCTTCTGATATTGATTGGAGCATATTTGTTGGATTTAGAACCATTTATTATCTTGTTATTATCGCCAAATGAAAAATGAAAGTGCTGCTCTATCGTCTTTGGTCTTGTGCTTCTTGTTTGTGGAATAATAATTAGACAATCAATTAATCACCACTAATGTGCCTTTTATATTTTATGCATCTATCCATAATAGAAGCTGCTTCAACAAAGCTTTCAATAACACTCAGGACTGCTATCAATTTTCTTTTTTATTGTAGTCTTTTATATATGAGATTTTTCTTGTCCAGATCAATTATGGTAGACCCAAAACACAATCTATATGGATATCATTAAGCTAAAACTCTTAACGATACTATTCCATTCCTCTCAATAAATGGTTTCGTAAAAACATTAATTCATAGTTATACAAGAGTTTATGCCATTCCTTAAAATGGCCGCCCTTATCTGTAGCCTCTGGTGGTAGAACAGACCATTAATGCCTTGTCAAAGCCTCATAACTAGACCTTTATATATAGCATTCTTTACTTGCTCATCTACTTAACATCCCAACACTATTGTCAGTAGTGCATATAGAAGCTGCTCTGCTGCTAGTTAGGGTTTCTTGGAAGTATCCTCCAATGGGCATCTCCTCGTCATCTTCGAGTTTCACCTGCTGGATAATGTTAGTCCTTCTGGTCTTAACTCCGGCAAGTTTTGCTCCTCAGGCTGAGGCTAGGGCTTTCTTTGTTTTTGGTGACTCTCTGGTTGATAATGGCAACAATAACTATCTTGCAACAACTGCTCGAGCCGATGCCCCTCCCTATGGCATTGATACTCCGACTCATCGAGCCACTGGCCGTTTTTCTAATGGCCTTAACATCCCTGACCTTATCAGTACGGTTTCACTTTGGTGTTTCATTTATAGTACCATATATGTACATATAAATATTATTTTGTGTACAAGTTTTTAATGTTGGTAATACCCTGTGTGTGTGTGTGTGTGTGTGTTATAAGGTGAGGCAATTGGCTCAGAACCCACACAGCCATACTTAAGTCCAGCACTCACAGGAGAAAGATTGCTTGTGGGTGCCAACTTTGCTTCTGCTGGAATTGGGATTCTCAATGACACAGGAGTTCAATTTGTAAGTCCATTAATCCTTGAGCTTTCAATTTCTTGCTTTTTTTTTTTTTAATTTAAAAGGAAGATGAGCGTTGAAGATTGAAATGGAAATCGTAATTTTTGTAGCTAAACATCATTCGAATTTACGAGCAATTGCAATACTTCCAACAATACCAGCAAAGGGTTAGCACCCTAATTGGAGCTGAGCAAACTCAGAGACTAGTGAACGAAGCACTTGTTCTTATGACCCTTGGAGGAAATGACTTCGTCAACAACTACTACTTGATTCCCTTCTCTGCTAGATCTCGCCAATTTTCCCTACCAAATTATGTGGTCTATCTCATCTCCGAGTACCGAGAAATTCTAACTGTAAGCTCTGTACACTTTCTTTTTCTTTGTTTTTAAATTTTAAAGGAGAAAATAAGTATTAGGAAAACATTCAAATCATTAGATTAATTTGTTTCACATTACAGAGGGTATACGAGCTGGGTGCACGCAGAGTTTTAGTGACCGGCACGGGACCTTTAGGCTGTGTTCCGGCGGAGAGAGCTATGAGGGGCAGAAACGGAGAATGCTCCATCGAATTGCAGAGAGCAACCGGCTTGTTCAACCCGCAGCTTGTACAAATGTTAAATAGACTGAATCGTGAAATTGGATCGGACATTTTTATAGCTGTAAATGCAAATGAAATGAGCCTGGATTTCGTTACCAACCCTCAAGCATATGGTACGTTAATTATCTCTCTTTTTTTTTTAAAAAAAAAAAAACACTGAATCAATTTAATACTATGTTTCTGTTAGCATGTGGCCTGTGGAAATGAAATAGTATCGAGTTGCCTTTAATAAAGTTTAGAATTCAAAGTTCAGTGGGAGTCTATTAAAAAAAAATTGTAGATGCAATGCAACAACCTATAGCAATATGACAAGCAGGCAAAAGACCTTAAATGGAGAGAAATCTATGGGACCATTGAAAATAAATGCAATATTGTGATAGGTCTCTTAGCATTATTGATGCAGGAACCCATACTGAATGAGACCAATTTTATTTGTGCAATTATAGATGAATTTTCAAAAAAAGAACAAGATTGCCCATTGTGTGAATAAATAATAAATGAATTGGTGAATAGTTGTGATTATTTTTGCAGGATTTGTGACATCCCAGGTTGCATGCTGTGGGCAAGGACCTTATAATGGGATTGGATTATGCACAGCAGCATCCAACTTGTGCCCTAATAGAGACATCTATGCCTTTTGGGATCCATTCCACCCAACTGAGAAGGCTAATAGAATCATTGTTCAAAGAATTTTAACTGGCTCCAACAAGTATATGAACCCAATGAATCTCAGCACCATCATGCTTTTGGATTCTAGGACCTAAATATTACCCATTAGTCTTTCTATTTGATTATGTCATGGACAAACTTATATTCTTTAATATGGTCCATTGATAATTAGTTTTTTTTTTTTTAGTGTCCTTATAAATTATATGGTGGATGATTATCTGCATGAAAATCATGTGTTGGCTGATAGGTGAATATTTAGTCGATTTGATTTAAAAACAAATTAATTAAATTAAATTAATCAAACTTCTTAAAATTTAAAATCGAACCGAAATTAAATTTAATAAAAATCAAATTGAATTAAGTCAAATTAATAAAATTTGAGATATGCAAAGAAAAAAAGTGTGAAGGTGAGTCTTGAACCTGAGACCCAAAGCTACTAAAGAGAGGTTATCCATTGAGGTATGTAAAGTGCATCTATAATTAATTCCCTTCAATTAAAATATATTTGATTTGGATTAATTCAGTTTAACTAAAATTTTAATTATAAGACCGAATTAAACTAAAATAATAAAAAATATTAAAAATTAAAAAACAAAGCAAACAGAATAACTATAAAAACAAATTAAATTACTGAATTAAAAGATTTAATTTGATTTATTCAGTTTAGAATGAATATTGCTCACCCCTACTGATGGTAAGCATTGGCTGAGAGCTAAGATCTCTCTTTAATATATATAATAGTGATTGTTGTACCTGTCTGCCCTTAATTAATTTTAACTAACTATGTGTGTGTGTGTGTGGATAACAGCTAACCAATCCAAGGAAAAGAATAAATTGGTCATAAATGCTGTAAAAAAGCCTTGCAGATGGGTTGTTAGAGATGTCTTTCAATTGTATAAATATTGCTTGTAATTTACTCTCATTTACTGATTCTTTTGCAGGTACCTTTGCCATTTACCTTTTCTTTTTCTTCTTTCACTTTTTCCTCACAGGTGACTAACAACAGCAGTCTTTGTTAGTTCATGCACATTCCCACCTTTTATCAGACCATATGAAATTGAGATTATAGTGACATATAGAATATAATATCTATTTTTTAGAAAATGAATATATTGGACCAATAAATTTTAATTTAGTAATAATTTTTAAAACTATGAAGTCTTGAATGCAAATTTACTTAGTTAAACAATAAATGCATTTTTCAATTTAGATAACTTCTCAAATTCTATGCTTCTGTACATGGTGTGAGTTTAATTTTAGGCTTATTTTATCATTAGAAAAAGGGTAGCTAGATTGAATGCAAAATAACAATATACATCTATTATATTGCAAGAAAATCTTTTCATGGTTGGCTGCGATCATTCTTAGTCTTTTAAGCAGTTTCCAGGCTCCATATATATGCCTAACTTGCTTCCCATATCTTTAGTTTCTAATTGAATCTCTCTTCGTATGTTGTTACTATAAAATTTTCATTGAAAGTGAGCTTTTTTGGCTTTCTTCTGCTTCCTTATGTTGCCTCAAGTGTCAGATTTCTTTCTGACGTCTCTCTGTAATTTATTTCAAATGCCTAGTTGGCTGTTTCTGATAATTAATTTATCAGGCCCTACTTTCTTGTTCGATTCTTGGTAAATTTATTTGCTTTCTTTATTCGTTTCTAAGAATTGAAAGAAAATATAATACAAAGCAACCAACAATAGAGGAGTTGGAGAACAAAAGGTTTGTTTTACTTGATAATGGATATTTTTTCCCTATATTATATGAGCTGCCTTCATCCACGGTGTTCTGTACCTTGTTTTAGAGAAGCTAAGGTCATAGAGTTGCAGTTACTACTGCAGAGAATTTATGGCACCAAACATATGCATTATTTAGGCGTTGTTATGCTTATTTCAGGCACTTCGCAAGGCCAATTGTTGATATTAAAGAATCATTTCAATTTACAAGGGAAAATCCAATTTATATTTTAATATATCTTTAACAGGAGGAAGCTAATTGTTGATTTATGCCATAAATTAATATCATTACATGCAATACTGCAATATTAGGCATTACGACATAGAAATACAGCATGCATGAATTTCCTTGGAAGTTTAGCTGCAAACAAAAACTAATTTATATCCTACATAATATTAAGGAGGGAGGAGGTTCCCAAGAGAAGGTAACTAATTAACTAGGTCCTGAAGTCCAAGGCCAAAATGGTGCTGAGATTCATGGGGTTCATGTACTCATTTGTGCCTCTCAGAATCTGTTGAACAATGTATCTGTTTGCCCTTTCTGCTGGATGGAATGGATCCCAAAATGCAAAGACATCTCTGTTAGGGCATAAATTTGAAGTTGGTGTGCATAATCCTATACCATTATAAGGTCCTTGCCCACAGCAAGCTACCTTTGCTGTAATAAATCCTGCATTCCAGCAAAATTGAGATCAGACAAATCCCTTTTACCAATAATCCCACTTGACTATGTCCTACGAGAAATATAATTGAAATGTGAAGTAGATAGTCTAAATGGGGTTTTTAAGACTAATTAGAATGTGATAGTCTAGAGCATACAACTGTGATGAAATTGACATATCATGAGTTCTCACTGAGTTCAGCTTCAGGGACATCACTATATCCATTTGTCGCATTTTCTATTGGATATCTTTTACTTATCTATCCTCAGTCGTTTAGCTTTAGAGAAGGCTAATTGTCATGTATGTGAATTAGCTTACCAAATGCTCCAGGATTATTGATAAAATCTGCACTCATTTTGCGAGTATTAGCAGCAATGAAGATGTTAGAACGATATTGGCGGTTGAGTTGTCCAATCATTTGAATGAGTTGCGGATTGAATAAGGACGCAGCTCGTTGCAGCTCAGCAGCGCACTGCCCGTTTCTGCTTCTCATCGCCAACTCTGCTGGGACACAACCCAGTGAACCTGTCCCCGTCACAAGAACTTTTCGTGCTCCTAAATCATATAGCTTCTGCGCAAGAATTTCAGCTCAAGGAACTCAACCGCTAGACTATTAGCGCAATGTGGGGGCATCACAACAAGTTTATGTGTGAAAAGAAATTACCATGAGAATCTTTTTGTACTCAGAGATGAGAAATTTGACATAATCCGGCAGATTATATTGGCGAGACCTTATAGAGTTAGGCACGAAGTAGTAGTTGTTAACAAAATCATTGCCACCAACTGTGATGAGGACAAGTGCTCCATTAGCAAGTTGCTTTGTTATCTGAGCTCCAATAAGAGCAGTCACACTCCTTTGATATTCCTTGAAGTAGTCAAATTGTTGAAACATTCTAATTATGCTTGCCTAAAAATGTCATCATTAAATTAACTTTTAAATCAATTTTGTTTTATAAAATACATAAGTGCATGTCTCAATAAGGAAATTATTGAGAACAGAGGTTGCACTTACAAACTGAATCCCAGTGTCATTGAGGATTCCAATTCCAGCAGAAGCAAAATTGGCACCAACAAGTAGCTTCTTTCCAGTGAGCTGTGGACTCAAGTATGGCAACAGGAACTCTGACCCAATTTGTTGACCTATTGATAATACACATTGTGTTAATGTCATGGAATAAAAAACGTAAGCATAATATCAATATAGCTCAAATAAATCCAACTAATAAAATCAAGAATATTAAGGCCATTGGAGAATCGGCCGGTGGGTCGATGTGTAGGAAAATCAATGCCATATGGCGGTGAATCTACCCGTGCCATGGTGGCTAAGTAATTGTTGTTACCATTATCAACTAGTGAATCTCCAAACACAAAAAATGCCCTGGCCTCAGCTTGAGAAGCAACACTCCCCAGTGCCATGACTAGAGCTAAGACCATCACTGAGGACATAATGATGAGTGAACTAGCCATGGAATTGGATGTGAAGAAGAGAAGCTAATGCGTATTCTGCACTAGTATTTGCTGCATGGATTCAAGACTGGGGTAAGGAAGGATATAATTATTTATAGGTAGGGACTTTTGTTATTGGAGGAAAGATTAGGCCCACAAATTCAAAAGCTGTCTATTACAATTTACAAGTAGTTGTTCGTAGCGATACCTTGAGGTCATCATTTCATCACTAACACACAATAATTTCAAAGGTGTTCACAGTATAGGAAATAAATTCTTCCTCTCATTTTTTTTTTAAGCTTGTATTTTTTCTTTATTTTTATATGGTTTATTAGATAATTAATTGCATTGTAAATATAATTTTACTCATCTTTTCATTAATTTCTCGCTTCATTCAGTTAAATTTATAATTGTAACTTAAAACTTTGAATCGGATTTGAATTGCAATAAGATCAAATTGATGATTTTGAATTAGATATAAATTTTTTCCTTTTAATTTTTTTTAAAGAATTATAAAAATATTATCTATGAAATTTAATCAAATCAGATCAAATTATAATGAATTAAATTAAATTAAAGTAAAAATCAAATTGAAATCAAAACTGAGAAAAACCCTTTAATCAAATTCCAAGTCCTCAGCCCTTAAGATCAAGACCATTAATATTAATTAAATATGAGCAAATAAAATATTTTTATATAATATTAATTAAATATCTTAATTAATTTTTTTATTAATGAATTATTTTCTATAAATATATTCTCGCTCTACAATCTTAGGGCCTGTTTGGTTTAACTGTTGAATACAACTGATAGCTGTTACTGTTAGATGATAGCTGTTACTGTTAGCTGATAGCTGATAATTGATGATAGCTGTTGTATGTTAAGTGTTTGGTAAAATTATATTTATCTGTTGCTATTGATATGTGAAATGACTAATAAGGATATATATCATATAATTTATTTTATTATTTAAATAAATATAAAATTATAAATTTATTACATTATATTATTTATTTATTATTAAATTAAATATATAATTATTAAATTAATATATTATATTATATAAATAAATATATAATTATTAATCTTTTATATTATATCATTTATTTTATTATTAAAATAAGAAAATAATTATTTTTTAAGATAATTAAATAATTTTAAAAATAGAGATAAAATAATAAAATAATTATTATTGTTAATAGAAAAATTTATAATTAATTTTAAGTTTTTAGATATAGGTAAATATTTTATATTTTATGTTATTAATAAAAATATTTTAACAAAGTTGAAATATGTTAATTAAAATGTTAAAATTACAAATAAAAAAAATAAAATATTAATAATATTAATTTTTAAGTTAAATAAAAAAGGATAATACAATTAAAATAAAAAATAAAACCAAATCAGCTATCAGCGATGAAAAACAACTTTAAAAATAAAGCTGATACAAACTGCAGCTTGCCTATCAACTATTAGCTATATTTTTTTAAGCTTGCCAAACACTATAATTTACTTATTTGGGTATCTATCAGCTATTAGCTGTATCCAACATATAAACCAAACACCCCCTTAGTATCCCTTCATTTGTTTGCAAAATTACAATAATGTCCCTCAAAGCATAAATGTCTCCTTAACTAACATGTAGAAGCATAATAAATGTTAGTAGACATTAATTATTAAATGATTTCTTTTTTATATTGTAATAGCATATATTAATTAAGTTATAGCTATAAAGAGCCTGAGTTTATGTGAAAATAAATTTATAATCATTAGATTAAATATTTACATATAAATTTGCATATTTTATAGACACACTTTAATTAATTCTATTAATATTTTAATATAAATATTTAATCTGATGATTGTTAAATTCGTTTTCATATGAATTCGAGCTTATATTAGATGCACCTTAAATATTTATTTTTAATTAATCTATTAAATATACATTTACTTTCAAATCAATCAATCTATTTTTTTCAAAGTGGTGATCTATTTAGTTCAAATTTAATTTTTATTAAGTACAAGAAGAGCGATTTAGCATATAAAGTATCTCACATTTGAATACTCCAAAAAGACTGGTGTATAAATAAAATAAAATCTCCATTGTAGTACAAGCTCTGTAGCCATGGACCAAAGACTGGTGCATGCAACTCAATTAACAAATATTGTTGCAGGAACGGTTGAACAACCTTTACCCACAAGGTTTTGAATTTAAATCAGGTACTATTTTGCAACCTTTTTTTTCAGGCAAATAAATTTTCCTATGCCCAAATGCATGAATTTCATGTCCCTACTAAAGGACTGATAGGAGAAATTGAAGCTGTTACGTCTCTAATAATTTGAGTTGTTGTAGCTTTTTCTAATCGAGGGAGTGAGAATTCGAACCTGATACTTATTAAGTATTTAATATGTTTTTAGTTATTGGTTATTGGACTAAAACAAGCTAAGTATATATATATATATATATATATATACTTTTTTTTTTTCTAAATTTTTTTTTGTCCTCATAGTTTTGGTAGAGAGTAGATTCACATAAGTCTTGCTTGAGATGGCTATCAAATTAAACCTGACAAAGATTGATTTCATTTCCTAAAATGGAAATGATTTTTTATTTCTTTCTGCTTATGGTGAGGAAATGGTATACACGAGCTCCTCAATGTCATGAAAAAAGGCACTCATCAAGTGGTTGAAATATCATTTCTAACCAAATCTGCAACGTGTAACATGTGAAAGTCTGAAGATATTTCATATTTTGCAGGGATGGAGGAAGGAGAAAAGAGGGGAAAAATATTTAAAGAAACAGGGAATATTACCTTATAGGAATGTAGCCAGCTTTGTTTTCTCTTCTTCTTCTTTTTTTGGTAATGGAAACCACCAGTCTCCTGAGAGAGCTAAATGGGGAGAAAAAGATTGCATCGAAAGGAGTAAGTGAATGATATGTTTTTCACCATACTAAGTAAGACCATTTGTCATATGAACTAATTACACAAACATGGTTCTAGTGGGCTGGACGTCGGTGTTATACTTGTGTCTGACGGCTCAATACTGTTCAGTACGTATTAATCAGATAAGCAGCCCAAAATCAATTTCTTTAGTCCTATTTATTCAAACTCAAACAAATTTCATATGGGTATAATATCTGCCCGACACCGATATGAAATTTATAATAATTTTATTTTAATTTATCAACATTGTTTACTCTCACTAACAAAAAATTTTCCTTCTCAAAAAAAAATTTTTTTTTTGCCATATTTCAAATGAAGGTTAAAATTATTGTTATGCCCATTTAGTGTTTAAACATAATCTCATAAATAATTTATAATCCCATATATAATAGTTTAGTAGTTGATAAAATAAATTCGGCTTAATTTCACCACAAAAATTATTTTATGAATCTAAATCATATATGGACATTAAAACTAGAATTGGCTTTAATACCATATTGATTAAGGTTTAGCTTAGTAACAATTTTTAAGATAGCGTTTAGTATTTTGACTCTTATTAAAACGTTACTTTTTTTTTTATTTATATTATACGGTGACATAATATTTATAATAATATTTAGAAGTTAAGGAAATAGCTCATAAAATATTACCCCTCCTAATTTTTAAAGATTGATAGAGTATTCACTAGTATTAAAAAAAAATGATACCATTATTTATATATGTAACAGCTAATTCAACAACTATTTTTACTAAATGCTTCTATTTTAAATCATTATATAAAGAGTTAACTACTAAGCTAACAGTCAACAGTTAAAGCATATGTGCAAATCATATATGAAGCATTTTTGCCCATGTTGATAAAATGGCTTAAACTCAATTTCCGCGTTGCTACAACATGAACGGAGATCTTGTACCGTACCAGTTTGCATCTCTCCCTGCCTACACACAAGTCCTTGCATGCACTTGAATCCAGGCAGCAACAAGATTTTCTAATTCAAAGATTTTCTTCAAATCCAAATCCATGGAAAGTTCAATTCTCAAATCAAAGATGGCTTGCTGGGGGCAATCAAAGATTTTCCTTCACAATATATAATGGTGATAATAAAGAGAAATTAATTGTGATATTAGTCTTAAGTGGTTATATGCATGCCTCAGTTGGTGCTGGTTAGTTCTCGTCCACCGCCTCCTCATTCTCATAGTCATAGTCTTCGTTGTAATTTTGGGGTAACGCTGGTGGAGGCAACCCCTGGGAGGTAAGACGCGACTTTTTCAACAGTCAGTGGCTTAGAAATGTAGTCGTCAAGTCCTGCTTCCGTGAACTCCTTCAGCTCAGTCTCCTTGGTGACACCCACAATGGGGCAATTCACACCCATGTCTCGCAGCTCCTTTGTTGCCTGCCATTCATTAAAGTGTCTATTGCTAAAATTCATTTCATTTCACTTTTGCTAAAAGTAGATTTTCTCAAATTCTATCAGATCTCAAATTCTATGAAAGAATGAAAATTTTTAATTCTCTAGATTACACACATGATGCTTGCTTCAGACTACTTAGACGACGACAAAATTTAAACCGATCCTAATTACATATTATGTCGGCTTAATAGCTTTAGACGAACTAGGCGACAAATTTTGGATTCTGCAATTGACACTAATTAAGTCAATTCTGAGTGGAACCTTCTCTTTTCATGGCTTATATATTAACTCTAGACGTCTTAAATCTCTACATTATTGAGTTTTCATCCTTGAGTTTTATTAATTCAACACTTAAGTCCTTTCATCAAGAGGGTATTTAAGTCTTTTTATCTTCCATTCAATTACCGGATAATTGATAAAAATATGGACGGAGATAACTTGAATTATAAGAATTCAAAATTCAAAGACGAAACCATTGAATTTTAAAAATCAAGAGACATGTGAGTTAATTATGACATACCTCGTTAGTGACCAAAAACTAATTTTCCCTAATAATTTTAATAAATTTGTAATGGTCCCAATCGGAAAAGAACTACCTTATGGTGAGAAATTCTTGCATCCATAAAAAAAAGGAAACAAGAAATCACTACGTGGGTATTGAGTCGATCATTCTTTAAGTGGGGGAGTAGGTAGAATATAACCCCACCCTATTTAATTGTGTTGGTCACATGGATCTCCATGTTTGCTTCTTCTTTAATTTTATGTGTCATGTGAGTTTGTAAAGATCAGCAAAAACCAATATCAATATGTGTTTCAACATTTGAAGTAAGAGTTTCTTTAAACAATCTTCTCCTAATGTTCAACCTTTCCCTCTAGTTTGACATTCATGCCAGAAGAGGCTTGGGCGTACATAAAAATTGTATTCAACATTGAA
Source organism: Hevea brasiliensis (assembly GCF_030052815.1). Taxonomy (NCBI): domain Eukaryota; kingdom Viridiplantae; phylum Streptophyta; class Magnoliopsida; order Malpighiales; family Euphorbiaceae; genus Hevea; species Hevea brasiliensis. The sequence goes on along the minus strand of NC_079497.1, from coordinate 4,995,357 downwards.
AGCAATTATTAACTATATGAATTTTTTTTTATCTAAACTCAGTTTATCATAAACTCCAAATATACGATATATAATTGAATTTACTTATTAAATATATGGATATTACATATTTCTAAGTTAAATTTATAACAAGCGACAAAGTAAATAGTAAGCTAAAAATTAAAAAAATGGATGCATTGATTAGAGTCTCAATATTGCAATATTTTCACTAAATTGATAAGTTAGAAATAATAAAGTTTGTATTAATATTGACTGTTGTTCATATTCATTTATCATTAATTTTTATACAAAAATCAATATTTTTAAATTACTTCTCGATAAAAACATTTCAACATATATGTTATTTTTCAATTTTAATTAAATCTTTTAATTTTGACTAATTTTCTCGAAGTTGTAAAATTAGAGTAAATTTTATATAATTAAAATAAATGGGTCAAAATTGATATAAAGTACTAATATTTTATTAATATTTTAAATAAAAATATTTTCAAATATTTTTTCCCTTCCTAACTCCAATACACTCAAAACTAAAATGAAAAATAACTTTTTATTAGATTTAATAATAAAATATATATTTTTTTAATTTTGATTAAAGGCTAAATTGACATACTTTTTTTTTTAATTTTGAATAAATTAATTAAAAATGATATAATTTCGGTAAAATTAAAAATTTGCATAGATATTTAGATTTTTTTTATCATTAGTAACCGCACAAATTTTTTTTCTCTATTAAATTCATCTATATATATATATATATATATATATATATATATATATATATATATATATATATATATATATATATATATATATATATATATATATGTTAATAATAATTGTTGACAATGCAGTTAAAACCCTGGATCAAAACCATATTGTTATTCATTTTAACAAAGATCAAGTGGCCCATTCCATTAATGCTGGTCCATGGCCCTCTTCATTATCAAGCATTGAATCGATATATCTACCCTGGAAAAAAAAGCAATGGGAAATATAGCACTAAGTCAATAACCATACAAGTGGTGTTCATAAAGATTTCTAATTGAGATAGCGCATACCCCAACAGAAAAATTGCACCCCATTAGAGCGCAACTGTTATAAATTCATTCATTTTCATATAACAACACTAAAATAATACTAATAATCGATTAAAATATCTTTAAAATATAGGAAGATAATAAAAAAATCATTGAAAATAGTAATATATAAAAGAAAAATTGAAAAAAAAAATTATTTTTTTTTAATTTTTGAAAATGATAAATAAAGTGCTACAATAATTGGAAAATTAAATGGAAAGGTGGCTCTATCAATTTTCCTTATCTTGAAATCAGCTGATGTTGCCCTTGCTTCTGATGTTGATTGGAGTATATTTGTTGGATTTAGAACCGTTTATTATCTTGTTATTATCGCCAAATGAAAAATGAAAGTGCTGCTCTATTGTCCTTGCTCTTGTGCTTCTTGTTTGTGGAATAATAATTAGACAATCAATCAATCACCACTAATGTGCCTTTTATATTTGTGCATCTATCCATAATAGAAGCTGCTTCAACAAAGCTTTCAATAACAATCAGGATCGCTATCAATTTTTTTTTCTATTTTAGTCTTTTATATATGAGATTTTTCTTGTCCATATCAATTATGGTAGACCCAAAACACAATGCATATGGATATCATTAAGCTAAAACTCATAAGGACACTATTCCATTCCTCTCAATAAAAGGTCTCGTAAAAACAATAATTCATAGTTATACAAGAGTTTATACCTTTCCTTATAATGGCCGCCCTTAATCTACAGCTTCTGGTGGTAGAAAAGACCAAACCACCTCAATCTCCTTTCTCTCAACTTATCCTCAATGGGCACCATTCCTACCTTCTCTCTAATACTCTCATTGTGAACTTTATCTAGTCTAGTATGGCTACTCATCCATATTAACATTCTCATCTTAGACACATACGGCTCCTTCATTACCCAACACTCACTGCCATATAATATGATCAGTCGTATGGCTGAACGGTAAAATTTTCTTTTCAACTTATTGAGAATCTTGTGATTACATAAAACTCCCATGGCTCGTCTCCACTTAAACCATTCGGCTTTAATCCTATGACTAACATCCTCCTCACATCCCTCATTTACTTGAAGGATTGAGCTGAGATATTTAAAGTGATTACTTCGGGGTAATACCACTCCATCCAAACTAACTCCTTCCCTATCATCAGTTCAGCCTTTACTAAACTTGCAATGCATATATTCTGTCTTCGTTCTACTTAACTTAATGCCTTTCGACTCTATAATACTTCTCTAAAGCTCTAGCTTTCTATTGACTCCTTCTCGCGTCTCATCTATCAGAACTACATCATCCGCAAACATCATGCACCAAGGGATACTCTCTTGTACATATTTCATCAATTCATCTAGAACTAATATAAAAAGGTAAGGGCTCATAGCTGAACCTTAGTGTAATCTAACTGAGATAGGAAAACTTCTTGTGTCCCCTCCCACTGTGCGCACAATAGTAGTTACTCCTTCATACATATCTTTCAAAACTTGTATGTACCGAATAGATATCATCTTTTATTCTAACACTCTCCATAAGATATCTCTTAGAACATTATCATAAGCCTTCTTTAAATCGATAAAAATTATATGTAGATCTTTTTTTCCATCTCTATATTTCTCCATCAAGCTTCTAATGAGAAAAATTGCTTCCATAGTTGAACAACCGGGCATGAAGCCAAATTGATTGGGAGAGATAGAAGTGTTAGTCGATATTCCACAACTCTCTCCCATAACTTCATAGTATGGCTCATGAGTTTAATTCTCTTATAGTTTGAGCAACTCTGTATGTCTCCCTTATTTTTAAAAATAGGTGCTAAAATACTCCTCCTCCATTCATTAAGCATTTTCTTTAAGTTTAGAATCTTATTAAATAATTTTGTTAACCATGCCACTCTCACATTTCCCAAATACTTCCACATTTCAATTGGTATTTCATCGGGTCCGCATGCTTTACCCACTTTCATTCTCTTAAGTGCTTCCTTTACTTCTGAAGATCTAAGCATTCTAGTATAATTCATATTCTTTTCTATTACTCTGTAGTCTGTATTCACGCTATTACCACTTTGACTATTATTATTATTAAAGAGATCATCAAAATAATTTCTCTATCTTTCTTTAATGTCCTCATCTTTCACTAATACTTTTCCTTCTTTATCCTTAATGCACCTAACTTAATTGAGATCTTGACATTTCTGTTCTCTCCTTCTTGCTAATCTATAAATATCTTTCTCTCATTCTTTAGTTTTAAGTTTCTCATATAACTTTTCAAAGGCCTGCGTTCTTGCTTGATTAACCGCCTTTTTTGCCTATTTCTTTACTATCTTATGCTGTTCATAAGCCTCACTATTATCACACTTAGGTAAGTTCTTATACCATTCCCTCTTTCTCTTCACTGCCTTTTGTACTTCCTCATTCCACTACCTTCTCTCTTTTGAGGGTGGTCCATGTTCTCTAGACTCTCCAAGTACTTTTCTAGCTACTTCTTTAATCTTTGATGCTATTTGTATCCACATACCATTAGCCACCATATCCAGCTTTCATGCTTCGGACTCGAGAAGCTCATTTTTGAACTTCACTTACTTTTTGCCTTTGAACTCCTACCACTTTGTTCGAGCTACAATATTTCTTCTAGCTTTATTTGAATTGTTCCTAAACTTGACATCCAAGACCACTAACCATTGTTGAATTATTAAAGTCTCTTCTGGAATAACCTTGCAATCCTTGCATAGAGCTCTATTTATTTTTCTTGTTAAGAGGAAGTCAATTTGGCTTCTTTGTTGTCTACTTTTAAAAGTCACTAAATGCGACTCCCTTTTTATAAAGTAGGTATTTGCAAGTATTAGATCGTGCGCCATGTCAAAATCCAGGATGCTTTTCCCCTCCTCATTTCGACTATGAAAACCAAAACCTCTATGAACATTCTCATAACTTTACCTATCACTTCTTACATGTCCATTCAAATCTCCACCGATGAAAATATTCTCTTCATTTGGTATACTTTGCATTAGATCATCCATATCTTCCCAAAACCTTTGTTTACTCTCACTATCTAGTCCTATTTATGGGGTATAAGCACTAACTACATTTATTGTTTCTCCTTCTAGTACTAGCTTTACTAGTTTAATTATATCTCCTACTCTTTTCACAGCTATTATGGCATCTTTCAATGTCCTGTCTATGATTATGCCCACTCTGTTCTTGTTCCTCTCATTTTCGGTAAACCACAGTTTGTATCATGAATTACCTATTTCCTTACTTTTTTCACCTACCCATTTAGTCTCCTGAATGCAAGTAATATTCACCATTCTCCTTTCCAAGGTATCTACGAGCTCCATTAATTTTTCCGTAAGTGATCCAACATTCCAAGTACCAATCCTGATTCTCCTCCTATTCTGTTCCTTCCTAATTGATCTCCTTCTATGATATCGTCTATTGTTCTTTATGCTTATCTTCTATTCTGTTTCACTATCTATTCTACTATCTGTTCTATGAACCCACTTCTTTATCCACACCTGTCCATGATGTGAGAACTCTTGCTCATTTAACACCACACCAGGGCACCGACATGGCACGTCGCTTTCGATAAACGCCCTATACCCTTGCATATTTCTCGCTATACCCCGGCTCTGATGCAGCGTATCGTAAGTAGAGGATGCCCTAACATTTATATCATAAGAATCCATATCATAAGGTGTGACATAATTTTTACGCTTGTTACCTACCGCAATCCTCCTTCTTTATCCGTGCTTTGGACCGACTGAGCATAAACTACTTAGGTGGAGTTATAACAGCTAACCAATCCAAGAACAAAAACAAATTAGTCATAAATGCTGTAAAAAAGCATTGCAGATGGGTTGTTAGACATGTCTTTCAATTGTATAAATATTGCTTGAAGTTTACTCTCATTTACTGATTCTTTTGCAGGTACCTTTGCCATTCACCTTTTCTTTTGCTTCTTTCACTTTTTCCTCACAGGTGACTAACAACAGGAGTCTTTGTTAGTTCATACACATTCCCACCTTTTATCAAACCATCATATGAAATTGAGATTATAGTGACATATAGAATATGATATATATATTTTTTAGAAAATGAATATATTGGACCCATGAATTTTAATTTAGTAATAATTTTTAAAACTGTGAGGTCTTGAATGGGAATTTACTTAGTTTAACAATAAATGCATTTTTCAATTTAGATAACTTTTCAAATTCTATGCTTCTGGACATGGTGTGAGTTCAATTTTAGGCTTATTTTATTATTAGAAAAAGGTTAGCTAGATTGAATGCAAAATAACAATTTACATATCTTATATTGCAAGAGAATCTTTTCATGGTTGACTGCTGTTATTCTTAGTCTTTTAAGCAGTTTCCAGGCTGCATATATATGCCCAACTTGCTTCCTATATCTTTAGTTTCTAGTTGAATCACTCTTCGCATGTTGTTACTATAAAATTTTCATTGAAAGTGAGCCTTTTGGGCTTTCTTCTGCATCCTCATATTGCCTCAAGTGACAGATTTCTTTCTGATTGGTCTCTGTAATTTATTTCAAATGCCTAGTTGGCTGTTTCTGATAATTAATTTATCAGGCCCTACTTTCTTGGTAAATTTATTTGCTTTCTTTATTCGTTTCTAAGAAAATTGAAAGGAAATATAATACAAAGCAACCAACAATAGAGGAGTTAGAGAACAGAAGGTTTGTTTTACTTGATAATGGATATTTTTTTCCCTGAATTATATGAGCTGCCTTCATCCATGGTGTTCTGCACCTTGTTTTAGAGAAGCTAAGTTCATAGAGTTGAAGTTATTACTACAGAGAATTTACGGCACCAACCATATGCATTATTTAGGCGTTGTTATGCTTATTTCAGGCACTTGCCAAGGCCAATTGTTGATATTAAAGAATCATTTCAATTTACAAGGGAAAATCCAATTTATATTTTAATATATCTTTAACAGGAGGAAGCTAATTGTTGATTTATGCCATAAATTAATATCATAACATGCAATACTACAATATTAGGCATTACGACATAGAAATACAGCATGCATGAATTTCCTTGGAAGTTTAGCTGCAAACAAACACTAATTTATATTCTACGTATTATTAAGGAGGGAGGAGGTTCCCAAGAGAAGGTAACTAATTAACTAGGTCCTGGAGTCCAAGGCCAAAATGGTGCTGAGATTCATGGGGTTCATGTACTTAGTTGTGCCTCTCAGCATCTGTTGAACAATGTATCTGTTTGCCCTTTCTGATGGATGGAATGGATCCCAAAATGCATAGATATTTCTGTTAGGGCATAAATTTGAAGCTGGTGTGCATAATCCTACACCATTATAAGGTCCTTGCCCACAGCAAGCTACCTTTGCTGTAATAAATCCTGCATTCCAGCAAAATTGAGATCAGACAAATCCCTATTACCAATAATCCCACTTGACTATGTCCTACGAGAAATATAATTGAAATGTGAAGTAGATAGGCTAATTAAACCCATGAATGCGATAGTCTAAAACTGTGATGAAATTGTGATATCATGAGTTCTCACTGAGTTCAGCTTCAGGGACATCACTGTATCCATTTGTCGCATTTTCTATTGTATATCTTTTACTTATCTATCCTCAGTCGTTTAGAGATTGATCAGCTTTAGAGAAGACTAATTGTCATGTATGTGAATTAGCTTACCAAATGCTCCAGGATTATTGATAAAATCTAGGCTCATTTTGCCAGTATTAGCAGCAATGAAGATGTTAGAACGATATTGGCGGTTGAGTTGTCCAAGCATTTGAGTGAGTTGCGGATTGAATAAGGACGCAGCTCGTTGCAGCTCAGCATCGCACTGCCCGTTTCTGCCTCTCGTCGCCAACTCTGCTGGGACACAACCCAATGGACCTGTCCCCGTCACAAGAACTCTTCGTGCTCCTAAATCATATAGCTTCTGCGCAAGAATCTCAGGTCAAGGAACTCAACCAATAGACTATTAGCGCAAAGTGGGGGCATCACAACAAGTATATGTGTGAAAAGAAATTACCATGAGAATCTTTTTGTACTCAGAGATGAGGAATTTGACATAATCCGGCAGATTATATTGGCGAGACCTTATAGAGTTAGGCACCAAGTAGTAGTTGTTAACAAAATCATTGCCACCAACTGTGATGAGGACAAGTGCTCCATTAACAAGTTGCTTTGTTCGCCGAGCTCCAATGAGAGCAGTCACACGCCTTTGATATTCCTTGAAGTAGTCAAATTGCTGAAACATTCTAATTATGTTTACCTGAAAATGTCATCATTAAATTAACTTTTAAATCATTTCTTTGTTTTATAAAATACACAAGTGCATGTCTCAATAAGGAAATTATTGAGAACAGTGGTTGTACTTACAAACTGAATTCCAGTATCATTGAGGATTCCAATGCCAGCAGAAGCAAAGTTGGCACCAACAAGTAGCTTATTTCCAGTAAGCTGTGGACTCAAGTATGGCAACAGGAACTCTGACCCAATTTCTTGACCTATTGTTCATACACATTGTGTTAATTTAACACTGATATTTTTCAAGGAATAAAAAACGTAAGCATAATATCAATATAGCTCAAATGAACCCAACTAATAAAATCAGGAATATTAAGGCCATTGGAGAATCGGCCGGTGGGTCGATGTGTCGGAAAATCAATGCCATAAGGCGGCGAATCTGCTCGTGCCGTGGTGGCTAAGTAATTGTTGTTACCATTATCAACTAGTGAATCTCCAAACACAAAAAATGCCCTGGCCTCAGCTTGAGGAGCAACACTCCCCAGTGCCATGACTAGAGCTAAGACCATCACTGAGGACATAATGATGTATGAACTAGCCATGGAATTGGATGTGAAGAAGAAAGCTAATGTGTAGTCTGCACTAGTATTTGCTGCATGGATTCAAGACTAGGGTAAGGAAGGATATAATTATTTATAGGTAGGGACTTTTGTTATTGGAGGAAAGATTAGGCCCACAAATTCAAAAGCTATCTATTACAATTTACAAGTAGTTGTGCCTAGCAATGCCTTGAGGTCATCATTTCGTCACCAAGACACAATAATTTCAAAGATGTTCACGATATAGGAAATAAATTCTTCCTCTCAATTTTTTTTTCAAGCTTGAATTTTTTTTTTTCTGTATTTTTATATGGTTTATTAGATAATTAATTACATTATAAATATAATTTTACTCATCTTTTCATTAATTTCTCACTTCATTCAGTTAAATTAAATTTATAATTGAAACTTAAAACTTTGAATTGGATTTGAATCACAATAAGATCGGTTTGAATGATTCTAAATCAAATTTGAATTTTTCCCTTTTAAAATTTTAAAAAAAATTATAAAAATATTATCTATTAAATTTAATTATATCAAATTATAATGAACTAAATTAAATAAAATTAAAAATCGAATTGAAATCAAAACGGAGAAGAACCCTTTAATCAAATTCCAAGTCCCCTGCCCTTAAGATCAAGACCATTAATATTAATTAAATATGAGCAAATATAATATTTTTATATAATATTAATTAAATATCTTAATTAATTTTTTATTAATAAATTATTTTCTATAAATATATTCTCGCTCCACAATCTTAGTATCCCTTCATTTGTTTGCAGACATACAATAATGTCCCTTAAAACATAAATGTCTCCTCAACTAACATGTAAGCATAATAAATGTTAGAGTAGACATTAATTATTAAATGATTGCTTTTTTATATTGTAATAGCATATATTAACTAAGTTATAGCTATAAAGAGCCTGAGTTTATGTGAAAATAAATTCATAATCGTTAGATTAAATATTTACATATAAATTTATATATTTTATAAACATATTTTAATTAATTCTGTAAATATTTTAATACAAATATTTAATTTAATGATTGTTAAATTCATTTTCATATGAGTTCAAACTTATGTTAGATGCATCTTAAATATTTATTTTTAATTAATCTATTAAATATACATTTACTTTCAAATCGTGGCGATCTATTTAGTTCAAATTTAATTTTTATTAAGTACAAGAAGAAGGATTCAGCGTATAATGTCTCACATTTGTGCACTCTAAAAAGATTGGTGTATAAATAAAATAAAATCTTCATGGCAGTACAAGCTCTGCTCACCCCCACCAAAGACTGGTGTATGCAACTCAATTAACAAATATTGTTGCAGGAACGGTTGAACAACCTTTACCGACAAGGTTTTGAATTTAATTCAAGTACTATTTTGTAACCTTTTTTTCAGGCGCATAAATTTTTCTATGCCCAAATGCATGAAGTTCATGTCCCTACTAAAGGACTGTTAGGAGAAATTGAAGCTGCTACACAACTAATAATTTGGGTTGTTGTAGCTTTTTCTAGATTCTTACTTCTATAAAATAAATAAATTGAGACAGTGAGGATTCAAACCTGTCACTTATTAGGTAATTGATATATTTTTAGTTATTGGATTAAATATATATTTTTTTTTCTAAATTTTTTTTTTTGTTCTTGTAGATTTAGTAGAGAGTAGATTCACATGAGTCTTGCTTGAGATGGCTATCAAATTAAACCCGGCAAAGATTCATTTCATTTCCTAAAATGGAAATGATATTTGATTTATTTCTACTTATGGTGAGGAAATGGTATACATGAGCTCCTCAATGTCATGAAAAAAGGCACTCATCAAGTGGTTCAAATATCATTTCTAACCAAATCTGCAACATGTAACATGTGAAGGTCTGAAGATATTTCATATTTTCCAGGGATGGAGGAAGGGATAAAGAGGGGGAAAATATTTAAAGAAATAGGGAATATTACCTTATAGGAATAGTAGCAATGCAGCCAGCTTTGTTTTCTCTTCTTTTCTTTTTTTGGCAATGGAAACCACGAGAGTCCTGAGAGAGCTAAATGGGGAGAAAATGGTTGCATTGAAAGGAGTAAGCGAATGATAGTTTTTCACTATTATGCTAAGTGAGACCATACGTCATATGAACTAATTGCACCAACAGGGTTCTAGTGGGCTGGACGTTGGTGTTATATTTGTGTCTGACGGCTCAATACTGTTCAGTATGTATTAATCAGATGAGCAGCCCAAAATCAATTTCTTTAGTCCGATTAATTCGAACTCAGACAAATTTAATCTCTGCCTGATACAGATATAAAATTTATAATAATTTTATTTTAATTTATTAACATTGTTTACTCTCACTAAGAAAAAATTTTCCTTCTCAAAAAAGAAATTTTTTTTTTCCATATTTCAAATGAAGGTTAAAATTATTGTTATGTCCATTTAGTGTTTAAACGTAATATTGTAAATAATTTATAATCCTATATAATAATTTAGTTGGTAAAATAAATTAGTCTTAATTTCACCACAAAAATAATCTTATGAATCTAAATCATATATGGACATTAACACAAGAGTTGGCTTTAATATCATGTTGATAAAGGTTTTGCTCGATAATAACTTTTAAAATAGCATTTAATATTTTAACTCTTATCAAAATATTTTTTTTCTTATTTATATTATATGGTAACATTATTAAATTTGAAGAGATTATTAATCAAATTATGTTTTTAATTCATTTTAATTTGAGCTTATACAAGTAATTATATTACTTTACAAATAAAAATGACTAGCCAATTCAATATTATAACTCAATCACTTATATATTGCCCTTTTATTTCATATTTTTTTGATGTGAGATTCCAACTTATATAAGAATATGAAATAAAACGATAATATATAAGTGGTTGGATTACAACATTGACTTGGCTAGTCATTTTGATGTGTAAAGAAAGCTAATAACTTATATAAGTTCAAATTAAAATAAATTAATTGTAATTTGATTGAATTTAACATGGTATTGGAGCTCGGATTGAATTGTGAGTTTCGGCCGCCCATAAGGCTGTATAATTGAGCTCGTATTTGGTTAAAAATAAAAATACAAATCAATCGTCAAAACATCACTTTTCGTATTTATATTATATGATGACATAATATTTATAATAATATTTAGAAGTTGAAAAAATAGTTCAAGAAATGCTAGTTTTTATAGATTGGGAGAGTGTTCACTAATATTAACAAAAAAATAATACTATTATTTTTATATTTACCAGGTAATTCAATAATTATTTTTACTAAACACTTTTGTTTTAAAACATTATATAAAAAGTTAATCACTAAGCTAACAGCCAATAGTTAAAGCATATATGCAAATAATATATGAAGCATTTTTGCCCATGTTGATAAAATGGCTTAAACTCAATTTCTGCGTTACTACAACATGAATGCAGATCTTGTTTATGCAATGGAGGGGTTGCAGTGTCCCGTACACAGCTATCTGTACTGTACCAGTTTGCATCCCTCCCTGCCTATATATAAGTCCTTGCATGCTCTTGAATCCAGGCAGCAACAAGATTTTCTACTTCAAAGATTTTCTTGGAATCCAAATCCATGGCAAGTTCAATTCTCAAATTAAAGATGGCTTGCTGAGGGCAAGGACCTTATAATGGTCTAGGACTATGCGCATCCTCATCAAACTTGTGCTCTAACAGGGATGAATATGCGATTTGGGATCCATTCCATCCATCGGAGAGGGCAAACAAATATATTGTTCAACGTATCATGATCGGCTTGGTTGAGTACAAGAAAACCCCATGAATCTTAGCACCATCTTGGCCATGGACTCTAGGACCTAACTAATCAATTGCATATCCTCTTGAAAATTGTGTTCCTTCTGTTTAATAATGCTTATATATATATATATATATATATATATGTATATTAATTGATTTTTAATTCAAATTTCATATGTCAAAATTCCTCAAATTTTGTATTGTAGAATTTGATGATATCTTACTAGCTAGTAGCTGCTCCCTCCCTCCGCAAGTGGAATATATTTGAATTTACTATAAATTGTTTATTCTTCCATTCATACTTAAACTTACAAAAGCCGACCATTAGACTAATATAATTGTGATTTTCCTTCACCATATATAATGGTGATAATAAGAGAGAAATTAATTGTGATGTTAGTCTTTAGTGGTTATATGCATGCCTCAGTTGGTGCTGGTCCTGCTGTTGGGATCATAGTTCTCGTCCACCACCTCCTCATACTCATAAACATAGTCATCGTTGTAATTTGGGGGTAATGCTGGTGAAGACAACCCCTGGGAGGTAAGACGCGACTTTTTCAACGGTCAGTGGCTTAGAAATGTAGTCGTCTAGTCCTGCTTCCGTGAACTCCTTCAGCTCAGTCTCCTTGGTGACACCCACAATGGGGCAATTCACACCCATGTCTCGCAGCTCCTTTGTTGCCTGCCATTCATTAAAGTGTCTATTGCTAAAATTCATTTCATTTCACTTTTGCTAAAAGTAGATTTTCTCAAATTCTATCAGATCTCAAATTCTATGAAAGAATGAAAATTTTTAACTCCGTAGATTACACGCATGATGCTTGCTTTAGACTACTTAGACAACGACAAAATTTAAACAGATCCTCGTTACATATTATGTCGGCTTAATAGCTTTAGACTAAGTAGACGACAAATTTTGGATTCTGCAATTGACACTAATTAATTCAATTCTAAGTGGAACCTTCTCTTTTCATGGCTTATATATTAACTCTTGACGTCTTATACCTCTGCATTCTGATCATATCTATTTTTTCTGAGAATATATTGAATTAATTTCAATGGTCGAGTGCATACCTTGTAGTGCAGAGAGACCAATATCGTGCTATTGCCACTAACCCAATAGACATTTTAATGTATGATAGGCAACAAAGGTGCTGCGAGACGTCGGTGTGAATTGCCCCATTATTGATGTGAGTTCATGGAAGCAGGGCTAGACGACTGCATTTCTAAGCCACTGGCTGTTGAGAAAATCGCCCCTTACCTCCCATGGGTTGCCTCCATCAGCATTACCACCGATCACAACGATGACTATGAGCTTTTTTTATCTATTGCATGTTTATTTAGATTCAATATCTTGCATTTAAGGAATTATTAGGTGCACCCGGTGCACATACACTTCTCTCACAATCATGTGGGACTCACTTCCTCAGGAAGGATTCACTTTCTGTGAGAGAGGGAGCACTATTTTTTAGTGTTCCTGGTGTACCTAATAATTAGCCCTTGCATTTACCCTTTTTCGTCAAAATTTTATTTATATGCTTGTGGGTCGTTTTTATTATCTGAGCTCAAAAAACAAATCGTTTTCCACTAATAATTGGTCAAAGTGAGCTTCAAAGATGAGGGATTTTGTGAGATCTCTGTGGGTCATTAACATGCTATGAGCTTTGAATATGAGGGATTTTGTGAGATTTGTGTGTCATAATATGCTATCAGGTTCATTAGCAATAGCAGCCAAATGCATTAACCCCGTTAAAATTATCAATGTGGCAAAGACCATGAAATAGTAAAAAATAATTTATTTTATTTTATAAGTTAATAACACGTGTTTTGCTCCTTATAGCAATTAAAAATTAGTTAAAATTGCTAATCTAAAAGAAATGAAATAATAAAGAATATTTTTTAATCTTCTTTAAAAATCAAATTTAAATATTTAAATTTTTAAAATAAATAATTTAATTGACTCTCACAATATATATATATAGTGGGCTTTGTGCATGTCAAGATTAAGCACTAGTGTGAACAAATTAGATGGGCCTTATTATGTATGCAGTGTATGGTCTAGTCTAATGAAAAGTCCTTGATGTGGTAGCTATATGAAATAGCTTCCGCAAGAGCACAGGTCACAGTACTATTGTTTTAAAAATAATATCGTTTCCACAGGAAATTGTGCTTAAATTAGAAATAAAAGGATAAGCTAATATCACGACCCAAAATTCTGAACCGTGACTGGCGCATAATTTAAGTATTATTAAATCATGCAAGCCTTATCAGAATATCTTGAATGAATATATTGTCGCTTACTAATCCCAAAAAATAGACAAAATCCAAATAAATAAAATACTGAATAAACTTCATAAATATCCCTTAAGTAAACTGCGGAGTCTCTACAGATTTCAAATAAAAACTTAAACTATTCAATAAACTAAACTAATTATTAGACCGAGAAAATATGAATTCGGGCATACCATGAGAACAAATCAAAGATTGTCCCTCTTCAGAAAATGGACTGAATATTTGAATCAGCTGCAAAATTCTACTGATCTGAAATAGATAACAGACAGAGAAAACGTGGTTTGAGCTAAATATTCAGTGAATGATAATTATAGCACACAACGGAATAGGAACAGACAGACGCTTGATTAATTTCACAATAAATTATCTATTCAATAAAATCATGCTCATGCTGTCAAAATCATTAATAAAATAATTTCATAAAACATATATGTAAAATAAATTCATTCAATAAAAATTTTATGGTACAGTGCATCAGGGTGATGATACCCCACATCCCCAAAGGCTAGATAGTAAGCGCGCTACCAGATATTAGATACCTTCCTCCTCCTTCACAGATATCAATACATATGATACTAATGCAAACCATAAACAGCAATGATGCATGACTCGACAATGCAACCTAATACCGTGATAGTTTAAGCGGGGCCAAATAACAAAAACAGATACTGGGCACAAGTATCAATTCAAAATAGAAAATCAATTTGTACAAATCAATCAAAATCAATAAAAAAAATCCAGATAGCAAATAATAACTTATAGTGCAATTCTAATAGTGTATTTCAATAGTTTCAAAGAGTCAATATGATCAAATCAATATCAAATCAATTCAGTGTAACACATCGGTAAATTTTATAGTCAAATATCAATCAATATAAATACATTAAAGGCCTGTTCCCGGAATTCTATTGGGTCTAATGCAGAGATAGTTGACAAAATCAATTATTTAATCAAAATCGAAATAAAATTCAATAATAAAATAAAACTCTAGAAAATCACATATAAAATAATTGTTAAAATATTGATTTAAAATTTCATTTAATAACAAACTTAATGCTAAGAAATTTTAAAAGGGACTAAAACGGTGTCATGTACTATAATTACCACTCACCTGGAACCTCCAAAATAATAGCTAGATTCAATAAAAGAGAGACAATTTCAGCTGACAGAATGAATATTTGAATCTCCTATATACCCAAAATATAAAAGAAAAATATTAAATAATAATAAAATAAAATAATTTTAATACATAAATAATAATAAAATAAAATAATTTTAATACATATATATATATAATCTAAATTGAAGGTTACTATCTCACAGTAATCATGACAAACCCAATTCAATACCAATGATCAAAAAATAAATAAATTTCTAAAGTATTTATAACAAATCAAGGAAAGAAAATAAAATCAAATTCACCCATTATTGAATAAAGAATGAGAATTTTTACCTTGAAAACATAATCGAAGGTGATGAATAGAGAAGTAAAAATTTAGAGATTCTCTGCGCACATCAGATTATAAATAGTAAATATATATATATATATATATATAACAATAATTTAAAAGATAATAAAAATACCTGTAGAAAGTATTTGATAGAAAAAGGAGGTGACAAACAAGTTTTGAGAGCAAAGTTTAGCAGAAGAGATGATTAGGGTATATATATATTTCAAGAGTTCTATTAGGTGTAGAATGGGATAAGAGTTATTATTGAACTGGGTTGTTCAGATTGCAGATATATATTTAATTTCAAAAATAATATATATATCTAAAAATAAATAAGCAGACAATCCAATAAAATATATATATTTTTTATGAATATATTAAATTATTGTTAGCTTTTTTTTTAAAAAAAATAAATAATAAATATATATGGGTTTCCACATACTTTCCCCCTTAAAAAAAATTCGGTCCTCGAATTTGAATAGACAAAATTCTAACCTGAATGATCAAATAAGTGAGTATATTTGGCTCGCATTTCAGATTCTGCCTCTCATGTGGCCTCACTACTTGAGTGATTATGCCACAAGAGTTTGACCAAAGCCACTTCCTTAGACCGTAGTTTCCTAATTTGTCGATCTAAAATCTTTACTGGTTGCTCCTCATATGACATATCCTCCCTAAATTGCATGGTTTGAGGTTGTAAAACATGAGATGGATCTGGTACATACTTTTTAAGCATAGAAATATGGAAAACTGGATGTACATGTGCAAAACCAGGTGGAAGGGCTAAACGGTAAGCAACTGCTCCAATTCTCTCCAAAATTTCAAATGGACCAACAAAACGAGGGCTAAGCTTCCCTTTCTTCCCAAACCTCATGATTCTTTTCATAGGTAAAACTCTCAGAAATACATGATCACCAGCCATAAAACTCTACATCTTTATGCTTAGGGTCAACATAACTTCTTTGTCAACTTTGAGCAGTTAAAAGTCAATCACGAATTAGTTGAACCTTCTCTGAAGTTAATTGTATCAACTCTGGTCTAGTAAGCCTTCTTTCTCCAACTTCATCCCAACAAACAGGTGACCTACACTTTCTACCATATAATGCCTCATATGGAGCCATCTCTATACTTGCCTGATAACTGTTATTATAAGAAAACTCCACTAAAGGCAAATGATGATCCCAACAGCCACCAAAATCTATAACGCATGCACGAAGCATGTCCTTTAATGTCTGTATGGTCCTTTCTAACTGTCCATCCTTCTAAGGGTGAAAAGCAATACTAAAGTCTACTCATGTTCCTAAAGCTTCTTGGAATCTCTTCCAAAATATAGAAATAAATTGAGTACCACGATCAGAGACGATGGAAACTGGAACTCCATGAAGACTAACAATCTTATTTATATACAACTGTGTAAGTTTAGCAAAGTCATATATAGTTTTCACAGGAAGAAAATGAGCAGATTTTGTCAATCTGTCCACTATCACCAAGATTGCATTGTAACCACCTCGTGTACTAGGTAGACCCACAACAAAGTCCATGGCAATATGCTCCCACTTCCACTCAGGAATAGGCAACGGCTGAAGTAACCCAGATGGTCTCTAATGTTCTGCCTTAACCTGCTGACAAGTCAAACATTTCGCAACAAAGTCTGCAACATCCCTCTTCATGCCACCCACCAATAATGCTCCCTTAAATCACGGTACATCTTAGTTGAACCTGGGTGTACTGTGTAAGCAGAATAGTGTGCCTCCTCCATGATTTCTCTTCTCAACTCATCAACATTGGGGACACAAAGTTTAGTGCCATAACGAAGAACTCCATCATCATTTAACATGAACCCTTGAGCTTGGCCTTGATGAATACTATTTATAATCTCACACAACTGAGAATCCCTCTTCTGAGAAACCTTAATTCGATCAATCAAGATAGGCCAAACTCGAAAATGTGCTAAGAATGATCCAGCTATGATTTTAAACTCTACTCCTGATCTAGCAACTCATGTAATTCACCAATCAGAAGCCTCCTCTTGGTAGATATATGGGCTAAACTACCAGAAGACTTCTTGCTTAGAGCATTAGCCACCACATTAGCTTTTCCAGGGTGATATTGCATGGTGCAATCATAATCCTTCAGCAATTCTACCCATCTTCTTTGCCTAAGATTAAGATCACGTTGATCAAAGATGTATTTGAGACTTTTTTGGTTAGTGAAGATTTCATAAGTCTCACCATACAGATAGTGTCTCCAGATTTTCAAAGCAAAAATTACTGCAGCCATTTCCAAATCATGAGATGGATAATTCTGCTCATGCCTTTTCAACTGACGAGAAGCATATGCAATAACCCCTCCATGCTGCATCAAAACACATCCTAAACCAATCCTAGAAGCATCACAATACACTACATAACCCCCTGATCCAGATAGAAGGGCTAACACTGGTGCTGTAGTTAAACGAGTCTTAAGCTCCTGAAAACTTTTTTCACAAGCCTCAGACCACTGAAATTTCACATTCTTCTGTGTCAACTTAGTTAAAGGTGTAGCAATACGAGAGAAGTCTTGAATAAACCGTCTATAATACCCTGCTAAACCCAAGAAACTACGAATCTCTGATACAGTTGTGGGTCTAGGCCAATGAAGCATTGCCTCAACTTTCTTCTTATCAACGCACACCCCATCCTTAGATACTGTATGGCCTAGGAAAGTGACACTATTTAACCAGAACTCACATTTTGAGAACTTGGCATATAGCTTGTGTTCCTGTGAGGTCTGAAGGACAATTCTCAAATGCTACTCATGCTCCTCTTTACTCTTTGAGTACACTAGAATGTCATCGATGAACCTTATAATAAATTAATCTAAGAAAGGCTTGAAAACTCTATTCATGAGATCCATAAAAGTGGCCGGAGCATTGGTAAGTCCAAAAGACATTACAAGAAATTGATAGTGTCCATACCTAGTCCTAAAGGTCATCTTGAGTATGTCTTCTTTCTTGACCCTCAATTGATGATACCCAGATCGAAGATCAATCTTTGAAAAATACTTTGCACCTTGAAGTTGGTCAAAGAGGTCATCAATGCGTGGAAGAGGATACTTATTACGCACAATCACCTTATTCAATTGCCTATAATCAATGCACATTCTCAAAGACCCATCCTTTTTCCGTACAAATAACACAGAAGCACCCCATGGAGAAACACTAGGGTGAATAAACCCCTTATCTAGTAGGTCCTGTAGCTGTTCTTTCAACTCTTTAAGTTCTGCGGGTGCCATACGATAAGGTGGCATAGATATGGGCTCAGTTCCAGGAACTAAGTCTATACCAAACTCTACCTCTTGCTCCGGGGGTAAACCTGATAAATCTTCTGAAAACACATCAGGAAACTCCTCAACCACTGCAATATTCTCCAAACCAGCACCTTCTACCTGAACATCTCTAACATAAGCTAGATACCCTTTACACCTCTTTCGCAATAATCGTTTAGCACTCACTACGGAGATAAGATTACTAGAGGCTATACTGCAATCTTCCTGAAATTAAAATTCTGCCTCCCCAGGAATTTTAAAGAGTACAACTTTACTATGACAATCCAATGAAATGTGATAAGTGGCTAACCAATCCATGCCTAAAATCATATCAAACTCAAACATATCCAAAGAAACAAGATCTACAGCTAATTCCCTATCTCCAATGTGAACTATACATCCCCTATACACCATATCAATGTCTATTGCATCCCCCATAGGTGTTGATACAGAAAAAGGATACTCTAACAAAGTAGGTGGTGTACTAAATCTCATGGAAAAGTATGGAGAAAAAAAGGAAGGACTGGAACCAGGATCAAACAATACTCTAGCATCAAATGAGCAAATAGGAAGTGTACCTATCACTACTACATTAGATGCCTAAGCATCCTGCTGAGTCAAAGCAAAAACCCTAGCTTGACCTTTACCACCAGATGTCTGTCCTTGAGTTTGAGAAAATCCTCTACCACAAGAACCTCTACCACCCTGACCGCGACCACCAAAACCCTGACTTTTACCATTATCCTATGAAACTGGTTGAACTTGAGAGGGAGCAGAATGTGCTGCCTGACCAGCACCCTGAGTTATCTCACTAGTAGGACAGTCCTGTCTACGGTATCCCAGCTGTCCACAACCAAAGCATGCTCTAGCAACCTAGTGACAAGTGCCCTTATGTGGCTTACCACAATGCTGACAAGGAGCGGTAATAGGCTCTGTGCTAATCTGGTTATACCGAGCATTCCCTGCATGAGTCCTCTGCTCACGTCCCTGACCAACTCCAGATTGATGTGCCCTATTGCCAACTGTAGATTGAGAACCCTATTTATTATCTTGATATGAACCCTGATGACTCTGTCCTCTATTAAGTTGATTACCTTGACTATCTTTCTTAAACTGCTTGCGTTGCTCACGAGCCCAACGTTCATCATTATACATCTTCATCTGTCTAGCCCGATCAACCACCTCCTAATATTTAGGTAGTCATAAAGGAGCTACATGATCAATTAGCCTGTCTCGTAAGCCCTTTTCAAACCTGCGAGCCTTCTTCTCCTCATTTGGAATCAAGTGTTTACCAAAACAGGATAATTTGGTAAACTTCATCTCATACTTTGTAACTGTCATTTTACCTTGCTTCAAGGTTTCAAACTCCAAAGCCTTAGCCTCTTGAACACTAAGAGGGAGAAATCACTCTAAGAAGAGAGAGTGAAACTCAGGCAAGAGGATAAAACCTTCAGGTCACCCATTCTTCTTAGAGATATACCACTCACGAGCAACTCCCTTAAGCTGATTTTCTGCCAACATCACCATCCTAGCACTACTGCAACCCATAGTGTCATAACACCTCTCCATGTCATCTAAAAAATCTAAGGGATCAGTTAATGCATCCTCTCCAGTGAACTCCTTTGGTTTTAGCTTGAGAAAGTCTGTAGAGTCAAGGAATCGAGCCCTATCCTGAGCTGGTGCTGAAATAGAGCCAACCACTGGTTGCTGTGGTTGAGTTGTAAGGTACTCAGTTATAGTATTAACAGCACGATTCACTGCATGCAATCCTGCTGCCAGATCTGCCATAGTAACTTGACCAGCTCTAGGTGCTTGAGCTGCAGTAGCTAATTGGAATGGTTGTGCCCCAGTCTTAGCCATAGGTGTCTGTTCAGATGTCTGATTAATAGTTTGAGGTGGTACCTCCCCTGTTAGATCAAGGTTTGCACCATTATGACCGTTGGCCCTAGTTCTCCTCTTACGTCTAACAGACCCAGGCACCTATTTATTTTAATAAACAAGCATTAAATTTGAAAATGTGAGCCAAATTAAGACAGGTGAAAAGGTACGAAGGACGCAGACATCTAAAGCAATGATAAACTGAAAAGACGTTAAGGATCCTATGCTCCGCAAGTTTACTAGACCTCAACTGAGCTTTGATACCAACTTTGTCACGACCCAAAATTCTGAACCGTGACCGGTGCATAAATTAAGTATTCTTAAATCATGCAAGCCTTATCAAATTATCTTGAATGAATATATTATCACTTACTAATCCCAAAAAATAGACAAAATCCAAATAAACTAAATGCTAAATAAACATCATAAATATCCCTTAAGTAAACTGCGGAGTCTCTACAGATTTCAAATAAAAACTTAAACTGTTCAATAAACTAAACTAATTATTAGCTCGAGAAAACATGAATTCGGGCATACCATGAGAATAAATCAAAGATTGTCCCTCTCCAGAAAATGGACTGAATATTTGGATCAGCTGCAGAATTCTACTGATCTGAAACAGATAACAAACAAAGAAAACGTGGTTTGAGCTAAATACTCAGTGAATGATAATTATAGCACACAACGGAATAGGAACAGACAGACGCTTGATTAATTTCACAATAAATTATCTATTCAATAAAATCATGCTCATGCTGTCAAAATCATTAATAAAATAATTTCATAAAACATATATATAAAACAAATTCATTCAATAAAAATTTTATGGTACAGTGCCTCAGGGTGACGATATCCCATATCACCAAAGGTCAGATGATAAGTGCGCTACCAGATATTAGATACCTTCCTCCTCCTTCACAAATATCAACGCATATGATACTAATGCAAACCATAAACTGCAATGATGCATGACTCGACAATGCAACCTAATACCGTGATAATCCACACGACGAGGCCAGATAATAGAAACAGATACTGGGCACAGGTACCAATTCAAAATAGAAAATCAATTTGTACAAATCAATCAAAATCAATAAAAAAAATCCAGATATCAAATAATAACTTATAGTACAATTCCAATAGTGTATTTCAATAGTTTCAGAGAGTCAATAAGATCAAATCAATATCAAATCAATTTAGTGTAACACATCGATAAATTTTATAGTCAAATATCAATCAATATAAATACATTAAAGGCCTGTTACAGAATCCTAATGGGTCAATGCAGAGATAGTTGACAAAATCAATTATTTAATCAAAATCAAAATAAAATTCAATAATAAAATAAAACTCTAGAAAATCACATATAAAATAATTGTTAAAATATTGATTTAAAATTTCATTTAATAACAAACTTAATGCGAAGAAATTTAAAAAGGACCTAAAACGGTGCCATATACTATAATTACCACTCGCCTGGAACCTCCAAAATAATAGCTAGATTCAATAAAAGAGAGATAATTATAGCTGACAGAATGAATATTTGAATCTCCTACATACCCAAAATATAAAAGAAAAATATTAAATAATAATAAAATAAAATAATTTTAATATATATATATATATATATATATATATATATATATATATATATATATATAAAATATAAATTGAAGGTTACTATCTCACAGTAATCATGATAAACCCAATTCAATACCAATGGTAAAAAAAAAAAAAAATTTCTAAAGTATTTGTAACAATTCAAGGAAAGAAAATAAAATCAAATTCACCCATTATTGAATAATGAATGAGAATTTTTACCTTGAAAACAGAATTGAAGGTGATAAATAGAGAAGTAAAAATTTAGGGATTCTCTGCGCACATCAGATTATAAATAGTAAATATATATATATATATATATATATATATATATATATATATATATATATATATATATATATGTACATATATAACAATAATTTAAAAGATAATGAAAATACCTGTTGAGAGTGTTTGATAGAAAAAGGAGGTGACAAACAGGTTTTGAGAGCAAAGTTTAGCAGAAGAGATGATTAGGGTATATATATATTTCAAGAGTTCTATTAGGTGTAGAATGGGATAAGAGTTATTATTGAACTGGGTTATTCAGATTGCAGATATATATTTACTTTCAAAAATAATATATATATCTAAAAATAAATAAGCAGACCATCCAATAAAATATATATATTTTTTATGAATATATTAAATTATTGTTAGCTAATTAAAATAAAATAATAATAAATAATAAATATATATAGGTTTCCACATACACAAATGTAATGGCCCGGCCCACTAGTGATATTGTCCGCTCTTGGCCGAAGCCCTCACGGTTTTAAAACGCGTCACTAGGGGTTACAAACCGCCAACTTATAAACCCAGCATCTCTCCCATGTTTTGCCGATGTGGGATTTGTCTATGGTGTTATAATCCACCCCGCTTATGGGACTCAGCGTCCTCGCTGAGGTTTGCCCCACCATCGCCCAAGGTTGCACGCGGAGCGGCTCTAATACCACAAATGTAATGGCCCGGCCCACTAGTGATATTGTTCGCTCTGGGCCAAAGCCCTCACAGTTTTAAAACACGTCACTAGGGGTTACGAATCGTCAACTTATAAACCCAGCATCTCTCCCGTGTTTTGTCGATGTGGGATTTGCCTACGGTGTTACAGCTAATTAGAATGGTAAAATTTAAAGATATTAAAAATGAAATTTAAAATTTAAAATTGGTATTTGAGGAATTTAAACTAAATTAAACAATTAACTAAATTAATTAGACTAGATTACTAAAATTTAAATTGAAATGACTAATTATGAAATTGGGAGGAATTAAATCTAAATTTAATAAAAATTAAAGTGACTCCAGAGATAGGATTTTCAATATTGTTTGCATGTGATTTATCCCCAATTTAGCAAAACAGATGAGAATTGCAATTTTGAGGGAAATCAATTCTTAATTCTTTGAAACATTTTTCAAGCATTTCAAAGTTGGTATTCATCAAATCAAACCCTGTTTTCACGGTATTTTAAACCTAACAAAAACCCAATTAAAGCTCTAATTGATTTTAGAAAGTCCCCTTAATCCTATTAGCTTATCTCTAACACCAAGAAAACTAAATTTATTGCAAGATTATCTATCTCAAACATTCACTTTTCAGTCCATCTATCAAGGATTAAAACTTAACTTAATGAGGGCCCATTCATCAAGCAAGGCAACAAGCTCACAAGCAATAAATCAAAATATAGCAAATCTCATTTAAATGACTAAATCAGTTCAAAAACCACAATACAAAGCAATATTTACAAACCCATCTTAGAATCTCAAAGATCTACTCGCAAATCATGGTTTCAAGACAAACCCAAGTATAGAAATGAAGAAATAATGAAAATCTAAGCTAAGGAATAGAAAAACCCAGTAAAATGATGAAGATTCTGCTGCTGGAGAGTTGCAGAAAACGGCTTCTGCTGCTGCTGCAAAACCAGATTTCACGAGCTCCTCTTCCTCTCCTTCTTTCTTGCAAAATCTCCCTCTCTTTCTCCTTTTGGAAAGAAAGAGATAAATGAGCTTTTATATGGTTCAGAGATCTGCCCTAGAATGGGTAAAAAGGTAGAAGATTCTAGAGAAAGTGATGTATTAAATCAGAGTAACGAAAATGCCACGTCAGTCATTTTCAGTAAAACGACACAAGCTGAATCGGTTGTGTCACGGGTTGTGTCACAGGTTGTGAAACCTGCTGCCCGAGAAAAACTTCATATCTGACAATCGATACAACCTGTGACACAAGCTGTGTCGCAGGTTGTGCAACTTCCGGCCTCTTTAACTCAACTACAAAATTTTGCAATTCAACTCTAATTTCTTCCAAATGGCTGCTCTGATCAAAATTTACCAAAATTCTCCAAATTTAACCTACAAAATAAATAAATTCTAAAAATTAAACTAAGAAGTGTAAAAAGGCAAAATTGAATAAATATATGCTAATATGTATGGTAATAGCTATGAACAAGGGTAAATTATATGCAAAAATTATACCTAAATGATTATATAAAATGCATGCATCAAATTCTCCTATACTCAAACTCTTGCTTGTCTCCAAGAAAAATTTCATTGAAACTCATTTGGAAGGGAATAAAATCAGTCTTTGAAAACACAAAAATCACTAATCCAAACCACCAACTTACCTCTAGCCACCAACATTCCAAATTCCCACCAGCGAAGCACAAAGAATGAAGCAATCACTCTCAACAATTACAGAATAGCTAAGAATTAACCAATCAACCCAAGCAACAAATACCAACCAGCTACAAAAGTCAATTGTGCCTAAACAAACCTAAATGAAATAGATAGCCAATGTGTCTCAAATAGATGGTGACTAATGTATGGAGGATTATATTGCCAAGCCCATATGCAAGCATAAAAGATCTAACTCCACTAATGTAATAAGCATTTTTCAAAGAATCATTAAGTCTTTTTAAGGGTTGTAATGGGGTCAAATAAGGTAAAATTGTGGTTAACAAAAAAAGGGAATAAGGAAAACAAAATATGAGAATAATATTAATCATGAAACTCAAAGTGCATCCAATATTCTCTTTTTTTTTTTATTTCCATATTTTTTTAAAATTTTTTATAATAATAATTTTATTTATTTATTTATTTATTATTATTATTATTATTTTTTAAATCAAGAGGAAAGAAATTCACAATGAATCTCAAGTGTTATCTCAATGATTATATAAATTGACCACTTTTTATACTCTTTTGATTTTGTATTTGTCCCTATTTCATGTCACATCCGAAATTACCTTTGGGATATTTTGGTGACTTTTTTTTTTTTAACTTTTCACAATTACTCTAGCACTTTTCAAGATGTTTCAATCCTCCAAGCTTTTTTTTTATTATTATTTTTTTTATCATTATTTTTTTTATGTGCACTTAATTGCTAAAATATTATTCTCATAAATAGGTGGTAGTGTTTAGGTTTTGTGGCTAGGTAAATGATTTGGATTCCAAAGAAATTAGAAAATTAAGGTTCAAGGGGGTTTGTAAGGATTGAAATAAAATTAAGGTAGGTTAAGGCTAAATGTGAGGTTTAAAATATGAAGGAATGCCTAAATCATATTCTTATCAAATGCAAGTTAAAAATTTCGCTTTAAAAGATCTAAGATGCTTGTTCTAGGAATGGTGAGACGACA
The DNA here is from genome assembly GCF_030052815.1 of Hevea brasiliensis. Classification (NCBI taxonomy): domain Eukaryota; kingdom Viridiplantae; phylum Streptophyta; class Magnoliopsida; order Malpighiales; family Euphorbiaceae; genus Hevea; species Hevea brasiliensis. The sequence goes on along the minus strand of NC_079497.1, from coordinate 4,969,508 downwards.
ATGACCATTTTCTTCCTTAAAGGCTTATTCAGACACTCAAAAACTCAAAATAACTAATCAGAATCTGTATACCTAGATGAATATATTAATTTTCAGCTATTAAGTAAGAGAAAGAATAATGCTTAAGACTTTGTACCCAATTGGAAATTTTCATTCCACCAACCATCTAAAGGCAAGTTAGATTGCTTGAATAAGTAACTTTTGAAATTCAAAGACTGGTTTAAAAATCCAAAAATTTTAAATGAATAAATGAAATGCATAAATGTATAAATGTATAATCAACCTATATGCAACTAAGTATGCATAACTAAGTATCTGAAGCTATATACAGTGTATATATGTGAATATGTACAAGTATGAATTAATGAATGAGTATGTCACTATATGCAAGTGAAGAGGAAAAATAATTTTTGCAAAAAATTTACCCTCTCCCCCATACTCAGAATGGACATTGTCCTCAATGTTAAAAGATTGCAAGGAATGGGATAATTTGGCTATAAATTCAATGGGTTCTTTCAAATACTGTGCAGAAAATAGGTGGCTAATATGTGCATAAAGAATGGATATGCAAGCCTAAAGTGAATAAGGGGTACCCTGTTTCATAAGTGGTAGCACAACTTGTGCTAAAAATGACACAAGCTGAGATAAGAATTGTTACCTCATTGAAGGTGCAGCCAATTTAATTAAATAAAATTTGGACAGCTGCTGCACTCATTGCAAAAGAAACAGTGGAATGGAATCCATTAAAGCAATTAAACTCAAAAAGTTGAAATAGGGAGGTTAAGCTCAAAAATATAACCATCAAGTGAAATTCCAAAGTAGCATATTAAAAGCAAGTGAGCGAAGCACTAAAGATTCAAAAGAAAAATGTGCTTATGAGTAACTAAAAAAAAAAATACTAAATAAGCAAATGTTTCAAGTAAAAGAAAAGTAACACAAGCAAAATATTAACTAAACAAGTTACTATTAACACTAATTTATTAAGCAACTAAAATAAAGACATGAAATATGTAAACTGAAAATAGAAGCTAGTCAGTCATGAATGATAACTCCTTTGCCCTTGCCATCTGGTGGAGGTGGTGGAGCTTTTGGGAATGGGTTTGATTTAGTTTTTTAGTGGTTTTTTTTTTTTATCATGGGTTAGTGGGCTTTTTAGCATGGGGTTGGTCGCGGGCCCATCCTAGTGAATTGGGTTGTCAACCTGCAAAACAAAATAAATGACACAAGTTAGAACACAAGGATGGAGGTTGTGCCGGAAGTTGTTAAATCTTCTGGTCAAATTGTACCCAGTGAACACAAGCTATGACACAAGCAAAATCGATTGTGCCGCAGGTTGTGAAATATTCTGCTTAAATTGCACCTAGTGAACACAAGCTACAATACAACCAAAATTGATTGTGCCGCAGGTTATGAAATCTGCTGTCCAAATTTGACAAAATTACACAGTACCTGAAAAATTGAAACAAATTAGATTTTAAGTGATTAGACTTTCATAACATGAATTCTAATTGCTCAACCTGTTATGTTCATCAAGCACTCATAAAAAAAAATTTTCAAAGCACCAATTCACACATCCACATTCAAATAATTTTCTTTTTAAATCAAGATGAAAAAGTTTGGAGAAACTTCCTATTAAAATTAATAAAAAGGGCAATGAGTCCTGCAAAATTCACCAGCAAAAAATCAACAATAGAAATATGAAAAGTATAAGGGAACAAATTTAAAACTAAAATTTAAAGCTGAAATTTAAAACTAGAACAAAAATAAAATTTTTAATGCTCATTTGCTTGCAATGAATTGTATCCCATTTGCACAAGAAAATTGAAACAATGTCAAACTCTGAATAAAGAGTATAGAAAAACTTAAAACAAATATATGAAAGAAATAAAGAATCAATGAAAAATTGTGGGTTATGCCCAGAAATGCTAAGTTTAGGTCTTTAACTTGACCTTACTCAATCAAAATTTTATGGAGAATGAGAGAGATAGCAGGTTGCTATCTTCTCAATTAGCTCACCAACTGAATAAAGCCTCAACCTTTGCCCATTTACCTTGAAATTATCAGATTTTTCATCAAAAATTTCCACAGTACCATGAGGGAAAACTTTTACAACTTTAAATGGACCTGACCACCTTGATTTTAATTTTCCTGGAAAAAATTTCAACCTTGAATTGAATAAGAGCACCAAATCTCCTTCTTTGAAGTCCTTTTTCTTGATATGCTTATCATGCCATTTTTTAGTTCTTTCTTTATAGATCCTAGCATTTTTATAAGCATCAAGTCTCAATTCTTCTAACTCATCAAGTTGCAAAAGTCTTTTGTGTCCAGTAGCTTGTAAATCAAAATTGATTGCTCTTATGGCCCAATAAGCTTTATGTTCTAACTCTACGCGCAAATGGCATGATTTCCCAAAAACTAACCTATAAGGTGTAGTTCCTATGGGGGTTTTAAAGGCTGTTCTATATGCCCAAAGAGTGTCATCTAATTTGAAGGACCAATCTTTTCTAGACTTGCTGACAGTTTTCTCCAAGATTTGCTTAAATTCTCTATTTGTGATTTCTACTTGGCCATTTGTTTGAGGGTGATATGGTGTGGCAATCCTATGCTTTACCCCATACTTTCTCATCAATTTTTTAAATTGGTGATTGCAAAAATGGTTACCACTATCACTGATTATGGCATGTGGGGCACCAAATCTGGTCAAAATAAATTTTTTCAGAAATTTCACTACAACTTTTGCATCATTGGTAGGTGTAGCAATAGCTTCTACCCATTTAGATACATAGTCCAGCCCCACCAAGATATATTTATTCCCATAAGAGGATGGAAATGGCCCCATGAAATCAATTTCCCACACATCAAACAATTCAACTTCTATAATAGACTGTTGGGGCATCTCATTTCTCTTGGAAATATTGTCTACCCTTTGACACCTATCACACTTGCTTACAAAGTTTCTCACATGTTTAAACATATTAGGCCAATAGAAACCTGATGTTAAGACTTTTTCAACAGTTTTTGAGACACTACAATAGCCACCATATTTAGAGGAATGACAATGGTAAATAACATCATTTATTTCTTCCTCCGGTATACATCTCCTAATTATTCCATCATTACATCTCCTAAACAAAAGAGGCTCTTCCCCAGAATAAAATTTAACATCATGATGAGTCCCTACCGCAAGTGCACGGGTCGTACAAGTAGTATAGAAAAGATATCGATCCCACGAGGAGTTGTGTTAATGATTGAATTTTTGATATAAAAGGTTGAGTAAATTGAAATATTTTTGAAATTAAAGTAATGAATTGATGGGTAATGGAGTATGAAATCTAAATTTGCAAAATTAATATTCTATTCAACAATGTATTAATTAAACTAAAATTGCATCAAATTGAAATAAGCAAGTTCAAATATGGCAATATTCAAAATGGCAAGTAATTAAATTCGATTAGAAATTAACAATGGTAAAAAGGCGATTCCGGAGTTCGGGATTTCATATTCGAGCTATTTTGGGATTTTAAATTGGTTATCCAATCTTATGAAACTTATGGGTTTTAAGGAGATTAATTCTTAAATCCTTTGAATTCCCTTTCGAGTGAGACAAAGAGTGCCTTAATCAAACTAATCCTACTTTCGTGGAGTTAGAATTAATTAAGACCCATTAAGTTCTTTAATTAATCTGTGAATCCTCTTAATCCTTAGCCTATTTCTAGGTCTAAGTTAATTAAGTCCAATTTCTTGATTATCTATCACAAGGCCTTCTCCTTTCGGTGCTTCAACCATGGATTAAGAACATTACTTAATGGGATCCTACACTAAGCATGTCATTAAGCACACAAGAAATGAATAAAACTCATTAAGACCACAAAATATGGATTACCCAATCAAAATCCACAAAATATCTCAAATATTACAACCCTTACTCCAGAATCAAAGGTAAACTACTCATTATCCATAATGCTTACAAGATATATTGAGTTTAAATGGAAATAAAGCTTTAATCTAAGCTAAGGAATAAGAGATTAAACACTAGAAATGTAGAAAAATGTAAGAAAAGAAAGAAATCTGCAAATCTTGGTTGAAAAATGGTGTGGAAGGTGAAAGTGACTCCTCAAATTCTGCCTCTCTTCTCCCTTTCTTTTCTGCTCCTTCTCCCTTCCCTTAAATGGGAAAATGGGACTATTTATAGCATTTTTCTGACATGGAGCCCTAAAATGGTATGTTCTAGGAGGAATTATTTGAGGGAATCTCCTGCCAGCTCATTAATGAACTCTTTATGGGACTGCATAAGTGGACTGCATAAGTTATGCAGTCCCTTATGCGCTGTTCTCGAGTCACTTATGCGAAACTGCATGACTTGGTGCATAGGTTATGCACAATTCCGTGAAGGTGCATAAGGGAGGCGAGAATGTGCATAAGCTATGCAGTCTCCTTATGCACATTTCGGCTGGTTCTGGAACAGTGATCTTTCTCCTTATGCAGATCTGCATAGCTTATGCGGCAAGTTATGCACAATTTGGTCAATGCATATTTCAGCTTGAAAACTTGTTTTTGACATCTTTGGCTATAGAAGTCACTCCTCAATGGCAAAATTTCTCTTCAGTCCTTCAAAAACACCATTTTTCCTACAAAACAAAGTAAAAATTACAAATTAATCCAAAATTGACAATTATGAAAAACTAACTAAATAACTAATGAAATTAGCTAAAAGTGACTAATAATCAAATAAAATGGCTATGAAATTAAACCTAAATGATTATGCAAAATGTATGCATCAAATACCCCCAAACTCAAGCTTTTGCTTGTCCTCAAGTAAACTTTAAAATGTAATGCAAAATTTTTAGGGGTGCCTTATCCAAAGAGCTATGAAAATTACCTATTAAAGTAACTAAACACACCTTTAGCCATACCAGCAATCCATATACCCATCCTTCAAAATGCAAAGAATTTAATGCTTATCTAAGCTTTCACCGCTTAGCCATCAAGTCAATTATCATTCAAAATCCCCAAACCAACCAATCAAAAGAGAGGGTCATGCTCGAATGGAATTCTAGAACAATCAATAGTCAAAGTGTCTCTATATGGAATGATGGAATTGAATGAATGAATGAATAGTTTTCCAATCCCATAGGCAAATTCCCTACTCCTATCTCCACTAATGTAGCAAGTACTATCAAGAGATCAAAGGTCTTTTTAGGGATGTAATGGGGCCATGGGATTCAAAAAGAGGCTAAGAAGAAAGATGGGTAAAAAGTATTCAAAGCATGAGAATATTTTCAATTTTGAAACATAAGGTACATTTCTTATTTTATTATATTTTTTTTCTTTTTTTTTAATATTTATATGGGAGAGAGAAATATACAATGAGGATTGTCAAGTGCTAGCATAATTTACAAAACACATAAAAATGGAGGGACATTTTGATACTTTAAACTTGTATCTTGCATTTTCTTTTGATGATTGTCCCTAAAAATGCCACCCCCAAACTCATTCCTTTTAATACTTTGGGTGGATTTCTTTCAATTTGAATGACAATAATGAAAAACACATATTCTAGCACTTTTACAAGATGACAAGCATTTCTTCTCCCTTTTATTGTATATATTTTTTTCTCTTTTCTTTTCTTTTTCTCTCTTTTTTTATGTACCTAATATTCAATTATCCTCATGAAAATGGTTGGAGTGTTTGGTTCATTGGCTAGGTAGCAATAAGGGTTTCAAGAAAAATTAGGAATAAAAAGGTTCAAAGGGGTTTGCAAGGGTTAATTTTAATTAGGAAAAAGGCCAAAGGTTTAAAATGAGAAGGTTTTAATCAAAGAATGCCTAATCATCTCTCTTTTCAAGTACAAGCTGGTATTTCGCCTTGAAAGGTTTAGAAAATTTGTTCTAGGATTGGTGAGACATCATTTGACTACCTTATATCCAATAACTCCCTCTAAGCATTCCAATCTCCAAAGGACTAGTTGGGTGGCTTTTTGGCTAAGAAGATATAGGCAAGGGATAGACACTTCAAAACCTTGCACTTTTTAGGAAACTTTCAATCCACAAACCAAACTAAAAGGTGAGTCAAATCACTCTCATAAGCACATTTTCAATACTCAAGGGATTTGGCAAAAGATTTTAATGCATGATGCATGATTCCTAAAAATGAGTAATGCATTAACTAAATGGAGGAAGTCTATTTGTATGCAATGTGTACAATTTCTAAGTGATGTATAATGTGTGTGTAAATGTGTTATGTATATGTATGTGTGGATGTATATGTAAAATATTTACAATATATGTAAATGAAATGGGATGAGATGTTCCTATACTCAAAATGTGAAAAATGAAGCAAAAATCAAAATGTGCACCCCCAAACTCAAAATTAGACATTGTCCTCAATGTCTCAAGTAGTGTATTATAAAAACTCAAAGCAAAGGGAATAACTAGGATTAATGAAATTTAAGAGCAAAAAGAAAGAGTTACCTGGTATAGAGCAGATGAGAATTCAAGATATAATGGGGATGCATAAGAAGCTGCACAGGTTATGCAGAGTAAAGTGCTATCCAAAACAGGTGCATAAGTAGGGTGCATAAGCCGTGTGGTTCTGCATGAGTGGCAATAAGGACTGCACAGGCTATGCAAAATATTTGCATAAAGGGGATACAACCTGTGCAGTTCTGCATAAGTAGCAGAAAGGGTTGCACAGGCTATGCAAAATATTTGCATGAGGAAATTCATAGCCTGTGCAGTGTATACAAAAGCTGCTGCATGGGAATTGGCAAAGGGAAATGTACAACCAGCAGTAGAAGCATTAAAATATATGCAGAGTATGGGCAAATATATACAAAAGGGGAATAAGTGCAATGAAAATCAAAGAAGACTAATGTAATAGCTATCCAATAAAACTTCAAGAAACACAGAATTTAAAACAAACCAATTCAAAAGAAACATAATTCAAAGCAAACTATAAATGTATGAACATATTTACAAAGAAAAGGTCCTACAAGATTGAACAAAAGTAAAACAGAAGCTAATCTAGTTCTATTGTTTTGCCCTTGTCCAATGATGTTGCTAAGGGCTGGTGGCTTCACTACTGTCTAAATGATGGTGGAGGAGGTGATGGAGGTGGGGTGGCATGCCCGTAAAGATCATGAGTTGCTTCACCATTTCCTTCCATTCTGTTTGCTTGTCCCTGGTTTCCATGTCAAGGTCAAATAGGTGATCATGAGGATCCTTGAGGGTATCAAGGCCAGTGTCAATCTTCCTATCCACAAAGTATATATCATCACTAAGCTGTCAAGATAGGTGAATAAGGCTTTAGTGTTGAATGCGAGAGGAGTCGTGGATGAGGAAGGTTCACCAGAGGAGGTATGGGTGAGCAGGCTTTGGGATGTCTGTCCAGCCGAGGGCTGGGGTAGGTGTAGTAGGGTGCTGTGGGACTGATGGGAAAGGTTGGGTTTCTGGTTGTGCAATGGGCTCAGTTTCTACTGCAGGTTGGGCAGTATCAAAATAGGACAAATTGAACCCTGTTTTGGTTAAGTGTGCAGTATCAAAATATAAAGTGTCCACAAGTGCTGGTATTGAGTGCTCTGCAGGATTGAACCCAAAATGCTTGGCTATGACAGTGATGAGCCCACCCAAAACAATGTCACCTATGGATTTGGTGGCAATATGCAGCACATGCTCACAAAAGAAATAACCAGGAGAAACCTTAACTTTGTGAAATGCACACCATAACATAAATAGTTCAGATTTTCCCACAGCACCAGAACTAGTCCCTCTGCCCAATATGGTGCTAGCAATCAGCCTATGAATAAATCTAAGTGCAGGGTCAAGTATTTGGGATGTTTTTGATCTTCCAACAGAGAAAGTTTGAGGTTGGTTTGTGATGATTCTCCAAAATTGGGCAGCATTCCAAATGCCCTTGTTGGCTACCTCTACTCTAGTATGTGGTACTCTAAATAACCCATCAATTGCAAAACCAAAAATGCTATGAAATTGGTCCAATGACAGCTCTTTATTTTGCCCCAAGCATCTAAATTTCATAATTGGTTTATGGTCTACATCATGCAATTTAAGGGTAGCAGAGAATGAAGAAATAAACTCCAAAACTAGAGTTGGATAAACTATCTCCTGCTTATGCACAAATTCCATCCAACCCATACCGTCAAGATATGCAACTACATTGTCAAATAAACCAAGAGATTGTAGAGAATCAGCAGATATATACCTAGTGGGTTGTACCCTTCTATCCTTGAGTCACTTAAAAGCTGCTTTTTGAATTGTATCAGGAAGAGGCCAGGGTAGCTTTGATACATGTGAGGCTGCCGAAATTGTCTTTTTGCTGGAAGAGGGTGTAGAGGCTGGAGCTTTTGGCTTTTTGGGTGGCGGTTCCGACAATGGGGTGGGTGGGTCTTTGCGTTTGGACAGAGGAGGGGCAGAGGACATGGGTCGCACAGATTTTGACCGGATTTTACGTTTGTACGTGGTTGGGGGAGGTGGTGGAGGTGTCGCTTGTGGAGGAGAATTGGGAGTGGGGGGTATTGTTGACAATGGCGAGACTTCGAGAGGAGAAGCTGGACGGGAATGGGGAGGCGACTCCATTGCCGAGAGAGAGAATGGAGAGATAATGGCGGAAATGAAAATGTAGGGGGGGGTTTAGGGTTTACGTGGTGAAAGTGCTAGTGGAGAAGAAGGGAGAGAGACGGTGAAAATGCCGGAAGAAATGGAGGTTGAAGGACGGTCGTGGGTGGAAGAGTTGGAAAGTGGAGGTGGGAGTTTTGTTTGCCGAAAAGGAATTTGATTTGAATCGGGTTTGTAAAAGATTGCATAAGTGAAAAATGAGTTATGCATAACCTGTGCACTCTTTTATACATGTTTCAGAATGATTTGAACTTCAGGGAAATAGCTTATGCACAAGTGCATAGGTCATGCACTGTCCTTATGCACTATTCGGCAGGTATTAAAATCTTAGGTTGGTGGTCATGCAGTTGTGCATAAGTCATGCACCTTCCTTATGCATGTTTCGGTGACCCTTGAAATTTTAAGGAGTGAAGTCATGTGGGAGTGCATAAGTTATGCACTCCCCTTATGCACCTCTCGGCAGAATTTGTTTTTCAGAAAATCGGGTCATGCAGAAGTGCATAGGTCATGCACTCTGCTCATGCACTCTTCGGCAATTTTTGGAATTTGGGTTGGTGGTCTTGCAGATGTGCATAAGTCATGCACTCTGCTTATGCACCCCTCGGTGGGTTTTGAGATTCAGAGTATGAGGTCATGCAGAAGTGCATAAGCTATGCACTCTGCTTATGCATGTCTCGGCAGCTTTTGGAATTCAGAGTCTTTGGTTATGCAGAAGTGCATAAGTCATGCACTCTGCTTATGCACCCCTCGGCAAGTTTGGTTTTTCTGGGTTTCTGGTCATGCAGAAGTGCATAAGCTATGCACTCTGCTTATGCACCCCTCGGCAGGTTTGGAGATTCTGAGTTTTTGGTCATGCGGAAGTACATAAGTTATGCACTCTGCTTATGCAGACTTCGGCAGAGAGAGAAAATGAAGAATTTGAAGTTATGCAAATGTGCATAGGTCATGCACTCTTCTTATGCAGGTTTCGAAAGATGTGATATTTGACAAAATTAGGCTATGCAGAGTTGCATAAGTTCTGCACTCTCCTTATGCACTTGCAATAAAGGTGAAAAATGGCAAGAATTGTGGTTATGCAGGATTGCATAAGCTATGCAGTTGCTTATGCACATTTTAACAAGATTAAGATTGCAATGGAACATGATTTGCAAGTGTGAAAAATACCCTAGAATGAAGAAATATAATTCCATGAAGCATAAACCATGAGAAATTTTCAACAAAAACACATCAATATATACAAAGTTCATCAAAAATGCATCACACAAGCATGTAAAAATGGATCCTACATAAAAGACTTTTGAGAACTATGCCATTTTGACTCAAATTCTGCAAATCAACATTTAGCACATAAAACTCCATAAAATCTGCATAAAGTTGCATCTAACCACAAATGAGAAATGAACTCTCCAAGTTTTGCCAAGAGAATGCAATATTTCTACCTTGAATCCTACAACCCAAATAATCTCAAAACTACAAAGATGACCAACTTACCACCATATTAACATTAAAGGCACATATACTTAAAAGTTACACACCCAACCTCGCCAAGAACATAAGCCATCTGCTGCAAACACCCTTTTTGCTGCAGATTCATTTTTTTCTCCCTGCAAAAACCAGATTGCAGCTCAAGTACAGAATCTATCTGCTGCAGATTGCACTTTGCCTCTGCATAAACCAGATTGCAGCTTCTGCACAGGTTATGCAGCAAAAACCAATCAGTTCTTTTGAAGGACAAAATTTTCAAGTTAAGAATCACTTCCCCAACAGTTCACTAGCCTTTCTTTATTGAAATACATCTACAAGGGACAAGATTTAACAATGTCAAAAATTGAATTTGGGGAGATTTAAGATAAAAACAAAATCAATGAAAATGAAAGTAAATTAGCAAAAGCAAAATAAAAGGACTTGGGATGCCTCCCAAGAGGGCTAATTTATAGTCCTTGGCTGGACTCTTCATGAATTTCACTGAAAAGAGGTGAGGGATTGGAGAGCTTGTAACAGCTTGCTCCTATTATTGGGTCTCCAGTTATGTAATGTTTCAATCTATGCCCATTAACTTTAAAATTCCCAGACTTTTCACTCCAAATTTCAATTGCTCCATAAGGGAAAACCTTAGAAACTCTATATGGACCAGTCCACCTTGACTTGAGTTTTCCAGGGAACAATTTCAATCTTGAGTTGAACAATAAAACTAAATCACCTTCTTTGAATTCCTTTTTCCTCAGATGCTTATCATGCCAAACTTTAGTTCTTTCTTTGTAAATACGGGCACTTTCATAAGCATCCATCCTCAATTCCTCAAGCTCATTAAGTTGTAACAACCTTTTCTCACCAGCTTGCTTAAGATCAAAATTCAAGGTTTGAATGGCCCAATATGCTCTATGTTCTAGTTCCACAGGTAAATGACAAGACTTACCATACACCAACCTAAAGGGAGTAGTTCCTATAGGGGTTTTGTAGGCAGTCCTATATGCCCATAAAGCATCATCTAGTTTGATAGATCAATCTTTCCGAGAATTGTTCACTGTTTTCTCCAAAATATGCTTGAGCTCTCTGTTAGAAATTTCAACTTGTCCTAAAGTTTGAGGGTGATATGGGGTAGCTATCTTGTGCACTACACCATACTTCCTCATTAAGCTCTCAAATTGCTTATTGCAAAAATGGGAACCCCCATCACTAATTATAGCCCTAGGAGCTCCAAATCTGCTCAAGACAAATTTCTTCAAGAATTTCACTACCATTCTAGCATCATTAGTTGGAGTTGCAATAGCTTCCACCCACTTTGACACATAGTCAACCCCAACTAAGATGTATCTATTACCATATGAAGGAGGGAATGGCCCCATAAAATCTATTCCCCAAACATCAAATAATTCCACTTCAAGAATATTATTTAGGGGCATTTGATCTCTTTTTGACAAATTTCCACTCCTTTGACATTTATCACAATCCGACACAAATTTCCTCACATCCTTAAAAAGATTTGGCCAAAAGAAACCAACTTGCAAAATTTTACTAGCTGTTTTAGAGATTCCAAAATGTCCTCCATAATCAGAAGCGTGGCAATGATGCATAATACTCTGTATCTCCTCTTCAGGAATACATCTTCTAATTAGACCATCACAACATCTCCTAAAGAGTAAAGGATCATCCCATCTATAAAATTTCACCTCATGCAAAAACTTTTTCTTTTGTTGCCATGTCATACCTAGAGGTAAAACTCCACAAGATGGATAATTCACAATGTCTGCATACCAAGGTAGTTTAGCAACAAGAGAGAAAAGTTGTTCATCCAAGAAAAACTCATCAATAGGGATTTCATCTAATTCTTCATCATCCAATTTCAGTCTACTAAGGTTATCAGCAACTACATTTTCAGCTCCCTTCTTATCTCTAATCTCTAAGTCAAACTCTTGTAGCATCAGAATCCACCTAATGAGTCTAGGCTTAGCCTCCTTTTTACGGAGCAAATACCTGATGGCTGCATGATCTGAAAATATAACCACCTTTGAGTCAATAATGTAAGGTCTGAACTTTTCCAATGCAAAGACAATTGCTAAAAATTCCTTTTCAGTTGTTGCATAATTTGTTTGAGCCTCATCCAGTGTTCTACTAGCATAATAAATAGCATAAGCCTTTTTGTCCTTTCTTTGACCAAGAACAGCCCCAATTGCATAGTTGCTAGCATCACACATAATTTCAAAAGGTAGGCTCCAATCAGGTGGTTGCATGATTGGTGCAGTGATAAGAGCTTGCTTCAACCTGCAAAAGGCATCCAAACACTCTTGGTCAAATACAAATGGTGTGTCATTACTTAACAAATTAGACAAAGGTTTGGCTATTTTAGAAAAATCCTTGATAAAGCGTCTGTAGAACCCGGCATGTCCTAGGAAACTTCGAATTCCCTTGACATTGGTAGGAGGAGCCATCTTCTCTATCACTTCAACTTTGGCTTTATCAACCTCTATTCCTCTGTTAGACACCAAATGTCCAAGCGCTATCCCTTCCTGGACCATGAAATGACACTTTTCCCAATTTAACACAAGGTCAGTATCTGCACATCGCTGCAAAACTTTAGAAAGGTTAGCCAAGCATATGTCAAATGAAGATCCATAAACAGAAAAATCGTCCATAAAAACCTCCATTATGTCTTCAATGAAATCTGAGAAGATTGCCATCATGCACCTTTGAAAAGTGGCTGGTGCATTACACAACCCAAATGGCATCCTCCTATAAGCAAAGGTTCCATATGGACAAGTAAAAGTGGTTTTCTCTTGATCATTTGGATGGATAGGGATTTGGAAAAAACCTGAATATCCATCTAAATAGCAAAAGTAAGAATGCCTAGCTAGTCTTTCCAACATTTGATCAATGAAGGGAAGTGGAAAATGATCTTTTCTAGAGGCAACATTTAGTTTTCTGTAATCTATGCACATTCGCCAACTAGTCACTGTTCTGGTGGGAATTAATTCATTATTTTCATTTTTGACAACTGTCATTCCACCCTTTTTTGGGACAACATGTACTAGGCTCACCCATCATGCGAGATGGGATATATGATCCCTGCATCAAGCAACTTCAAAATTTCCTTTTTAACAACTTCTTTCATAATTGGGTTCAACCTCCTCTGATGTTCAATAGATGGCTTACAATTTTCTTCCAAAATGATTCTATGCATGCAAAAGTGTGGGCTTATTCCCTTAATGTCATCTATGGTGTATCCTAAGACTTTCCTAAATTGTCTCAACACTCTTAACAACTTATCAGCCTCTAAAGTACTCAAATTTGCATTTACAATTACTGGATAAGTGTTATTAGTGCCAAGAAATTCATACCTGAGCTGAGAAGGAAGTTGCTTAAGTTCTACCTTAGGTGCATCTTCTTCCTTGAATGATGGTTGCTTAGTTTCTGCTTTTTCCTTTTGTGTGAGTTAAAAAACTGGAGCAGAAATGAATGGTGGACTACCCTCTAAGTGTTGAGCATATGCAGCTACATGAGGGTTGTCATAGTCTATGCCTCCTCCATGAACCAAACAATTTTCAAGTGGATCTTCTGGATATTTCTTTCTGAAATGTTCTTCAACCAGCTCATCAATAATATCAATTCTCAAGCAAGTATCAGCTTCAGAATGATGCTTCTTCATAGTGTTATTAATATTGAAAACCAATTGCTCTTCACCAACCCTAAGAGTCAGCTTTTCTCCCTTAACATCAATCAATGCTCCTGCTGTAGCTAGAAAGGGTCTTCCCAAGATAATTGGGATATTAAAATCTTCCTCCATGTCCAAGATGACAAAGTCAACAGGTATGTAAAACTTCCCAACCTTCAGAGGCACATTCTCCAAAATCCCTTCAGGATACTTAATCGACCTGTCAGCTAACTGAAGAGAAATGTGGGTTGGTTTAAGATCTCCCATATTGAGCTTTTCATAAATGGAGAGGGGCATAAGGCTAACACTAGCCCCTAAATCACATAAAGCTTTTGTAGAACATGATTCCCCTATGTGGCATGGAATTGAAAAACTCCCTGGATCCTTGAGCTTTGGGGGAAGTTTCCTTTGAAGGATAGCACTACATTCTTCTGTCAAAGCTACAGTTTCATCATCTTCAAGTTTCCTCTTGTTTGAGAGAATTTCTTTCAAGAATTTTGCATAAGAGGGCATTTGTGAAAGAGCATCAACAAAAGGCACATTTATGTAAAGTTTCTTCAAAACCTCTAAGAACTTCCCAAATTGCTTATCAAGCTTGGCTTTGTGAAATCTTTGTGGGAAGGGAAGTTGTGGCTTGTAGGGTTCAGGAGGTATATATTTCTCTTCCTTTTCTTCAAATTCCTCCTTACATTTTTCTGCACTCTCTTGTTTCTCACTCTCATCAGTATTTTTCTCATTTTCTCCCTTCTCATAATTTTCACTCTTCTCATTATTTATAACTTTTCCACTTCTTAAAGTAATAGCTTGACATTGCTCTCTTGGGTTTTCTGGTTGACTTGGAAGTTTTCCAAAAGATTTAGCACCTGAGGAAGATGCTTGTTGTGCAATCTGGTTTTCCAGCATTCTGTTGTGTGTTTGCATCTGTTCCAGCCTTGCTTTCATCTCTCTCATCTCCTCATCATGCTTATTTTGGTTAGCAAGAATCTGTTGTAATAAAGCTTCAGTGGTGGAATTTCGTTCTTGCTGTTTTGGTGGAGGGTTCATATTTTTCTGCTGAAAATTAGGCAATGGTTGCCTGTTTTGCTGATATGGAACTCCTTGTTGCTGTTGTGGTTGAAAATTCTGATTTGGAACTTGACTTTGCTGATTTCCCCATGAAAAGTTGGGATGATTCCTCCAATTTGGATTGTAAGTTTGAGAATAAGAGTTCCCCATTTGTTTGTTTCCATAATTACCAACATATGCTGCTTGTTCTCCATAATCTACTCCACAGCTGGTAGTTCCCTCTGCATAAGCCACTTGTTGTGAAGTTCCAGCTGATGATGATGAACTAACCAACATACTCAGATCTTCCATCTTCTTAGCAAGGACATTTGTAAGTGCATCAAACTTTGCATTAATCATGTTGAATGGATCAAGATCATACATTCCAGCAGCTTGCCTCTTTTGAGTTGGAGCTGGTCCTCTTGGACTACTCCAAAGATGAGTATTCTTTGCAATTTTCTCCAATAGCTCATAAGCTTCATCTTCATGCTTTATAATAAATTCTCCTCCTGTTTGAGCATCAATAATTCCTCTAATTGCAGGAGTGACATTTGTGTAGAAATTCTGATTTATCATCCATTTCGGAATGGCATGATGTGGGCATAATCTCTCTAATTCGTTCCATCTCATCCATGACTCATAAAGAGTTTCATCTTCTCTCGGTCTGAAAGCTGTCATTTGATTCCTCAACTCTTGAGTTTTTCTAGGTGGAAAATATTGTGCAAGAAATGCATCAGTGAGTTGCTCCCAATTTGTAATGGAGTTGTGAGGTAAAGAATCAAGCCAATCCAATGCTCTATCTTTCAAAGAGAATGGGAATAGCTTCAATCTTGCTGCATCATCAGACACTCCAGGTTGTTTTTTCATGTCACAGATCATAGCAAATTTCTTCAGATGTGTGTGTGGATTTTCAGAAGGATGTCCTCCAAATTGAGAATTTTGAATCATTTGAAGAACTCCAAAATCCATCTTGTAGCTATTTGCATCAATCCTTGGTCTTGCTATGCTCTCTCTCAAATCATCAAAACGAGGAAAAGCATGATCCATCATACTTCCCCTAGGCACGTTTGCATTAACAACTTCTTCCCCTTGGGCTGCATCGTCATTGTTTTGACCATTTCCAGCATTACCAACACCAATTCTAATTCTTTCATCAGCCATGTCTGCTTCAATTTCGGTTTCTCTCAAAGCTTCTTTCCTTTTTCTGGTTTCTTTCTTGTTGGCTTTACAAAATTTCTCAATTTCAGGATTGAACAATAAGGATGTGTCACTTGTGCTTCTAGCTCTTCTCATAAAAGATTAAAAGTACCTGAAAAATAACAAACAAACACAAAATGAAAAGATAACAAAGATAAAACTAAAAACACTAAAATAATCAAGAATTCAATCTCAAACAAACAACTCCCCGGCAACGGCCCCAAAAACTTGATGCGTCCCTACCGCAAGTGCACGGGTCGTACAAGTAGTATAAAAAAGATATCGATCCCACGAGGAGTTGTGTTAATGATTGAATTTTTGATATAAAAGGTTGAGTAAATTGAAATATTTTTGAAATTAAAGTAATGAATTGATGGGTAATGGAGTATGAAATCTAAATTTGCAAAATTAATATTCTATTCAACAATGTATTAATTAAACTAAAATTGCATCAAATTGAAATAAGCAAGTTCAAATATGGCAATATTCAAAATGGCAAGTGATTAAATTCGATTAGAAATTAACAATGGTAAAAAGCGATTAGGAGTTCGGATTTCATATTCGAGCTATTTTGGGATTTTAAATTGGTTATCCAATCTTATGAAACTTATGGGTTTTAAGGAGATTAATTCTTAAATCCTTTGAATTCCCTTTCGAGTGAGACAAAGAGTGCCTTAATCAAACTAATCCTACTTTCGTGGAGTTAGAATTAATTAAGACCCATTAAGTTCTTTAATTAATCTGTGAATCCTCTTAATCCTTAGCCTATTTCTAGGTCTAAGTTAATTAAGTTCAATTTCTTGATTATCTATCACAAGGCCTTCTCCTTTCAGTGCTTCAACCATGGATTAAGAACATTACTTAATGGGATCCTACACTAAGCATGTCATTAAGCACACAAGAAATGAATAAAACTCATTAAGACCACAAAATATGGATTACCCAATCAAAATCCACAAAATATCTCAAATATTACAACCCTTACTCCAGAATCAAAGGTAAACTACTCACTATCCATAATGCTTACAAGATATATTGAGTTTAAATGGAAATAAAGCTTTAATCTAAACTAAGGAATAAGAGATTAAACACTAGAAATGTAGAAAAATGTAAGGAAAGAAAGAAATCTGCAAATCTTGGTTGAAAAATGGTGTGGAAGGTGAAAGTGACTCCTCAAATTCTGCCTCTCTTCTCCCTTTCTTTTCTGCTCCTTCTCCCTTCCCTTAAATGGGAAAATGGGACTATTTATAGCATTTTTCTGACATGGAGCCCTAAAATGGTATGTTCTAGGAGGAATTATTTGAGGGAATCTCCTGCCAGCTCATTAATGAACTCTTTATGGGACTGCATAAGTGGACTGCATAAGTTATGCAGTCCCTTATCTGATTTTCACTGGTTCTGAGTCACTTATGCGAAATCGCATGACTTGGTGCATAGGTTATACACAATTCCGTGAAGGTGCATAAGGGAGGCGAGAATGTGCATAAGCTATGCGATCTCCTTATGCACATTTAATTTGGTTCTGGAACAGTGATCTTTCTCCTTATGCAGATCTGCATAGCTTATGCGGCAAGTTATGCACAATTTGGTCAATGCATATTTCAGCTTGAAAACTTGTTTTTGACATCTTTGGCTATAGAAGTCACTCCTCAATGGCAAAATTTCTCTTCAGTCCTTCAAAAACACCATTTTTCCTACAAAACAAAGTAAAAATTACAAATTAATCCAAAATTGACAATTATGAAAAACTAACTAAATAACTAATGAAATTAGCTAAAAGTGACTAATAATCAAATAAAATGGCTATGAAATTAAACCTAAATGATTATGCAAAATGTATGCATCACATCATGCAAGAATCTTTTCTTTTTCTGCCAAGATAAATCAGGTGGCAAGACACTACAAGACAAATAATTCACAATATCAACAAACCATGGAAGTGCAGATTTCAACACATACAACTGCTCATTCATAAAAAAACTCATCAATTGGTATAATATCATCATCTTTATTTTCAGTTTTTATCCTAGAAAGGTGATCAGCCACCACATTCTCAACACCTTTTTTATCTCTTATTTCTAAATCAAATTCTTGAACTAACAAAATCCATCTAATCAACCTAGATTTAGCTTCTTTCTTGCTCATTAAATACCTTATTGCTGCATGATCAGTGAAAACTATTACCTTTGAGTTGACCAAATAAGAACGAAACTTATTGAGTGCAAATACTACCGCAAGGAACTCCTTCTCAGTTGTAGCATAATTAACTTGAGATTCATCAAGGGTTCGGCTTGCATAGTAAATGGCATAAGGTTTTCTATCTTTTCGTTGGCCAAGGACAGCTCCAACAGCAAACTCGCTTGCATCACACATGATTATGAATGGCAAAGTCCAATCTGGGGGTTGCATGATAGGAGCTGTTTTTAATGCCGTCTTTAACCTGCAAAAAGCAACCATACAATCTTGATTAAAATCAAATTTAACATCATGATTCAAAAGATTTGTTAAGGGTTTAGCAAGTTTAGAAAAATCCTGAATAAATCGCCGGTAAAATCCAGCATGTCCAAGAAAACTCTGCACTCCTTTGACAGTGGTTGGAGGAGGCATTTTTTCAATAATTTCTATTTTGGCTCTATCTACTTCTGTTCCCCTGTTTGAGATCAAATGCCCTAAAATGATCCCCTCTTGGACCATAAATTGGCATTTATCCCAATTCAACACCAGATCAATACCAGCACACCTCTGCAAGATTTTAGACAAATTAGTCAAGCATGAATCAAAATTAGTGCCATATACTGAAAAGTCATCCATGAAGATCTCCGTAATTTCTTCAATAAAATCATAAAAAATGGCCATCATGCACCTTTGAAAGGTGGCAGGCGCATTACACAATCCAAATGGCATCCTTTGATAGGCAAAGGTGCCATAGGGACAGGTAAAGGTAGTTTTTTCTTGGTCATCAGGATGGATTGGAATTTGAAAGAAACCAGAATATACATCTAAGTAACAAAAGTAAGAATAGTTAGCTAATCTCTCTAACATTTGATCCATAAAAGGAAGAGGAAAATGGTCTTTTCTTGTAGCATTGTTCAACTTCCTATAGTCTATGCACATTCTCCAACCTGTAACAGTTCTAGTGGGTATCAATTCATTATTCTCAGTTTTAACAACTGTCACCCACCTTTTTTGGTATAACATGCACAGGACTAACCCACTCACTGTCAGAAATGGGGTAAATAATTCCAGCAGCTAGTAATTTCAAGATTTTCTTTTTCACAACATCCTTCATTGTAGGATTCAATCTTCTTTGGTGTTCAATAGAAGGTCTACTATTTGGCTCTAGAAAAATCCTATGCATACAGACTGTTGGACTAATTCCCTTTATATCATCAATTGTATAACCCAAAACTCTCCTATATTCTCTCAAAACTCTCAACAATTTGTCAATCTCCATATCAGTCAAAGATGCATTAATTATAACAGGATATGTTACATTGGGTCCAAGAAAAGCATACTTGAGGTTGGAAGGAAGAGGTTTAAGATCTACCTTTGGGGCATCCTCTACCTTTAATGATGGTGATTTAATCTCCAAAGTTTGCACTTCTTCAAGCTGAAAAATTATGGCTTCAGGATGTGGTGGAGAGCTCTCCAAGTGTTGTGCAAAAGCAGCTATGTTGTGATTGTCATCATCAATGCTCCCACGATGGACTAAGCAATTTTCAAGAGGGTCTTGTGGATAGCTTTTTCTGAAATGCTCTTGAACAATCTCATCAATAATGTCTACCCGAAAACAAGACTTAACTTCTTCATGTTTCCTTTTCATGGCTGGATTGATGTTGAATATCATTTGATCATCCCCCACTCTAAGTGTCAATTTCTCACCTTTTATATCAATTAATGCACCAGCTATTGCCAAAAAGGGTCTTCCCAATAAGATAGGAATTTTTGTGTCTTCTTCCATATCTAAAATGACAAAGTTTTTGTGTCTTCTTCCATATCTAAAATGACAAAGTCCACCGGAATGTAGAATTTCCCAACCTTGATAGGCACATTTTCTAGAATGCCTTCTGGATACTTAATTGAATGGTCAGCCAATGAAAGATACATGTTTGTGGGCTTCAACTCTCCCATATTCAACTTCTCATATATTGAAAGAGGCATTAGGCTGACGCTAGCTCCAAGGTCACATAAGGCATTTGCCACACAATTATCACCTATATGATAAGGAATGGAAAACACACCCGGATCTTTGAGTTTGGGAGGTAACTGCTTCTGAATTATAGCACTGCATTGCTCTCCCAAGTTGATGGTATCATAATCTTCGAGCCTTCTCTTGTTGGTAAGAATCTCTTTCAAAAACTTAGCATTTGGGATAGTGCCTCAGTGAATGGCACATTGATATACAACTTCTTTAGCACTTCAAGGAATTTACCAAATTGTTTGTCTAGCTTATGCTTGATGAATCTTTGAGGGTAGGGAAGGGTGGGCTTGTAAGGCTCAGGTGGGATGTATGGTTTCTCTCCCTCATCTTGCTTGTCACGACCCAACCTATGCGCCAGACCGGCACTAGGACCTGGGCCAGCCTAAAGCCCCCGAGGCCCGTAGTAAGCCTAACTGTTCATTAACCCAACTCTAAGGCCCATTTGGGCCCAATTTCAAGAAAACAAACGGACAGAGTCTGGCCATAAAAATGGACTTTCCAACGGGGAGTTTTTGACTCACCCGACCTGTAAACACAATATATAGTCATTTGGGGAGCTCAGCTCACCCTCCACATACTCATCAACATAATAATAAATGGGAGCTCAGCTCCCTCATCCAATCCATCAAACATGACTTAAAATATTAAGTTTACAGGTCCAACATGATAATAATATTACAGACCAAATTCAAATAATTACTGCTAACACATGCGGAAATTCTAGGAGTAAATAAAATTACACAAATATCGATAAACAACCTGCGAAGTATAAAAGCAGGTTAACCCAGAATAAAATATCCTCCTGCGGCCTGTAAAAATTTTTGAACAGGAGTGAGCGTTCGACTCAGAGAGTAAAATATCAATTTTAACCATAATCTCTATAACTATCTAGAACTAATGTACCCTGTAGAGTGAAATGTAACATTAACAACATTTTCACATCATAACATCAAAAAGGTAATTTGGAGCACTCACACACCCTGTAGTATCAATCATAACATATGGGAGCTGATCCCCTATACAGCTCTCTTAAATCCAACTTTGGTGCCGAATTACTCAAGCTCGGACTTCCACTTAATAACCAAATCGAGGGTCCCAGTGAATTACTCAAGCCGTGACTACCCCTCGAAGGATCGGGTCCCAATAATTACTCAAGCCGTGGCCCTATCCATAGTCCACACCACATCACACGCACGCCAACGCACGCACACTGCTCCAAATTACCACAACAACATTCATGGCACATTAACAGTTATGAATGCAACATAATTCGTGCCTAGAGTTTAACTACATAAATATATGCATATAAGTGATGCATGGGCATGCTGAACATATAATAATATCGAAATTACAATTAAAATTAATATTTTACTCACAAACTTGACGACAAATTACTATGGCGGCTGGGCGGAGGAAGAAGGCTGTCCCGGCTCACCTGACAATTATATTACAATTATTTAATACAATCTGACTCAATACAAACAAAGAAAAAGACCAATTACGTCCTAAGTCGTGTTGAAAATCCGGCAGAGTCTCCCCTATACCTAGGACCTACCCAACCTGCAAAAGGGCTCAAAACACACTTCTATATCCACAATCCATATATCCACAACTCAATCACATCACACAGCCCCTCCTGGGCCCATCAAATCAATCATTCATCACAATATGTAAAATTTCAATTTAGTCCTTATAATTGATCATTTTTGCAAAAACTGCTCAAATAAGCTCTAAAAATTATAAAACTCTGCCCCGCAGTCCTTAGAAATATTACTAAGCTATTGCAAAAAGAATCGTAATTTTCTAAGCTACCACGAATATTTTATGGATTTTCAATCCTATTTAAGCACTAGAAAATTACGAAAAAGAAAGGTTCGGGTTTACCTTTGCCGATTCCGACTTCGGGAACGCGCTCGGGATGCCTGAGAGCCAAAACCTCGATCCAATTCGGAGACTTTTCCGGTAGCTGGTCTGTCTGGCCGGAAATTCACAGATCCGGACAACTGTCGAATTTCCGCGAATTGAGGATACCTACACGAAGCCCAATAATAATATATAAAAAATCAGGGGTGTTACATTGCTCACTTTTGCTTTCTTCTTCTTTTTCATTTTTCTTGCTCTCAACTGAATTTTCTTCTTTTGTGCTCTCTTTTTCTTCTCTCTTGTTTTCACTCTCTTGACCAACTTTCTTACCACTTCTCAAGGTCACAACCTTACATTGCTCATGAGGGTTTTGTGGTTGGCTAGGTAGTTTGCCATAGGATTTGCTTCCCGATGAGCTTGCTTGCTAAGCCAATTGAGTCTCCAACATGCGGTTGTGGGCTTGCAATTAATCCATGGTTTGTCTCATGTGTTGCATTTCTTCCTCCAATTTGCTATTCATCTTACTTTGTTCAGCAAAAAATTTCTCCATCATGCTTTCCAAGGTTGGCTTCGGTTCATGAGGTGGAAGGGATTGTTGTGCTCTTGCTTGATATTCAGGTTGTGGCTGCCTTGTGGGCTGAAATTAAGGCTGAAACTGAGGCCTATTCTACTGCATATACTGCTGGTTATGAGCATAATTTGAGCTTTGACCTTGTTGAGCAAAAGTTGCTTCTGGTCTCCATATTGAGTTGTTCACATTAGAGTAAGAATTTCCCATAGGTTTCTGTTGATAACCTCCTGTATAAGCAGCTTGTTCTTGCAAATAATCATCACCATAAGAAGAGTAATCAACTCCACAACTTTGGGTTCCATCTGTGTAGGCAACTTGTTGCATAGTTGTAGGAGTTGAGGTTGTTGCCTTTGTGCAAAAATCACTAAGAAGCTGAGTCAACTGATCAAATCTTGCATTCATGTAGCTAACTGAGTCAAGTTCATAAATTCCAGCCTTCTTTGGCTCAAGTGCTCTAGGATTTCCCCATAAATGGGTATTATGAGCAATGTTCTCTAATAGATCATAACATTCTTCACTTGTCATTCTCATGAAATCTCCTCCTGCTTGTGAATCAATTGTATTTCTTATGGCTGGAGTAACTCTGTTGTAGAAATTCTGAACAATCATCCATTTGGGTATTTCATGATGAGGACATTATCTTTAAAGCTTCTTAAATCTCATCCTAGATTCATACAAAGTTTCATCATCCCTTGGCTTAAAAGCTACCATCAAATTCCTCAAATGAGTGGTCTTCCCAGGTGGGAAAAACTGAGATAGAAAAGCTTGAGATAGCTGCTCCCAAGTAGTTATAGTAGCTTGTGGAAGTGAGTCATACCACTCTAATGCTGAATCCCGAAGAGAGAATGGAAATAAGGTGAGCCGAATCACTTCATCTAAAACTCCAGGCTGCCTTTGTGTGCCACATATCATAAAAAATTTCTTCAAATGAGAATGAGGATTTTCAAGTGGACTACATCCAAATTGTGAATTCTAAACCATTTGAATGAGACCAGTCTTTAACTCAAATTGATTAGCTCCAATGCTAGGTCTATTATCTCTCACATCTGCACATCTAGGAAAAGCATAATCTAACATGGATCTTCTCTGAGGATCATTTTGATTAACAACTTCATTCTGCCTATTTTGCTCATTTCCTCCATTATCTCTACCAATAGCTCTATTTTGATTCTCCATATTTTCAATTTTCTCTTCTTAGTCAAATCTTTGTTGTTCTTCCTTTTCTACTTCATTTCTTCTCTTGTATTCCTTTTTGTTGGCTCGATAAAATTTTTCAATTTCAGGGTTGAACAACAATTCAGTATCACTTGTGCTTTTCGATCGTCTCATAAACAAGAAAAGTACCTGAAAAAAATAAGGAACAACAGTGAAAATAAAAGAAAATAAAAATTCTAATCAGCTTAAAACAATTAAAATCCAACTTAAAAACAAACAATTCCCCGGCAACGGCGCCAAAAACTTGATGTGCTAGCTATGAAATAGCTTCCACAAGTGCACGGGTCACAGTAGTATAGTTTTAAAAATAATATCGTTCCCACAGGGAATTATGCTTAAATTGGAAATAAAAGGATAAGCTAATTAGAATGGTAAAATTTAAAGATATTAAAAATAAAATTTAAAATTTAAAATTGGTATTTGAGGAATTTAAACTAAATCAAACAATTAACTAAATTAATTAGACTAGATTACTAAAATTTAAATTGAAATTGCTAATTATGAAATTGGGAGGAATTAAATCTAAATTCAATAAAAATTAAAGTGATTCTAGAGATAGGATTTTCAATATTGTTTGTATGTGGTTTATCCCCAATTTAGCAAAACACATGAGAATTGCAATTTTGAGGAAAATCAATTCTTAATTCTTTGAAACCTTTTTCAAGCATTTCAAAGTTGGTATTCATCAAATGAAACCCTGTTTTCACAGTATTTCAAACCTAACAAAAACCCAATTAAAACTCTAATTGATTTTGGAAAGTCCCCTTAATCCTCTTAGCTTATCTCTAACACCAAGAAAACTAAGTTTATTGCAAGATTATCTATCCCAAACATTCATTTTTCAGTTTATCTGTCAAGGATTAAACTTAACTTAATGAGGATCCATTCATCAAGCAAGGCAACAAGCTCACAAGCAATAAATCAAAATGTAGCAAATCTCATTTAAATGACTAAATCAGTTCAAAAACCACAATACAAGCAATATTTACAAACCCATCTCTAGAATCTCAAAGATCTACTCACAAATCATGGTTTCAAGACAAACCCAAGTATAGAAATGAAGAAATAATGAAAATCTAAGCCAAAAAACAGAAAAACCCAGTAAAATGATGAAGATTCTGTTGCTGGAGAGTTGCAGAAAATGGCTTCTACTGCTGCTGCAAAACCAGATTTCACGAGCTCCTCTTCCTCTCCTTCTTTCTTGCAAAATCTCCCTCTCTTTCTCTTTTTGGAAAGAAAGAGATAAATGAGCTTTTATATGGTTCAGAGGTCTGCCCTAGAATGGGTAAAAAGGCAGAAGATTCTAGAGAAAGTGATGTATTAAATCAGAGTAACGAAAATGCCACGTCAGCCATTTTCAATAAAATGACACAAGCTGAATCAGTTGTGTCACGGGTTGTGTCGCAGGTTGTGAAACCTGCTGCCCAAGAAAAACTTCATATTTGACAATCGACACAACCTGTGACACAAGCTATGTCGCAGGTTGTGCAACTTTCGGCCTCTTTAACTCAACTTCAAAATTTTGCAATTCAACTCTAATTTCTTTCAAATGGCTGCTCTGATCAAAATACACCAAAATTCTCCAAATTTAACCTAAAAAACAAATAAATTTCAAAAATTAAACTAAGAAGTGTAAAAAGGCAAAATTGACTAAATATATACTAATATCTATGGTAATAACTATGAACAAGGGTAAATTATGTGCAAAAATTATACCTAAATGATTATATAAAATGCATGCATCAGTTCTCCCTATAAATGTGAATGTGATGATGGTTGATCTGATAACCCTCTACTTTGCCACGGTTGGTTTTGGTTTGGTCTCCAGTGGAAATTATTGGTTCGGCTAGCCTTACAATTTAGCCAAATTTCAACTAGAAAACAGTTTTGATTTGAAATGGTTTCAATTCGAAATTGTTTCAATTCGAAATGGTTTCGAAATGATTTCGGTTTGACCTAATTATTATCAAACTATAATAAATTTTTAGAGATTGTTAATTTAGTTTTTAATATAAAAAATTCAAAAGACCTAAGTACAAATTCAATATAAATTTTCGAAAAAATTTTTTTTTAATCGAGCTGATTTGGATTCGGAATTGCCAGTTCAAATAAGCCTCATAAAAATCCATGCTCAAGATCGGTTTAAGACCCTAAACCGTTAATTAGAGCTGATTCCAAATTTAACCCAAACCAATCCCAATCCGGTTCATATACTGAACTAACCCTTAGCCGCGTCTATCCACAAGAAACCACAATCCTGCAAGAGTTTCACTTTGCTTATGGATTTTTAGACATCATCTCTCTCACAGCTTGATAACTTTTTTTTTTCTTTTAGTATTGGAAGAGAGATTACATTCATGAGTTCAAATCTATTTAATTGCAAGTAAATAAGGAAAATCTACATTAGTTTACTTTTGATTATGAAAGAAATTAAAATAATAGTAGGATGAAAGTAAATGAATTTTAATAATAATAAAAAAATGAATTAACTACCTATTTTTTTATTTAGAAAAATGACAAGAAGTTTTGATTGAAATTAGGTAACTTTGTATTAATTTTAAGAGTTTTAATAAATGTAAGATTACAGTTATAGAATTAAATGGTATTTGTTTCTGTCAGGGATTTGTGGCTTAAACTGCTGTTAATTCTGCCATACCTGCCCAGCTTTGCTAAGTTAAGAGCCTCCTTTTCTGGCCCATCATGATGGGATTTTCCTCTTTCTTTTTGATATAGCAATATTGGCATTGAGTTAGTAGTTTCATGGTTTACCGATAATATTCAAGTGTTTTTGACTTTATGATAGATAATCTAGTCATATTGGAAGTGATGCAATTGGGATTACTAATTTGTCTAGCTAGAAAAAGACTGCTTTAATCACTAGAATTTTAATGCAGGTCTTCTTCTTAGTGCATTGGAAGGTCAGCAAGCAGTGTTCCGTACACAACTACCTGTACCAATTTGATTTAGTTTTCTGCGGGCTTAATTTTTCCTCCATCCGCATAGCCCCTACCTATATATATAAGTCCTTCCTTACTCTTGAATCCACACAGCAACAGGTTTTTTAAAGGTTTCTGTACACACAGTTCCTGCTCATAAGATTTTCTTGGAATCCAATTCCATGGCAAATTCAATTCTCTTATCCTCAATCTTGTTAGCTCTAGTTACGACAATTGGTACTCTTGCTCCTCAAGCTGAGGCTAGAGCCTTCTTTGTGTTTGGAGATTCACGAGTTGATCATGGCAACAACAATTACCTACTCACCACTGCACGGGCAGACTCTCCACCTTATGGCATTGATTTTCCGACTCATCAACCAACTGGCCGATTCTCTAATGGGCTTAGCATCCCTGATTTTATCAGTTAATTTTTGTGCTGCTATGATCTTTCATTTCAACATTTCAGTGCTTTGTACTTAACCATATGTATTTGTCATTTTTCTTGATGTAAACTTAGTTTTTGTAGGTCAAGCACTTGGCACGGAGTTCCTATTGCCATACTTGAGTCCAAAGCTCACTGGAAAGAAGCTACTTATGGGTGCCAATTTTGCCTCTGCTGGAATTGGAATCCTCAATGATACTGGAGTTCAATTTGTAAGTGCAAACATTCAAATAATTTCCAATTGATTTTAACATTTCAATAGTTTAAATCATTAATTAATGATGTATTTTCAGGTAAACATACTCAGAATGTTTCAACAATTTGAGTACTTTCAAGAATATCAACAGCGAGTAGCTGCTATCATTGAAGCTAAGCAGACCAAGAAACTTGTTAATGAGGCTCTTGTGCTTATCACAGTTGGTGGCAATGATTTTGTTAGCAACTATTACTTGGTGCCTAACTCTTTAAGGTCTCAGCAGTATTCAGTACCAAATTATGTGAAATTTATCATTCCTGAGTACAGAAAACTTCTTCAGAGACAATATGATCTTAGAGCACGGAGGGTTCTTGTAACAGGGACAGGTCCAATGGGTTGTGCCCCTGCAGAATTGGCCTTAAGGAGCAGAAATGGGAAATGCTCACCTGAACTGCAACAAGCTGCTGCTTTGTACAATCCTCAACTCACTGCAATGATTAAAAATCTCAACGAACAATATGGTTCAGACATCTTTATTGCTGCAAATACAGGCCAAATGAAAGCTAACTTTTTCAGTAATCCTCAAGCATTTGGTTAGTCAATTCTGAAGTCTTATCATAATTATTACATTTTTGGTTTAATCTAAGCCTCTGAAAACAACTCCAACACCACTAAAACAGAGCTCTTAGGTTAACTGGATTAAGCTCGACTGATTCAATAATATTAATGTTGTTGGTATGCAGGATTTACCACATCAAAGGTAGCTTGTTGCGGGCAAGGACCTTATAATGGACTAGGACTATGCACATCAGCGTCAAACTTGTGCTCTAACAGGGATGAATATATGTTTTGGGATCCATTCCACCCATCAGAGAGGGCAAACAGACTCATTGTTCAACAAATCCTGAATGGCTCGACCAAATACATGAACCCCATGAACCTTAGCACCATCTTGGCCTTAGACTCCAGGACCTAATGAACCGGATTCTCCTAAAAATTTTCTGTTCCTCTTTCTCTATTAATGATCCTCATGTTTGTTTGTTGTAGTTGATTTGCTGAGGAAATTCATGCGTTGAAATGTCTTAGAACCGAATTGTCGAATAAGATGTAATATTTATTTTCTTTAATTAATTGTTCAACCGTGGTTGTATTAATTTTATCTTCTTGGTATATTGGAAAATTTTAAAGAAAAAAGTTGTCAGGAGTTGAATCTTTAAACTACTATTATTTTACAATATGGTTTGGCCCTTTAAGTTTACCTATAATCTCGAAGTGTACTCGTGCGCATGCACCCTATCTCACAATCCCGTGGGATTTGGCATCTACATAAGGAGGATTCATTAATAAGGGTTGACTATAGATTTTTTGACAAAATATTTTTGGGGAAGCAAAATATTTCATCATCTATCAAGTGTTAGACTCTACTGAGAGAGGAGTCCCATTCTGGAAGAATTTTTGGCTCAATAAATTAGCTAATAAGATTGATTACTAATAGCAATTAAGGACACTAATTGAGTTTAATCCTAATTAATGCTTAGTAATGAATCAACTAAGCATCACATGAACTAGCTCTAGAAAAGCAACTTTTGCTGAAACGTACAAAAAGATTAAGTACTAGCAGTAGCGTGGACTAATTCAAGACTGCTGCAAGTAGTTGTGCGGCACTACACAAGCGCCTATCCTGGCTTGCATTTTATGTTTCAAGCTCCAATAAAGTTGAAGCCCACCAAGCTATTATATAAACCCATCTCAATTGATTATTTTTCAAATAAGAAAGACTTAGCTAGTTGGTTGCATTTAATATATTAAATTCTTGGAATCATGCCAATGGCTGCTATTTGTCTTCCATTCATTACCCACATTGTGATTTTTCTCTTATTAGTAGCTGCAAGTGTTGTTCTGCCAGCTGAGGCTTGAACATTCTTTGTGTTTGGTGGTTCACTTGTCGATAGTGGCAACAACAATTACCTTCCAACGACTGCCGCGCGGATTCTCCTCCTTATGGAATTGATTACCCCACTCATCGTCCCATAGGCCGTTTTTCTAATGGCTTTAACATTCCAGACATTATCAGTTGGGTTCTGCGGTGTTAGCATATTGATGGGATTTACATTTATTTCATATTCAGTACTTTATTATGTGGATTTTATGCATTCGCAGGTGATCGGATTGGGGCAGAACCTGCATTGCCCTACCTGAGTCCAAACTAACTGGACGAAGGTTGTTTAATGGTGCCAATTTTGCTTCTGCTGGGATTGGATTCCTCAACGACACTGGATTTCATTGCAAGTCAAGCAATTGCCTAAATAATTTTCCTTCTGTTGCTGATAATTAATGCCTAAGAGGGTTAAATTTGCAGCTGAACGTTATCAGAATGTATATACAACTGGAATACTTTCAAGAATACCAGCAGCGGGTTCGTGCTCTTATTGGAGGTGATCGGACTAACCGACTTGTAAATGGAGCACTAATCCTGTTCACCGTCGGGGGCAATGATTTTGTAAACAACTATTACTTGGTTCCATATTCTGCTAGGTCAGGCCAATTTGCTTTGCCAGATTATGTCAAGTATCTCATTTCAGAGTACAAAAAATTGTTAATGGCAATTTCTTTTCCCCTTTTTGGCCTAATTTGCTTGGAATGTATTAAAAGGGACAAGAAATTGATTGAGCGTATCGAAGTGAGTCAAGGTTTTCCGCAAATGTGAAGTTAGAATTGAATAAGGTTGTACAAGAGGAAAAAGGCAATTCATCTGTCTTCGTTTCTTTTCTTTATTAGGCTTTCCAGTTAATAGTTCCATCAAGTCTTTTGGGTTTTTAGTTAGAAAAAGCAGCTGTACAACTGGGTGGTGACTATTCTTTGTTACCTCCATTAATTATTATGTTGCAGGAGCTATATAGATCGGAAGTGATGTTGTTCTTTCCCAAGTTTGTATTTCCATAAATCTAGCTAGCCTTTTCTCCAACCGAATGAAAGATGAAAATGGAAATTGTACGCAGAAATTACAACGAATGGGCAAAAAAGTATTTGCATACGTAATTTCGTTTCCTTTATCTTTGAATGTACTAAAATGAGGAACATCTGCAAGTAAATAACACTATAACAAGATCAATATTATTGTCCGATTATCCACCTTAGAGACAGAAAACAAGGATAATCAAATTCTATTGAGTCTGGTGGGTAGATATCATTTATCACAAAAAAACAAAGGATTGGTTATGAAATGATATAAAAGTCTGCAGCAATTTATTTAGGATAGTTGACATTTGTGAGAAAGTTTTTACAATCTTGAAAAGCTATTAACATTTGATTCAACATATGTTGAATATTTGATGAGATAGAGAAGAAAAATTGGCATCGCATGATAACTTGACTGACTGAAGATGAAAATAGCAGAAAGACACGAAAATGGAATAGAATAGGTGCGAGATATTGATCGTACTAGGGCAATGTACCAAACTATTTACGAAAAAAGTGTCTTGTTTGAGTTAATTATCAAAATAGGGAGAATGTTACTGAGGTGGAAAGGAGGGGAGCAAGCTGCACCAAAACGCTAGTATGACTAGCGTCTCGGAGTCAAGACGCGAATCAAAATAACGTATGGGTCAAGCTAATATTGCTAATGTCCCAGGTGCACAGCGTAGCCACCTGTTGTCCTTGCAGTCGCAGCCTTTCAAGATGCTAACATAATTAGCCTTTGTAGGTCTTGGAACGCTAATCATAATAGTGTTCCATTGATTTGAATATTTTTTTAATAGCCATATATTTTTTTTAATACTCATATATTTGAATTTGTAAAAATATGTATTTGAATTTAAATTTATAAAAATATGCATTTCAATTTGAATTTTAATGTCTGTTTATTTTGTTTTAATATCTATTTATTTTTTAAGTAGTAATATAATATTTGTGAAATGTAATTGTGTTTATACATTGTAAAAAAAAAAAGATTTACAGATTTTGAAAACAAAATCATGTTAAAAAGATTAATGGCTTATTAATGTATTGGAAAAAAATACTCACTTCTTTTAATGCCTGTTTATTTTTTTTAATACCCATATATGTGAATTTGTAAAAATATGCATTTGAATTTGAATTTTAATATTTGTTTATTTTTTTAATATCTATTTATTTTTTAAGTAGTAATATAATATTTGTGAAATGTAATTGTGTTTATATATTGTAAAAAAAATAGATTTTCAGATTTAAAAAATATATTCAATTTTTTTTTCATAATGTAATCTTTTTGATATAATTTTTTTAAAATTTGTAAATTTATTCTTTTTACAATGTATAAACACAATTACATTTTTTAACATATATTTTTTTTAAAATTTGTAAATTTATTCTTTTTACAATGTATAAACACAATTACATTTCACAAATATTATATTACTACTTAAAAAAATAAATGGATATTAAAAAAAATAGATATTGCATTTGAATTTGAATCTTAATATTTGTTTATTTTTTTAATATCTATTTATTTTTTTAAATAGTAATATAATATTTGTGAAATGTAATTGTGTTTATACATAGTATAAAAAATAGATTTACAGATTTAAAAAAAATATACAATTTTTTTTGTAATGTAATCTTTTTAACATAATTTTTTTAAAATTTGTAAATCTATTATTTTTACAATGTATAAACACAATTATATTTCACAAATATTATATTACTACTCAAAAAAATAAATGGATATTAAAAAAATAAATAAATATTACAAATTCAAATATATGAGTATTAAAAAAAATGAATATTTTTTTTCCAATATGTTAATAAGCCATTATTCTTTTTAACATAATTTTATTTTTAAAATCTGTAAATCTTTTTTTTTACAATGTATAAACACAATTACATTTCAAAAATATTATATTACAATTTAAAAAATAAATGGATATTAAAAAAATAAACAGACATTAAAATTCAAATTCAAATGTATATTTTTACAAATTCAAATTCAAATACATATTTTTACAAATTCAAATATATGGGTATTAAAAAAAAGGGCATTAAAAAAAAGGGTATTTTTTCAATAATTTAATAAGCCATTAATCCTTTTGACATAATTTTTTAAATCTGTAAATTTATTTTTTTTACAATGTATAAACACAACTACATTTCACAAATATTATATTACTATTTAAAAAATAAATGGATATTAAAAAAAAATAAACAGGTATTAAAATTCAAATACAGATGCATATTTTTACAAATTCAAATGTATGGATATTAAAAAAAAATTAAAGTGCATTAAAAAAAAGGGTATTTTTTCCAATACATTAATAAGCCATTAATCTTTTTAATTTTTTTAAAATCTATAAATCTATTTTTTTTACAATGCATAAACACAATTACATTTTACAAATATTATAGTACTACTTAAAAAAATAAATGGATATTAGAAAAAATAAACAGATATTAAAATTCAAATCTAAATGTATATTTTTACAAATTCAAATTCAAATGCATATTTTTACAAATTTAAATATATGGGTAGTAAAAAAAATAATAAACCAGCATTAAAAAAAATTCAAATAAACGGAAGTTATTATGATTAGCGTTCCAAGACCTACAAACGCGTCTTGAAGGAAGAATTATTAGGTGCACCCGGTGCACATACACCTTCTCTCACAATCATGTGGGACTCACTCCCTATATAATATGACATTTTCTGTGAGAGAATGAGCACCATTTTTTAGTGCTCCTGGTGTACCTAATAATTAGCCTCTTGAAGATCTGCCACTATAAGAATGGCAAAA
Organism: Hevea brasiliensis; assembly: GCF_030052815.1. Lineage (NCBI taxonomy): Eukaryota > Viridiplantae > Streptophyta > Magnoliopsida > Malpighiales > Euphorbiaceae > Hevea > Hevea brasiliensis. The sequence goes on along the minus strand of NC_079497.1, from coordinate 4,936,299 downwards.
GCAAGTGTCTGCACTATACACCTGGGATGCTAGCAATGTTTGCGTCTTGACCTGCACGCTATTTAGATTCGCACCTTGACTTCGGGACGCTAATCATACTAGCTTTTTGGTGCAACTTGCTCCTCCTCTTTCCACCTTAGCAGTATTCACCATGTTTTGGCAATTAACTCAAACAAAACACTTTTCCTGTAAATAGTTTGGTACAGTGCCCTGATACGGTCAATATCTCAATAGTTGCGCCATCAGCTTGTCCATTCTTATTCATTCTTCTGGTCCAATTGCGCCATCAGCTTGTCCATTCTCATTCGTTCTTCCAGTTCAATTACCTATGTTGGTTAGCACAGGTGACATGCGGGTAGTAAACTTGCCAACCATGAAGTAAAAACACTTTTCTATCAACTGGGACAAATTGAAGATCTGAAACACTGATTGAAAATTTAAGAGCCAGAAAAAATTATTTCAAATATTGTTGGATAATTTAGCCCATGATTTTGTGGATTTATTGGTTAATTTAACTATTTTTAGGTGCTCACTTAAGCCAAATTTGGCTCTACTTTAATGGATTTCAATATTCTTGGATGGTTTCTTGTACTTGTCCAGCTTGCATAATTAAGAGTTAAATTTTGCAAGTTCCGCCCCCAACCCCTTCCCTTTTTTTCTCTCCTTCCAAAGGTTTATCAAAAGATTTTTGGGCTTATATGTACAGTCCCAATTTAGGACTTCTCTTCCCCTCAGCAATGGGAAGGGCGGTGGAAGTAATTCTTGAATCTGTGCAGTTCCTTCAACTGCAGCCCAATTATGCAGGCCACATGGCATCATAATAAAGAGGTTCATGCAGTTGCTCCCATCATTAATAATATATCTCCTATTGAATGAAGACCTAGAAGTTGTCTTATTGGATTCCAGTTTTCTGTCTGGGAATTTGCAGCTTACCTACATTGGTGACTCAAAATCTGAACCTCCTAGCTCCAAACCTGCAGTTTGTATCTACTATGCTAATTTGTACTTCAGGAAATTAAAAATTGTAATGAGCTTTACTCCAGCTATAAATTTATTTAAGGCAATAAAGAAGTAGAGATACGCACCAAACTGTGTAAAGTTGTATCTGCATTTTATGGCGTGGATTAGTCCAAACCAAGCCACACCTAATCTGGCTAGCTTTGTTTTTATGATTTCCCTTCTCATCAGAAGCTATATAAGGCCATCCTTATTCTTTTTTTATCCATATTGCATAAAAATCCAAGAGTTGTACTGTATAGTTGTTTACTATTGTTCTTTAACCCTGCCAATGTCCATTATTTCACCTGTTGGCAGTTCTTGGGTGAATTTAGGAATTGTATTGGCAATGAGAACCTTTGCACTCCAAGCTGATGCGAGAGCTTTCTTTGTGTTTGGTGATTCACTAGTTGATAGTGGCAACAACTACCTTGCAACGACTGCTCATGCTGATTCACCCCCTTATGGGATTGATTATCCTACACATCGACCTACTGGCCGTTTCTCTAATGGCCTAAACATCCCCGACATTCTCAGTTAAATACCTGTTAACATACATAGCTAGATAGCCTTTATATACTTGTAATCTCATTAACGCCTACCACTTGCATTTCTAGGTGAGCATATTGGCTCAGAACCTGCATTGCCAAATCTGAGTCCCGAGCTGAGAGGACAGAAGCTACTTGTAGGTGCTAGCTTTGCTTCTGCTGGAATTGGAATTCTCAATGACACTGGAATACAATTTGTCAGTGCAATGACCTTATCATTATAGCAACTTCGTACTTTCAGTAACAAATATATCTGAAAAATACTAATCACAGCCGAATGAATTGTCTAACATATAACAATTGCAGCTAAATATCATAAGAATGTATCAGCAATTGGAGTACTTCCAGCAGTATCAGCAAAGAGTACAAGCCCTTATCAGAGCTGCACGAACCCTGAAACTTGTCAACAAAGCACTTGTCCTCATCACTGTCGGAGGCAATGATTTTGTTAACAACTACTACTTGGTTCCCTCTTCTGCAAGGTCTTGCCAATATGATTTGCCAGATTATGTTAAATTTCTGATTTCAGAGTACCGAAAACTGTTAATGGTAATCTAATCCTTCCAACTTTATTCAACTACTCTTTCAATTAGCCAAAAGAAAATTAAGTATATTCGAAGTAATATTAAAATTCTTCACTGCAGAGGCTGTATGAACTAGGAGCACGCCGAGTTCTTGTGACAGGTACTGGAGCACTGGGTTGTGTTCCTGCAGAATTGGCTATGCGGAACACTAATGGTGGATGCTCAGCTGAACTACAAAGAGCTGCATCCTTATATAATCCACAGCTTGTTCAAATGCTAAATGAACTCAACAGAAAAATTGGCAGACAAGTATTTATCCGCATAAACACTCGACAAATGAACTTGGATTTCATCACTCATCCTGAAGCATATGGTATCCTATGTAATTTCCAAGACTGTTCATTCAAAGTTTCTTCCATTTGACCAGAAGCATTAAGATGCATTTTATTTTTGGGCAGGATTCAGCACATCAAAGATAGCATGCTGCGGCCAAGGACCATATAACGTCATTGGACTGTGCACAATATTCTCAAACTTGTGCAGTGATCGAGAGCCCTATGCATTTTGGGATCCATTTCATCCATCAGAAAAGGCAAACAGAATTATTGTAGATCAGATTATGACTGGCTCCACTGATTACATGACACCCATGAATCTTAGCACTATCATGACCTTGGATTCCAGGACCTGACAAGCAACTCCACTATAATAAATACTGTTTCTAATGATCAATTGCACTATGTTGCTATCCTTGTGATTATACTTTAAAAGGCTTTCACATACAGAAGTTTATACACTATATACGATAACCTAAGGTTAAATTATATGCAAATCCTTACTACAATTTGCAATTTGATATTTGTTGTTCACACTAAATTATAAGATCTTCAACTTCATTTGTTATTTTAATTAGTTCGCAATGCAAAGCTATTATATGGTACATATTTAATGACGTTTAACCAAATAATAAGGAATCAGATAATTTACCATAAAAACAAATCCGTGTGCTATAAACTTTCTAGATATGGATTTATATATTTTATGATAAGACTTAATTAGAGAATCCAGCTGATCAAGAACCTATATAGTTACGTGTCAGAATTAAACCGAATCTTCCAACACAAAAGTAAAAACAACTGTATCATCGCCGTCCTACACTTCAACGGTCCAGATTTCTCCTCACCATCCTCCGCCTTATTTATATACTCTTCTCCCCTCCAGCTAAAATAACAAAATTCGGGAGTTCCATTTTTGAATAAAAAGAAAAATGGGAAATTGGAGAAGTAAAAAGCTTGAGAAAACCTCAATTCTTGCGGTTTGCGTGCGCTAGGGTTTTTCTTGATCTAGTTCACTGCTTCTTTTTTGTTCTTTGGAGTTTTCTCTGTGGTTTCTTTTGGCGTTTAGATCTGATCTGGAATTGTGTTTGCTCGTTTGATGGTTGGATTTTGGAGCAGGAGTGGTTTATTTTTCTGGAGTTTTGGTTTTAGGTTATCGGGATGATTTCGTTGCAGAACGGACATCGGGCTTCGCTTGGCGGCTCTGCTCACGATGATACTGGCTTCCAGGTGAAGCTTGAGCCGTCGTCTTCTTCGCTGAGTCTTGTTCCTTTTAAAGGCCGTGATTCTAATAATGAAGGTGAGTTATCAGTCGATCGTTCTGTTATTTATTTATATCTGTTTACATTATTTGTATGATGGATAAATGGTGTGAAATGGGCTATCTTATGTCATTGTTCTTAAGGTTTTATAAATTTTTTTTTTCGTGTAATGTTTTGTTGGATTTAGAAAGTCTAATGGTTTGTGTGCGCGTTTTGTTTTGTCTGTTTCAAAATTCCCATGGTTTCAATTTTCCTGTTGGTGTAATTTCTTTGGTTGTGAGTGTTGGTTAGTTTAAAATAGAATCGATGGGAATCAGCATGGCAGTTGTATTCGGCTTTTGTTTTGCTTTGGCAACATGGAAATAATAAGAATCATCTCTCTCCATTTCCTCCCCTTTTTTCTTTGGGCAGGAGGCCGGGAACTGAAATAAAATACATTTTACTGTTGATATGGTATGAATTTTCATTTGTTTATGATGGCAAGTAAGAAGCAACAACGTCAAATTTTGGTAAACCTTATTACAATAGAAAAGATCTCAACTTTTTTCTGGGGGATGTGTGTGTGTATGGAGCATGCAATGAGTCATGTGCTGTAAATTTGGCTTTATAAAGCGCATTCTTCAAATAAATTAGGATTCCAATTTATTTTGGATGATACTTTTTATTGTTTCTATTTCTCTTTTAACCTTTTTTTTCCCCATATAATTTGCGTTTCTAATTTATTTTGGATTTTTTTTTGGTCCAAAGAATATCTGACTCTGTGTACTTCATGAGATTGTCTCATTTTTGCTGCTGGAAGAATATTAGGCAGTTTTCTCACTGATGTTTGGGGAAAATTATATAAAACGAAAGGGGCCCTAATTTTGTGCTTTTATGAGGGAATTTTCACTGAATGAAAGATCGACTAGTTAGTGTGCTTGTGGTTTCACAATTCTAAGATAGAGATAGATAGATTAGGCTACATGTTGGTGTGGTTATCATATGTTTATTACTAAATGAATTATTATGTTATTTTTTATTATTTTATTAAAAAAAAAAATTATGGATTGGTGCATGTTGCAGTTGATGAAGACACGCGCTTGTCCCTTGCCCATCAAATGTACAAGGCTGGCAACTATAAACAGGCACTAGAGCATAGCAATACTGTTTATGAGAGAAGTCCCATGCGCACTGATAATCTTCTTCTTTTGGGTGCTATATATTATCAGGTTTTCTTTGATATTTAAATGTTGCTGGTGTTGAGTGCTATTATCGTACATTGCTTTTGCTTTAGATAATTGTCCATTTAACTGTTTGGGGAACCATAAATTCTCTGATCTTAAACTTTGATTCATGTTTATTCCTTTGTAGTTGCATGATTATGATATGTGCATTGCAAAAAATGAGGAAGCTCTTCGACTTGAGCCACGTTTTGCTGAGTGTTATGGAAACATGGCAAATGCTTGGAAGGTATCACTATCTATATGAGTTATTTTGAGCCATGATGAATTAATTAAACCTTTTTGGGTATTTAAATTACTGTTGTTACTTATGGTGGCCTTTTTCATTTAATACAGGAAAAGGGTGATATTGATCTTGCAATTCGTTACTATTTGGTTGCCATTGAGGTTTGTATGCATTTAGAGAACTTATTTTGTTAAGTAGTTGATTCCTAGTTTATGCAGGATACGATAGCCACCGCTAAATTCATAGATTTGTAAATAAAGCTTAATGGATCTTCACATGACAAATGTAAACTTGGAGGTGCACCATCAGAATCTCCTTTGATGTAGTTCATGTTGTAAAATGGGTGTGCAGCTTAGCTGTCTGATTGAAGACCCTTTTTCACCCCTCATTTACCCATATTTTGTGTGCTATATTTTTTATTAATACGTTATTGATTCTGTTTTGGTTTATTTTGTTGGCAGCTGCGACCCAACTTTGTTGATGCTTGGTCAAATTTGGCTAGTGCATACATGCGAAAAGGAAGGCTTAATGAGGCTGCACAGTGCTGTCGTCAAGCACTAGCATTGAATCCTTTATTGGTATATTTTTTCCTATTATGATAATGATAATTTATATTATCATAATGTTATTAATGTGATCATCTATGTTGCTCTAGTTAGTTATCACATGGATGGCTCAATTGAAAACGAAATTAATGATTCTTTTTTTCCTTTTAGTTTTTAAGGTTTGAATGAGAATTCCTAGTGACCTCCCTGACAATTGGCATGTAGGTTGATGCTCATAGCAACCTTGGTAATCTAATGAAAGCACAAGGATTGTTGCAAGAAGTAAGTATCAATAAATAAATGCTGCATGTTGTCTAGTTCCTATTAACTTGTTCATAATGTTTAGCGGAATGTAAATTTTCTGGGCTATGGGGTTTTGGTTACTTCCAGTTTTGATCTTCAGCTATAATACCCAATGCTAGGATTAGGATATTGTCAGATCACTTCCCCATGCAATCATGGTGGAGGAAGTGGCTTATTGGCAACTTGGCATCCCAGTTTGAGTTAATCCACAACTGTGTGCACCTGGCTCAAATTCTTATCCTTTCTGATCTGATAGAAGGAAGACACCCTTTCCATATGTAGATTTTAGTAGTGTGCATCTCTCCTTTTCTGATGAAGTTACTGATATACATACTTCATGTGTGGAACTGTCTTAAATCACAGTTCGATACAGATATCAAGTTGTTATCTTCAGGCCAGGGCTCAGATGATGGTTGGTCTTGTTGTAACTTCCATGTGCAAGACTCCAAAATGTCAGAATCTAATGTTTTGTGCAGGCATACGGTTGCTATCTCGAGGTTTTACGCATACAACCAACTTTTGCTATTGCGTGGTCAAATCTTGCTGGTCTCTTTTTGGAGTCTGGTGATCTTAACAGAGCTCTTCAATATTATAAGGTACACTTGATTTTCTTTACGTCATTGCTTTTCTGCTTTTATTTTCCCCTGCTAGGTATGATAGCACAGGTTTGAATCAGATTCTGCTTTCTTGCCCACTTTTTTTTGGTGTTTGAGATTCACAGTCTGCCACAAATGCCTGTCTAGCAAATTGTGGTTATTTCATTGCTGAGTATCTTACCAAGTTTAGATTTTTTTTTTTTCCAAATTGAAAAGTGATGGGTAAATGATTAGTTTCAGTCATTTTTTGTTTGGGTTCCTTTTCGACTGCTGCTTGGAGTGTCAACACTGGCATGCTACTTTGACTTGTTATTGTAGGATGTTTCATTGAAGTTCTTGTGTTGTCAACATTTTTTAAATGTTTGCATATTCAAATTTCAAATTGCTTTGTTGCAAACATATAATGAATTTTGCTTTACAATGTGTTCTCCAGGAAGCTGTAAAACTCAAGCCCACATTTCCTGATGCCTACCTTAACCTTGGAAATGTTTATAGGGTAAGTTGTGGCTTTGTGTTGATAAGGTTGGGTAGCTGCATGTGCCTGGATTATTATTGCTGTATCAAAGGAAAACAAGATGTTTCTTTTGCCTTTTCTAGGCCTTGGGAATGCCCCAAGAGGCTATTGTGTGCTACCAGCGAGCTGTTCAGACACGGCCAAATTGTGCAGTCGCTTATGGTAAGTTATTATTTGAAGTTGACCCTTGAAATCCCTTATGATGGCAGTTTGCAGATGTTCATATGGAGTTTGTCTGGACTTTTGTTGAAGTTGCCATCGAGAAAAGCAGCTCTATAAATATGTTAGTTAAAAGGGGTATTAAAATTGGTGTAAAGATAATATTGATATGTTTTAGTCATAAGAATTCCAAAGCAATTTTTTTCAACATCTGAAACGGAGCTTTTCCAAAAAGCATTTTTTTTGGCCTCCCAATCACAATCCCAAATGGCAACATAATATGTTTCTGGTTAATAGATGGTGCTGCAATTTCTTTTGGTATTCCACATATGGTTTGTCTTGCTGAGGTGGCCTATCATTGAGTGTACCTGTTCTTGTTGCCAATAAAGCAACTAGTAATATCTTACTATTATCATGAAATGAATTGATGATTGCTGTTGAAGGCCTTTAAGGTCGGTAATTTGGTCAATGCCTTCTTTCCCTTCCATTGAACATTTGAACTGTTGGCTTAGCAGTCTGCTATATATTGTCATTTTGATTTATTGAAGAGTGGATCATTAAATTTATTTCTCTTATAATATTCTGGGTTAAAGGCTGCAAAACATGCATTCATCAAAACTTTACTTGACCACATGATCTATTACATGGTGCAGGAAATTTGGCCTGTACATATTATGAGCGAGGGCAACTGGATTTGGCAATTCTTCATTATAAGCAAGCCATCTCCTGTGATGGGAGATTTTTGGAGGCTTACAATAATTTGGTTGGTTCTCTCTCTCTCTCTCTCTCTCTCTCTCTCTTTCTCACACACACACACACACATTTGTGCTGTACTGTGTGCTTGGAATTCTTTCAATTTTGAATTATATTAGTAACTAACTTCTCAATATATTCTAACTGAAAGGGTAATGCACTAAAAGATGTGGGTAGAGTGGATGAAGCAATCCAATGCTATAGTGTAAGTTTATTTTTCTTTCTCCTTTTTCTTTTCTTCTTCTTCTTCTTTTTTTTTATTATTATTTTTTTATTTATAATAAATCCATTCCTTATTCCTGATCAACATGCATTTGTATAACTGTAAACTTTTCTAACCTCTCTTTCTGTCTCGGTGTAGCAATGTCTTGCATTGCAACCGACCCACCCACAAGCACTCACCAATCTTGGGAACATATATATGGAATGGTATATGATGATGAATTTCTTATGTCTTCATGGCATATTATTCCTTTATGTTATGAGTAGATATGATTTTTGACATCAATTGAAATTTATATGGGTGCTCTTTTGAACATCCAGGAATATGGCATCAACTGCTGCTTCATATTACAAGGCTACATTGGCTGTCACAACAGGACTGTCTGCTCCTTTCAACAATCTTGCAGTAATCTATAAACAACAGGTAATTGCAGTTGGAGTTCAGCTAGCTATTTAGGTGTTAATTTCTTTTATGTATCAAACAAATTGAATGCCAGCATTTGTCTTCTAGGTCTTGCTGAATTCTCTTGTGGTGTTGCTGACCACATTTTTATTTCTTTCCTACTCATCGCAGGGGAATTATGCAGATGCTATATCTTGTTACAATGAGGTTCTTCGGATTGATCCCTTGGCAGCTGATGGACTTGTAAACAGGGGCAACACTTACAAGGAGATTGGTAGAGTGAGTGAAGCAATTCAGGATTACATTCGTGCTATTACCGTCCGGCCAAATATGGCTGAAGCTCATGCAAATTTGGCTTCAGCTTATAAAGACAGGTATTGTATTGGGATAGTCTATCCAAAATTTTCTTGGCATCCAATTTTTTACCATCTTTTCTCCCCTTTTTTTCTTCTTGGGATAGCTTAAAACTGTTCATGTTTAATCCCATATTGTGGGGTAGATTTAGGTTAGAATTCAACCAATGAGTTAAATTCTGTGGCTGTTGGGCCATAGGATATCACTTTTCTAGCTATGGAAGTATGGCTTTATGTTCATTGTTTAATTTATATGATATGCAGTGGACATGTGGAGGTTGCTTTGAAGAGCTATAGGCAGGCTTTGCATCTTCGACCAGACTTCCCTGAAGCAACTTGCAACCTTCTACACACATTACAGGTATAACCAAAATGAAATATGAAGCATATTTATAATTTTATTTCCTCTTTTTCCATTTATATGTTGTTTGTTCATAAATTTTGCCACTTCTGCTTGTTGAATCTGTTCTGATAAGGAATTTTGGAGGAATATTTTATTTTTTTCACCTGGAAGATTATTGCAAACTAATTTATTTGAGCTACTTTTCTCCAGTGTGTCTGCAGTTGGGAGGATCGTGATAAGATGTTCACTGATGTTGAAGGGATTATCCGGAGGCAGATTACTGTAGGGCTTGTGATGTTTGCTTATGTTCTTCAATAGTTTCTCTAGTTTGTTTACACCTTAAAAATATTTTCATATGAAGCTAATCTGTTTTCTACAATAATTGTACATTTCAGATGTCTGTTCTTCCTAGTGTGCAGCCCTTTCATGCTATTGCATATCCCATTGACCCAATGCTGGCACTTGATATCAGGTAGAAGATGAGACTAATTTTTGCAATCAACCTGTATGGCCTAAGGCTTTTCATTCTCATTCTTGCTTCTGTTTTTTCTTTTTCTTTGTCTTTTTTTCTTCTTGAAGCCGTAAGTATGCAGCTCATTGCTCCATAATTGCATCGCGTTTTGGACTTCCTCCTTTCAGTCATCCTCCACCAATTCCCATAAAGCGTGATCGTGGTGAGAGACTTAGGATTGGCTATGTTAGCAGCGACTTTGGTAATCACCCATTGTCACACCTTATGGGATCTGTATTTGGCATGCACAACAGAGAGAATGTTGAGGTTTGTAAATTTTGAATTTTTACCGTCTTTTTTACCTGAAGGGAGACTCACTTTGCAGCATGCATTTACCTTTTTGTAATTGTGCAGGTTTTCTGCTATGCATTGAGTCCAAATGATGGTACGGAATGGAGGCAACGTATCCATTCTGAAACTGAGCATTTTGTAGATGTCTCTGCCATGTCGTCAGATATGATTGCCAAACTAATTAATGAGGATAAAATACAGATCCTTGTTAATCTCAATGGTTATACCAAGGTAAGGTCTACTTAATTTTTGGGATAATTACCGACAATTGAATCTCATGCTTTAAACATTACAATGTCAACGCTAATTCAGTTTGGATTACAATACTTTCCCTGAATTTTCTTCTTGAAACTCCTCTTGATCTGCTTGTGGTTGATGAATACTTACTGTAGATTGAAATTTTAATTTGACATCTGTAAGAAATCTTGCGAGGAATTTTTAGACTTAAGGTTGATTTTTTTTAATTACAATTTATATGTTGATTATTATTGTATGCACAAATTTAACAGAAACCTTTTCTACTTTATAAGATTGTCCCTTGGATCACTTATTTTTAATTTACCAATGAGAAATTCAGAAAAGAAAATTTAATGTGGTTTTCAATTGCATTTGTTTTGTATACGTTAGGATTGACATTGTAATGATTTAAAGCATGAGATTGATTTGTAAAATTTCCTAAAGTCAGTGTTGGTTGTAACTATCCTTTAACAAATTATGCAATTTTTGCGATGATTTGCATTAATCAGGATTTGGGTTTCAAATGTGTTTTATTAATGGTTCCAACAGCATAATCTTACTTTTATTATATGCATTTCAGTGGTGTAAACTTTCTGTTGGTATTTCTGTCATTCCTTCTAACATATATTCCATCTATTATCATGCAGGGTGCCAGAAATGAAATATTTGCTATGCAGCCTGCACCTATACAGGTGTCGTATATGGGATTTCCTGGGACCACTGGAGCGACATATATTGATTACTTGGTCACTGATGAGGTGGGAGATTGACTGACCTCTATATAATCTTAAACTTGCATCATTCATGTTCTCTTGTTTTCGTCTTTGTCTGATATGTATGCTCATTGTTCTCAGTTTGTTTCACCTACACGTTACTCGCATATTTATTCCGAAAAGCTTGTTCACATGCCTCATTGCTACTTTGTGAATGATTATAAACAGGTAAGTCCTTATGAAAGTCCTGAGAAGAGAATTTTAGCTTCTTGTGTGCTTTGAACCATCTTTTATTGTTGTTTCTATTTATGAATATGAGTCCCTACAACTGCTATTGTTGTTTCTCAGAAAAATCTGGATGTTTTGGATCCAACATGCCAACACAAGCGATCAGATTATGGTCTCCCTGAAGATAAATTTATATTTGCATGCTTCAACCAGTTGTACAAGATGGATCCTGAAATCTTTAATACTTGGTACCATAAAGCTGTCCCTGAGTTCATTTTATGTATGTGCAATGTGCATTCTCAGGTGTCTTACTGTTTTCTCTATATGTTTGATTGTTTTAGGTGCAACATTCTGAAACGTGTGCCCAATGGTGCCCTTTGGCTCCTTAGGTTCCCAGCTGCAGGCGAAATGAGACTTCGTTCATGTAGGTGAACTTGTTTTATTTACTATTGTAGAATTCACATATTTTTGTCAGGGATTTGTTCAAGTTTGTGTAAATGACCACCTTTGATGAATTGTTAAATTTCCTGTCCTATGTCAATAAAGCAATGTGAGAATAAATTTGCAGTAGAAAATACCTATTCAGCACACGCACTTTTCTCTGTGGTGTTATATAGTGTATGGACTTTTTCAGATGCTGTTGCACAAGGGCTGCAGCCAGAGCAAATTATTTTTACTGATGTTGCCATGAAACATGAACATATCAGACGCAGTGCTTTAGCTGATCTATTCCTAGACACGTAATTACTCTCTCTCTCTCTCTCTCTCTCTTCCATATATGTGTGTGTGTGTGTCTCATTCACTCTCCCTCTGTGTGCATGTGTGTGTTTTTCTCATTTACATTCTGAAGGCAGTCAGTTTTGTTTCTGGGTTTCTGGACAATGATGGTTGGATTTTTCTCTTAGGCCATTATGTAATGCACATACAACTGGGACAGATATTTTATGGGCAGGTTTACCTATGGTAACACTGCCCCTTGAGAAAATGGCTACAAGAGTTGCTGGATCATTGTGTCTTGCCACTGGACTTGGGGAGGAGATGATTGTTAGCAGGTGAGGATTTTTAATTTCCTATATGGTTGTGTGTGGAATGCTCTCAAGTAGGACAGTCTTTCAAACACTCGAATGATTGTTAATGGAGCATGATGAGTTTGTGTGAATTATATTAACTAACCAATGTACCATATGACAGTATGAAGGAATATGAAGAGAGAGCAGTGTCTCTGGCTTTGAATCAGCCAAAACTGCGGGCGCTTACCAATAAACTGAAGGCCGTCCGTATGACTTGCCCTCTGTTTGATACTACACGCTGGGTAAGCCCAGTATTCCTTATTTGCAACCCCACAACAACACCACCCCACCCACACCACCCCCCCTCCTCTCCCTTTTTTTGTGTATACAAGGGATGCCTGGTGAAGTTTGATTTTTCTTGAAATAATTATGCAGGTTCGAAATCTGGAGAGGGCATATTTCAAAATGTGGAATATCCATTGTTCGGGGCAGAAGCCCCAGCACTTTAAAGTGACGGAGAAGGACTCGGAGTTCCCTTGTGATAGATGAGAGAGGAGTGAATAAACAGCATTGTCGATAAGAGCGAGAGAAAAAGATGGTGTATTTAGGCTGATATTGGTTAAGATTGAGATGATACGTATTTAGGATGATATTGGTTAAGATTGAAATGGTCGTAGAGAGGTATGTTTGCGGATTTGACGAATTGAGTTTTTACCTCTCTATTGAGCCAAATCAGTTGAGCGAATTACGTGACAAAATTCCCTCTGTGTATAACATTCCTTTCTGGTGCTTCTGATTCAGTTCAATCTATATGGTCGAGATTCTTTGAAAATATGCACACACACATTTGTAGGTCTTGTATACGAGTGGCTGAAGCATGAGATGATCATGTACATCTCAATAAATTTCACTGTCGCAAGTCCAACGTAATAACCCTAACTTACACAGCGGCCAAGAAGAGACTTTTTTTTTTTTTTTTTTGAACTTCGTTAAGATTGCATTCCAAGGCCAAAGAGGCATCAGAGGAAAACCTATTTGAGATCGCAGCTGGTTTATTATTCACCCAGTCTATAGGAAGAGAGTTTCGAAACATCAATCTAGCCACAAAATGAGCAAAAGTATTCGCATTTCTATTGACTAGCAAAAAATCAAAAGAAACGAAAAAAAGACCAGAGGAACTAAATTGCCTTCGTGTAAGCACCAATCTGCCAGAATAAAACCTTGTGGGGTTGGCTAATTGCGTTGAATAAGTTGACCGAAAGAAAACCTCTTGACTGTGCAAACTGGTTTGCATTTGGCAATGCTCTAGCCTCACCTGCTAAAAGTAGATGCACAAAAGAACTTGCCTGCTATTCCATCAATTAGCTTACCATTGTGGTCATGGGCTACAGCAGCTGTTGCCGATAAAAAAGTTCCATCTTTCTATGCTGCATCACAATTAATTTTGATATTACCAACTGGCGGAGGAAGGCATCTTGAGGGCAACGTTGGATTAGAGTTAGGAGGATGTGGAGGAGCTAATACAAAAGGCTGCTGCACAGTTTCATTATAATTTTTACGAAAGCGCTGGGAAGTAGCCAAAGTATTTGGAGTGAACCTTTCAAAGACCGCCTTATTTCTCTCTTTCCAAATCTCCCATAACATAATTACGACTTTGATTATAAGCTCCTTGAAACCCGGTTCTTCCCCAAATTCAGCCCATAAAGATTCCCACCACTTTGCAAAGGATCAAAAACCAGTGGGGTTGGGTTTGTATGAACAAATGCTAGCAAACCAGACCGCCCTAGCATGGTAGCACCAAAACAAAGCATGCTCTTAAGACTCTTCATCGCAGATGGAACAGGCTGGATTTATCATGAGTCCCTTCCTAACCAAATTCTTTTTTACTGGAAGGATGTTGTGAATTGCCTTCCATAACACCTTTAGCTTTGGTTGTATTTGAAGGTGCCATGTCTTAGTCCACAAAGCTGAGGGAACTTGGTGGGAATGAGCTGAGGATGTGCTACAGGATGGCTGCCTCTCTTTATTGATCAGAGTTCTATATCCCGACCGAACTGTATATGTACTTGAATTCTCAAAATGCCAAACAAGAGAATCATCATAGCCGCGAGGGGCTATAGGAATGGATAGAATAGCCTTTGCAATTGAAGGATTAAATAAGCTACTAGCCAAGCCCACGTTCCATTCCATTCTATCTTGATACGTAAGATCAGAAACAATATTAATAGCAGTTAGGCTTTGTTTGGATAGTTGAAAGAAAGTTTAATAAAGTAAGGTATGATAAGATAAAATATGGTAAGGTAAAGTAATAATTAGTTTTATATTTGACAGGAAGATAAAAGTAAAGTAAGGTAAATAAATGTTTAATAACATTGTTTTGTTCGGAAAAAATGCATTGAAAATTAAAGTTAAATGTGAATATTACAAAGATACCATTTTTATAAAACAATTAAAACATAAAAAAATGAAAGATGTAATTTTAGGTTTTTAGAAATTAAAGAAGAATAATATAAGAATATAAAAATTTTAACCCACTCAGCTCACCAATGAAAAATGGAAGGATTTGAAGGGTTTTTGAACCCCCAAATAGCCACCCATTCTATATACTTTCATTCCAAACAACATAAAAATTTCATAAAACCTTATTTTGCTTTATGCTCAAAATCCCTCCACCCAAACAATCTGTTAGCAGGCCTCGTAACTAAAATTATGCAAACTCGCACCCACGGATTTGACCAAATCAGATTTCCCCTATGTTCATTTGGGTTCCAGGTTCCAGGACATCCCTACCAGCTAGTAAACCTTGCGATATCCAAGAGCTACGACAACCTTTTGTAGCACTCCAAAAAGAGTAATTTGGAAAGTACAAACCTTTGATGACTCTGCTCCACAAGTTGTCATTATCAGTAACAAGCCTCCAGCTCTGCTTTGCCAAGTAAGACAAATTAAATTTCTTGAAATCCTTAAACCCTATGCCTCCTGGAAACTTTGACCGGCATGCCTTAGACCAACTCATCCAAATCAACTTTCTCATTATCCTTTTTTCGCCACCAAAAGTTACATACAAGACTATTAAGCTGATTACAAAAGGATTTTGGGTAGAGAAAATTTGCCATAGAATAAGAAGGAATTGCACTAAGGATAGCTTTTATCAAAATTTCCCAAAGCTTTTGACAGATAATTCATATTTGCAGTCAATTTTTATCAAGAAGAATAGAGTGGTTTTTTGTTGAATAATAATACCTTTTGTTGAATTGTACATCAAAATTCTTCTAGTAAACAAAAAACAAGAAGTCAGGCGAAGAAGTCGCCCCCTACTCAAAAGGGGCCAAAAAAGCCTTAGATTGAGGCAAAAGAAAACTTGAAGGAGGAAGGCTCGCAAAACCAAGCAGAGAGGAATTTCTCTCTCTAGAAATAACCTGCTTATGTGCATTCTCTTTAATTTAAAAAATAATTAAAAATTTATGTTTATGAAGAGCACTATGTTTTCATGCTTTAGACGTATTTTGTAAATTTCTCTTCGGTCGCTTTAGGCAATAATCAATACTTGATTTCTTGGCGGTAACTGTTTCTTGCAGCCCACTCGACTCCCTGGAAAATGCGCATTTGTGCCAAGTCTCCCCTTCACGTGCCTTCGAACATGCTACCTCACCTTCCCCAGAACCATCGCCGCCACTATCCTCCAACACCGCCGCCACCGAAATTCCTCGACTCCCTCCGCCAACAAAGACGCCTACTTTGCCTTGCTACACTACGTAACCAACATAGTCCGTCACGACATCTATCCTGAACGCACTCTCAACCGGCTCAACCTTTCCGTGAACTCTGAGCTCGTCTTCAGCATCCTACGCACCTGCTCTGACTCTCCTTCCTAATCTTTACGCTTCTTCACATGGGCCCGCGCCTATTACACCCCCACCTCTGTCGAATACGGAGAACTCGTCAAAACCCTTGCTCGCTCAAAACGATATGCTTCGATGTGGAAAATCATTACCTAAATGAAAGAGCAATACCCCCAATTCAGTATTTCCACTGATACGGTGTGTTCTATCATCAAAAAGTATAGGAAACATGGACACATCGATCAGGCCGTGTAGGTTTTTAGTAGGTGTAGTAGTTTCAATGGTGAACAATGTGTTGATGTTTACAATGCCTTGCTTTTTGCTCTTTGTGAAGTGAGAATGTTCCATGGATCTTATGCTTTGATTAGGAGGATCATTAGGAAGGGTTTGGTTCCTGACAAGAGGACTTACATGGTTCTTGTTAATGGGTGGTGCTCCAGTGGGAAGTTGAGGGAGGCACAGCAGTTTTTAGAGGAAATGATTAACAAGGGATTTAATCCTTCTGTGAGAAGGAGAGACTTGGTGATTGAAGGGTTGTTGAATGCAGGGTATTTGGAATCTGCCAAGAAAATGGTTATCAAGATTACTAAAGAGGGCTTTGTACCGGATGTTAATACGTTTAATTCTTTGATGGAAGCTGTTTGTAAAGTAGGGGAGGTTGATTTTTGTGTTGATATGTATCGTAGTGTGGGCAAGTTGGGGCTTTGTCCTGACATAAACACTTAACATATTTTGATTCCTGCTGTTTCAAAGGTGGGCAGGATTGATGAGGCTTTTCGGTTATTGCACAATGCGATTGAGGATGGGCATACGCCATTTCCTAGTTTGTATGCGCCAAGAATAAAGGGAATGTGCATGAGAGGTCAATTTGACGATGCCTTTTGTTTCTTTGGTGAAATGAAGGTGAAAGGGCACCCTCCAAATAGGCCTGTGTATACAATGTTGATAAATATGTGTGGACGAGGAGGCAGATATGCGGAAGCAGCCAATTATTTGGTTTAGATATGACGCCAATTTCAAGGTGCTACGATATGGTTATTGATGGGTTGAAGAATTGTGGGAAGCATGATCTGGGTAAGAGGATAGAACAGCTGGAAGTGTCTCTTTGCAGTGTTTGATTGTAGCAGTTGATGACTACAATTTCTGCATTACGGATGGATTTTGGTAGAAATGTACAACATTGAGCTCAAGGATGATAGAAGTGCTGCTGAATATGAAAGCTGGCTGATTTTGGACAGGTAGATGCCTGTCTATTATTCCCTACTTTTGCAGTTGGATGCCATTTAGTTCTTATTCACCATTTGGAAATGCTCAAATATTAGTCTCATTTAAGTTGTTCAGTTTTCCTAAACCTGTCTTTTGTTGCATGTAAATGTAATTGAGCCTTGGAATTCGGACTTAGTCTTTTTCTTCTTCTTCTTCTTCTTCCTCTTTTTTTATTTTTTTTTATTTTTTTTATTTTTTATTTTTTTTTCCTGAGCTCTTTAGTTCTGTTCAACCTCAAGTCCAATTTCACTATTCATGATTGTTGAAAGCTTGTCCTTGTTAATCTGATTGTGGAGTTGGAATTATATCTCTAATTTGTTTGGCATTGGCACATAGAATTTACAGTTGATCAAAACAAATCTACTCTAGTGGTCATTACCTGCAATTCAAATTCTTGGTTCAAATGACTCTGTCGTATGGGATAGTGTTTAGTTGTCCTAATCCTGGTTAGATCAGCTTAAATTCTGGTTTTTTAATCTCTAACCTTGATGTACATAGTTGTTCAAACTGGGAAGGGCCTGTATCTGATCATTTGTTGGATAAGCTATCCTTTTTATGATTACTGGTCAATGGTCATTCTCTTTTCTCCAACATCTGAAGTCTTTAATTGGACTCTCATGTCTTTCCACTTGTTCTACAATGTGGGTTTATTATGAATCATTCGTTTCCAATTTGCTTACTTTAGAAAATTACACGATTGTGTTGTTTGCCTTGGGAAAAAATGAGAGGAAAAATTCTCGCCCTTTTTCGTTTCATGCTTCCAATGATCACCACCATTTGCACTGTCAAATTGAGGGAGCAAAATAGCAGAGTTTTTATTTTAGCGATTCTGTTCTGCCGGTTTCTACAGGTATTGATTATCAATCGCTGCTCAGTCTTCAGATACATCCAACGCTTGCTTTCAGATCAGGTTTAATACCTCCGCCACCTATGATGTTAAGCAATAGATGTGAGACGGGAGAAAGTGAAGTGCTGGCAGATTATTGTGTGAGATCTTCATCTGAACATTGTGTCTCCAGATTGTTCTTGGTGAATTGTTCCCATTGTGCTTTTTTCTGCAGCAGTGGAAAGAACTGGGGTTTTGTTCCCAACTACAGAAAGGAGAGCAATAGGAGGAAGTTATGCAGTTTGGACGAAGCTGGCGTTGACAGATTCAAGAGTGAATCCAGGGATTGGAGTGTTGCATGAAGAATGAATAGCCTTTGAGGGGATTATAATAGCATTGTTTTTCGGTATATTAAAGCCAATTTCTTGAGGACATCATTTGGTTGTCAATGTGTCTCCAAGTTTCATACATTCTTGAACTTAAATGGGTTCGTTGACTATCTGTATGCACTTCTTTTATCCAAGTGTTCTAGTAAGGCACAAAGAGAAAACATCTGTTTATTTAATTAGTAAAGATACACCAAGAAAACATCTATTCATTTAATCAGGACATGCGAGCTCAATTATTGGCGACACTGCAGGAAACATAATAACTAAAGACGATTCTTAAACAGTGAGCTGCACTGATTTTTGGATGGCTGTTTTATGCATTCTCAAGCAATTTCTGAAGTTTTTCCACGACATCCTTGTCCAATTGGAAGGCCTTAGCAAGAACATCAGGATTAATGGGTAGATCAGGCCCAAAGATTGCATCTGCTATAGTGATAACACCTGCGTTTTGGCTGCTCAGTCCAGCAAAGGCAACTGCTTTCGTCTTTGCAATATTAAACTGGAAGTGAATGAGACCAATTGGAAATACAAAAACATCTCCTGGGTATAAGACTTTGGAGATAAACCGATTAGGGTTGGATGTCACAAAGCCAACATGAAGGGTGCCTTCCACAACCACAAGGATCTCTGTGCCACGAGGGTGAATGTGGGGAGGGTTTAAGCCACCATTGGGTGCATAGTCTAACCGAGCGAGAGAAATACCAAGAGTGTTAAGTCCTGGTAGCACATCAACATTCACGAGGGTGACATTCGATCCAACTCGATTTGCTGTATTTCCAGGAATATTGAGTCCCGAAAAGGAGAAATCTCCAGCTACGGCAAGGTTTGGGTTCTTGCAGAACTTCCCATTAACAAACGCTGCATTACATAGAAGTTATTGTCAGTATCCACTGAACGTGCATATAACAAAAGAAGAAAAAGATTTCTATAGAGGAAATACTATTCTTTATAGGATAATACTATGACAGAGGTGAAAGAAAGCAGAAAATCTTAAAGCAACAGTACTGCACCAGCATTCCTGGGATCAGATATTGCAACACAAAAGTCCTGGAGATGGCTAGGATCTAAGGCAGAGGCAAAAGAGAAAGCCAAAGCCAACAAGAGAAGGAAATGAAAGGCCTTCATTTTGTGACTACTTTCTTTAATTAGCCGTTAGTTGTTAAGGAGAAGATGTGAAAAATCCTGCATGAATAGATCAAGTAGTTATAGGTGAAAGTCCCTCAACTATTCCCTGTGATCTACGTGCTGATGAAAGATTGCCAAAGGGAAAAGCTTACCTAGTCTTGGACTACGACAGACTTAGCACGCAAATATGGGGTCCACTTATTTTTCATGCGGCTCCCACCGCCATTTATGATGTATTTTGAGTCCATTAGCATTGCCGAATAGATGTTAATGATTAATTATTATATATTTAAGGGCAAACTATGATTTAATCCATGAAATTTAACAAAGCCTATAACTGAATTTCTATATTCAAAACTAAGTAATTTAGCTCTTGACATTTTAATAATCTTACAAGTTAGTCCTTACTATTAGAATTATGGTTAATTCTCTATTAAATTTAACAAAAATACTAAAATATTTTTAACTCTATTTTCAATTTAAAATTAAATTAGCCTGAAGTTTTATTTTAATAACAATTTGCATCCATATTTATTTATTTATTTTTTATATATGCAGCAATATAATATAATATACGAAAATTTATATATATATAACTGTATAATCATTTACATATTCTTTGACATAATTAATAGAATTTTACAAAATTAGAAGGGTTGTTTTAAAAATAGTTACTCTATTTAAGGATCATTTGTAAAATATATGTATAATTTTGTAATTAACTAAAATTTTTAAGGATTTTAAAGTAATTAATTTATATTTTAATAATTTAAATTAAAAAATTTTTAATTTAATGGACTCACATTTTAAAAATATAGGGACTAAATTGTTAGTAAAACAAAACCCTAGGGACTAAATTATTAAGAAAAAAAACCTTAGGGACTAAATTATTTTCTGATTAAAAATAAAGATAAGGGCATTTTAGTAATTTTTTAAAAAATTAATGATAACTTAATGGAATTTTAACGACAATAACTAAGTTTTAGGTTTTATCAAATTTTAGAGACTTAAATAGCTTGATTTTGAAAATATAAAAATTATATTGTAAGTCTTGTTAAACCTCAGTATTTTACCCTATATTTCATCATCCCTCCTTTTGAATTAATTTTCAATATCAACTTGGACTGGTTCAACTCTTTCAAGCTTGTGTGAGCTTTGATGAAGTTTTTCATTTTCACCTCCTAAAGTTTTAATTTTCCTTTTTCATTCCCTGTTTTTAGTTTAAGGGAGAGAAAGGATGGAGGAGACATATATGGTGAAAGAGAGAGAGAGAAAGAGAAATGAGGAGATAAAGAGGGAGAGATGTAAAAATGGGGAGAGTGAGGGGGGGAGAGAGATAAAAATGATGAGATAGAGAAAAGAAAGACATAAATAGAAAGAGAGAGGGGGTGGGGGGGTGGGGGTGGTGGGGTGTTGTAGGGTTATTATAGGCATAAAAATTTTATCTTTTGACTGGTGAAACATGTTATAATATATTGAGAAAAATGGATGGAAGAACCATTTTATTTGACCAAATTAAATGTTGGGATATACTAATGTGATTATCAAAATAGAAGAATAAAACTGTAAACAATGATAATATTTAGGGATTAAAGAATAATTTATCTAATTAATTAATAAAATAGGTAATTAAATTCCAATTATAAAAAGCTTCGTTAAAAAATTTTAATAATTTATTATAAAAGCACTAAAATTATTAACAATTTAACAATGGATGGCTGTAAGGAGTTATGTATTTAAATATTGATAGGGGCATTTAAAAAAAAAAAAAAGTTTAATAACACTGTGTGATCCCTCTCTTCCTCTCTTGTAATGCAAAGCCCAAATTCGAATCTCCAATCTTCTTCCTTATTTAGTAAATGGAAGGAAGTGGATTAAGGGTCGTTAGATTGAAAAGAAAATGATAAATTACGACCAAGTTTTTGAGACATAGTAAAATTTATAAATTAGCGTGTGATTTATTTTTAAATAATGATTTAATATTTAAATTTAAATTTTATTAATAAATTAATTTTTATTATCTAAAATAATCGTTAACTATTTTTTAATTTGAAACAATTTAGCTCCTCAAATTTTATTTTATTAACTAAATAACCTGCGTATTAAAATTTTAAGTTTAAATAATTATTTAAAAAATAATTCATAATAAATAATATATTTTACTAAATTCTTAAATTTATTAACCGAATTTAAATTTAAAGATTAAATTAAGGATTGATATGTGTGTATTATAATATTTAAGAAATCTAATTGTAATTTACGCAAAAGAAAAGTTCATGGTATTTGATTAATTCACAATTGGATTGGAATAAGACTGATTAACTATTAATTAGTTACACCTAAAATGTGATATATATAGTTGGATTTTTGAGATCCTTAGATTATAACGAAGCAAATAAATCTACCGCAGAGTGCTTGTACGGACAGTGAAAGTTGATGAAAATTAAATACTTGAAGAAGTGACGTCCCACCGAGAATTAATAGCAAATTTCCACGATTTGTTGATTTTTGTAGCCTTTCCATATAACTGTTTTCATTTCGAATTATAGTGATGGCCTCCTCCTAACTATACTTTATATCTTCAGCTTTATCTATTCAAGCTTTCTCTTATTTTATTTTATTACTATTTTTTTAAAGTCCATTAACACAAAACATATATGTACTAGGGAGTAGGGATTACTTAGAGTTTTTTTTAGTATTATTGTTAGAGCTGCAGGTAAGAAAAAAAAAAAACACACCTATTTAAAAATGTTAATTGAAAAATGATAGTGTGTCCGCAAGTGCACGGGTCACAGTAGTATAGTTTAAAAAAAAATAATATCGTTCCCACAGGGAATTGTGCTTAAATTGGAAATAAAAGGATAAACTAATTAGAATGGTAAAATTTAAAGATATAAAATGAAATTTAAAATTTAAGATTGGTATTTGAGGAATTTAACCTAAATTCAAACAATTAACTAAATTAATTAAACTAAATTATCAAAATTTAAATTGAAATTGCTATTTATGAAATTTGAAGGAATTAAATCTAAATTCAATAAAAATTAAAGTGATTCTAGAGATAGGGTTTTCAATATTGTTTGCATATGGTTTATTCCTAATTTAGCCAAACACATGAGAATTGCAATTTTGAGGGAAATCAATGCTTAGTTCCTTGAAACCTTTTTTAAGCATTTCAAAGTTGTTATTCATTAAATCAAACCCTGTTTTCACGGTATTTCAAACCTAATAAAAACCAAATTAATGCTCTAATTGATTTTGGAAAGTCCCCTTAATCCTCTTAGCTTATCTCTAACACCAAGAAAACTAAGTTTATTGCAAGATTATCATCCCAAACATTCACTTTTCAGTCCATCTATTAAGGATTAAAACTTAACTTAAAGAGGGCCCATTCATCAAGTAAGGCAACAAGCTCACAAGCAATAAATCAAAATGTAACAAACCTCATTTAAATGACTAAATCAGTTCAAAACCACAATACAAAGCAATATTTACAAACCCATCTCTAGAATCTCAAATATCTACTCACAAATCATAGTTTCAAGTCAAACCCAAGTGTAGAAATGAAGAAATATTGAAAAACTAAGCTAAGGAATAGAAAAACTCAGTAGAATGATGAAGTACTAGCTGCTGAAGAGTTGCAGAAACGTCCCCTGCTACTGCTGCAAAATGGTTCCCGTGCTCCTCTTCCTTTCCTTCTTTTCTTGCCAAAAATCTCTCTCCCTTTCTCCTTATGGAAAGAAATAGATAAAGGAGCTTTTATATGGTTCAGAGATCTACCCTAGAATGGGTAAAAAGGTGGAAGATTCCAGAGAAAGTGAGGTATTAAATAAGAGGAATGAAAATGCCACGTCAACCATTTTCAGTAAAAACGACATAAGCTGAATCGATTGTGTCGCGGTTTGTGTCGCAGGTTGTGTCACTCTCGGCCTTTTTTTAACTCAACTTCAAAATTTTTTTGCAATTCAACTCTAATTACTTCCAAATGGCTGCTCTGATCAAAATACACCAAATTTCTCCAAATTTAACCTACAAAACAAATAAATTCCAAAAGTTAAACTAAGAAGTGTAAAATTATAAAATTGACTAAATATATGTTAATATCTATAGTAATAGCTATGAACAAGGGTAAATTATGTGCAAAAATTATACCTAAATGATGATATAAAATGCATGCATCAAATTCCCCCACACTCAAACTCTTGCTTGTCCCCAAGCAAAATTTCATTAAAACTCATTTGGAAGGGAATAGAATCAGTCTTTAAAAACACAAAAATCACTAATCCAAATCACCAACTTACCTCTAGCCACCAACATTCCAAATTCCCACCAACGAAACACAAAGAATGAAGCAATCACTCTCAATAATTACAGAATAGCTAAGAATTAACCAATCAACTCAAGCAACAAATACCAACCAACTACAAGAGTCAATTGTGCCTAAACAAACCTAAATGAAATAGATAGCCAATGTGTCTCAAATAGATGGTGAGTAATATATGGAAGATTATATTGCCAAACCCATATGCAAGCATAAAAGATCTAACTCCACTAATGTAACAAACATTTTTCAAAGAATCATTAGGTCTTTTTAAGGGTTGTAATGGGGTCAAATAAGGTAAAATTGTGGTTAACAAAGAAAGGGGATAAGGAAAACAAAATATGAGAATAATATTAATCATGAAACTCAAAGTGCATCCATTTTATTATATATATATATATATATATATATATATATATATATATATATATATATATATATATATATATTTTAAATCAAGAGGAAAGAAATTCACGATGAATCTCAAGTGCTATCACAATAATTATATAAAGGGACTACTTTTTATACTTTTTTTTTTTATATCAACTTTTCACAATTACTCTAGCACTTTTCAAGATGTTTCAATCCTCCATTTTTTTTTATATGCACTTAATTGCTAAAATGTTATTCTCATAAATAGGTGGTAGTGTTTAGGTTTTATGGCTAGGTAAATGATTTGGGTTCCAAAGAAATTAGGGAATTAAGGTTCAAGGGGGTTTGCAAGGGTTGAAATGAGATTAAGGTAGGTTAGGGCTAAATGTGGGGTTTAAAATATGAAGGAATGCCTAAATCATATTCTTATCAAATGCAAGTTAAAAATTTCGCTTTGAAAGATCTAAGATGCTTGTTCTAGGAATGGTGAGACGACAAGGACCATTTTCTTCCTTAAATGCTTATCCAGACACTCAAAAACTCAAAATAACTAATTAGAATCGGCATACCTAGATGAATATATTAATTTTCAGCTATTAAGTAAGAGAAATAATAATGCTTAAGACTTTGTACCCAGCTGGAACTTTCATTCCACTAACCATCTAAAGGCAAGTTGGATTGCTTAAATAAGAAGCTTCTAGAATTCAAAGACTGGTTTAAAAATCCAAAAATTTTAAATGCATAAATGTATAAATGTATAATCAACCTATATGTAACTAAGTATGCATAACTAAGTATATGAAGCTACATGCAGTGTATATATGTGAATATGTACAAGTATGAATTAATGAGTATGTCACTATATGCAAGTGAAAAAGAAAAATAATTTTTGCAAAAAATTTATCCTCTCCCCCATACTCAGAATGAATATTGTCCTCAATGTTAAAAGATTGCAAGGAATGGGATAATTTGGCTATATGTTCATAAAGAATTATTACCCTGTTTCATAAGTGATAGCACAACTTGTGCTGAAAATGACACAAGCTGAGATAAGAATTGTTACCTCATTGAAGGTGCAGCCAATTTAATTAAATAAAATTTGGACAGCTGCTGTGTCACGACCCAGGGATGGGGTTGGGACGTGCTTGTTCAACCAGCTATGCACTGGGGTGGAAACTTTGTGTCCCACATCGGAAATGGGAAGAAAAGATTTGGGCCATATATGTGAGAGCCTTCCTCACCTGGTCAGCGCGCTTTTGGGAATGAAACCTCCCAAGGGACAAATCCGTGAGGCCTATGGGCCAAAGCGGACAATACTAACTGGAGATGGATTGGGCTGTTACAATTTGGTATCAGAGCTGGACTCCCTCTAGTACGGTGTGTGGTGCGAGGACGCACCAGGCGGAAGCTGGTGGGCTTGTCACGACCCAGGGATGGGGTTGGGACATGCTTGTTCAACCAGCTACGCACTGGGGTGGAAACTTCGTGTCCCACATCGGAAATGGGAAGAAAAGATTTGGGCCATATATGTGAGAGCCTTCCTCACCTGGTCAGCGCGCTTTTGGGAATGAAACCTCCCAAGGGACAAATCCGTGAGGCCCATGGGCCAAAGCGGACAATACTAACTGGAGATGGATTGGGCTATTTCATGCTGCACTCATTACAAAAGAAACTGTGGAATGGAATCCATTAAAGCAATTAAACTCAAAAAGTTGAAACAGGAAAGTTAAGCTCAAAAATATAACTATCAAGTGTAAATCCGAAGTAGCATATCAAAGCAAGTGAGCAAAGTACTAAAGATTCAAAAGAAAAATGTACTGTATGAGGAACTAAAAAAAAATACTGAATAAGCAATGTTTCAAGTAAAAGAAAAGCAACACAAGCAAAATATTAGCTAAACAAGCTATTAAAAAAAAACACTAATTAATTAAGTAACTAAAATAAAGATATGAAATTTAAACTGAAAATAAAAGCTGGTCAGTCATGAATGAGAACTCCTTTGCCCTTGCCATCTGGTGGAGGTGGTGGTGCTTTTGGTGGTTGCTGTGGAGAAATGATGCTCAAAATGAGTGCCTGGTTAGTTTTGATCTGCTCTAGCTTAGTTCGCATGACTTTCAACTCGTCTTGCATTTCAGCACTTCTATCCAAATATATATCAGCTAAATCCCTTAATGTTTGAAAAGAGACATCTGTCATTTGCCGAAAGGAGTAGATCTCATCACTGAGATTCTCCATAAATGTCAGAAGGGTTGCCATGGAGGGTCCAGAAGCTGTTGATGAAGCAGGTTGTGCAGCTGGTGGAGCCTGGCGTGGAGGTTGTGCATAAGGCTGCTCAGATGCTGAGGAGGAGCTAATTGTAGTAGGGGAGCCTGGTGGTGTTGCTGTTAGTGCAGGAATCTCATTGTCGCACCTTACCCCTCCGTAAGGCATAACATGATCCCGTAGAATACTTAATGAACTATCGAACTTCACCTACCGATAACCCATTAAGTACCCTACAAGGGATTTTAAAACAATTTTCTTACATTTTGGAAGTGGTGAGCATTTTGGTAGGAATTAAAAACCATTTATTCAAAGTTTAAATACTAGTAAAAATTTTTGTCCATTTAAATTTTGCCGCAAATTTTATAAAAATTTTGACAGAGTTCTGTTTGTATTTGGAGAAAACCGTTCTTCAAATACCTAAAAAAAAACACTTCCAAAAGTTTTCCACAACTCCCATCCCCCAATAAATCACAAATCAACTCAATTCAATTCACTTCAAAACAATTTCACAATTCAAATCAAAATTCATCATCTCAAAATATTTAATACTTCATTCATGAGGCATAAAACATGAAATTCACATGTACTGTAATGGCCGGGCCCACTAGTGATATTGTCCGCTCTGGGCCGAAGCCCTCACGGTTTTAAAACGTGTCAATAGGGGTTACGAACCACCAACTTATGAACCCAGCATCTCTCCCGTGTTTTGTCGATGTGGGATTTGCCTAGGGTGTTACAATCCACCCCTTATGGGACTCAAAGATCCTCGCCGAGGTTTGCCCCACCATCGCTCAAGGTTGCACGCGAGTGGCTCGATACTACAAATGTAACGCCCACCCACTAGTGATATTGTCCGCTCTGGGCCGAAGCCCTCACGGTTTTAAAACGCGTCAATAGGGGTTACGAACCACCAACTTATGAACCCAGCATCTCTCCCGTGTTTTGTCGATGTGGGATTTGCCTAGGGTGTTACAATCCACCCCCCTTATGGGACTCAGCGTCCTCGCTGAGGTTTGCCCCACCATCGTTCAAGGTTGCACGCGGAGTGGCTCTGATACCACAAATGTAACGGCCCAGCCCACTAGTGATATTGTCCGCTCTGGGCCGAAGCCCTCACGGTTTTAAAACGCGTCAATAGGGGTTACGAACCACCAACTTATGAACCCAGCATCTCTCCCGTGTTTTGTCGATGTGGGATTTGCCTAGGGTGTTACATGTACAAATATTAAATTTACAGAAGGAAATCCAAAATAATATGATTACAATTTGTTTACAACTGCTCAACTATATTGATACATACAACATTTCTATATTTACATCAAAATTAATTACAAGGGTATAAAATAATACCCGTACAAAAAGACCAGAGTAGTCATCGATTTAATAGCAGCTCATTCTACTGCTTTCTCCTTGCTCTTATCTGCGACAGCAAAATAAGCTATCGCTGAGTATAAAATACTCAGTGGTGCACAATAAAAATTTAAAATGCAATACATAAATCATTCATTGATGAAACACAATTTGAATACGTCTTAATCACATTTCACAATATCAAAGCTCATAATAACACCATTTAGTCAAATAATTCATTAAACACAGTGTTGCCAAAATCATACACAACTTAAGCCATGACACAAAATTTCCGATCAATGCCGTGTTGTACACCACAACAAAGCAATCTCAACCCCATTAATCGAAAATCAATGAGGGAGGTGGCTAGCTAGCTAATGAGTACTCATCCGATCTCAACCTCAACTGGCAAGCCAGAGAGGGAGGAAAATAAACGATCTCAACCCCATAAATGGAGGAGGAATAATGTGATACTGTCATGCTAAGTGTGAACATAAAATCAATTCAAAACAATTTATTCAAATAATTTGTGAGAAATCTGATCCATTTCCAAAGTCATATTTGTGATCATAAAATGGCAACACAATACACAATTAATCACAAAAGTCAAATTTTCAAGAATAAAATATTTAAACAAGAATTATTGTGCACAGACCTGGCGTGAGTCGCCTCTAGGCCTTGACTCAGTCTCTCAGAGCTTCCAAATCTTTTTCAGCTGAAACACACAGTTTCACAGTGTTTCAGTACCATAACTTAGCATAAATCCAAAAATAAATTTCACTTCACTTTTAATTAGCTTTATTGTGCTAAATTCGACGTTCTCGAAGTTTTTGTGTTTTGGGTTACTATTCACTACACTATTTAAGTCAAATTGTTGACTTTTTAAGACTTAATAGGTATGGGAACTCCAACTTCACCCACATACCACATTTTGGTCATTAAATTTGTTGGTTTTGGTCATTTTCTCAAAGCTTAAATCCTTTTGGCCAAATTGTCAAATTTTTAGTTTTGGTGCTCCAAGTTGCACTGTTCCATTGGCAATTTTACTGTTAGAATTTGGCAAAACTTCCTTCACAGAAAATGTTCCTTAATGTCTTAAGTTTATTCTCATTTTTGGATCACCTCAATTGGAGTTTTGTAGCTCAAGTTATGGCCATTTGAACTAGGGTTGCCGGATTGGAAACAACCCAGATTTTCTGGGTAAATTTGGTGCTGGCAGATTTAAGTCACCAACTTGGGGTGGCCAAATGACTTAGTTGCTGGCAGAATTTGGACTTGTGTTCTTCATGAAAGTTTTAGGTCTATATCTCATCTAAATACTGGTAAAATTTCAGGTCATTTTGACCTACCTAGCTCGAGTTATGAACAAATGAACAAACACTGTTCATTTGGTCAGTTTGTACAGTGGCAGCCTGCTCTTATGCAATTTTGGTCAATTGGTTCACTAAGTTTTGGTCACTTTTTGGGCATGGTTCCTAAATGAAAATTGTGTCATTTTATGTCTATTTTCATCCCCAATTGGTACCATATCAATTGGACTTGTAAAATTTCAGTTTTAGTCCTTCAAAGTTGACTACCTCCGAATTTGGCTTCACTTCCAACAATTCAAACACAACTAATTTGGTCACAATTGACCATTTTTCACTTCACAATATGTTAAACATGCCATTTACTCATTTCTTGCATTTTTGGTTCACAAACCCTAAGTCCCAAAATCCTAACTCACTTAATTGTTGCAATTAACTAAATTCAAAGCTATCAACCATAATCAATCAACTAATAGAGGTCCATAAACTCATTTAAATCCATCAAACCATACAAAATCATACTCCCCTTCAACCAGCTGAAATTTCAGTTTGGTCCTTCCCCCATATTTTTATTTCATTTCCTTAATCCTAAGTTCATTTCAACCATTGCATATGCATTTAAAGAAGTAAAATAATAAGTTAGCACACTAACCTTTCTTAAATCTTCAAAACCCTAACTTTTGGTCTTCTTTCTTCTTGTAATCTCCTTCTTAAGTAGTAATAACAAACTTTAGTAGAGTTTTTAGGGAAGTTATGTAAATTGGGTGAAGGAATTCAAGCTTAGATGTAAGCTTAGATGAAGAGAATTCATGGAGGTTTTTGGGAAGAAAATGGGGCGGCACAATGGAAGAAGGAAATGAGGTTTTTAATTTTTTTTTTCTTTTCTTATCTTTATCTTATGGAAGACCACAAATCCCAAATTAATAATTCAACTAATTAATTTCTTTATGACATCATTCATGATGTCATCACCTTTGACTTTTCCATCTTCTTTCTTTTTTTTTTCTATTTATTTTTTCTATTAGTTCTTTAATTTAATTCTCGATTCTGAAATTTTCTTTTTTTTCCGATTTTATTTGACAGTTAGGTCAGGAGTCAGCTCTCGGGGTCAATTGACTAAATTGCCCCTCGCCAGTTCATCCCGGTTTGCAAATAATTTCATATTTCTTCCGGCTCCCTGACCTAATTATTTGACTAGCTTAATAGTTTTTTTTCGTGATTTTCTCTTTTTCACTATGTTCATAAGGGTCCTAAGGACCGCAGCGTCACATTTTACGGTTCGAAATTTGAGTTTAAAATGACTTCGCAGTCGTTCCCGAGGAGGTCACCCATCGCTGTGACTCTCGGCTCGTTTAACTTCTTATGTTCTGTTTTTCTTATTTATACTTAACTAATTGAACATTACTAATTATTTGTGTTTATGGTTTCTCTAGTTGTCTTAAGTGTGACTCTAATCCCCTTAATTGTCCAGACCGACACTGGTCACCGGAACAGTGAAATATACCAGGCTATACAAATAGGGGTGTTACACTCATAAAGCTGTGTAGCCTCATTTTTAATACCAAATTTTTGGTTGGCCAAATGAGGTCCATCCAAATAAAGCAAGCCAGTTGTGACAGCAGCACACTTATGAACTTGAGGGTTAAAACCAAAATAATGTGCAATAGGTGTGACCAAACCTCCAAACACAATCTTACCAGTACCCCTAGTAGTTTGGCGGAGCACATGACGGAAAAAGTAATAACCAGGTGAAGCCTTTTTACCAATTTTTGCGCACCACAAAAAAAATAAGTCATACTGAGACATTGTGCCAACACTAGTTCCTCTTCCTAAAATTGTATTTGCAATTAATCTTTGAAGCAATCTCAAGGAGTGGCTCTCAATTTTAGAGGCCTTACTATGCCCCTGTTTGAAAACACCTGCTGAGGGTGCTATTTGCTGCCAAAATTCATACCCATTATAATCCCTTCGACTGGTAGGCATTTTAATCAAACCATCAGTGGGAAACCCGAATATATGATGAAAATCATCCATGGACAGTACCCTATCTTGACCGAGGCATCTAAAGTTGATTGTCAAGTTATTATCCAGTTCATATTTATGCTTACTAGTGGACAGGGAGGCCATGAATTCCTGCACTAGAGTGGGGTAAACTAGTTCCTGCTTATGGAAAAATCTCACCCAACCCAAAGCATCCAACAAATTCTGCATTTCATCATATATATTCAAAGATTTAAGTGTAAACACATCCAAATACCTAGTCTGAACCATTTCTCTAGTTTCAATTCTAGTCTTATTTCTCTTCATTTCGGCAGTAGGCAATACCATTGTCTAGCAGTAGGCATAGATGAAGGAATAGTGAAGTTACCTTTAGATTTCCCTGGGCGCTTTACCGCTGATCTCGAGATTCCACGGCAAGCACCAGGTACGACAGAAGTGGGCGGCTGGACTGTTTAAGGCTGTGTGGGTTGTTCGGATTTTTTTCTCTTGGTGCCGCTTGTGGTTTTGTGTGGCTTGATACTCTTTGCTTTCTTCTTCTTATATGTCGCAATGGGGGCATCACTAGAATGGGTTGCCGGCGAGTTAGCATCCATGGGTTGGGTGGGTTGCGACGAAGGGTGTGAGGAATGGGGAGGGGAGTTTTCGAAGAAAAGAGGGGAATCGAGCATGGCAAAAATGGAAGAGAGGGACCGAAAAAGAAGAAGAATGTGAAGAAGTAGAAGAAGAAAGGAGAAAATTGGCGGTTTGGATTGTGGGTGGCAGAGGTTGCGGCGAAGAGGAGGAATGGGGTTGTGTCGAAGGTTATGCCAAGAGAAAGAAGGAGGGAGTGGGGTTATCGGGTATGGGTTTGGGTTAGGGAGTAAAGGTGATGGGCTATGGGCTTTGGGCTTTGGTAAGTAGATAAAGGTTGTTGGGTATGGGTTTAGTCTACAGGCCATGGGTTTGGTTTAGTTAGTTTTTTTTTTTTGTTTTTTTTAATATCAAAATGGGTTAGTGGGCTTTTTGGGCTTTGGTTGGTTACGGGCACATTCTGGTGAAGTGGGTTGTCAACCTGCAAAACCAATTAAATGACACAAGTTAGAACACAAGGATGGAGGTTGTGCCGCAGGTTGTGAAATAATCTGCCCAAATTGCGCCCAGTGAACACAAGCGACGACACAACCAAAATCGGTTGTGCCGCAGGTTGTGAAATCTGCTGCCCAAATTTGACAAAATTACATAGTACTTGAAAAATTAAAACAAATTAGATTTCAAATGACTAGACCTTCATAACATGAATTCTAATTGCTCAACCTGTTATGTTCATCAAATACTCATAAAAAAAAAATTTTCAAAGCACCAATTCACACATCCACATTCAAATAATTTTCTTTTTAGACTAAGATGTCAAGGTTTGGAAAAATTTTCTCTTAAAATTAACAAAAAGAGCAATGAGCCCAGCAAAATCCACCAGCAAATAGTCAACAGTAGAAAGATGAAAATTATAAGTGAACAAATTTAAAATTAAAATTTAAAGCTAAAATTGAGAACTAAAACAATTTTTTTTTTTTTTGCTCATTTGCTTACAATGAATTGTATCCCATCTGCACAAGAAAATTAGAACAATGTCAAACTCTGAATAAGGAGTATAGAAAAACTTAAAACGAATATATATGAAAGAAATAAAGAATCAATGAAAAATTGTGGGTTATGCCCAAAAATGCTAAGTTTAGGTCTTTAGCTTGACCTTACTCAATCAAAATTTTATGGAGAATGAAAGAGATAGCAGGTTGCTATCTTCTCAATTGGCTCAACAACTGAATAATGCCTCAACCTTTGCCCATTTACCTTGAAATTACCATATTTTTCACCAAAAATTTCCACAGCACCATGAGGGAAAACTTTCACAACTTTAAATGGACCTGACCACCTTGATTTTAATTTTCCTGGAAAAAATTTCAACCTTGAATTGAATAAGAGAACCAAATCTCCTTCTTTAAAGTCCTTTTTCTTGATATGCTTATAATGCCATTTTTTAGTTCTTTCTTTATAAATCCTAGCATTTTCATAAGCATCAAGTCTCAATTCTTTTAACTCATCAAGTTGCAAAAGTCTTTTGTGTCCAGCAGCTTATAAATCAAAATTGATTGCTCTTATGGCCTAATAAGCTTTATGTTCTAACTCTACGGGCAAATGGCATGATTTCCCACAAACTAACCTATAAGGTGTAGTTCCTATTGGGGTTTTAAAGGCTATTCTATATGCCCAAAGAGTGTCATCTAATTTAAGGGACCAATCTTTTCTAGACTTGTTGACAGTTTTCTCCAAGATTTGCTTAAGTTCTCTATATGTGATTTCTACTTGGCCATTTGTTTGAGGTTGATATGGTGTGGCAATCCTATGCTTTACCCCATACTTTCTCATCAATTTTTCAAATTGGTGATTGCAAAAATGGCTACCACCATTACTGATTATGACACGTGGGGCACCAAATCTGGTCAAAACAAATTTTTTCTGAAATTTCACCACAACTTTTGCATCATTGGTAGGTGTAGCAATAGCTTCTACCCATTTAGATACATAGTCCACCCCTACCAAGATATATTTATTCCCATAAGAGGATGGAAATGGCCCCATGAAATCAATTCCCCACACATCAAACAATTCAACTTCTAATATGGACTGTTGGGGCATCTCATCTCTCTTAGAAATATTGCCTACCCTTTGACACCTATCACACTTGCTTATAAAGTCTCTGACATGTTTAAACATATTAGGCCAATAGAAACCTGATGTCAAGACTTTTTCAACAGTTTTTAAGACACTAAAATGACTACCATATTCAGAGGAATGACAATGGTAAATAACATCATTTATTTCTTC
Source organism: Hevea brasiliensis (assembly GCF_030052815.1). Lineage (NCBI taxonomy): Eukaryota > Viridiplantae > Streptophyta > Magnoliopsida > Malpighiales > Euphorbiaceae > Hevea > Hevea brasiliensis. Next base: position 4,902,081 of record NC_079497.1, on the reverse strand, counting down.
CTCTGGTATACATTTCCTAATTATTCCATCATTACATCTCCGAAACAAAAGAGGCTCTTTCCAAGAATAAAATTTAACATCATGCAAGAATCTTTTCTTTTGCTGCCAAGATAAATCAGGTGGCAAGACACCACAAGACAAGAAATTCACAATATCAACAAACTATGGAAGTGCATATTTCAACACATACAACTACTCATTCATAAAAAACTCATCAATTGGCACAATTTCATCATCTTTATTTTCAGTTTTTATCCTAGAAAGGTGATCAGCCACTACATTCTCAACACCTTTTTTATCTCTTATTTCTAAATCAAATTCTTGAAGTAACAAAATCCATCTAATTAACCTTGATTTAGCTTCTTTCTTGCTCATTAAATACCTTATTACTGCATGATTAGTGAAAACTATTACCTTTGAGTTGACCAAATAAGAACGGAATTTATTGAGTGCAAATACTACTGCAAGGAACTCCTTTTCAGTTGTAGCATAATTAACTTGAGCTTCATCAAGGGTTCGGCTTGCATAGTAAATGGCATAAGGTTTTCTATCTTTTCGCTGGCCAAGGACAGCTCCAACAGCAAACTCGCTTGCATCACACATGATTTTGAATGGCAAAGTCTAATCCGGGGGTTGCATGATAGAAGCTGTTATTAATGCCATCTTTAACCTGCAAAAAGCAACCATACAATCCTGATTAAAATCAAATTTAACATCATGATTCAAAAGATTTGTTAAGGGTTTAGCAAGTTTAGAAAAATCCTGAATAAATCGCCGGTAAAACCCGGCATGTCTAAGAAAACTCTGCACTCCTTTGACAATGGTTGGAGGGGGCATTTTTTCAATAATTTTTATTTTGGCTCTATCTACTTCAACTCTCCTGTTTGAGATCAAATGCCCTGAAACAATCCCCTCTTGGACCATAAAGTGGCATTTCTCCCAATTCAACACTAGATCATTATCAGCACACCTCTACAAGATTTTAGACAAATTAATCAAGCATGAATCAAAATTAGTGCCATATACTAAAAAGTCATCCATGAAGACCTCCATAATTTCTTTAATAAAATCAGAAAAAATGGCCATCATGCACCTTTGAAAGGTGCTAGGCGCATTACAGAATCCGAATGGCATCCTTCGATATGCAAAGGTGCCATAGGGACAGGTAAAAGTAGTTTTTCTTAGTCATCAGGATGGATTGGAATTTGAAAAAAACCAAAATATCCATCTAAGTAATGAAAGAAAGAATGCTTGGCTAATCTCTCTAACATTTGATCCATAAAAGGAAAGGGAAAATGGTCTTTTCTTGTAGCATTGTTCAACTTCCTATAGTCTATGCACATTCTCCAACCTGTAACAGTTGTAGTGGGTATCAATTCATTATTCTCATTTTTAACAACTGTCACCCCACTTTTTTTTGGTACAACATGCACAGGACTCACCCACTCACTGTCAGAAATGGGGTAAATAATTCCAGCAGCTAGTAATTTCAGGATTTCCTTTTTCACAACATCCTTCATTGTAGGATTTAATCTTCTTTGGTGTTCAATGGAAGGTTTACTATTTGGCTCTAGGAAAATCCTATGCATACAGACTGTTGGACTAATTCCCTTTATATCATCAATTGCATAACCCAAAACTCTTCGATATTTTCTCAAAACTCTCAACAATTTTTCATTCTCAATATCAGTCAAAGATGCATTAATTATAACAGGATATGTTCCATTGGGTCCAAGAAAAGCATACCTTAGGTTGGAAGGAAGAGGTTTAAGATCTACCTTTGGGGCATCCTCTACCTTTAATGATGGTGGTTTAATCTCCAAAGTTTGTACTTTTTCAAGTTAAAAAATTGTGGCTTCAGGATGTGGTGGAGAACTCTTAAAGTGTTGTGCAAAAGCAGCTATGTTGTGATTATCATCATCAATGCTCCCACCATGGACTAAGCAATTTTCAAGAGGTCTTGTGGATAGCTTTTTCTGAAATGCTCTTGAACAATCTCATCAATAATGTTTACCCGCAAACAAGACTCAACTTCTTCATGTTTCCTTTTCATGGCAGGATTGATGTTGAATGTCATTTGATCATCTCCCACTCTAAGTGTCAATTTCTCACCCTTTACCAATTAATGCACCAGCTATTGCCAAAAAGGGTCTTCCCAATAAGATAGGAATTTTTGTGTCTTCTTCCATATCTAAAATGACAAAGTCCACCGGAATGTAGAATTTCCCAACCTTGATAGGCACATTTTCTAGAATGACTTCTGGATACTTAATTGAACGATCAGCCAATGAAAGATACATGTTTGTGGGCTTCAACTCTCCCATATTCAACTTCTCATATATTGAAAGTGGCATTAGGCTAACACTAGCTCCAAGGTCACATAAGGCATTGGCCACACAATTATCACCTATATGACAAGGAATGGAAAACACACCCGGATCTTTGAGTTTGGGAGGTAACTTCTTTTGAATTATAGCACTGCATTGCTCTCCCAAGTTGATGGTGTCATAATCTTCTAGCCTTCTCTTGTTGGTAAGAATCTCCTTTAAAAACTTGGCATAACTTGGCATTTGGGATAGTGTCTCAGTGAATGGCACATTGATATACAACTTCTTTAGCTCTTTAAGGAATTTGCCAAATTGTTTGTCTAGCTTATGCTTGATGAATCTTTGAGGGTAGGGAAGGGTGGGCTTGTAAGGATCAGGAAGGATGTATGGTTTCTCTCCCTCATCTTGCTCACTTTTGCTTTCTTCTTCTTTTTCATTTTTCTTGCTCTCAACTGAATTTTCTTCTTTTGTGCTCTCTTTTTCTTCTCTCTTGTTTTCACTCTCTTAACCAACTTTCTTACCACTTCTCAAGGTCACAACCTTACATTGTTCATGAGGGTTTTGTGGTTGGCTAGGTAGTTTGCCATAGGATTTGCTTCCCGATGAGCTTGCTTGTTGAGCCAATTGAGTCTCCAACATACGATTGTGGACTTGTAATTGATCCATGGTTTGTCTCATGTGTTGCATTTCTTCCTCCAATTTGTTATTCATCTTACTTTGTTCAGCAAAAAATTTCTCCATCATGCTTTCCAAGGTTGGCTTCGGTTCATGAGGTGGAAGGGATTATTGTGCTCTTACTTGATATCCAGGTTGTGGCTGCCTTGTGGGCTGAAATTGAGGCTGAAATTGAGGTCTATTCTGCTGCATATACTATTGGTTATGACCATAATTTGAGCTTTGACCTTGTTGAGCAAAAGTTGCTTGTGGTCTCCATGTTGAGTTATTCACATTAGAGTAAGAATTTCCCATAGGTTTTTGTTGATAACCTCCTGCATAAGCAACTTGTTCTTGCAAATAATCATCACCATAAGAAGAGTAATCAACTCCACAACTTTGAGTTCCATCTGTGTAGGCAACTTGTTGCATAGTTGTAGGAGTTGAGGTTGTTGCCTTTGTGCAAAAATCACTAAGAAGCTGAGTCAACTGATCAAATCTTGCATTCATGTAGCTAACTGAGTCAAGTTCATAAATCCCAGTCTTCTTTGGCTCAAGTGCTCTAGGATTCCCCCATAAATGGGTATTATGAGCAATCTTCTCTAATAGATCATAGCATTCTTCTCTTGTCATTCTCATGAAATCTCCTCCTGCTTGTGAATCAATTGTGTTTCTTATGGCTGGAGTAACTCTGGTGTAGAAATTCTAAACAATCATCCATTTGGGTTTTTCATGATGAGGACATTACCTTTCAAGCTCCTTAAATCTCATCCAAGATTCATACAAATTTCAATCATCTCTTGGCTTAAAAGCTACCATCAAATTCCTCAAATGAGTGGTCTTCCCAGGTGAAAAAAATTGAGATAGCTGCTCCCAAGTAGCTATAGTAGCTTGTGAAAGTGAGTCATACCACTCTGATGCTGAATCTCGAAGAGAGAATGGAAATAAGGTGAGCCGAATCACTTCATCTGAAACTCCAGGCTGCCTTTGTGTACCACGTATCATCAAAAATTTCTTCAAATGAGAGTGAGGATTTTCAAGTGGACTACCTCCAAATTGTGAATTCTGAACCATTTGAATGAGACCAGTCTTTAACTCAAATTGATTAGCTCCAATAATAGGTCTGTTATCTCTCACATCTGCACATCTAGGAAAAGCATAATCTAACATGGATCTTCTCTGAGGATCATTTTGATTAACAACTTCATTCTGTCTGTTTTGCTCATTTCCTCCATTATCTCCACCAATAGCTCTATTTTGATTCTCCATATTTTCAATTGTCTCCTCTTGCTCAAATCTTTGTTGTTCTTCTTTTTATGCTTCCTTTCTTCTCTTGTATTCCTTTTTGTTGGCTCGACAGAATTTTTCAATTTCAGGATTGAACAACAATTCAGTATCACTTATGCTTTTCGATCGTCTCAAAAACAAGAAAAGTGCCTGAAAAACACAAGGAACAGTAGTGAAAATAAAAGAAAATAAAAATTATAATCAGCTTAAAACAATTACAATCCAACTTAAAAACAAATAACTCCCCGGCAACGGCGCCAAAAACTTGATAGTGTGTCCGCAAGTGCATGGGTCACAGTAGTATAGTTTTAAAAAAAATAATATCGTTCCCACAGGGAATTATGCTTAAATTGGAAATAAAAGGATAAGCAAATTAGAATGGTAAAATTTAAAGATATAAAATGAAATTTAAAATTTAAGATTGGTATTTGAGGAATTTAACTTAAATTCAAACAATTAACTAAATTAATTAAACTAGATTACCAAAATTTAAATTGAAATTGCCATTTATGAAATTTGGAGGAATTAAATCTAAATTCAATAAAAATTAAAGTGATTCTAGAGATAGGGTTTTCAATATTGTTTGCATGTGGTTTATTCCTAATCTAGCCAAACACATGAGAATTGCAATTTTGAGGGAAATCAATTCTTAGTTCCTTGAAACCTTTTTCAAGCATTTCAAAGTTGGTATTCATTAAATCAAACCCTGTTTTCATGGTATTTCAAACTTAACAACAACCCAATTAATGCTCTAATTGATTTTGGAAAGTCCCCTTAATCCTCTTAGCTTATCTCTAACACCAAGAAAACTAAGTTTATTGCAAGATTATCTATCCCAAATATTCACTTTTCAGTCCATCTATTAAGGATTAAAACTTAACTTAATGAGGGCCCATTCATCAAGTAAGGCAACAAGCTCACAAGCAATAAATCAAAATGTAACAAACCTCATTTAAATGACTAAATCAGTTCAAAAACACAATACAAAGCAATATTTACAAACCCATCTCTAGAATCTCAAATATCTACTCACAAATCATAGTTTCAAGTCAAACCCAAGTGTAGAAATGAAGAAATATTGAAAAACTAAGCTAAGGAATAGAAAAACTCAGTAGAATGATGAAGTATCAGTTGCTGGAGAGTTGCAGAAACGTCCCCTGCTGCTGCTACAAAATGGTTCCCGTGCTCCTCTTCCTTTCCTTCTTTTCATGCCAAAAATCTCTCTCCCTTTCTCCTTTTGGAAAGAAATAGATAAAGGAGCTTTTATATGGTTCAGAGATCTGCCCTAGAATGGGTAAAAAGGTGGAAGATTCCAGAGAAAGTGAGGTATTAAATCAGAGGAACGAAAATGCCACGTCAGCCATTTTCAGTAAAAATGACATAAGCTGAATCGGTTGTATCGCGGGTTGTGAAACCTGCTGCCTGAGAAAAACTGCATATCTGACGATCGACACAACCTGCGACATAAGCTAAATCGGTTGTGTTGCAGGTTGTGTCGCTCACAGCCTTTTTTTAACTCAACTTCAAAATTTTTTTGCAATTCAACTCTAATTTCTTCCAAATGGCTGCTCTGATCAAAATACACCAAATTTCTCCAAATTTAACCTACAAAAAAAATAAATTTCAAAAGTTAAACTAAGAAGTGTAAAATTATAAAATTGACTAAATATATGTTAATATCTATAGTAATAGCTATGAACAAGGGTAAATTATGTGCAAAAATTATACCTAAATGATGATATAAAATGCATGCATCAAAAACATTAAAAATTAATTCAAAATTAAATTTAATATATTTTATTTATAAAAACTTCAAAAATAACTAAACAGTATCTTCTAAATTTTTTTCTTTTCATAACATATAAAGTAATGCTTTTTCATAAAACATTTTTTCTATCCTCCAACCTCAATCTCAAATAATTCTTTACTTTGAAAACTATAAAAATAAATAAAAAATAATATCTTAATTTTTACACTTTACTTTTTGAAAAGTTAATTTGTGTACTCATAAATATATAGCTTCACTTAAAAATATATATAAAAAAAAAATACATGAGAGGATGCATTATTTTCTAATATTGCAATCTATTAAATGAATAATGTCCTTACTGAATAATGAATAATGAATAATGTCCTTAGCTATTTTTGCCAAATTAATGGGAATAATTACTACGTACTAAACAATGGCATAATTCATGGCAGTTGTGGTGGATATCCTAAGCTAGGACAATGATTCTTTATTTCCCAATTATATTTCATCGGTATTAATTACATTACCACTATGCAGATGTGCATGCTTCCATAAACCCAACATTGTGAAATATATCTAACATTATCTTTTGCTTTTTTATAACATAAAATATCAATTTATAAGAATTTTTTATCAATTCAAAAAATAATAATTTTTTTTAAAAATAAACATATAAATATATAATTTAATCACATTTTTTAAGAAGAATATTATATAATTATGATTTTGATTATTATATAATTTTAGAATAATACAAATTCTATTATTTAAAAAATCACAATATCAATGTATTATACTAACTTCACGGACATAAAAGTAAAAAATAAATATAAACCATATAAAAAAAATTAGATTAGATAACATAACAATACAAGAATTAAACAAATTATTATTGAACTAATAATTGACCATTTATCTTATGGCGCAAGAAGTATCAAAAGAAATAATAATATTTATTAGGCTTAGCTTGATGATGGTGTAATATTTGATTTGGACTAATTAATTTGAGTTCATTCTCTTTTTCTCTAGTACAGCAAAGCCCAAATTGGTGTCCCCAATCTTCTTCTTTATTACTAAACAAAAAGAAGCCATCTAAATGTCATAATTTATTGGTGAAACATAATAAGGGTCCTTGGATTGAAAAGGGAAGTTGATATGTCATCGTGTTTTTGATTAACTGGATTGGATGAGTCAGACTAATTAACAATTAATTAATTAATTAACAATCTATACAGGAAATACTGATCTTTATCGGATAATGCTATATATGAGAAGAACATGAAAGAAAGCCGAAAAACTGAAAGCAAGCTTGTATACACCAGCATTCTTAGGTTCAGGTATGGCAACACAGAAGTCGTGGAGAGGGCTAGGGTCAAAGGCAGAGGCAAAAGAGAAAGCCAATGCCAAAGACAATAAGACAAGGAAATGAAAGCTCTTCATTATATCACTACTTTCTTTAGCCTTTAGTCGTTGAAGGGAAGATGTGAAAAATCTTGCATGAATAGATGAGTATATATAGATGAAAGTTTCTCAAAATTCTCTAATGTGAAAGGTTGCCAGGTAGTCGTTAATGGTTACCTTTTTTTTATTTCACCAATTACCAATTCTTCGACAACTGTATATGCATACATTTAATCATTAAATCGTCCCTTCTTTTGAATTAATTTCCAATATCAACTTGGACTGATTCAACTCTTTCAAGCTTCTGTGAGTTGTGATGAAGTTATTCATTTTCACCTCCGAGAGTTAATTAATTTTCTTCTTTCACCACTCTGTTTTTGCTTCAAGGGAGAGAAAGGGTATAAGATTTGTACAACTTTTTCCATTATAAGATAAATACATATATATTTTTTCCTTTTTTGAACTGCCTATTTTCAGATTTAAAAGCTAAAAATTGTCCACATTATCCTTAATTACTGTGTGAAAAATTAATTAATAAAATGAGCAATTAAAATTCAAACTATAAAACCTACTAGTGAATAAGTTAATTAATTTTGGTATAAAAAATTAAACTTATTAGTGAATAAGTTACTAGTGAAACATAATAGATATGTATAAATGCACGCACACTTTTGGCACAAAAAAAAAATAAATCGTTGTAGCTTATGTGATAATAGAAACGTATTTGGATTAAGGATCCTTGAATTAATTAAAAAGAAAATTTCATATGCTATCCAGGATTTGAATTGGTTTTTGTTGTCTTTCTATGTTGGTTTACATTTTGAAAGCTATGGCCTCCAAACTGCACTTTCTATCTTCAGATAACTAGGAAACCTACCAACAGCGGGCATGGAGTCACTGAGATTTTAAAAGTTTGCAGGAGTATAGTGGTAATATTCAAAAATTAATTTTTTTTTTAAAATATCTATAATTTTAATTTCCATATGTTTTAAAATCAAACAAGTTAGTCCTATTTTTAATCCATCAAGAAAACAGTCCCTACTGTTAATATACTGTTAACCCAAATTTCAATTGAAACAATTTAATTATTGATCTTTTGACAAAACTAATAATTTAATCCTTCTATTTTTAAATAATTATACATATGTTATATTTCAATAAAAATATAATATATACGTATATTATTTCTCAAACGTAATAAATATATTTTTTTTATTAAAATATCATGTATGCATCGAATCTAAATTATTAGAATTAAATGTGCTAAAATATAGGCATTGATATTTATAATATATAGATAAATCCATCATGTAACACCCCAAAATTTTATTATTTATGAGTATTTTTGGTATTTTAATTTTATTTGAATTTTAGGAATTTTTTTGAGATTTTTCGGATTTTAAAAATAAAAATATATTTGAAATTCAAAATTTTGTGTCTAGAATCATCTACTTTAAATGAGCTTAGAAAATTCTGAAAAATTTTGAGTCAAATTTATATATGTAAGTGTAATAAAATACATTTATAATTACGATGGTTAAAATAATTTTTTTAATATTTTTTAAAATGTTGATTTTAAATAAATTGGAGAAGATTTTTTTTTTTTAATTGTACTCCATCAATATATTTTAAGTTCAATAATTTATAATATTAAATATTCATTTTATTTTTGAATTTGCAACAATTCCATTTAATTTTTAACAAATTAATTTTGTTAAAAAAAGGTATTTATTTTTATCACTGTAATTTATTTATAACAGTTTATTAACTTTTTCTCTGTTAACTTATATTTTTTTATTTTTATTATTTTTATAAATCACATATTTTAATTAGATTTTCCTAAATTAAATTTCTATGTCTGTCACTACCCACCTAACACATATACATTTCATTGTCCAGCAATTCGAGCAATCTTAAAATATATATAATATTTTAATTAAATTTATCATTAATTAAATTTTATTTAATTATTTTAATTATATAATTGAAAAGGAGAATATACTCCTGCTTAGAATATCCATTATCGATGTCAAATACATAAATGCATATTTAAGGACTTGAAGAGCAGTTGGATTCCTGAAACGGATAAGATAACTTGAGCTGACTATTTTAACAGATATTAGTATTGAACTCACCCGCCCATTGCTTTCTATTTACATTACATGAATGATTAGGTACTCTTACTTATATAAGATAATAATTTAAATTTTTTTATAGAAATGAAAAATATTTTATTAATTAGGCATAAAGTTAATATATATATATATATATATATATATATATATATATATATATATATATATATATATATTCAACATATTATATTTTTACAAAAATTAAACCAATCACTCGTATAAAAAATAATAGAAAGAATTTGAAAAATCTGATAATATTAATAAAGTATGTAAATTGACCATTAGACGGGTTGTGCACTTTACTCTTCGACTCTACGGTCTTTTTTATGAACTGATACATGCATTTTATATAGTTATTTAGGTTAAATTTCATAATCATTTTACTGATTTGTTAGTCATTTTTATTAATTTTATTAGTCATTTAATTAATTTTCTATAATTGTCAATTTCTAGACTAATTTGTAATTTTTGCTTTTGTTTTATAGATTAAATAGTGCTTTTGAGGGACTAAAAAATAATTGTGCAAGTAAAGAGTGATTTCGCAATCCAAAAGTGCTAAAATGAAGCTTGGAAATTGAAGAATGTGAAGTTGCAGAAATATGTACAACTTGTTGCACAGGCTGTGCAGTTTTTACACAGGAATCAGAAGAAATTGTGAACCTGCCGAAAAGTGCACAACATGCTGCACAGCTTATACAGGCCCCTTATGCAGCTTCATGGAAGAAATCTTGCACCTGTCGAAATCTGCACAATGTGCCGCATAGCTAGTGCACTTTTCACGCCTTCTCTTGTGCAGTTTCAAGAAAGGAATTCCCAACTGGCTAAAACTTGCATAGCTTGCTGCATAACCTGTGCAGTTTGGTTGTGCACTTTCATGGAAGACTTCAAAACATGCAGAAACTTGCATAGGCAACATGCACAGCTTGTGCAATCTCACGGTAAGCCTCTGGAAACTATCAGATTTGCACAAGATCTTGCATAACCTATGCGTATCTTCATAAATGAGTTGGAAAGGAGATTCCCCCACATGAATCGTTACCTCACACACACCACTTTAGGGCTTTTGTTAGAGAATATAAATAGAGACTTTTTACCTCATTTGACAGTGGGAAGAAAAGGAGGAAGACAGAGAAAAGGAAATGAAGCAAGCAGCAGCTGACATTTTTCTATTCCTTGCCCAGATTTGGAAACTTCTTTTTTTTTTTCACCATTTTTCTACATTTCTTTTACTGGGTTTCTTTGTTCTTAGATCATTTTCCAGATTTATTGCCTAATTTGCTTAGAATCCTTTGTATTAAATATGGATAGTGATTAGTTTTTTCTAAGATTCTGGAGTTTAGATATGTAATATTTAAGATATTTTATGAATTTTAGTTGGGTAATCCATATTTTATGGTTTTTATGAGGTTTCATCCATTTCTTGTGTACCTAATGACATGCTTAGTGTAGGATCCCATTAAGTATTGTTCATAATCCTTGGTTGAAGCACCGAAAGGAGAAAATTTTGTGATAGATAATCAAGAAATTGGACTGAATTAACTTAGATATAGAGATAGACTAAGGATTAAAAGGATTAATAGATTTATTAAGGAACCTAATGGGTTTTAGTTAATTTCAACTCCACGAAAGTAGGATTGAGTTAATTAAGACACTCATTGTGTCATTCGAAAGAGTATTCAAAAGATTTAAGAATTAATTTCCTTGAAACTCATAATTTCCATGTGTTTGGATAACTGATTTAAAATTCCAAAATAGCTTGAATATGAACTCCTAAACTCCAAAATCACTTTATTATTATTGTTGATTGTTAGTTAATTTTAATTGATTAATACTTTAATTCTTGCCTTATTTCATTATTTTAGTCTATTTCCTACGATTTTAGTTAAATTTTCCATTAAGTTATTTCTTAGTTGAATTTGCTATTATACCCCTAAATTCCTAATCTCTTCCTCTTATTACTTTTTATTTCAAATTTAGCTAAAATTAGTTAATTTTACATGCAGGTTCGAAATCTGGAGAGGGCATATTTCAAAATGTGGAATATCCATTGTTCGGGGCAGAAGCCCCAGCACTTTAAAGTGACGGAGAAGGACTCGGAGTTCCCTTGTGATAGATGAGAGAGGAGTGAATAAACAGCATTGTCGATAAGAGCGAGAGAAAAAGATGGTGTATTTAGGCTGATATTGGTTAAGATTGAGATGATACGTATTTAGGATGATATTGGTTAAGATTGAAATGGTCGTAGAGGGGTATGTTTGCGGATTTGACGAAATTGAGTTTTTACCTCTCTATTGAGCCAAATCAGTTGAGCGAATTAAGTGACAAAATTCCCTCTATGTATAACATTCCTTTCTGGTGCTTCTGATTCAGTTCAATCTATATGGTCGAGATTCTTTGAAAATATGCACACACACATTTGTAGGTCTCGTATACGAGTGGCTGAAGCATGAGATGATCATGTACATCTCAATAAATTTCACTGTCGCAAGTCCCACGTAATAACCCTAACTTACACAGCGGCCAAGGAGTGACTTTTTTTTTTTTGAACTTCTTTAAGATTGCATTCCAAGGCCAAAGAGGCATCAGAGGAAAACCTATTTGAGATCGCAGCTGGTGTATTATCCACCCAGTCTATAGGAAGAGAGTTTCGAAACATCAATCTAGCCACAAAATGAGCAAAAGTATTCGCATTTCTATTGACTAGCGAAAAATCAAAAGAAACGAAAAAAAGACCAGAGGAACTAAATTGCCTTCATATCAGCATCTATCTGCCAGAATAAAACCTTGTGGGGTTGGCTAATTGTGTTGAATAAGTTGACCGAAAGAAAACCACTTGACTGTGCTAACTGGTTTGCATTTAGCACTGCTCTAGCCTCACCTGCTAAAAGTAGATGCACAAAAGAACTTGCCTGCTATTCCATCAATTAGCTTACCATTGTGGTCACGGGCTACAGCAGCTGCTGCCGATAAAAAAGTTCCATCTTTCTATGCTGCATCACAATTAATTTTGATATTACCAACTGGCGGAGGAAGGCATCTTGAGGGCAACGTTGGATTAGAGTTAGGAGGATGTGGAGGAGCTAATACAAAAGGCTGCTGCACAGTTTCATTATAATTTTTACGAAAGCGCTGGGAAGTAGCCAAAGTATTTGGAGTGAACCTTTCAAAGACCGCCTTATTTCTCTCTTTTCATATCTCCCATAACATAATTACGACTTTGATTATAAGCTCCTTGAAACCCGGTTCTTCTCCAAATTCAGCCCATAAAGATTCCCACCACTTTGCAAAGGATCAAAAACCAGTGGGGTTGGGTTTGTATGAACAAATGCTAGCAAACCAGACCGCCCTAGCATGGCAGCACCAAAACAAAGCATGCTCTTAAGACTCAAGACTCTTCATCGTAGATGGAACAGGCTGGATTTATCATGAGTCCCTTCCTAACCAAATTCTCTTTTACTGGAAGGATGTTGTGAATTGCCTTCCATAACACCTTTAGCTTTGGTTGTATTTGAAGGTTCCATGTCTTAGTCCACAAAGCTGAGGGAACTTGGTGGGAATGAGCTGAGGATGTGCTGCAAGATGGCTGCCTCTCTTTATTGATCAGAGTTCTATATCCCGACCGAACTGTATATGTACCTGAATTCTCAAAATGCCAAACAAGAGAATCATCATAGCCGCGAGGGGCTATAGGAATGGACAGAATAGCCTTTGCAATTTATGGATTAAATAACCTACTAACCAAGCCCACGTTCCATTCCATTCTATCTTGATACGTAAGATCAGAAACAATATTAATAGCAGTTAGGCTTTGTTTGGATAGTTGAAAGAAAGTTTAATAAAGTAAGGTATGATAAGGTAAAATATGGTAAGATAAGGTAATAATTTGTTTTATATTTGATAGGAAGATAAAAGTAAAGTAAGGTAAATAAATATTTAATAACATTGTTTTGTTTGGAGAAAATGCATTGGAAAGTAAAGTTAAATATGAATATTACAAATATACCATTTTTATAAAACAATTAAAACATAAAAACAAGAAAGAGGTAATTTGGGTTTTTAGAAATTAAAGAAGGATAATATAAGAATATAAAAATTTTAACCCCACTCAGCTCGCCAATGAAAAATGGAAGGATTTGAAAGGTTTTTAAACCCCCAAAAAACCACCCATCCTATATACTTTCATTCCAAATAATATAAAAATTTCATAAAACCTTATTTTACTGTATGCCAAAAATCCCTCCACCGAAACAATCTGTTAGCAGGCCTTATAACTAAAATTATGCAAACTCGCACCCACGGATTTGACCAAATCAGATTTCCCCTATGTTCATTTGGGTTCCAGGTTCCAGGACATCCCTACCAGCTAGTAAACCTTGCCATATCCAAGAGCTACGACAACCTATTGTAGCACTCCAAAAAGAGGAATTTGGAAAGTACAAACCTTTGATGACTCTGCTCCACAAGTTGTCATTATCAGTAACAAGCCTCCAGCTCTGCTTTGCCAAGTAAGACAAATTAAATTTCTTGAAATCCTTAAACCCCATGCCTCCTGGAAACTTTGACCGGCATGCCTTAGACCAACTCATCCAAATCAACTTTCTCATTATCCTTTTTTCCCCACCAAAAGTTACATACAAGACTATTAAGCTGATTACAAAAGGATTTTGGGTAGAGAAAATTTGCCATAGAATAAGAAGGAATTGCACTAAGGATAGCTTTTATCAAAATTTCTCAAAGCTTTTGACAGATAATTCATATTTGCAGTCAATTTTTATCAACAAGAACAGAGTGGTTTTTTGTTGAATAATAATACTTTTTGTTGAATTGTACATCAAAATTCTTCTAGTCAACAAAAAACTACAAGTCAGGCGAAGAAGTCGCCCCCTACTCAAAAGGGGCAAAAAAAGCCTTAGATTGAGGCAAAAGAAAACTCGAAGGAGGAAGGCTCGCAGGACCAAGCAGAGAGGAATTTCTCTCTCTAGAAATAACTTGCTTATGTGCATTCTCTTTAATTTAAAAAATAATTAAAAATTTTTGTTTATGAAGAGCACTATGTTTTCATGCTTTAGACTTATTTTGTAAATTTCTCTTCGGTCGCTTTAGGCAATAATCTATACTTGATTTCTTGGCGGTAACTGTTTCTTGCACCCCACTCGACTCCCTGGAAAATGCGCATTTGTGCCAAGTCTCCTCTTCACGTGCCTTCGAACATGCTACCTCACCCTTCCCAGAACCATCGCCTATCCTCCAACACCTCCGCCACCGAAATTCCTCGACTCGCTCCGCCAACAAAGACGCCTACTTTGCCTTGATACACATAGTCCGTCACGACATCTATCCTGAACGCACTCTCAACAGGCTCAACCTTCCCGTGAACTCTGAGCTCGACTTCAGCGTCCTACGCACCTGCTCTGACTCTCCTTCCGAATCTTGACGCTTCTTCACATGGGCCCGCGCCTATTACACCCCCACTTCCGTCGAATACGGAGAACTCGTCAAAACCCTTGCTCGCTCAAAACGATATGCTTCGATGTCGAAAATCATTACCCAAATGAAAAAGCAATACCCCCAATTCAGTATTTCCACTGATACGGTGTGTTCTATCATCAAAGAGTATGGGAAACATGGACACATCGATCAGGCCGTGTAGGTTTTTAGTAGGTGTAGTAGTTTCAATGGTGAACAATGTGTTGATGTTCTTTTTGCTCTTTGTGAAGTGAGAATGTTCCATGGAGCTTATGCTTTGATTAGGAGGATCATTAGGAAGGGTTTGGTTCCTGAAAAAGAGGACTTTCATGGTTCTTGTTAATGGGTGGTGCTCCAGTGGGAAGTTGAGGGAGGCACAGCAGTTTTTAGAGGAAATGATTAACAAGGGATTTAATCCTTCTGTGAGAAGGAGAGACTTGGTGATTGAAGGGTTGTTGAATGCAGGGTATTTGGAATCTGCCAAGAAAATGGTTATCAAGATTACTAAAGAGGGCTTTGTACCAGATGTTAATACGTTTAATTCTTTGATGGAAGCTGTTTGTAAAGTAGGGGAGGTTGATTTTTGTGTTGATATGTATCGTAGTGTGGGCAAGTTGGGGTTTTGTCCTGATATAAACACTTAAAATATTTTGATTCCTGCTGTTTCAAAGGTGGGCAGGATTGATGAGGCTTTTCGGTTATTGCACAATGCGATTGAGGATGGGCATAGGCCATTTCCTAGTTTGTATGGGCCAAGAATCAAGGGGATGTGCATGAGAGGTCAAATTGACGATGCCTTTTGTTTCTTTGGTGAAATGAAGGTGAAAGGGCACCCTCCAAATAGGCCTGTGTATACAATGTTGATAACTATGTGTGGACGAGGAGGCAGATATGCGGAAGCAGCCAATTATTTGGTTTAGATTTGACGCCAATTTCAAGGTGCTACGATATGGTTATTGATGGGTTGAAGAATTGTGGGAAGCATGATCTGGGTAAGAGGATAGAGCAGCCGGAAGTGTCTCTTTGCAGTGTTTGATTGTAGCAGTTGATGACTACAATTTCTGCATTACGGATGGATTTTGGTAGAAATGTGCAACATTGAGCTCAAGGATGATAGAAGTGCTGCTGAATATGAAAGCTGGCTGATTTTGGACAGGTAGATGCCTGTCTATTATTCCCTACTTTTGCAGTTGGATGCCATTTAGTTCTTATTCACCATTTGGAAATGCTCAAATATTATTGTTATTTAAGTTGTTCAGTTTTCCTAAACCTGTCTTTTGTTGCATGTAATTGAGCCTTGGAATTCAGACTTGGTCTTTTTCTTCTTCTTCTTCTTCTTCTTCCTCTTTTTTTTTTTTTTTTTTTTTTTTTTTTTCATGAGCTCTTTAGTTCTGTTCAACCTCAAGTCCAATTTCAGTATTCATGATTGTTGAAAGCTTGTCCTTGTTAATCTGATTGTGGAGTTGGAATTATATCTCTACTTTGTTTGGCATTGGCACATAGAATTTACAGTTGATCAAAACAAATCTACTCTAGTGGTCATTACCTGCAATTCAAATTCTTGGTTCAAATGACTCTGTTGTATGGGATAGTGTTTAGTTGTCCTAATCCTGGTTAGATCAGCTTAAATTCTGGTTTTTTTTATCTCTAACCTTGATGTACATAGTTGTTCAAACTGGGAAGGGCTTGTATCTGATCATTTGTTGGATAAGCTATCTTTTTTATGATTACTGGTCAATGGTCATTCTCTTTTCTCTAACATCTGAAGTCTTTAATTGGACTCTCATGTCTTTCCACTTGTTGTACAATGTGGGTTTATTATGAATCATTCGTTTCCAATTTGCTTACTTTAGAAAATTACACGATTGTGTTGTTTGCCTTGGGAAAAAATGAGAGGAAAAATTCTCGCCCTTTTTAGTTTCATGCTTCCAATGATCACCACCATTTGCACTGTCAAATTGAGGGGGCAAAATAACAGAGTTTTTATTTTAGCGATTCTGTTCTGCCGGTTTCTACAGGTATTGATTATCAGTCGCTGCTCAGTCTTCAGATACATCCACCGCTTGCTTTCAGATCAGGTTTAATACCTCCGCCACCTATGATGTTAAGCAATAGATGTGAGACAGGAGAAAGTGAAGTGCTGGCAGATTATTGTGTGAGATCTTCATCTGAACATTGTGTCTCCAGATTGTTCTTGGTGAATTGCTCCCATTGTGCTTTTTTCTGCAGCAGTGGAAAGAACTGGGGTTTTGTTCCCAACCACAGAAACGAGATTATACCAGCACTGAAGGGGTTATCTATTGCCACACAGAATAACAGAAAATAATGGTTTTCAAGGAGAGGTTTTGGTTGGTCATCTTCAAAGCTAGCTATGATCCAATCCAAGACGAGTTTAGTAGTTCTATTGCTGTAGGACCATGGGGACATGGGGACAGAACGACCTTATTCTAGTAATTCTATAACTAAATGGAGAACAAACGGTTGTGGCAGAGTGCATACAACATTAAAAACCTTGTGGCAACAGGAAAAAGTTTCCTTTTGTCTGTCTGCAGATCATGTCAATGAAGTAATTGTTATCCATCATGTAAGTTAACAATGTTGAATTCAAGCAAGACATAGCACAGATCTCTCAGCAAACTTGATAATAAATTATCTAGTGCTAGTTCATCATACCAATGATGCAGTCACACACACATATATGTATATTTGTTTGGTGTTTGGACCTTTTTTTGAAGGAAAAGAAGCCATCAAGATCTAATTTAAACACCCTATTTTATAATATCCTTCATCTGTCTTGCCATTTTCTCTCTCTAATAAATTTTTAATTTCATTTTGAACTGGTTCATTAGTATAATACTATGCATGGTTGCTTCCGAGCTTTGTGCCAGCAGCCACCATCTAAATCTTTATTGTATTGATGATATATATTTGTCAATATAAAGTAGGTGTATAACGGAAAACAATCTTATTTTAAAATGCAACTTTTTATACATTTTCCAAGAAGTGGTTTGGGTTGGTTATCTGGTTCAAGCTATGGCACAATCTCGGTTGAGTTGGTGATTTGTACGGTTCAAACCTCGATGAGTGCGACCATGGAGACGCAGCAGCTAACGTTCTTTGCTTATAATATAATTGAAAGCCCCAGATAGTAAGCACTCTATAATTGTATCTAAACTGGTAGGATTTCGGAGTTTGAATCCTAATTATCTTGCACTTCTGCACTTTTGTTCTGTTTTATAGTCTTTTTATTTTTACTTCTGCAATTTTGCTGTTGTTGGGTTTTACTGTTGTTGGATTAGTAAGTTTTTACTAGCCTAGGTTGTGTGCAAGAGGCGACCTATTTTTTTTTTTTTAATGGAAGATAGATATGTAAACATATAAGTACAGGGAAAGGACAGGCTTCTTAGTAAAACTGTAGCAATTTTATCAAAGTACGCTAATCTTTATAAGTTCACACACGTACTTATCCACAAACAGATATCAAAACCTGAAGAACCAAGGGACGGTCTATTAACCAGGTTTTAGTTGGTAGTGTCCATGTACAGTTTTTCTTGATCTCTTTTTCAATATTAAATGACTGCTTTTATATGTGTGTCTAATTTCATTGAGCAGGAAAAATGGGTGCATCATTTGTGAGCTAATAATGGCTTCTGGACAATGTCTTGCAATAATTATCCAAAAAGTTCAATCAGAAGTTTAAGTTTTCGTTTGGTTTTCTTGGGAGTGGTTCGAAGCCTTTTTTGGCTTTACCTATAAATATTTATATATTTTGCAAAGTGAAGTCATCGAATTACATTCCATATGCAGTGGCGTCTATTTAACATATTGAATTCTAAGCAAGAGCATAACCCCCATTATTATTAAGAATTACATTCTCTCTATTGAATTCTAAGCAAGAGCATAACCCCCATTATTATTAAGAATTACATTCTCTCTCTCTAACTAGTAGAGAGAGAAATTTCCTCCCTCGTTTTTCCTCTCCTAAGGCATTTGGCCTATGCCTTCCTCTGCCACATTGGGGCAAGGGGGACTTCATTCCCTGTCCGAAAAGCCGGTTATGCCCTCCCAACTTTTGGACAATGTTTGTGCATAAATAGTGTTATTTTCGAGTTTTTGCGGTAGATCTGGCGCCAACTATAGAGAGTTTTTGTTGATCTACTTTGGATGATATAGTTTGCATGTAGGTCTGGCTTTGTCTTGGCATTGCATGGTTGGAGTTTCTCTGGGTTGGGCTATGGAGGGTGTTATTATTTTAGTTGTGCTTGGTACCTCTGGGATCGTCTAACTGTTCGACTGGTTCTTGCATTTGCCTACTGACTGGAGTTGACCCTTAAGGCTAGAAATGCTAAGAGCTTTGCCGTGCACTGCCTCGCCAAAGACTGTTGTTTCTGTTGTTGGTTAAGAGTCTGTTAGGTCTAGGGCCGTGAAAGAAAGATACGCTTGGGATTTTGACTGGTTTCTTTGTTAAAACTGGTTTCTTGAGCAAGAAAATGATCTCATTTTTCTTCGTTTGGTTCACCTTCCCTGTTGCTACTGAAAATGCGGTCGACAGCTGGCCTAGTGGAGACAATCTCATCTGCATCTTTCCTTGTTTGTGGACCTTAAGGGCTTCTTGTTGTAAGCTTTTAGTCTTAGGCCTGTAACTCCTTTTTCTAATCAAATGATTTTCTATCCTTTCGGAAAAAAAAAAAAAAAAAAATCTAAGCGAGCATATTCCATTTTCCACGTCTTGAGCATCTAACTAATTTTTTTTTTTTAATTCTTAGTTTTACTTCAAGTAAAAAAATGAAAACGTTGGTCAAATCAGAGTGAGACGAATCAATTTGATTCTTAATTTAACTGAATTGATTGTTAGTTTGATTAAATTTATGGTACACTATTTCTTTTATCCAAGTGTTCTAGTAAGGCACAAAGAGAAAACATCTGTTTATTTAATTAGTAAAGATACACCAAGAAAACATCTATTCATTTAATCAGGATATGCGAGCTCAATTATTGGCGACACTGCAGGAAACATAATAACTAAACACAATTCTTAAACAGTAAGCTGCACTGATTTTCGGATGGCTGTTTTATGCATTCTCAAACAGTTTCTGAAGTTTTTCCACGACATCCTTGTCCAGTTGGAAGGCCTTAGCAAGAACATCAGGATTAATGGGTGGATCAGGCCCAAAGATTGCATCTGCTATAGTGATAACACCTGGGTTTTGGCTGCTTAGTCCAGCAAAGGCAACCGCTTTCGTCTTTGCAATATTAAACTGGAAGTGAATGAGACCAATTGGAAATACAAAAACATCTCCAGGGTATAAGACTTTGGAGATAAACCGATTAGGGTTGGATGTCACAAAGCCAACATGAAGGGTGCCTTCCACAACCACAAGGATCTCTGTGCCACAAGGGTGAATGTGGGGAGGGTTTAAGCCACCATTGGGTGCATAGTCTAACCGAGCGAGAGAAATACCAAGAGTGTTGAGTCCTGGTAGCACATCAACATTCACGAGGGTGACATTCGATCCAACTCGATTTGCTGTATTTCCAGGAATATTGAGTCCCGAAAAGGAGAAATCTCCAGCTACGGTAAGGTTTGGGTTCTTGCAGAACTTCCCATTAACAAACACTGCATTACATAAAAGTTATTGTCAGTATCCACTGAACGTGCATATAACAAAATAAGAAAAAGATTTCTATAGAGGAAATACTATTCTTTATTGGATAATACTATGACAGAAAGGTGAAACAAAGAAGAAAAACTTAAAGCAACAGTACTGCACCAGCATTCTTAGGTTCAGGTATTGCAACACAAAAGTCCTGGAGAGGGCTAGGATCGAAGGCAGAGACAAAAGAGAAAGCCAAAGCCAACAAGAGAAGGAAATGAAAGGCCTTCATTTTGTGACTATTTCTCTAGCCTTTAGTTGTTGCGGAGAAGATGTGAAAAATCTTGCATGAATAGATCAAGTATTTATAGGTGAAAGTCCCTCAACTACTCCCCGTGATCTACACGCTGATGAAAGATTGCCAAGGGGAAAAGCTTACCTAGTCTTGGACTATGACAGATTTAAAACACAGATATGGGGTCCACTTATTTTTCATGTGACTCCCACCACCATTTATGCTGTATTTTGAGTCCATTACCATTGCCGAATAGTTGTTAATGATTAATTATTATATATTTAAGGGTAAGCTATAATTGAATCTTTGAAAATTAACAAAGCCTATAACTGAGTTTTTATATTCAAAACCAAGTAATTTAGTCATTAACATTTTAATAAACCTATAAATTAGCTATTACCAGTAGTATTATGATTAATTCTACATTAAATTTAGCAAAAATACAAAAAACGTTTTCAACTCTATTTTCAATTTGAAAACAAATTAGTTTAAAGTTTTATTTTAATAACAATTTGTGTCCATATTTTTTTTCTTTTTTTATATACAGCAATATAATATATTATGTGAAATTTAATATTTTATATGTGTGTATATATAATTATTTATATATTATTTGACATAATTAATAGAATTATACAAAATTATAAGGGCTTGTTTAAAAATAGTTATTCTATTTAAGGATCATTTGTAAAATATATGGATGATTTTGTAATTAACCAAAAATTTTAAGGACCTTAATGCAATTAATTCATATTTTAATAATTTAAATTTGCAATTTTTTAATTTAATGGACTCACATTTTAAAAATATAGGGACTAAATTGTTAATAAACAAAATCTTAGGGATTAAATTATTTTCTGATTAAAAATAAAGATAATGGCATTTTAGTTATATTTGTTAAAATTAATGGTAACTTAATGAAATTTTAAGGGTAATAACTAAATTGTAAGTTTTGTCAAATTTTAGATACTTAAATCGCTTGGTTTGGAAAATACAAAAATTAAATTGTAAGTTTTGTTAAACCTCAGAAGCTAAATTGTATTTTACCCTACATTTCATCATCCCTCCTTTTGAATTAATTTTCAATATCAACTTGGACTTGCTCAACTCTTTCAAGCTTCTGTAAGCTTTGATGAAGATCATTTTCACCTCCTAGAGTTTTAATTTTCCTTTTTCACGCCTGTTTTTGGTTTTAAGGGAGAGAGAGGATGGAGGAGACATATATGGTAAGAGAGAGAGAGAGAGAAACGGGGAGATAAAAAGAGCTATAATATATTGTTTACAGTGAAACATGCTATAATATATTGAGAAAAATGGATGAAAGAACCATTTTATTTGACGAAATTAAATGTTGGGATATACTGATGTGATTATCAAAATAGAAGAGTAAAACTGTAAACAATGATAATATTTAGGGATTAAAGAATAATTTATCTAATTAATTAATAAAATAGGTAATTAAATTCAAATTATAAAACATTTAGCTAAAAAATTTTAATAATATGTTATAAAAGCACTAAAATTATTCACAATTTAACAATTGATGTGGCCCAACCGCAAGTGCACGGGTCGTACAAGTAATACAGTAAAGATATCGTTCCCACGAGGAGTTGAGTTAATGATTGAATTTTTGATATAAAAGTTGACTAAATTGAAGTATTTTTGAAATTAAAGTAATGAATTGATGGGTAATGGAGTATGAAATCTAAATGTGTAAAATTAATATTCTATTCAACAATGTATTAATTAAACTAAAATCGCATCAAATTGAAATAAGCAAGTTCAAATATGGCAATATTCAAAATGGCAAGTAATTAAATTCGATTAGAAATTAACAATGGTAAAAAGGCGATTCCGGAGTTCGGGATTTCATATTCGAGCTATTTTGGGATTTTAGATCGGTTATCCAATTTTATGAAACTTATGGGTTTTAAGGAGATTAATTCTTAAATCCTTTGAATTCCCTTTCGAGTGAGACAAAGAGTGTCTTAATCAATCTAATCCTACTTTCGTGGACTTAGAGTTAATTAAGACCCATTAAGTTCTTTAATTAATCTGTGAATCCTTTTAATCCTTAGCCTATTTCTAGGTCTAAGTTAATTAAGTCCAATTTCTTGATTATCTATCACAAGGCCTTCTCCTTTCGGTGCTTCAACTATGGATTAAGAACATTACTTAATGGGATCCTACACTAAGCATGTCATTAAGCGCACAAGAAATGAATAAAACTCATTAAGACCACAAAATATGAATTACCCAATCAAAATCCATAAAATATCTCAAATATTACAACCCTTACTCCAGAATCAAAGGTAAACTACTCACTATCCATAATGCTTACAAGATATATTGAGTTTAAATGGAAATAAAGCTTTAATCTAAGCTAAGGAATAAGAAATTAAACACTAGAAATGTAGAAAAATATAAGGGAAGAAAGAAATCTGCAAATCTTAGTTGAAAATGGTGTGGAAGGTGAAAGTGTCTCCTCAAATTCTGCCTTTCTTCTCCTTTTCTTTTCTGCTCCTTTTGTTTCTCCCCCATTAAAATGGGAAAATGGGACTATTTATAGTATTTTCTGACATGGAGCCCTAAAATGGTATGTTCTAGGAGGAATTATCTGAGGGAATCTTCTGCCAGCTCATTAATGAACTCTTTATGGGACTGCATAAGTGGACTGCATAAGTCATGCAGTCCCTTATGCAGTTTTCGGCTGTTTCTGGGTCACTTATGCGAAACTGCATGACTTGGTGCATAGGTTATGCACAATTCCGTGAAAGTGCATAAGGGAGGCGTGAATGTGCATAAGGGAGGCGTGAATGTGCATAAGCTATGCAGTCTCCTTATGCACATTTCGGCTGGTTCTGGAACAGTGATTTTTCTCCTTATGCAGATCTGCATAGCTTATGCGGCAAGTTATGCACAGTTTGGTCAATGCATATTTCAGCTTGAAAACTTGTTTTTGACATCTTTGGCTGTAGAAGACACTCCTCAATGGCAAAATTCTCTTCGGTCCTTCAAAAACACCATTTTTCCTACAAAACAAAGTAAAAATTACAAATTAATGCAAAATTGACAACTATGAAAAACTAACTAATTAACTAATGAAATTAGCTAAAAATGACTAATAATCAAATAAAAATGGTTATAAAATTAGACTTAAATGACTATGCAAAATGTATGCATCAAATACCCCCAAACTCAAGCTTTTGCTTGTCCTCAAGCAAACTTTAAAATGTGATGCAAAACTTTTAGGGGTGCCTTATCCAAAGAGCTATGAAAGTCACCTATTAAAGTAACTTAACACACCTTCAGCCATACCAGCAATCCATATACCCATCCTTCAAAATGCAAAGAATTTAATGCTTATCCAAGCTTTCACCGCTTAGCCATCAAGTCAATTATCATTCAAAATCCCCAAACCAACAAATCAAAAGAGAAAGTCATGCTCAAAAGGAATTCTAGGACAATCAATAGGCAAAGTGTCTCTATATAGAATGATGGAATTAAATGAATGGATAGATAATTTTCCAATCCCATAAGCAAATTCCCTACTCCTATCTCCACTAATGTAACAAGTACTATCAAGAGATCAAATGTCTTTTTAGGGATGTAATGGGGCCATGGGGTTCAAAATGAGGCTAAGAAGAAAGATGGGTAAAAAGTATTCAAAGCATGAGAATATTTTCAATTTTGAAACATAAGGTACACTTTATTATATCTGTTTCTCTTTTTTATATAGGAGAAAGAAATACACAATGAGGATTGTCAAGTGCTAGCATATTTTACAAAACACATAAAATGGAGGGACATTTTGATACTTTAGACTTGTATTTTGCATTTTCTTTTGATGCTTGTCCCTAAAATTTGCCACCCCCAAACTCATTTCTTTTAATACTTTGGGTGGATTTCTTTCATTTTGAATGGCAATAGTGAAAAGCACATATACTAGCATTTTTTACAAGATGACAAGCATTTCTTCTCCCTTTTGTTGTATATTTTTTACTTTACTTATATATATATATATATATATATATATATATGTGTGTGTGTGTGTGTGTGTGTGTGTGTGTGTGTGTGTGTGTGTGTGTGTGTACCTAATGTTGTAATAATTATTCTCATGAAAAGGGTTGGAGTGTTTGGTTCATTGGCTAGGTAACAATAAGGATTTCAAGAAAAATTAGGGATAAAAAGGCTCAAAGGGGTTTGCAAGGGTAAATTTTAATTGGGAAAAAGGGCCAAAGGTTTAAAATGAGAAGGTTTAAATCAAAGAATGCCTAATCATTTCTCTCTTCAAGTACAAGCTGGTATTTCGCCTTGAAAGGTTTAGAAAATTTGTTCTAGGATTGGTGAGACATCATTTGACTACCTTATATCCAATAATTCCCTCTAAACACTTCCATCTCCAAATGACTAGTTGGGTGGCTTTTTGGCTAAGAAGATATAGGCAAGGGATAGACACTTCAAAACCTTGCACATCTTAGGAAACTTTCAATCCACAAACCCAACTAAAAGGTGAGTCAAATCACTCTCATAGGCACATTTTCAATACTCAAGGGATTTGGCAAAAGATTTTAATGCATGATGCATGATTTCTAAAATGAGTAATGCATTAACTAAATGGAGGAAGTCTATTTGTCTATTTGTGTGCAATGTGTACAATTTGTCTATTTGTATATGTGCTATGTGATGTATAATGCGTATGTAAATGTGTAATGTGCTATGTATATGTATGTATGGATGTGTATGTAAATATTTACAATATATGTAAATGGAATGGGATGAGATGCTCCTATACTCAAAATGTGAAAAATAAAGCCAAAAATCAAAATGTGCACCCCCAAACTCAAAATTGGACATTGTCCTCAATGTCTCAAGTAGTAGATAACCAAAACTCAAAGCAAATAATATTGACCAGGAATTGTAAAGATTAAGAGCAAAAAGAAAGAGTTACCTGGTATGGAGCAGAGGAGAATGCAAGATATAAAGGGATGCATAAGAAGCTGCACAGGTTATGCAGAGTAAAGTGATGTCCAGATCAAGTGCATAAGTAGGGTGCATAAGCCGTGCGGTTCGGCATGAGTGGCAATATGGGTTGCATAGGCTATGCAGGACATTTGCATAAGGGGAATACAACCTGTGCAGTTCTGCATAAGTAGCAGAAAGGGTTGCACAGGCTATGCAAAATATTTGCATAAGGAAATTCATAGCCTGTGCAGTGTATACAAAAGCTGCTGCATGAGGATTGGCAAGGGGGAAATGTACAACCAGCACTAGAAGCATTGAAATATATACAGAGTATGGGCAAATATATACAAAAGGGCAATAAGTGCAATGAAAATCAAAGAAAACTAATGTAATAGCTATCCAATAAAACTTCAAGAAAAACAGAATTTAAAACAAACTAATTCAAAACAAACAAACATAATTCAAAACAAACTATAAATGTTTGAACATATTTACAAAGGAAAAGTCCTACAAGTTGGAACAAAAGTAAAACAAAAACTAATCTAGTTCTATTGTTTTGCCCTTATCCAAAGATGTTGCTAAGGAAATTTGGTAGGCTGTAGTTCTTTGTCGAAATAATGGTGCTGGAGGAGGTGATGGAGGTGGAGGTGGCATACCCAGAAAAAGCATAATTTGCTTCACCATCTCCTTCAACTCTTTCTGCTTGTCCCTGGTTTCCATGACAAGGTCAAATAGTTGATCATGACGATCCTTGAGTGTATCAAGACCAGTGTCAAGCTTCCTATCCACAAAATATATATCATCACTAAGCCTTTCAAGATAGGTGAATAAGGCTTTAGTGTTGAATGCAGGAGGGGCTGTGGATGAGGAAGGTTCAGCTGTAGGAGGTGTAGGCTGAGCAGAAGCTGCTGGGGTGTCCTGTGCAGGCTGAGGGGGTGGGGTAGGTTCAGTAGAGTGCTGTGGGGCTGATGGAAAAGGTTGGGCTTCTGGTTGTGTAATGGGCTCAGTTTCTGCTGCAGGTTGTGCAATGTCAGAATGTGGCAAACTGAACCCTGTTTTGGTTAAGTGTGCAGTATCAAAATATAAAGTGTCCACAAGTGCTGGTATTGGGTGCTCTTCAGGATTAAAACCAAAATGCTTGGCTATGACAGTTATGAGCCCACCCAAAACAATGTCACCTATGGATTTGGTGGCAATATGCAGCACATGCTCACAAAAGAAATAACCAGGAGAAACCTTGACCTTGTGAAATGCATACCATAACATAAATAATTCAGATTTCCCCACAGCACCAGAATTAGTCCCTCTGCCCAATATGGTGCTAGCAATCAGCCTATGAATGAACCTAAGTGCAGGGTCAAGTATTTGAGAGGTTTTTGATCTCCCAGCAGAGAAAGTCTAAGGTTGGTTGGTAATGATTCTCCAGAATTGTGCAGCATTCCAAATACCCTTGTTTGCTACCTCTACTCCAGTATGTGGCACTCGAAATAACCCATCAATTGCAAACCCAAAAATGCTATGAAATTGGTCCAATGACAGCTCTCTATTTTGCCCCAAACATCTAAATTTCATAATTGGCTTATGGTCTACATCATGCAATTTGAGGGTAGCAGAGAATGAAGAAATAAACTCCAAAACTAGAGTTGGATAAACTATCTCCTGCTTATGCACAAATTCCATCCAACCCATAGCATCAAGATATGTAACTACATTGTCAAATAAACCAAGAGATTGTAGAGAATCGGCAGATATATACCTAGTGGGTTGTACCCTCCTATCCTTGAGTCTCTTAAAAGCTGCCTTTTGAATTGTATCAGGAAGAGGCCAAGGTAACTTTGATACCTGTGAAGCTACTGAAATTGGCTTTTTGCTGGAAGAGGGTGTGGAGGCTAGAGCTTTTGGCTTTTTGGGTGGTGGTTCCGACAATGGGGTGGGTGGTTCTTTGCGTTTGGATAGAGGAGAGGCAGAGGACATGGGTCGCACAGATTTCGACCGGATTTTTCGTTTGTACGTGGTTGTGGGAGGTGGTGGGGGTGTCGCTTGTGGAGGGGAATCGGGATTGGGAGGTATCGTTAACAATGGCGAGACCTCGAGAGGAGAAGCTGGACGGGAATGGGGAGGCGACTCCATTGCTGATGGAGAGGATGGAGAGATAAGGGCGGAAATGCAAATGCAGGGGGAAGTTTAGTGTTTATGTGGTGAAAATGCTAGTGGAGAAGAAGGGAGAGAGGCAATGCCGGAAGAAATGGAGGTTGAAGGACGGTCGTGGATAGAAGAGTCGGGAAGTGGAGGTGGGAATTTTGGTTACCGAAAAGGAATTTGATTTGAATCGGGTTTGTGTAGAAACTGCATAAGTGAAAAGTGATTTATGCATAACCTGTGCACTCTTTTATACATGTTTCAGAATGATTTGAACTTCAGAGAAATAGCTCATGCACAAGTGCATAAGTCATGCACTGTCCTTATGCACTGTTCGGCAGGTATTGAAATCTTGGGTTGGTGGTCATGCAGTTGTGCATAAGTCATGCACCTTCCTTATGCACCTCTCGGTGGGTTTTGGTGTTTGGAAAATGTGGTTATGCAGTTGTGCATAAGCTATGCACTCTGCTTATGCATGTTTCGGTGACTTTTGAAATTTGAGGAGTGAAGTCATGCGGGAGTGCATAAGTTATGCACTCCCCTTATGCACCTCTCGGCGGATTTGGCTTTTCAGAGAATCGGGTCATGCAGAAGTGCATAGGTCATGCACTCTGCTCATGCACCCTTCGGCAACTTTTGGAATTTGGGTTGGTGGTCATGCAGGTGTGCATAAGCTATGCACTCTGCTTATGCACTCTTCGGTGGGTTTTGAGATTCAGAGTGTGAGGTCATGCAGAAGTGCATAAGCTATGCACTCTGCTTATGCACCCCTCGGCAAGTGTGGAATTTTCGGATTTCTGGTCATGCAGAAGTGCATAAGTCATGCACTCTGCTTATGCAGACTTCGGCAGAGAGAGAAAATGAAGAATTTGAAGTTATGCAAATGTGCATAAGTCATGCACTCTGCTTATGCAGGTTTCGAAAGATATGAAATTTGACAAAATTAGGCTATGCAGAGTTGCATAAGCTATGCACTCTTCTCATGCACTTTGCAATATAAATGAAAATGGCAAGAATTGTGGTTATGCAGGATTGCATAAGCTATGCAGTTGCTTATGCACAATTCAACAAGATTAAGATTGCAATGGAACATGATTTGCAAGTGTGAAAAATACCCTAGAATGAAGAAATATAATTCCATGAAGTATAAACCATGAGAAATTTTCATCAAAAACACATCAATACATACAAAATTCATAAAAAATTTCATCACACAAGCATGTAAAAGTAAATCCTGCATAAAAGGCATTTGTGACCCATGCCATTTTGACTCGAATTCTGCAAATCAACATTTAGCACATTAAAAACTCAATAAAATCTGCATAAAGTTGCATCTATTCACAAATGATGAACTCCCTAAGTCATGCCAAGAAAATGCAATATTGTCCACCTTGAATCCACAACCCAAGTAAGCTCAAAACTGCAAAAATGGCTCACTTACCACCATATTAACATTAAAAGCACATATACTTAAAAGTCACACACCCCACCTCACCAAAAACACAAGCCATTTACTGCAGACACCCTTTTTGCTGCAGATTCCACTTTTCCTCTCTGCATAAACCAGGTAGCAGACCCTGCACTGGTTATGCAGCAAAAATCAATCAATTTGTAGGAGATTTAAAGAACATAATTTCAGGTTAAGGGTCACTCCCCAGCAGTTCACCAACCTTCCTCCATTGAAATATATCTACAAGGGACAAAATTCAACAATGTCAAAAATTGAATTTGGGGAGATTCAAGATAAAAACAAAAGCAATGAGAATAAAGGTAAATTAGCAAAAGCAAAATAAAAGGACTTGGGATGCCTCCCAAGAGGGCTAATTTATAGTCCTTAGCTGGACTTTTCATGAATTTCACTGAAAAGAGGTGAGGGATTGGAGAGCTTGTAACAGCTTACTCCCTTTATTGGGTCTCCAGATATGTAATGTTTCAATCTATGCCCATTGACCTTAAAATTCCCAGATTTTTCACTCCAAATTTCAATTGCTCTATAAGGGAAAACTTTAGAAACTCTATATGGACCAGTCCACCTTGACTTAAGTTTTCCAGGGAACAATTTCAATCTTGAGTTGAACAACAAAACTGAATCACCTTCTTTAAATTCCTTTTTCCTAAGGTGCTTATCATGCCAAACTTTAGTTCTTTCTTTGTAAATACGGGCACTTTCATAAGCATCCATCCTCAATTCCTCAAGCTCATTAAGTTGTAATAACCTTTTCTCACCAGCTTGCTTAAGATCAAAATTCAAGGTCTGAATGGCCCAATATG
Organism: Hevea brasiliensis; assembly: GCF_030052815.1. Taxonomy (NCBI): domain Eukaryota; kingdom Viridiplantae; phylum Streptophyta; class Magnoliopsida; order Malpighiales; family Euphorbiaceae; genus Hevea; species Hevea brasiliensis. The sequence continues at coordinate 4,871,797 of NC_079497.1, read as the reverse complement.
CTCTATGTTCTAGCTCCACAGGTAAATGACAAGACTTACCATACACCAACCTAAAGGGAGTAGTTCCTATAGGGGTTTTGTAAGCAGTCCTATATGCCCATAAAGCATCATCTAGTTTGATAGACCAATCTTTCCGAGAATTGTTCACTGTTTTCTCCAAAATATGCTTGAGCTCTCTATTAGAAATTTCAACTTGTCCTGAAGTTTGAGGGTGGTATGGGGTAGCTATCTTGTGCACTACACCATACTTCCTCATTAAGCTCTCAAATTGCTTATTACAAAAATGGGAACCCCCATCACTAATTATAGCCCTAGGAGCTCCAAATCTACTCAAGACAAATTTCTTCAAAAATTTCACTACAACTCTAGCATCATTAGTTGGAGTTGCAATAGCTTCCACCCACTTTGACACATAGTCAACTCCAACTAGGATGTATCTATTACCAAATGAAGGAGGAAATGGCCCCATAAAATCTATTCCCCAAACATCAAATAATTCCACTTCAAGAATATTATTTAGGGGCATTTGATCTCTTTTTGACAAATTTCCACTCCTTTGGCATTTATCACATTCCAACACAAATTTCCTCACATCCTTAAAAAGATTTGGCCAAAAGAAACCAGCTTGCAAAATTTTACTAGCTGTTTTAGAGATTCCAAAATGTCCTCCATAATCAGAAGCATGGCAATGATGCATAATACTTTGTGTCTCTTCATCAGGAATACATCTCCTTATTAAACCATCACAACATCTCCTAAAGAGTAAAGGATCATCCCATCTATAAAATTTCACCTCATGTAAAAACTTTTTCTTTTGTTGCCATGTCATACCTAGAGGTAAAACTCCACAAGATAGATAATTCACAAAGTCTGCATACCAAGGTAATTTAGCAACAAAAGAGAAAAGTTGTTCATCCAAGAAAAACTCATCAATAGGGAATTCATCCAATTCTTCACCATCCAATTTCAACCTACTAAGATTATCAGCAACTACATTTTCAGCTCCCTTCTTATCTCTAATCTCCAAATCAAACTCTTGTAACATCAGAATCCACCTAATGAGCCTAGGTTTAGCCTCCTTTTTACGGAGCAAATACCTGATGGCTGCATGATCTGAAAATATAACCACCTTTGAGTCAATAATGTAAGGTCTGAATTTTTCCAATGCAAAGACAATTGCTAAAATTCCTTTTCAGTTGTTGCATAATTTGTTTGAGCCTCATCTAGTGTTCTACTAGCATAATAAATAGCATAAGCCTTTTTGTCCTTTCTTTGACCAAGAACAGCCCCAATTGCATAGTTGCTAGCATCACACATAATTTCAAAAGGTAGGCTCCAATCAGGTGGTTGCATGATTGGTGCAGTGATAAGAGCTTGCTTTAACCTGCAAAAGGCATCTAAACACTCTTGGTCAAATACAAATGGTGTGTCATTACTTAACAAATTAGACAAAGGTTTGGCTATTTTAGAAAAATCCTTGATAAAGCGTCTGTAGAACCCGGCATGTCCTAGGAAACTTCGAATTCCTTTGACATTGGTAGGAGGAGCCATCTTCTCTATCACTTCAACTTTGGCTTTATCAACCTCTATTCCTCTGTTAGATACCAAATGTCCAAGCACTATCCCTTCCTGAACCATGAAATGACACTTTTCCCAGTTTAACACAAGGTCGATTCGCACTTGTTGCAAAACTTTAGAAAGGTTAGCCAAGCATATGTCAAATGAAGATCCATAAACAGAAAAATCGTCCATAAAAACCTCCATTATGTCTTCAATGAAATCTGAGAAGATTGCCATCATGCACCTTTGAAAAGTGGCTGGTGCATTACACAACCCAAATGGCATCCTCCTATAAGCAAAGGTTCCATATGGACAAGTAAAAGTGGTTTTCTCTTGATCATTTGGATGGATAGGGATTTGAAAAAACACGAATATCCATCTAAATAGCAAAAGTAAGAATGCCTAGCCAGTCTTTCTAACATCTGATCAATGAAGGGAAGTGGAAAATGATCTTTTCTAGTGGCAACATTTAATTTTCTGTAATCTATGCACATTCGCCAACTAGTTACTGTTCTGGTGGGAATTAATTCATTATTTTCATTTTTGACAACTGTCATTCCACCCTTTTTTGGGACAACATGTACTGGGCTCACCCAAGTACTGTCTGAGATGGGATATATGATCCCTGCATCAAGCAACTTCAAAATTTCCTTTTTAACAACTTCTCTCATATTTGGGTTCAACCTCCTTTGATGTTCAATAGATGGTTTACAATTTTCTTCCAAACTAATTCTATGCATGCAAAAGTGTGGGCTTATTCCCTTAATGTCATCTATGGTGTATCATAAGACTTTTCTGAATTGTCTCAACACTCTTAACAACTTATCAGCCTCTAAAGTACTCAAATTTGCATTTACAATTACTGGATAAGTGTTATTGGTGCCAAGAAATTCATACCTGAGCTGAGAAGGAAGTTGCTTAAGTTCTACCTTAGGTGCATCTTCTTCCTTGAATGATGGTTGCTTAAATTCAACTTTTTCCTTTTGTGTGAGTTGAAAAACTGGAGCAGAAATAAATGGTGGACTACCCTCTAAGTGTTGAGCATATGCAGCCACATGAGGGTTGTCATAGTCTATGCTTCCTCCATGAACCAAACAAATTTCAAGTGGATCTTCTGGATATTTCTTTCTGAAGTGTTCTTCAACCAGCTCATCAATAATATCAACTCTCAAGCAAGTATCAGCTTCAGAATGATGTTTCTTCATAGTGTTATTAATATTGAAAACCAATTGCTCTTCACCAACCCTAAGAGTCAGCTTTTCTCCTTTAACATCAATCAATGCTCCTGCTGTAGCTAGAAAGGGTCTTCCCAAGATGATTGGGATATTAGAATCTTCCTCTATGTCCAAGATGACAAAATCAACAGGTATATAGAACTTTCCAACCTTCAGAGGCACATTCTCCAAAATCCCTTCAGGATACTTAATTGATCTGTCAGCTAACTGAAGAGAAATGTGGGTTGGCTTAAGATCTCCCATATTGAGCTTTTCATAAACGGAGAGGGGCATAAGGCTAACACTAGCCCCTAGATCACATAAAGCTTTTGTAGAACATGATTCCCCAATGTGGCATGGAATTGAAAAACTCCCTGGATCCTTGAGCTTTGGAGGAAGTTTCCTTTGGAGGATAGCACTACATTCTTCTGTCAAAGCTACAGTTTCATCATCTTCAAGTTTCCTCTTGTTTGAGAGAATTTCTTTCAAGAATTTTGCATAAGAGGGCATTTGTGAAAGAGCATCAACAAATGGCACATTTATGTAAAGTTTCTTCAAAACTTCTAAGAACTTCCCAAATTGCTTATCAAGCTTGGCTTTGTGAAATCTTTGTGGAAAGGGAAGTTGTGGTTTGTAGGGTTCAGGAGGTATATATTTCTCTTCCTTTTCTTCAATTTCCTCTTTACATTTTTCTGTACTCTCTTGTCTTTCACTCTCATCAGTTTCTTTCTTATTTTCTCTCTTCTCACTATTTTCACTCTTCTCATCATTTATAACTTTCCCACTTCTTAAAGTAATAGCTTGACACTGCTCTCTTGAGTTTTCTGGTTGACTTGGAAGTTTTCCAAAAGATTTAGCACCTGAGGAAGATGCTTGTTGTGCAATCTGGTTTTCCAGCATTCTGTTATGTGTCTGCATCTGTTCCAGCCTTGCTTTCATCTCTCTCATCTCCTCATTATGCTTATTTTGGTTAGCAAGAATCTGTTGTAATAAAGCTTCTGTGGTGAAACTTTGTTCTTGCTGTTTTGGTGGAGGGTTCATATTTTTCTGCTGAAAATTAGGCAATGGTTGCCTATTTTGCTGATATGGAACTCCTTGTTGCTGTTGTGGTTGAAAATTCTGATTTTGAACTTGATTTTGCTGATTTCCCCATGAAAAGTTGGGATGATTCCTCCAATTTGGATTGTAAGTTTGAGAATAAGAATTCCCCATATGTTTGTTTCCATAATTACCAACATATGCTGCTTGTTCCCCATAATCTACTCCACAGCTGGTAGTTTCCTCTGCATAAGCCACTTGTTGTGAACTTCCAGCTGATGATGTTGAACTAACCAACATAGTCAAGTCTTCCATCTTCTTAGCCAAAACATTAGTAAGTGCATCAAACTTTGCATTAATCATGTTGAATGGATCAAGATCATACATTCCAACAGCTTGCCTTTTTTGAGTTGGAGCTGGTCCTCTTGGACTACTCCAAAGATGAGTATTCTTTGCAATTTTCTCCAATAGCTCATAAGCTTCATCTTCATGCTTCATAATAAATTCTCCTCCTGTTTGAGCATCAATAATCCCTCTAATTGCAGGAGTGACATTGGTGTAAAAATTCTGGTTTATCATCCATTTTGGAATGGCATGATGTGGGCATAATCTCTCTAATTCCTTCCATCTTATCCATGACTCATAAAGAGTTTCATCTTCTCTTGGTCTGAAAGCTGTCATTTGATTCCTCAGTTCTTGAGTTTTTCCAGGTGGAAAATATTGTGCAAGAAATGCATCAGTGAGTTGCTCCCAATTTGTAATGGAGTTGTGAGGTAAAGAATCAAGCCAGTCCAATGCTCTATCTTTCAAAGAGAATGGAAATAGCTTCAATCTTGCTGCATCATCAGACACTCCAGGTTGTTTTTACATGTCACAAATCATAGCAAACTTCTTCAGGTGTGTGTGTGGATTTTCAGAAGGATGACCCCCAAATTAAGAATTCTGAATCATTTGAAGGACTCCAAAATCCATCTTGTTGCTATTTGCATCAATTCTTGGTCTTGCTATGCTCTCTCTCAAGTCATCAAAACGAGGAAAAGCATGATCCATCATACTTCCCCTAGGCAGATTAGCATTTACTACCTCTTCACAATGGGCTGCATTTTTATTGTTTCGATCATTTCTAGCATTACCACCAATTCTAATTCTTTCATCAGCCATGTCTGCTTCTAATTCAGTTTCTCTCAAAGCTTCTTTCCTTCTTCTGGTTTCTTTCTTGTTGGCTTTACAAAATTTCTCAATTTCAGGATTAAACAGTAAGGATGTGTCACTTGTGCTTCTAGCTCTTCTCATAAAAGATTAAAAGTACCTGAAAAAGAACAAACAAACACAAAATGAAAAGATAACAAAGATAAGACTATAAACAACTAAAATAATCAAGAATTCAATCTTAAACAAACAACTCCCCGGCAACGGCGCCAAAAACTTGATGTGGCCCAACCGCAAGTGCACGGGTCGTACAAATGTCTGATAAAGATATCGTTCCCACGAGGAGTTGAGTTAATGATTGAATTTTTGATATAAAAGTTGACTAAATCGAAGTATTTTTGAAATTAAATTAATGAATTGATGGGTAATAGAGTATGAAATCTAAATGTGCAAAATTAATATTCTATTCAACAATGTATTAATTAAACTAAAATCGCATCAAATTGAAATAAGCAAGTTCAAATATGGCAATATTCAAAATGGCAAGTGATTAAATTCGATTAGAAATTAACAATGGTAAAAAGGCGATTCCGGAGTTTGGGATTTCATATCCGAGCTATTTTGGGATTTTAGATCGGTTATCCAATTTTATGAAACTTATGGGTTTTAAGGAGATTAATTCTTAAATCCTTTGAATTCCCTTTCGAGTGAGACAAAGAGTGCCTTAATCAATCTAATCCTACTTTCGTGGACTTAGAGTTAATTAAGACCCATTAAGTTCTTTAATTAATCTGTGAATCCTCTTAATCCTTAGCCTATTTCTAGGTCTAAGTTAATTAAGTCCAATTTCTTGATTATCTATCACAAGGCCTTCTCCTTTCGGTGCTTCAACTATGGATTAAGAACATTACTTAATGGGATCCTACACTAAGCATGTCATTAAGCACACAAGAAATGAATAAAACTCATTAAGACCACAAAATATGGATTACCCAATCAAAATCCACAAAATATCTCAAATATTACAACCCTTACTCCAGAATCAAAGGTAAACTACTCACTATCCATAATGCTTACAAGATATATTGAGTTTAAATGGAAATAAAGCTTTAATCTAAGCTAAGGAATAAGAAATTAAACACAAGAAATGTAGAAAAATATAAGGAAAGAAAGAAATATGCAAATCTTGATTGAAAATGGTGTGGAAGGTGAAAGTGTCTCCTCAAATTCTGCCTTTCTTCTCCTTTTCTTTTCTGCTCCTTTTGTTTCTCCCCCATTAAAATGGGAAAATGGGACTATTTATAGTATTTTCTGACATGGAGCCCTAAAATGGTATGTTCTAGGAGGAATTATCTGAGGAAATCTTCTGCCAGCTCATTAATGAACTCTTTATGGGACTGCATAAGTGGACTGCATAAGTCATGCAGTCCCTTATGCGATTTCATTGTTTCGGGTCACTTATGCGAATCGCATGACTTGGTGCATAGGTTATGCACAATTCCGTGAAAGTGCATAAGGAGGCGTGAATGTGCATAAGCTATGCGATCTCCTTATGCACATTTCGGTGGTTCTGAACGATGATTTTTCTCCTTATGCAGATCTGCATAGCTTATGCGGCAAGTTATGCACAGTTTGGTCAATGCATATTTCAGCTTGAAAACTTGTTTTTGACATCTTTGGCTGTAGAAGACACTCCTCAATGGCAAAATTCTCTTCGGTCCTTCAAAAACACCATTTTTCCTACAAAACAAAGTAAAAATTACAAATTAATGCAAAATTGACAACTATGAAAAACTAACTAATTAACTAATGAAATTAGCTAAAAATAACTAATAATCAAATAAAAATGGTTATAAAATTAGACCTAAATGACTATGCAAAATGTATGCATCAACAATTGATGGCTGTAAGAAGTTACGTATTTAAATATTGTTAAGGGCATTTAAATAAAAAGTTTAATAACACTGTGTGATCCCTCTCTTCCTCTCTTGTAATGCAAAGCCCAAATTCGAATCTCCAATCTTCTTCCTTATTTAGTAAATGGAAAGAAGTGGATCAAGGGTCGTTAGATTGCAAAGAAAATGATATTTACGAATAAGTTTTTGAGACATAATAAAATTTATAAATTAGTGTGTGACTTATTTTTAAATAAAAATTTAATATTTAAATTTTTATTTAAATTTTATTAACAAATTAATTTTTATTATTTAAATTAATCGTTAACTATTTTTTAATCTCAAATTTTATTTTATTAACCAAATAATCTATGTACTAAAATCAATGTTTAAATAATTATTTAAAAAATAATTCACAATAAATAATATATTTTACTAAATTATTAAATTTATTGACCAAATTTAAATTTAAAGATTAAATTATTACTTAAAAAAATTAAGGTTTGATTTGTGTGTAATACAATATTTCAGAAATTTATTTGTAATTTAAGCAAAAGAAAAGTTCATGCTATGGTGGATTTGGTTAATTCATAATTGGATTGTAATAAGACTAATTAACTATTAATTAGTTACACCTAAAGTGTGATATATTTTACTGGCAAGAACTTTGAAAGTTGATGGAAATTAAATACTTAAAGTGACGTCCCTCCAAAAATTAACACCAAATTTCCACGATTTGTTGATTTTTGTAGTCTTTCCATATAATGGTTTTCATTTCGATTTATAGTGATGGCCTTCACCTAACTATACTTTCTATCTTCAGCTTTATCTATTCAAGCTTTCTCTTATTTTATTTTATTATTAGTTTTTTAAAGTCCATTACCACAAAACATATATGTACCAGAGAGTAGGGATTACTTAGAATTTATTTGGCATTACAGCTAAAACTGTAATTGAGGGAAAAAAAAAAACCTCTTTAAAAATATTAATCGAAGAACATTAAAAATTAATTGAAAATTAAATTTAATATATTTTATTTATAAAAACTTCAAAATAACTAAACAGTATCTTCTAATAAACCGTTTTCTTTTCATAACATATGAAGAAACGCCTTTTTCATAAAGCAGTTTTTCTATGTTCCAACCTCAATCTCAAATAAGTCTTTATTTTAAAAATTATAGAAGTAAATAAAAAATAATATCTTAATTTTTACACATTACTTTTTGAAAAGTTAATTTGTGTACTCATAAATATATAGGTTCACTTAAAAAATATAAAAAAATACATGAGAGGATGCATTATTTTCTAATATTGCAATCTATTAAATGAATAATGCCATTATTAATTAGCACTCTCTCAAATTTCCTTTTTTTTTTCTTTTCTTTTCTAACAAGGAACGGTTGGATTCCTGAAATGGATGGAATCCTTGATCAGCTGACAATTTTAACAAAACTTTTATTGGACTCACTCACTCATTGCTTTATATTACAAGAATGATTAGGTACTCTTGCGTTTATAAGACAATAATGAACCCCTAATTCAATGCTAATTATTCATAACTGAGATTTTCAAAATCAAGAGATCCTTCATTGGCTGATTGTATTTTCTCTAATATTTAATTTATCTGATTTTTTTATTTTATTATTAAGCATTCTGTGTAATTTTTGTTGGGTCTCGTAAGAGTAGGGCTGCCAAGTATTTGTATTTTATTTTGTTTTCTTATTTGTTTCTAGTGTTTCACTTTTAAAAAAAAAAAATAATATAAAAGTTACAAGCCCATATTTCTTTGTGGAATTAATAGTTGTGATGTCTATTAATCTAAATGAGATCCACTTATTAAATATGTAGATTTCATATGTTTGTATTTTAAATTTATATGATAAATCGGGTCAATACAAAAATTTTTTCTATTAATAAAATACCAAACCAGAAATAAGAATTCCAAAAAAAAAAAACTTACACATAGACATGGCTTATAAATATCTTTTTAGCAAGAATTTTATTGAGAAAAATAGAGAATAGTGAGTCTCTGGGCTCCCCCCCTTCCTTTTGATTTTTCCATATCAATAAAAAAAAAAATTCTTGCTTATAAAAAAAAAACTCATAATCAATATACTACTAAAATTAATGTCATAAAAACCTATGAAAATTTAGCTATTTTAGCCAAATTAATGTGATTAATTACTATTAAACAATGGCAAAATTCATGGCAGTTGTGATGGATATCCTAAGCTAGGATAATGATTCTTTGATGCCACTTTTCCTCGGTATTAATTACATTACCACAATGCAGATGTGCATGCTTCCATAAACCCAACATTGTGAAATATATCTAACATTGTTTTTTGGTTTTTTATAACATAAAATATCAATTTATAAAAATTTTTTATCAATTCAAAAAATAATAATTTTTTTAAAATAAATATATGAATATTATAATTTAATCATATTTTTTTAAGAAGAATATTATATAATTATGATTTTGATTATTATATAATTTTAGAATAATATAAATTCTATTATTTAAAAAAATCACAATATCAATGTATTATACTAACTTCACGGACATACAAGTAAAAAATAAATATAAACTATATAAAAAAAATTAAATTAGATAACATAATAACGCAAGAATTAAAAAAATTATTATTGAACTAATAATCGACCATTTATCTTATGGCGCAAGAAGTATCAAAAGAAATGATAATATTTATTGGCCTTAGCTTGATGATGGTGTAATATATGATTTGGACAAATTAATTTGAAAAGAGAAGTTGATATGTTATCATGTATTTGATTAACTGGATTGGATGAGTCAGACTAATTAACAACTAATTAATTAATTGATTCCAATTAAAATGTGATAGTGATGAATCCATTTCAAGAGTGAAGTAAGTTGTTCTTTTTTTTTTTTTTTTTTTTTTTTTACACTTTTAACTATCATATTTGGATTACCTCATTTTTAAACATCATTTTGATTGAATCATATTTCGATTTATCATTCATATCTTATATGGGCCAAAGCACAAGTGTATTTAGATTTTATTTTAGAAAATTTCTGGGTGAGGCCCATAACTATGGGATAATGTTACCTCAGCCAGAAATTTGTAAACAAAATTTAAGAATTGATAAATTTCATTCTCTTTAGTTAATTTTTAGAGTGAAGTTAAGACTGATATTTTTTTTATATGGTATTAAAGCCTCATAGATATTCATGTTTGCAAATTTTATGTTTTAGATGTTTATGTTTGGAAGTGAACACTATATTATCCTATTTTAATTTAGGATAGGAAATTTATATTAAATATAAGAGTTGAATTAACTTTTAAAGTGAAATTACGCTTGGTCTATTTCTCTGCATAATCAGAATCGATAATTTAATTGTCAAGCAACTTTCAATAGATATTGAAATTTTGGTCCACTGACCTGCTGAAAAATAGCCGGAAAGCTTATTTGACAAAATTCCAATATTTCATATTGCATCCAAAATAAACATAGACAACAGCGCGTAATAGGAAACCATTCTTTTGTTTATTCTACTCATGGCATTACAACAAGGACTATTGAACAACGTTATCAAACAATTAAGGTTACTGTTCTTCCTTTTTTCTTTTTCTTTTTTTTTGCCATGTCTCCCTACTTGTTGATACCATCAAACTTCACCTGAAGATTATTGACAACTTTCTTATCCAGCTGGAAGGCCTTAGCCAGAATATCAGGATTAATAGATGGATTATAAGATCCAAAGGTGGCATTTGCTATAGTGATAACTCCAGGATTTTGGCTGTTTAAACTAGCAATGGCAACTCCATTGGTCTTTGCAATATTGAACTGAAAGTGAATCAGGCCAATTGGGAACACAAAAACATCTACTGGGTTTAGGACTTCACTGATAAGGCGATTGGGGTTGGATGTGACAAAGCCAATGGAAAGGGTGCCCTCAAGGACTAAAAGGATTTCTGTGGCATGAGGATGAATGTGGGGAGGATTTAAGCCACCATTCTATATGAGCAAGGGAGATACCAAGAATGTTAACTCCTGGTATGTGCTCAATGTTTGAGAGGGTTACATTTGATCCAACTTGATTCCCTATATTTCTAGTAAATATTGAGTCCCGAAAAAAAAAATGTATGCATGTGTAGGACAAAATTATGATAGAAACTTGAACGAAAGCAGAAAAACTGAAGCAAGATTACATAAACCAGCATTGAAGGGGTTATCTATTGCCACACAGAAGTCTTGGATAGGGCTGGGGTCATAGGCAGAGGCATATGAGAAGGCCAAAGCCAGGAGTGCGAAGGCTAGAAGGAAATGTGTAACGCCCTCACCGTAGGTAGTCCGTACATTTTACTGTTCCGACGACTAATGTCTGTTCGGACAGTCAGGATGTTTGAAACTACACTTAAACTATAGTGAGGAGGCATAAATTAATGAAATAAATATTAAAAAAATATAGGAAAAATTTTGAGAAAATAAAATAAAATTTAGAAAATTTATTAATTGGTATAAAATAATAAAAATAACCCGATGAGCACCATGAAGGGCATTTTGATCATTTCACCCCTAGAGGTGAATTTTGACCTAAATGTCAAATTAAAATTGGAAAATAAAATAATTAACATAAATTAAATTTATGAATTTGAATTTGGAAAATGAGAAGAGAAAAGAAAAGAAAAGAAAAAAAAAGAAAGCTTATAGAAATTTTAAAATTTAAAGTACACAATAGAATATATATATATATATATACCCATTAGAAGACAAAAGCCACCAACTCCATCTTCTTCTCCACTCTTTCTCTCTCTCTTCCTCTACATGGCTAGCACCATTGTCTCCCCATTTCCTCCATTGTTATCAAGTTTCCAAGCTTGATTTCCCAAGCTTTCACACACCAAAACCCATAGCCCACTTCACAAAAAATACTCCCCACACCCTAAGGAAGCTATAGACACCCATTGTAAGCAAGAAAATTGAAGTAGGGAAGCTCAAGTAAGGTCAGTACACTAATCCCTCTTCTTCTCTTTATTAAACATGAAAAGCATGTTTAGCCAAGCATAAATATCATTAAAACAAAAAGAAAATCTTGAGGAAAGAATTCTTGAATTTTTGGCAGCCATGGAACTTGAAGTTTGTTGCTTTTAAGTGATGAAAAATGGTTCCATAAGAATATGTGATGAGTTGAAATGTTTGGGTGTTTAATTGTGTAGTGTTTGTGAAAATTTGAAACTTTGAAAACTAGGTTTGTGTAAATGTTGAGGACTTTGTGTAAAATGTTAAAATTGACCTATTGAGTTGAGATTGTTGCTTATGGAAGTGTATTGCATACAAATTGAAGTAAGGAAGTTGGAGGAATTGAGATATTGAGAGTATTCAATTTTCTGTAGGTTTAGACTCAATGAGTCCAGTGGGTTTATTGACCCATAACTCAAAATGTGTGACTCCAATTGGTATGAAGCCAATTGGAGGTGAAATTAGACTCAACATAGCCCATTTTTCATGAAGAAACCATGCCCAAATTCTGTCCAAAACTTGATCTAAATACTGCCCAAATCCGGATTACCCTGCACCAAACCCAGAAAATGACCAAATGAACAGTACGGTCATAACTCTCTCTATACTGGTCCAAATAACCTAAAATTTACATCAATGGAAAGCTTAGACATAGGGCTACACTTTTCATGAAGACCACTTAACTCAGTTTTGCCTTTTAACCAAATCAAATTGTTAGCACAATTTGAGTCACTAAAATTGCCAACCCAGAAATTGTCCAAAATACTGTTCCTTTGGTATGCTTGACAAGTTTTGGCAAAAATGTCATAACTTGGACTCCAAAGCTGAAAATTGAGTGAAACTAGTGCCAAAAGTTTTATAAGACATAGCACAACAATTTTTATGTTTTGACCAAGCTCTTGAAACCATTGCATCCTAGGGAAAATATTAGCCAAAGTTAGGAATTGAAATCTGGAAAATGTTAAGTTGAAGCCAGAATGCCATTTGATACCCTTGTGTTCATTTGGCCATAACTCCCACTAGGAAATTCCATTTGAGATGTGCCAATATGATCTGGAAACATGATACTTAGGGCTACAATATTGATTTAGACACCTTTGCCAAATTTTAAGTGTAAAGACCCTAAAAAGTGGGTCAAACATACTGCCCTGAAATTTGGTTATTGCCTTTATAAGATTGAGAGTCCAGGTTAATACATTGACTATAACTTACTATACCAAGCTTGAAAAATTATAAAATTGTACCTGGGAGTCCCTAAGACATAGAGGAACATATCTTGTGAAGGGACCTAAGTCTAAAAATGACCATAAAATGATCAAATGACTGGTTAAAGTTTATTGACCACGAATTGTAAACTCTGGACAGCTTAGAGGCAAAGGGACCAGTTATGGTATTTTGACCATAACTTGAGTTCTATAACCCCAAATTTAGTGATTCAAAAACTGAAATGCAAGTTTAAACATAGAGGAGCATTTGTTATGAAGGAAGTGTGACCAAATAGACATCCTAACCTAGTCAAATTCCTAGATAAAGATAACACATCAACATGAATATAAAGAAAAGTTTATGAGAAAAATGCTATATATGATAATTAAAATACTCATAAGGATAATTAAATATTAAAAATAATATGAATATGTAAATTGGGACTAATGTCCTATTAATATGAAATTAATGGTACCAATGAACAGTACCAGAAAATAGCAACAGTGAATAGTGCTAAAATAATTAAAAATATTTAATTGCCCATAGTATACCTAGAATTATTTATTTAGTTTGGATATATTGGTATAGCAATTAGAGACTACAGATAGCAGTACTGCATACCGAGAAAATCATGAACTAACAAAATATGTCTGGTATGATTGTTCTACAGGCTATATGCCTACTTACTGGCCATTGTGCCTACTTTATTTCTGGCTTTACAAGCCTGACAGTGGGTCTCGTGCCCGACAGCTGGCCTCGTGCCTGACAGATATATACTGGATAGACATATGGCTATCTAACCAGTATAGACCCTTGCATCCAGCTTTTATAATTTGTTATAGGTTTCTTGGGCACTGATAAAAATTAATTGAGACTTAAAATACAACAAGTAATCATAAAAGATCCCGATAATGTTAATTGTTTCCAAAGTATAATAAAAAAAAATGTAAAAGACCCAGAATTACGAATTGCAATTATTATTTCAATTGTTAAATTATTGTTATTATAAATTATACACCACTAAGCGTTATGCTTAACGCGTTGGTTTTCCATCGCGTAGGTACTGGAGATCAGCAGCCATCATAGCAGCAGTCGCCACAGTAGTGTTCGGACAGAGTTCCGACCAGATTTGCCACTGTCCAAAGTCACCTCATCGATCTTTTGTATTTTGGTAGGGCCCATGTATAGACTAGTATTTTGGTTCATTATGTCTAGTCATGATGTATTTCATTTTGGACTTGTAATTAAACTTTGAGATTGAAATGAAAACTTGTAATTTATTATCTATGAATTTCTATATGAATGCAATGGATGATACTTCATTTTTAGATCTCATAAATACTTGTAAATGATATGATACACGAGAATATGATATGGAAATGTGTGAAATGAATATGGACATGTTAACAGGTGATTAGCGGAACTCACCAGATGCTAATAAAATAAGAGAGGCTCTGTCCGGGTCTTCACAGAAATAAGATATAAAAAAAAAAAAAATTCTACACATATAATACATGTTTTAAATGACATCAAAAGTTTACAATAGATATGATAAAACAAGATAGGGTTCTCCGGCACCGAATGTGGTATTTCTTGCTCGGCTATATAGTAGACGGGTAAGGGGCATCACAAAATGAACATTCTTCATTTGATCAAACTGTCTCTAGCTTGCTATAGCTTTAATTTTGGTGTGAGAAATCAAGCATTATCACATTTCTATTTATAGATGAAGGTCTGGATAAACCATGTCTAAATTGTTTACTCGGAATTTTAATTGCTATACTTGAAATAAACAACTTTAAAATTTTAAGTAACAACTCAATTAATATCTAGTCTTGCAACAGAACTTCTGTGTTTTTTTGATAAATTCTTGCAACAGAACTAGAAGACAATGTAAAATTTTGGTTGCATAATTATAAGTTTGATGGCTGCTAAATCATTTTTTAATCTCTAATAATGATATGGTGTTAATATTAGGTATGCACATATACAACAACGAAAAATAATAATTTTTCAAGGAGTGGTTTTGGTTGGCCATCTTCTTCAAGCTAGCTATGATCCAATCCAAGACGAGTTGAGTAGTTCTCATGGACCGCGGAGATAGGGAACGAATGACCTTATTCCATTAGTTCTAAAGCTAAACGGAGAACAAACACTTCTAGAATTCCAAATCCTAGGTTGGGAATTTTGTGAAAGGCTTGCTTTGGGTTTAGCTGATTTTTTTTTTATTTTTTTATTTTTTTATAAGCATAAGTTTCATTAAATAAAAAAGAAGGGAAAAACCAATTAATTTGTCTGTATATAATAGTAGGTGTAAAACGGAAAACAATGTTATTTAAAAATGCAACTTTTTATACATTTTACAAGAAGTGGTTTGGGTTGGTTATCTGCTTCAAGCAATCTCAGTTAAATTATACATTTTTATACAGAATCTTGTTTCATTTGGCAAGGAACATGTTACATGTGGGTGGTTGAGGAGTCATCGAGTGCCGAATAATGGATACATCATTAAACATTACAATATTTATCCAAAAAATATTTGTATATTTTGGGAAGTCAAGTCATCGAATTACGTTTCATATATTAGTGGTATTAATTAAACATTGAATTCTAACTAATTAAGAGCATATTCCAACAACTTTGAGCATCTATCTAAAACTTTATGTTATGTTAAACCAAAAAACAACAACAACTACTTGATGTTGAACACAGCGTTATCTCATGGGACTGACCAATCCGCAAGACTAGTGAATCAGTGAAGCAAACAAGTGTAATTATATTTTTGTTAATAACAGTTAAAATAATAATTTGTGCAATGATAATGCATTATTTGTGTTGATTTCAGATCCCCTTCCCTTAGAGAAGTATATGAATAAAAATGCAATACTGTAACCAAAATAAATCAACATATATATATACATATAGGAAAGGCACAACAAGAACACATCTCTTTATTTAATTAGAATAGGCACACCAAGAAATTACATCATTTTATTTGATTAGGATACGCTTGCTCAATTATTGGAGACGCTGCATCAAACAAAACTAAACTTCATTCTTAAACAGCGAGCAGCACTGAATTTAAATGGTTGTTTTATGCATTCGCAAACAGTTTCTGAAGTTTTACCACTTCATCGTTGTCCAATTGGAAGGCCTTAGCGAGAACATCAGGATTAATGGGTGGATTAGGGCCGAAGATTGCATTTGCTATCGTGATGACACCTGGGTTTTGGCTGCTTAGACCAGCAAAGGCAACTGCATTGGTCTTTGCAATATTAAACTGGAAGTGAATGAGACCAATTGGAAATACAAAAACATCTCCTGGGTATAAGACTTTAGTGAAAAGGCGATTAGGGTTGGATGTCACAAAGCCAACATAAAGGGTGCCTTCCACGACTACAAGGATCTCTGTGGCACGAGGATGGGTGTGAGGAGGATTTAAGCCACCATTGGGTGCAAAGTCTAACCGAGCCAGAGAAATACCAAGAGTATTAAGTCCAAATAGTTTATCAACATTCACGAGGGTGACATTGGATCCAACTCGATTTCCTGTATTTCCAGGAACATTGAGTCCCGGAAAAAAGAAATCTTCAGCTACAGTAAGGTTTGGGTTCTTGCAGAACTTCCCATTGACAAACACTGCATTAATATATCAAAGTTATTGTCAGTAACCATTGAACATGCATATAACAAAATGAGAAAAAGATTTCTATACAGGAAATACTGATCTTTATAGGATAATGCTATGACAGAAACATGAAAGAAAGCCGAAAAACTGAAAGCAAGCTTATATATACCAGCATTCTTAGGTTCAGGTATGGCAACACAGAAGTCCTGGAGAGGGCTAGGATCAAAGGCAGAGGCAAAAGAGAAAGCCAATGCCAGAGACAATAAGACAAGGAAATGAAAGCTCTTCATTGTATGACTACTTTCTTTAGCCTTTAGTCGTTAAGGGGAAGATGTGAAAAATCTTGCATGAATAGATGAGTATTTATAGATGAATGTTTCTCACAATTCTCTAATGTCAAAGGTTGCCCGGTAGTCGTTAATGTTTACCTTTTCTTTTTATTTTTTTATTTTTTTTTTTTATTTCACCAATTACCAATTCTTCGACAATTGTATATGCATACATTTAATCATTAAATCGTCCCTCCTTTTGAATTAATTTCCAATATCAACTTGGACTGATTCAACTCTTTCAAGCTTCTGTGAGTTGTGATGAAGTTATTCATTTTCACCTCCTAGAGTTAATTAATTTTCTTCTTTCATCCCTCTGTTTTTGCTTCAAGGGAGAGAGAGGGTATAAGGATTTGTACAACTTTTTCCATTATAAGATAAATACATATATATTTTTTTTTCTTTTTTGAACTGCCTATTTTCATATTTAAAGGCTCAAACTTGTCCACATTATCCTTAATTACTATGTGTGAAAAATTAATTAATAAAATGGGCAATTAAAATTCAAACTATAAAACCTTGGTTAAAAAAATTTATAATATATTATACAACCACTCGATTAAAGTAAAGTAATTTAATTTTGGCACAAAAAATTTAACTTATTAGTGAATAAGTTATTAGTGAAACATAATATATACACACACACACACACACACACACACGCACTTTTGGCACAAAAAAAATAAATCGTTGTAGCTTATGTGACAATAGAAACATATTTGGATTAAGGGTCCTTGAATTAATTAAGAAGAAAATTTCATATGTTATCGTAGATTTGATTAATTGGATTGGATGATTCAAAGTAATTAAGTATTAATTAATTGTGATAGTTATCCTCGGATTATAATCAAGCACATGAGTCGAATGGCAAGGACTTTGAAAGTCAATCAAAAATAAATTACTTAAAGTGATGTCCCTCGAATAATCAAAACCATATTTCCAGGATTTGAATTGGTTTTTGTTGCCTTTCTATGTTGGTTTTCATTTTGAAAGCTATGGCCTTCAAATTGCACTTTTATCTTCAGATAACTAGGAAACCTACCAACAGCGGGCATCGAGTCCCTGAGATTTTAAAAGTTTGCAGGAGTGTAGTGGTAATATTCAAAAATTAATATTTTTTTAAAATAATCTATAATTTCTTCTTTGATATTTGGTGAAATATACAATTTAGTTTTCATATTTTTAAAATCAAACAAGTTAGTTCTATTTTTAATCCATCAAGAAAACAGTCCCTACTGTTAATATACTGTTAACCCAAATTTCAATTGAAACAATTTAGTTATTGACATTTTGACAAAACTAATAATTTAATCCTTCTATTTTTAAGATCAAACGAGTTAAATTCATTACTTTTAAAATTTTATATTTAAATAGTTAATATTTTTATATTTAAATAATTATACATATGTTATATTTAAATATAAAATAATATATACGTATATTATTTCTCAAACGTAATAAATATAATTTTTTATTAAAATATCATGTATGCATCGAATCCTAAATTATTAGAATTAAATGTGCTAAAATATAGGTATTGGTGTTTATAATATATAGATAAATCCATCAGATATGTAACATTCTTAATTTTCAAATAGTTATTATATATATATATATATATATATATATATATATATATATATATATATATATATATATATATATATATATATATTATTCTAACCCTGTTATTGTGGACTTCGCGTATGTACTTTCATTTCGTGAAAATTCGATCGTCACCCGGATCTGCAATTTCGGGCCGAGCAGATAAGCTGCTGGAACTATTTCAGAACCGGGTCAAGATTATAGGCTACCCCACCATTTTCAGACGTTCTGGACGTGTTCCAGTTGTCAGATTTGGCATAGGTAAACTCGAACTCTACATTACTCAATTTTTGCCTTGTACTGGGTTAGAATAAAATTTATAAAATATTCGTGAATGATAAGAAAATTACGATTCCTATTGCAATAGCCTTATAATATTGTTAAGGACACAAGGTGTTTATAGAATTTTTAAAGTTAGTTTGGATAGTTTTTGAAAAATATTAGTTTTGAAGTCTTATAATTGAGTTGTCTGATGTTGTGATTATTGCTTGGTTTGGAGAGCCCAGGAGGGGCCATATAATGATGATGAGATATGGATTGAGTTTAGAAGTGTTATTTGAACCATTTTGCAGGTTGGGTAGGTCATAGGTATAGGGGAGACTCTGCCTGATTTCAGCACAACTTAGGGTGTCTTTGGTCTTTTCTAAACTTGTATTGAGTTAAATATATTAAATAATTGCAATGAAATTGTCAGGTGAGCCGGAACAGCCTTCCTCCTCCACCCAGCCACCGTAGTGACCTCTGTTCAAGTTTGTGAGTAAAATATTAATTTTAATTGTAATTTCGATATTATTATATGTTCAAGCATGCCCATGCATCACTTATAAATATGTATCTATGTAGTTAAACACTAAGCACGTTTTATATTACATTCACAATTGTTGAAGTGTCATGGATGTTGTTTGCGGTAATTTGGAGCAGTGGGTGTGCGTGGCGTGCGTGTGGTATGGTATTGGATATGGACAGAACAGGTAGACACGGCTTGAGAGACACTCACTGGGACCCGGTCCTTCGGGGTAGACACGGCTTGAGAGACACTCGCTGGGACCCTGCATATGGTTTATTAAGCGAAAGTCCGGCTTGAGAGACACTTGCTGGCAGAGATTGGATTAAGAGGGCTGTATAGGGGATTAGCTCCCATATATGTATTGCTTGACAGTGTTGGGTGTGTGAGTGCTCCAAATTGCCTTTTTGCTGTTATAATATGAAAATTATGATGATGTCGTATTTCACTCCACATGGTGCATTAGGTTTAGATAGTTATAGAGATTATGATTAAAATTGGTATTTTACTCTCTGAGTTGAACGCTCACTCATGTTCATCTATTTTTCCAAGCTACAGGAGGATTATTTGTTGTGGCTAACATGCTCTTCTTCTTTGCAGGTCCATTAATAGTATTTAATGTATTTTGTACAATTGAGATAAATTTTAGACTCTGCATGTATTAGAAGCACTTATTTTTATTTTGGGCCTGTATTATAAAAGTTATGTTGAACCTGTAAAATTATTAACTGTATGCATGATAGGATTGGATGAGGGCGCTAAGCTCCTATTTGAGTTATGACATTTTGATTATGTGAAGGGTGAGCTGAGCTCCCCAATTTATTATATATTGTGTTTACAGGTCGGGGGAGTCAAAAACTCCTAGTTGAATGGTCAATTTTATAGTCGGACTCTGTCCGGTTAAATTCTTGAAATTGGGCCCAAATGGGCTTTAGAGTTGGGTTGAGGAATAGTTATGCTTACTACGGGTTTTGGGGGCTTTAGGATGGCCCAGGTCCTATTGCCGGTCTGGCCCATAGGTTGGGTCGTGACAAGATATAAGCAAGTGTAATAAAATATATTTATAATTAGGATGGTTAAAATAATTTTTTTAATATTTTTTTAAAAAGTTGATTTTAAATAAATTGGACAAGATTTTTTTTAATTGTACTCCATCAATATATTTTAAGTTCAATAATTTATAATATTAAATATTCATTTTATTTTTGAATTTACAACAATTCCATTTAATTTTTAGCAAATTAATTTTATTAAAAAAAAGGTATTTATTTTTATCAGTATAATTTATTTATAACAGTTTATTAACTTTTTCTCTGTTAACTTATATTTTTTTTATTTTTATTATTTTTATAAATCACATATTTTAATTAGATTTTCCTAAATTAAATTTCTATGTCTGTCACTACCCACCTAACACATATACATTTCATAGTCCAGCAATTCGAGCAATCTTAAAATATATATAATATTTTAATTAAATTTATCATTAATTAAATTTTATTTAATTATTTTAATTATATAATTGAAAAGGAGAATATACTCCTGCTTAGAATATCCATTATCGATGTCAAATACATAAATGCATATTTAAGGACAAGAAGAGCAGTTGGATTCCTGAAATGGATAAGATAACTTGAGCTGACTATTTTAACAAATATTAGTATTGAACTCACCCACCCATTGCTTTCTATTTACATTTCATGAATGATTAGGTACTCTTACTTTTATAAGATAATAATTTAATGATAATTATTCATAACTGAGATTTTCAAAATCAAGAGATCCTTCATATTTATATTGGCAGATTTTATTTTCTCTAATATCTGAATAATTTTTCACCAATAAAATATTTTTGGGGGTGAAGTTTGTTTTATCAAAAACAAATTTTGTTGGGTCTCTTAAGATTAGGGCCGCCATGCATTTGCATTGTATTTTTACTGATTTTTGTCTTATCAATAATTCAAGGTCCCTGAATTATATTGAAAACTGATCACAATGTTGACAGTTCAACAGAAGATTAAACAAATGTTTGCATATTTGTAACAAAACACATATAATTAAATCTCTAATTGCACCTAATCCAGAACATAAATTATATATACAGAAGAACACGGGACATATTATATATAGTCTTACGTGATCCTCTTTACTTATTCAATCCATGATGACAGGCATGTCTCTTTACTTATTTAATCCATAAAGAATTTGACATTAGGTAGCTACCTTAATTAACGTTCACCACATTTTTTTTAATAGAAATGAAAAATATTTTATTAATTAGGCATAAAGCTAATATATATATATATATATATATTCAACATATTATATTTTTACAAAAATTAAACCAATCACTCGTATAAAAAATAATATAAAGAATTTGAAAAATCTGATAGTATTAACAAAGTATGTAAATTGACCATTAGACGGGTTGTACACTTTACTCTTCGACTCTAAGGTCTTTTTTATGAACTGATATATGCATTTTATATAGTTATTTAGGTTAAATTTCATAATCATTTTACTGATTTGTTAGTCATTTTTATTAATTTTATTAGTCATTTAATTAATTTTCCATAATTGTCAATTTCTGGACTAATTTGTAATTTTTGCTTTTGTTTTATAGATTAAATAGTGTTTTTGAGGGACTAAAAAATAATTGTGCAAGTAAGAAGTGATTTCAAAATCCAAAAGTGCTAAAATGAAGCTTGGAAATTAAAGAATGTGAAGTTGCAGAAATCTTCACAACCTGTTGCACAGGCTGTGCAGTTTTTACACAGGAATCAGAAGAAATTGTGAACCTGCCGAAAAGTGCACAACATGCTGCCTAGCTTATGCAGGCCCCTTATGCAGCTTCATGGAAGAAATCTTGCACCTGTCGAAATCTGTACAATGTGCCGCATAGCTTGTGCACTTTCATGCCTTCTCTTGTGCAGTTTCACGAAAGGAATTCCCAACTGGCCAAAACTTGCACAGCTTGTTGCATAACCTGTGCAGCTCGATTGTGCACTTTCATGGAAGACTTCAAAATATGTAGAAACTTGCATAGGCAACATGCACAACTTGTGCAATCTCACGGTAAGCCTCTGGAAACTATCAGATTTGCACAAGATCTTGCATAACATGTGCACATCTTCATAAATGAGCTGGAAAGGAGATTCCCCCACATGAATCGTTACCTCACACACCCCACTTTAGGGCTTTTGTCAGAGAATATAAATAGACTTTTTACCTCATTTGACAGTGGGAAGAAAAGGAGGAAGATAGAGAAAAGGAATTGAAGCAAGCAGCAGCTGACATTCTTCTATTCCTTGCCCAGATTTGGAAACTTCTTCTTTTCTTCACCATTTTTCTACATTTTTTTTACTGGGTTTCTTAGTTCTTAGATCATTTTCCAGATTTATTGCCTAATTTGCTTAGAATCCTTTGTATTAAATATGGATAGTGAGTAGTTTTTTCTAAGATTCTGGAGTTTGGATATGTAATATTTAAGATATTTTATGGATTTTAGTTGGGTAATCCACATTCTATGATTTTTATGAGGTTTCATCCATTTCTTGTGTACCCAATGACATGTTTAGTGTACGATCCCATTAAGTATTGTTCATAATCCTTGGTTGAAGCACTGAAAAGAGAAAATTTTGTGATAGATAATCAAGAAATTGGACTTAATTAACTTAGATCTAGAGATAGACTAAGGATTAAGAGGATTAATAGATTTATTAAGGAACCTAATGGGTTTTAGTTAATTTCAACTTCACAAAAGTAGGATTAAGTTAATTAAGACACTCCTTGTCTCATTCGAAAGAGTATTCAAAAGATTTAAGAATTAATCTCCTTGAAACTCATAATTTCCATGTGTTTGGATAACTGATTTAAAATTCCAAAATAGCTTGAATATGAACTCCTAAACTCCAAAATCACTTTATTATTATTGTTGATTGTTAGTTTATTTTAATTGATTAATACTTTAATTCTTGCCTTATTTCATTTGTTTAGTCTATTTCCTACGATTTTAGTTAAATTTTCCATTTAGGTTATTTCTTGGTTGAATTTGCTATTATAACCCTTAATTCCTAATCTCTTCCTCTAATTACTTTTTTGTTCAAATTTAGCAAAAATTAGTTAATTTTATATTAAAAATTTAATCATTAACACAACTCTTCGAGGGAACAATATCTTATCTACACTACTTGTGCGACCTGTGCACTTGCGGTTGGGCTACATCATGAACCCATCAGTTAACCTACAAATTTAAATCTCCTGTCAAAAGATTTGCACCTTACATAATACTCTTATCTGAAAAAACAAAATATTCTAATAATAAAAACACAAAAATTTTATTGAATGAGAGAAAACACCACAAAAACTTAAAATCTACTGAGATAGATTTGAGGTTTATTCACTCAAAAGCTATTAATAATGATAAATATGAGTAAATATGCCTAAAATTTTCAAACGAACACATATCTGGAAGTTATTAGAAAAAAAATAAAATAAAATATGTTATATTTGCCATTGGTGAAAACATTCACTGGTAGCTACCCAAAAGAGAGATTAAAGGAAGAAAGGAGGGAAGACAGAAGGAAAGATAGGAAAAAATTGAGGAAAAATTTGAGATTTCTAGAAAGAGGGCAGAATCCCTCGCTCTAGAAGCTTAATTTCAACTTCATTTCTTTTGTTTACTACATCTGATTATTTTCTTAATCAAATTGATATTTTAAATAAATAAATATGTTATATTTGATCAACTGAAAAACAATTATTTAAAAATTTATAAAATTAAATGGAATATTTTATTATATCAGTTCTGTTAATTTTGACTTGAGAAAAACAAATTACAAACACGACCTATTATCAAGGTTAGCTTAATAGTACTGGGCTTGGTTTAGGGTTTGAAAAACTCCGAATTTCAATTCAAACTTTTTTTTTTCTATAAATTTGTGCAATTACTATTTTTCTAATTTTTTTAAATTTCTAATTTTAAGAGAATTTCAATTTAAGTTAAATTTTTAAATAATATGTAGTTTAAAGTTATCAAATAAAATCAAAACAAAAAGTCTATAAAATTTAAATTTTAAATGTTTAATAATGTTAAATATAAATTGAGAGGAAAAGAAGAAAGGGATATACGACCATTCATGGTGTAAATAGACTAACTGATGTTACAGTAATGGGAGGGTGGGAAATCAACAGACAACAGTGACATTGAGGCTGCCGGAGGAAGTCCATCACAAACAAATCGATTTTGTTTTTTGTACCGGATGTGCATGCTTCCATAAACCCAACATTGTGAAATATATCTAACATCATTTTTTGGTTTTTTATAACATAAATTATCAATTTATAAGAATTTTCTATCAATTCAAAAAATAATAATTTTTAAAAATAAATATATAAACATTATAATTTAATCATATTTTTTAAGAATAATATTATTGTAGGAGCAAAGGCGTGAGGCGAAATATCATCTACTAGAATTGTGACGCCCCTTACCCGTCTACCGTATAGCCAAGCAAGAAGTGCCACATTCGCTGTCGGAGCACCATATCTTGTTTTATCATATCTATTGTAAACTTTTAATGTCATTTAAAACATATATTCTATGTGTAGAAATTTTTTTTTTTTTTATATCTTATTTCTGTGGAGACCCGGACAGAGCCTCCCTTATTTTATTAGCATCTGGCGGGTTTCACTAATCACCTGTTAACATGTCCATATTTATTTCACACATTTCCATATCATATTCTCATGTATCATATCATTTACAATTATTTATGAGATCTAAAAATGAAGTATTATCTATTGCATTCATATAGAAATTCATAGATAATAAATTACAAGTTTTCATTTCAATCTCAAAGTTTAATTACAAGTCCAAAATGAAATACATCATAAACTAGTAATTACATCATGACTAAACATAATGAACCAAAATACTAGTCTATACATGGGCCCTACCAAAATACAAAAGACCGGTGAGGTGACTCTGGATAATGGCGATCGATCGTAGCTCACGTTGCACTACCGATGTTTGTTGCTACAATGCTGCGTCTTTGGACCGATGCGATCGATCTCCGACTACACGATGGAAAACCAACGCGCTAAGCATAACGCTTAGTGGTGAATAATTTATAATAACAATAATTTAATAATTTGAAACAATATATGCAACTCATAATTTTTTGGTCTTTTACATTTTTATTGCTCTTTGGAAATAATTAACATTATCGGAATCTTTTATGATTACTTATTGTATTTTAAGTCTTAATTAATTTTTTTTTATCAGTGCCCAAGAAAACCTATAACAAATTATAAAAGCTGGATGTACGGGTGTATACTAGTCGATGACCATATGTCTATCCAAAGATATCGTCACGTGCACGAAGCCAACCGTCGCACGAGACTGTTGTCGAGCTTGTAAAGCCAGAAATAAAGTAGGCACAATGGCCAGTAAGTAGGCATATAGCCCATAGAACAATCATACCAGACATATATTATCAGTTCATGATTTTCTCGGTAGGCAGTACTGCTATCTGTAGTCCCTAATTGGTATACCAATTTATCTAAACTAAATAAATAAGTCTAGGTATACTATGGGCAATTAAACATTTTTAATTAATTTAGCACTGTTCACTGTTACTATTTTCTAGTACTGTTCATTGGTACTGATGCATACATTTTGCATAATCATTTAGGTTTAAATTCATAGCCATTTTATTTGATTATTAGTCACTTTTAGCTAATTTCATTAGTTATTTAGTTAGTTTTTCATAATTGTCAATTTTAGATTAATTTGTAAATTTTACTTTGTTTTGTAGGAAAAATGGTGTTTTTGGAAGGACTGAAGAGAAATTTTACCATTGAGGAGTGATTTCTACAGCCAAAGATGTCAAAAACAAGTTTTCAAGCTGAAATATGCATTGACCAAATTGTGCATAACTTGTCGCATAAGCTATGCGGATCTGCATAAGGAGAAAAATCACTGTTCCAATACCTGCCGAAATGTGCATAAGGAGACTGCATAGCTTATGCACATTCACGCCTCCCTTATGCACTTTCACGGAATTGTGCATAACCTATGCACCAAGTCATGCAGTTTCGCATAAGTGAACCAGAAACCAGCCGAAAACTGCATAAGGGACTGCATGACTTATGCAGTCCACTTATGCACTCCCACAAAGAGTTCATTAATGAGCTGGCAGAAGATTCCCTCAGAAAGTCTCTCCTCAAACACACTATTTTAGGGCTCCATGTCAGAAAAATACTATAAATAGCCTCATTTCCCATTTTAGAGGAGAGGAAAAGAAGAAAGAAAGGAAAGGAGCAGGAGCAAGGGCAGCTGAAGAGTCACATTCGTTTTTCACACCATTCCCAACCAGATTTGGAGATTTCTTTCTCTTCTTACCTTTTTCTACATTTTTAGTGTTTAATTTCTTGTTTCTTAGCTTAGATTAAAGCTTTAATTCCATTTAAACTCAATATATCTTGTAAGCATTATGGGTAGTGAGTAGTTTACCTTTGATTCTGGAGTAAGGGATGTAATATTTTAGTTATTTTTGTGGATTTGAACTGGGTTAGTCCCAATTTAATGAATTTATGAGGTTTAATCCATTTCTTGTGTGCTTATTCACATGCTTAATGAAGGGCCCCGTTAAGTTATGTTCTTAATCCTTGGTTGAAGCACCGAAAGGAGAAAACCAAGTGATAGTTAATCAAGAAATTGGACTTAATTAACTTAGATCTAGAAATAGACTAAGGGTTAAGAGGGTTTTAATAGATTGATTAAAGAACCTAATGGGTCTTGGTTAATTTTAACTCCACGAAAGTAGGATTAAGTTAATTAAGGCACTCTTTGTCTCACTCGAAAGAGTTTTCAAAGGATTTTAGAATTAATCTCCTTTAAACCCATAAATTTCATGGATTGGGCTAGCTAGGAAAAATCCCAAAATGACTTAAATATGAACCCTTAACTCCAGAATCGTCTTTCATCAATTATTGCTTAGAATTTTACTTTTAATTGTTTAGTTTAATCTCATTTTATTAATTTTCATTATTATCAATTTCTTTATTTTGCGAATTATTAAATTAGTCATTGTTTGAATTTAGTTTTGCATTTTCATACCTTATGCTTAAAATTCCTAAATTTCTTTTATAAAATCTGATTAAAATACAATTTTAACATACTTTATTTTACATCAAAAATTCAATCATTAACACAACTCCTCGTGGGAACGATATCTTTTTCTATACTACTTGAACGACCCGTGCACTTGCGGTTGGGACACATCAGGTACCATTAATTTCATATTAATAGGACATTAGTCGAAATTTACATATTCATATCATTTTAATAGTTAATTATCATTATGAGTATTTTAATTATCATATATAGCATTTTTCCTATGAACCTTTCTTTAGGTTCATGTTGATGTGTTATCTTTATCTAGGAATTTGACTAGGTTAGGATGTTTATTTAGTCATACTTCCTTCATAACAATTGCTCCTCTATGTTTAAACTTAAATTTCAGCTTTTGAATCACTGAATTTGGGTTTATAGAACTCAAGTTATGGCCAAAATACTAAAGGAATAGTATTTTGGGACAATTTCTGGGTTGGCAGTTTTAGTGACTAAATTTGTGCTAACAATTTGATTTGGTTAAAGGCAAAACTGGGTCAAGTGGTCTTCATGAAAAGTGTATCCCTTTCTATTGGTGAAATTTTAGGTCATTTGGACCAGTATAGAGAGAGTTATGACCAAATGAACATGTACTGTTCATTTGGTCATTTTCTGGGTTGGCAGTTTCAGTGACCCAACTTTTGCTACCAAGTTGAATTGGTTAAAGGCAAAACTGGATT
Organism: Hevea brasiliensis; assembly: GCF_030052815.1. Taxonomy (NCBI): domain Eukaryota; kingdom Viridiplantae; phylum Streptophyta; class Magnoliopsida; order Malpighiales; family Euphorbiaceae; genus Hevea; species Hevea brasiliensis. The sequence goes on along the minus strand of NC_079497.1, from coordinate 4,843,526 downwards.
AAGTGGTCTTCACGAAAAGTGTATCCCTATGTATAAACTTTCCAGTGGTAAAATTTTAGGTCATTTGGACTAGTATAGAGAGAGTTATGTCCAAATGAACACGTACTGTTCATTTGGTCATTTTCTGGGTTGGCAGTTTCAGTGACCCAACTTGTGCTACCAATTCGAATTGGTTAAAGGCAAAACTGGGTTAAGTGGTCTTCATGAAAAGTGTATCCCTATGTCTAAACTTTCCATGGGTGAAATTTTAGGTCATTTGGACCAGTATAAAGAGAGTTATGACCAAATGAACACGTACTGTTCATTTGGTCATTTTCTGGGTTGGGTTGCAGGGTAATCCGAATTTAGGCAGTATTTTGGTCAAGTTTTGGACAGAATTTGGGCATGGTTTCTTCATAGAATATGGGCTATTTTGGGTCTAGTTTCACCCCCAATTGGCCTCATACCAATTGGGGTCACACAATTTCATTTATGGCCTAAAATGTACACTGCCCTCAACAAACACAACCTGCAGAAAATAGCACTTCCAATAATTCATTTCTCCTCCAACTTCCTTGCTTCAATTTGACATTCATGGTACTTCTAAATATCATCAACACATCTCAACAATCCCAATTTCATGGTATAATACAAAAAAACCAAAGTTAGGCTAAACCCTAACTCACAATTTCAACCTCATACAATCTCAATGTAAATCAACTTATAATACTTACAAATGCATCAACCAACATCATCAAATCACTTTATATACATCATAGTCATCAAAAACCATCACTTACCATGGGTACCAAAAATTCACTCCCCTCATAACTCACCTATTTCTTTTAGTTTCTTACAAATTTCACTTCATTTTAACCTTAACTCAAGGATTAATAAAGGAAGAAAGGAAGATTAGGCACTAACCTGTTGTGACCCACTTCAAACTTTAACCTTTCTTCTTCTTATGGGTATCTAAAGCTTCCTTATGGTGTGGGCTAAATTTTTTGTGAAGTGAGCTATGGGTTTTGGGTGGATTAAGCTTGAGAAATCAAGCTTGGAAGCTTGAATATCAATGGAGGAAATGAAGACCAAGGGTGGCGGCACAATGGAGAAAAAAAGAAGAAGATGGAGAGAAAAAGTTGGTAGGTTTTGTCATCTTATGATATATATATATATATATATATTATATTTGTGTACTTTAAATTTTTTTTTTTGATTTTTCATAATTCATTTTTCTTTTCTTTTCCTTTCTTTTCTTTTCTTTTCCTTTTTTTTTCTTCTTCTTTCTCTTCTCATTTTTCAAATTCAAATTCATAAAATTAATTTATGTTAATTATTCTATTTCCAAATTTTAATTTGACATTTAAGTCAAAATTTACCTCTAGGGGTGAAATGACCAAAATGCCTTTCATGGTGCTCATCGAATTATTTTTATTTTTTTATACCAATTAATAAATTCTCTAAATTTTATTTTATTTCTCAAAATTTTTCCTATATTTTTTTTTAATATTTATTTCATTAATTTATACCTCCTCATTATAGTTTAAGTGTAGTTCCAGACATTTTAACTGTTCGAACAAACATTAGTTGTCGGAACAGTAAAATGTACGGACTACCTACAGTGAGGGCGTTACAATTCTTCCCCTCTAATAAAAATTTCGCCTTTGAAATTTACCTAATGTGAAGAGCTGAGGGAACTGTTGCCTCATCGTTTCCTCACTCTCCCATGTCGCTTCTTCTGTGTTGTGGTGTCTCCATAAGATTTTCACTAGTGAGATCCTCTTGTTTCTGAGTTCTTTCACTTCCTGTGCCAAGATTCTGATGGGTTCTTCTTCATATGTCAGATTAGGTTGCACAATTATCTCCTCCATTGAAATGACATGTGAAGGATCTGATCTGTATCTTCTGAGCATCGACACATGGAATACATTATGGATCTTGTTCAGCTCAGGTGGTAAAGCTAGCCTGTAGGCTACTGGACCCACACGCTCAATGACATCGTATGGACTAATAAACCTAGGGCTCAACTTACCCTTCTTACCAAATCTCAACACTTTTTTCTAAGGTGATACCTTAAGAAATACCTTATCGCCAACCTCATACTCTATATCCTTTCTCCTCAGGTCGGCATATGATTTCTGTCTGTCCAATGCGACTTTCAAATTGTCTCTGATGAGTTTCACTTTTTCCTCTGTCTGTCTCACTAAATCTGGGCCCACTATTTTCTCCTCACTTATTTCTGTCCAGCATAAGGGAGTTCTACATCTCCTCCCATACAACGCTTCATATGGAGCCATTTTTATACTGGCTTGATAGCTGTTGTTGTAAGCAAACTCTACCAAAGGAAGATACTTCTCCCAACTTCCTTCAAAATCAATGATGCAGCTTCTCAACATATCCTCCAATACCTATTATGTGATTCATGTCATTTTTAGTAGTCTTTTAACATTTATAATAATTTACTAGGTTCTAAAGGTTACCTGAATCACCCGTTCTGACTGTCCATCCGTCTGTGGATGAAAAGCCATACTGAAGTGTAGTCGAGTGCCTAAAGACTCCTGTAGCCTCCTCCAAAACCTCAAAGTAAATCTCGGGTCTCGGTCAGATATGATCGATGTTGGCACTCCATATAGCCGGACTATCTCATCTATGTAAATTTCTGCTAATCTCTCTAATGAGTAGTTGGTTCTAACTGGTAGGAAATGAGCTGACTTAGTCAATCTATCCACAATCACCCATATAGTATCATGCTTCCTCTGTGTCAATGGTAGCCCAGTCACAAAATCCATGGTAATGCGGTTCCATTTCCATTCTGGTATGGATATAGGTTGCAATAACCCTGATGGAACCTGATGCTCAGCCTTAACCTGTTGCCATGTCAAACATCTAGTCACAAAATCACCAATCTCTTTCTTCATTCCAGGCCACAAATAATGTGTTTTCAGGTCTTGGTACATCTTGGTACTTCCTGGGTGCATAGCATGGAAGCTACTGTGCGCCTCTTTCAAGATATTCTTCTTCAGTTCCTCATCTCTTGGTACACATATTCTGCCTTTATAGTACAGGCACCCATCTCCTTTCAACTCATAATCAGTCTCCTTCCCCTCTTGAGTTCTGCCCATAGCAGTTAGCAACTTTTCATCCCTTAACTGTGCCTCTTGTATTTGCTATAACAAACTTGGCTTTGCACACAACTCAACCAAAACTACCCCATCCTGTGCTAAAGACAGCTGAGCATTCAATGCTCTCAAAGCCATCATGGACTTCCTGCTTAGGGCGTCAGCCACTATATTTGCTTTCCCAGGATGGTAGTCGATCACACAGTCATAGTCTTTAAGGAATTCAATCCATCTCCTCTATCTCAGATTGAGTTCCTTCTGAGTTGGCAAGTACTTTAGACTCTTGTGATCAGTGTAGATGTAACACTTCTCACCATATAGGTAATGCCTTCATATATTCAATGCAAATATTATTGCCACCAATTCCAAATCATGAGTTGGGTAGTTCTTTTCATGTGGCCTTAGCTGTATAGAAGCATAGGCAACTACTTTCCCTTCCTGCATTAGAACACACCCAAGCCCATTGTGAGAGGCATCACTGTAGATCACATAGTCTTTCTCTGACTCTGGCTGTGTCAACACTGGAGCTTCTGTAAGCATAGCCTTCAGCTTCTCAAAGCTGGTTTGACATTTTTCATTCCAGTCAAACTTTGCATTCTTATGCAGTAACTTAGTCAGTGGGGCTGCTATAAGGGAAAATCCCTTCACAAATCTCCTGTAGTATCCAGCTAACCCCAAAAAGCTTCTGACTTCTGTTACATTTTTGGGAGGCTTCCATTCAACTATTGCTTCAATCTTCCTTGGATCTACCCTGATTCCATCTGCTGACATAATGTGTCCAAGAAAGGATATCTCATCCAACCAGAAGTCACACTTGGATAACTTGGCATACAACTGCTTTTCCCGCAGTGTCTGTAGTACTACTCTCAGGTGTTCATCATGCTCTTCCCGGTTCTTAGAATACACCAAGATATCATCTATAAAGACCACAACAAACCGATCTAAGTAGGGATGAAAGATGCGGTTCATTAGGTCCATGAAAGCTGCTGGTGCATTTATTAGCCCAAATGGCATCACTAGGAACTCATAGTGTCCATACCGGGTCCTGGAAGCAGTTTTAGGAACATCTGTCTCCTTCACTCTCAACTGGTGATAGCATGATCTGAGATCTATCTTGGAGAATACTCCAGCTCCCCTCAACTGATCAAATAGGTCATCTACCCTAGGTAAAGGGTATTTGTTTTTCACAGTCACCTTATTCAGCTGGTGGTAGTCTATACATAGCCGAAGGGTATCGTCCTTCTTCTTCACAAATAGCACTGGTGCTCCCCAGGGTGACACACTAGGGCGTATGAAGCCCTTGTCTAGTAGCTCCTATAACTGAACTTTCAACTCTCTCAGTTCAGTAGGTGCCATCCTATATAGAGCAATGGACATTGGTACAGTACCCGGTATAACCTCTATAGCAAACTCCACTTCTCTATTGGGTGGCAAACCCGGCAACTCTTTCGGAAACACATCCGGAAAATCACATACAGTGGGGATCTCCTGCATGCTTGGGCTAGTCTTCTTGGTATCAACCACATGTGCTAAGTGATGCATACATTTTGCATAATCATTTAGGTCTAATTTCATAGCCATTTTATTTTATTATTAGTTATTTTTAGCTAATTTCATTAGTTATTTAGTTAGTTTTCCATAGTTGTCAATTTTGCATTAATTTGTAATTTTTACTTTGTTTTGTAGGAAAAATGGTGTTTGTGAAGGACTGAAAAGAAATTTTGCCATTGAGGAGTGAATTCTACAGCTAAAGATGTCAAAAACAAGTTTTCAAGCTGAAATATGCATGACCAAAATTGTGCATAACTTGCCGCATAAGCTATGCGGATCTGCATAAGGAGAAAAATCACTGTTCCAATACCTGCCGAAATGTGCATAAGGAGACTGCATAGCTTATGCACATTCACGCCTCCCTTATGCACTTTCACGAAATTTTGCATAACCTATGCACCAAGTCATGCAGTTTCGCATAAGTGAACCAGAAACCAGCCGAAAACTGCATAAGGGACTGCATGACTTATGCAGTCCACTTATGTAGTCTCATAAAGAGTTCATTAATGAGCTGGCAGAAGATTCCCTCAGAAAATCCCTCCTCAAACACACCATTTTAGGGCTCCATGTCAGAAAATGCTATAAATAGCCTCATTTCCCATTTTAGAAGGGGGGAGAAAAGGAGCAGAAAAGGAAAGGAAGAGGAGAGGCAGCAGTTAAAGAGTCACTTTCACCTTCCACACCATTTTTAACCAAGATTTGCAGATTTCTTTCTTTACTTACATTTTTCTTACATTTCTAGTGTTTAGTTTCATGTTTCTTAGCTTAGATTAAAGCTTTATTTCCATTTAAACTCAATATATCTTGTAAGCATTATGGGTAGTGAGTAGTTTACTTTGATTCTGGAGTAAGGGATGTAATATTTTAGTTATTTTTGTGGATTTGAACTGGGTTAGTCCCAATTTAATGAATTTATGAGGTTTAATCCATTTCTTGTGTGCTTATTCACATGCTTAATGAAGGGCCCCATTAAGTTATGTTCTTAATCCTTGGTTGAAGCACCGAAAGGAGAAAACCAAGTGATAGTTAATCAAGAAATTGGACTTAATTAACTTAGATCTAGAAATAGACTAAGGGTTAAGAGGGTTTTAATAGATTGATTAAAGAACCTAATGGGTCTTGGTTAATTTTAACTCCACGAAAGTAGGATTAAGTTAATTAAGGCACTCTTTGTCTCACTCGAAAGAGTTTTCAAGGGATTTTAAAATTAATCTCCTTTAAACCCATAAATTTCTTGGATTGGGCTAGCTAGGGAAAATCCCAAAATGACTTAAATATGAACCCTTAACTCCAGAATCGTCTTTCATCAATTATTGCTTAGAATTTTACTTTTAATTGTTTAGTTTAATCTCATTTTATTAATTTTCTTTATTATCAATTTCTTTATTTTGTGAATTATTAAATTAGTCATTGTTTGAATTTAGTTTTGCATTTTCATACCTTATGCTTAAAATTCCTAAATTTCTTTTACAAAATCTGATTAAAATACAATTTTAACATACTTTAGTTTATATCAAAAATTCAATCATTAACACAACTCCTCGTGGGAACGATATCTTTTTCTATACTACTTGAACGACCCGTGCACTTGCGGTTGGGACACATCAAGTTTTTGGCGCCGTTGCCTGGGAGTTGTTTGTTTAAGATTGAATTCTTGATTATTTTAGTTGTTTTTAGTTTTATATTTGTTATCTTTTCATTTTGTGTTTGTTTGTTCTTTTTTCAGGTACTCTTAATCTTTTATGAGAAGAGCTAGAAGCACGAGTGACACATCCTTATTGTTCAATCCTGAAATTGAGAAATTTTGTAAAGCCAACAAGAAAGACACCAGAAAAAGGAAAGAAGCTTTCAGAGAAACTGAATTAGAAGCAGACATGGTTGATGAAAGAATTAGAATTGGTGGTAATGTTGGAAATGATCGAAACAATGAAAATGCAGCCCAAGGTGAAGAGATTGTAAATGCTAATGTGCCTAGGGGAAGTATGATGGATCATGCTTTTCCTCGTTTTGATGACTTGAGAGAAAGCATAGCAAGACCAAGAATTGATGCAAATAGTTACAAGATGGATTTTTGAGTTCTTCAAATGATTCAGAATTCTCAATTCGGAGGACATCCTTCTGAAAATCCACACACACATCTGAAGAAGTTTGCTATGATCTGTGACATGCAAAAACAACCTGGAGTATCTGATGATGCAGCAAGATTAAAGCTATTCCCATTCTCTTTGAAAGATAGAGCATTGGATTGGCTTGATTCTTTACCTCACAACTCCATCACAAATTGGGAGCAACTCACTGATGCATTTCTTGCACAATATTTTCCACCTGGAAAAACTCAAGAATTGAGGAATCAAATGACAAATTTTCGCACCAAGAGAAGATGAAACTCTTTATGAATCATGGATGAGATGGAAGGAATTAGAGAGACAATGCCCACATCATGCCATTCCAAAATGGATGATAAACCAGAATTTTTACACAAATGTTACTCCTGCAATCAGAGGAATTATTGATGCTCAAACAGGAGGAGAATTTATTATGAAGCATGAAGATGAAGCTTATGAGCTATTGGAGAAAATTGCAAAGAATACTCATATTTGGAGTAGTCCAAGAGGACTAGCTCCAACTCAAAAAAGGCAAGCTGCTGGAATGTATGACCTTAATCCATTCAACATGATTAATGCAAAGTTTGATGCACTTATAAATGTCTTGGCTAAGAAGATGGAAGATCTGAGTATGTTGATGCATACATTTTGCATAATCATTTAGGTTTAATTTCATAACCATTTTTATTTGATTATTAGTCATTTTTAGCTAATTTTATTAGTTAATTAGTTAGTTTTTCATAATTGTCGATTTTGGATTAATTTGTAATTTTTACTTTGTTTTGTAGGAAAAATGGTGTTTTTGAAGGACTAAAGAGAATTTTGCCATTGAGGAGTGTCTTCTACAGCAAAAAGATGTCAAAAACAAGTTTTCAAGCTGAAATATGCATTGACCAAACTGTGCATAACTTGCGCATAAGCTATGCAGATTCGCATAAGGAGAAAGATCATCGTTCCAATACAGAAATGTGCATAAGGGATCGCATAACTTATGCACTTATCCCATGAAGAGTTCATTAATGAGTCGCGTGAGATTCCCTCAAATAATTCCTCCTAGAACATACCATTTTAGGGCTCCATGTCGAAAAAGGCTATAAATGGTCCCATTTTCTCATTTTAGAAAGGAGGCAAGGAAAAGAAGAAGAAGAGGAGAAGAGAGCAAGGCATTTGAGGAGTCATTTTCACCTTCCACACCATTTTTAACCAAGATTTGCAGATTTCTTACTTCCTTTACATTTTTATAAATTTCTATTGATTAATTTCTTACTTCTTAGCGGAGATTAAAGCTTTATTTACATTTAAACTCATCATATCTTGTAAGCATTATGGATAGTGAGTAGTTTACTTTTGATTCGAGTAAGGGATGTAATATTTTAAGTATTTTTGTGGATTTGAACTGGTTTAGTCCCAATTTAATGAATTTATGAGGTTTAATCCATTTCTTGTGTGCTTATTCACATGCTTAATGAAGGGCCCCATTAAGTTATGTTCTTAATCCTTGGTTGAAGCACCGAAAGGAGAAAACCAAGTGATAGTTAATCAAGAAATTGGACTTAATTAACTTAGATCTAGAAATAGACTAAGGGTTAAGAGGGTTTTAATAGATTGATTAAAGAACCTAATGGGTCTTGGTTAATTTTAACTCCACGAAAGTAGGATTAAGTTAATTAAGGCACTCTTTGTCTCACTCGAAAGAGTTTTCAAAGGATTTTAGAATTAATCTCCTTTAAACCCATAAATTTCATGGATTGGGCTAGCTAGGAAAATCCCAAAATAGCTTGAATATGAACCCGAACTCCGAATCGCTTTTACCATTGTTAATTTCTAATCGAATTTAATCATTTGCCATTTTAAATATTGCCATATTTGAACTTGCTTATTTCAATTTGATGCAAATCTTAGTTTAATTAATACATTGTTGAATAGAATATTAAATTTGCACATTTAGATTTCATACTCCATTACCCATTAATTCATTATTTTAATTTCATAAATACTTCAATTTAGTCAACTTTTATATCAAAATTCAATCATTAACACAACTCCTCGTGTGAACGATATCTTTTTCTATACTACTTGAACGACCCGTGCACTTGCGGTTGGGACACATCAGGTACCATTAATTTCATATTAATAGGACATTAGTCGCAATTTATATATTCATATCATTTTTAATATTTAATTATCATTATGAGTATTTTAATTATCATATATAGCATTTTTCCTATGAACCTTTCTTTAGGTTCATGTTGATGTGTTATCTTTATCTAGGAATTTGACTAGGTTAGGATGTTTATTTAGTCATACTTCCTTCATAACAATTGCTCCTCTATGTTTAAACTTAAATTTCAGCTTTTGAATCACTGAATTTGGGTTTATAGAACTCAAGTTATGGCCAAAATACTAAAGGAATAGTATTTTGGGACAATTTCTGGGTTGGCAGTTTTAGTGACTAAACTTGTGCTAACAATTTGATTTGGTTAAAGGCAAAACTGGGTCAAGTGGTCTTCATGAAAAGTGCAGCCCTTTCTATTGGTGAAATTTTAGGTCATTTGGACCAGTATAGAGAGAGTTATGACCAAATGAATATGTACTGTTCATTTGGTCATTTTATGGGTTAGCAGTTTCGGTGACCCAACTTTTGCTACCAAGTTAAATTGGTTAAAGGCAAAACTGGATTAAGTGGTCTTCATGAAAAGTGTATCCCTATGTATAAACTTTCCAGTGGTAAAATTTTAGGTCATTTGGACCAGTATAGAGAGAGTTATGACCAAATGAACACTGGGTTGGCAGTTTCAGTGACCCAACTTGTGCTACCAATTCGAATTGGTTAAAGGCAAAACTGGGTTAAGTGGTCTTCATGAAAAGTGTATCCCTATGTCTAAACTTTCCATGGGTGAAATTTTAGGTCATTTGGATCAGTATAAAGAGAGTTATGACCAAATGAACACGTACTGTTCATTTGGTCATTTTCTGGGTTGGGTTGCAGGGTAATCCGAATTTAGGCAGTATTTTGGTCAAGTTTTGGACAGAATTTGGGCATGGTTTCTTCATAGAATATGGGCTATTTTGGGTCTAGTTTCACCCCCAATTGGCCTCATACCAATTGGGGTCACACAATTTCATTTATGGCCTAAAATGTACACTGCCCTCAACAAACACAACCTGCAGAAAATAGCACTTCCAATAATTCATTTCTCCTCCAACTTCCTTGCTTCAATTTGACATTCAAGGTACTTCTAAATATCATCAACACATCTCAACAATCCCAATTGCATGGTATAATACAAAAATACCAAAGTTAGGCCAAACCCTAACTCACAATTTCAACCTCATACAATCTCAATGTAAATCAACTTATAATACTTATAAATGCATCAACCAACATCATTAAATCACTTTATATACATCATAGTCATCAAAAACCATCACTCACCATGGGTACCAAAAATTCACTCCCCTCATAACTCACCTATTTCTTTTAGTTTCTTACAAATTTCACTTCATTTTAACCTTAACTCAAGGATTAATAAAGGAAGAAAGGAAGATTAGGCACTAACCTCTTGTGACCCACTTCAAACTTTAACCTTTCTTCTTCTTATGGGTATCTAAAGCTTCCTTATGGTGTGGGCTAAATTTTTTGTGAAGTGAGCTATGGGTTTTGGGTGGATTAAGCTTGAGAAATCAAGCTTGGAAGCTTGAATATCAATGGAGGAAATGAAGACCAAGGGTGGCGGCACAATGGAGAAAAAAAGAAGAAGATGGAGAGAAAAAGTTGGTAGGTTTTGTCATCTTATGATATATATATATTATATTTGTGTACTTTAAATTTTTTTTTTTGATTTTTCATAATTCATTTTTCTTTTCTTTTCCTTTCTTTTCTTTTCTTTTCCTTTTCTTTTCTTCTTCTTTCTCTTCTCATTTTTCAAATTCAAATTCATAAAATTAATTTATGTTAATTATTCTATTTCCAAATTTTAATTTGACATTTAAGTCAAAATTTACCTCTAGGGGTGAAATGACCAAAATGCCTTTCATGGTGCTCATCGGATTATTTTTATTTTTTTATACCAATTAATAAATTCTCTAAATTTTATTTTATTTTTCAAAATTTTTCCTATATTTTTTTTTAATATTTATTTCATTAATTTATACCTCCTCATTATAGTTTAAGTGTAGTTCCAGACATTTTAACTGTTCGAACAAACATTAGTTGTCGGAACAGTAAAATGTACGGACTACCTACAGTGAGGGCGTTACAATTCTTCCCCTCTAATAAAAATTTCGCCTTTGAAATTTACCTAATGTGAAGAGCTGAGGGAACTGTTGCCTCATCATTTCCTCGCTCTCCCATGTCGCTTCTTCTGTGTTGTGGTGTCTCCATAAGATTTTCATTAGTGAGATCCTCTTGTTTCTGAGTTCTTTCACTTCCTGTGCCAAGATTCTGACGGATTCTTCTTCATATGTCAGATTAGGTTGCACAATTATCTCCTCCATTGAAATGACATGTGAAGGATCTGATCTGTATCTTCTGAGCATCGACACATGGAATACATTATGGATCTTGTTCAGCCCAGGTGGTAAAGCTAGCCTGTAGGCTACTGGACCCACACGCTCAATGACATCGTATGGACTAATAAACCTAGGGCTCAACTTACCCTTCTTACCAAATCTCAACACTTTTTTCTAAGGTGATACCTTAAGAAATACCTTATCGCCAACCTCATACTCTATATCCTTTCTCCTCAGGTCGGCATATGATTTACATCATCCAATGCGACTTTCAAATTGTCTCTGATGAGTTTCACTTTTTCCTCTGTCTGTCTCACTAAATCTGGGCCCACTATTTTCTCCTCACTTATTTTTGTCCAGCATAAGGGAGTTCTACATCTCCTCCCATACAACGCTTCATATGGAGACATTTTTATACTGGCTTGATAGCTGTTGTTGTAAGCAAACTCTACCAAAGGAAGATACTTCTCCCAACTTCCTTCAAAATCAATGATGCAGCTTCTCAACATATCCTCCAATACCTATTATGTGATTCATGTCATTTTTAGTAGTCTTTTAACATTTATAATAATTTAATAGGTTCTAAAGGTTACTCGAATCACCTGCTCGATCGCCCATCCGTCTATGGATGAAAAGCCATACTGAAGTGTAGTCGAGTGCCTAAAGACTCCTGTAGCCTCTTCCAAAACCTCGAAGTAAATCTCGGGTCTCGGTCAGATATGATCGATGTTGGCACTCCATATAGCCGGACTATCTCATCTATGTAAATTTCTGCTAATCTCTCTAATGAGTAGTTGGTTCTAACTGGTAGGAAATGAGCTGACTTAGTCAATCTATCCACAATCACCCATATAGTATCATGCTTCCTCTGTGTCAATGGTAGCCCAGTCACAAAATCCATGGTAATGCGGTTCCATTTCCATTCTGGTATGGATATAGATTGCAACAACCCTGATGGAACCTGATGCTCAGCCTTAACCTGTTGCCATGTCAAACATCTAGTCACAAAATCACCAATCTCTTTCTTCATTCCAGGCCACAAATAATGTGTTTTCAGGTCTTGGTACATCTTGGTACTTCGGTGCATAGCATGGAAGCTCATGCGCCTCTTTCAAGATATTCTTCTTCGCCTCATCTCTTGGTACACATATTCGCCTTTATAAGATGTGCACCCATCTCCTTTCAACTCATAATCGCCTCCTTCCCTCTTGAGTTCTACCCATAGCAGTTAGCAACTTTTCATCCCTTAACTGTGCCTCTTGTATTTGCTATAACAAACTTGGCTTTACACACAACTCAGCCAAAACTACCCCATCTGTATAAAGACGGTGAGCATTCAATGCTCTCAAAGCCATCATGGACTTCCCGCTAGGGCGTCACCACTATATTTGCTTTCCCAGGATGGTAGTCGATCACACAGTCATAGTCTTTAAGGAATTCAATCCATCTCCTCTATCTCAGATTGAGTTCCTTCTGAGTTGGCAAGTACTTTAGACTCTTGTGATCAGTGTAGATGTAACACTTCTCACCATATAGGTAATGCCTTCATATATTCAATGCAAATATTATTGCCACCAATTCCAAATCATGAGTTGGGTAGTTCTTTTCATGTGGCCTTAGCTGTATAGAAGCATAGGCAACTACTTTCCCTTCTTGCATTAGAACACACCCAAGCCCATTGTGAGAGGCATCGTAGATCACATAGTCTTTCTCGACTCTGTCAACACTAGACCTTCTAAGCATAGCCTTGAGCTTCTCAAAGCCCGTGGTTTGACATTTTCATTCCTCAAACTTTTGCATTCCTCCCAAGGGACAAATCGATGGGCTATAAGGAAAATCCTTCACAAATCTCTGTAGTATCCATAACCCAAAAGCTTCGACCACATTTACATTTTTGGGAGGCTTCCATTCAACTATTGCTTCAATCTTCCTTGGATCTACCTGATTCCATCTGCACACAATGTGTCCAAGAAAGGATATCTCATCCAACCAAGTCACACTTGGATAACTTGGCATACAACCGCTTTTCCGAGTTGTCTGTAGTACTACTCTCAGGTGTTCATCATGCTCTTTATGGTTCTTAGAATACACCAAGATATCATCTATAAAGACCACAACAAACCGATCCAAGTAGGGATGAAAGATGCGGTTCATTAGGTCTATGAAAACTGCTGGTGCATTTGTTAGCCCAAATGGTATCACTAGGAACTCATAGTATCCATACCGGGTCCTGGAAGCAGTTTTAGGAACATCTGTCTCCTTCACTCTCAAATGGTGATAGCATGATCTGAGATCTATCTTGGAGAATACTCCAGCTCCTCAATCGATCAAATAGGTCATCTACCCTAGGTAAAGGGTATTTGTTTTTCACAATCACCTTATTCATTGGTGGTAATCTATACATAGCCAAGTGGTACCGTCCTTCTTCACAAATAGCACTAGTGCTCCCAGGAGTGACACACTAGGGCGTATGAAGCCCCTTGTCTAGTAGCTCAGAATCGAACTTTCAACTCTCTCAGTTCAGTAGGTGCCATCCTATATAGAGCAATGGACATTGGTGCAGTACCCGGTATAACCTCTATAGCAAACTCCACTTCTCTATTGGGTGGCAAACCCGGCAACTCTTTCGGAAACACATTCGAAAAATCACATACATGGGGATCTCCGCATGCGTGGGCTAGTCTTCTTGGTATCAACCACATGTGCTAAGTGATGCATACATTTTGCATAATCATTTAGGTCTAATTTGATAGCCATTTTATTTTATTATTGGTTATTTTTAGCTAATTTCATTAGTTATTTAGTTAGTTTTCCATAGTTGTCAATTTTGCATTAATTTGTAATTTTTACTTTGTTTTGTAGGAAAAATGGTGTTTGTGAAGGATCAAAAGAAATTTTGCCATTGAGGAGTGACTTCTACACCAAAGATGTCAAAACAAGTTTTCAAGCTGAAATATGCATGACCAAAATTATGCATAACTTGCCGCATAAGCTATGCGGATCTGCATAAGGAGAAAAATCACTGTTCCAATACCTGCCGAAATTTGAATAAGGATACAGCATAGCTAATGCACATTCACTCCTCCCAAATGAACTTTCACGGAATTGTGCAAAACATATGCACCAAGTCATGCGCTTCGCATAAGTGAACCAGAAACCACGAAAATCGCATAAGGGATCGCATGACTTATGCATCCACTTATGCGATCTCATAAAGAGTTCATTAATGAGTGCGTAAGATTTCCTCAGAAAATCCCTCCTAGAACACACCATTTTAGGGCTCCATGTCAGAAAATGCTATAAATAGCCTCATTTCCCATTTTAGAAGGGGGGAGAGAAGGAGCAGAAAAGAAAAGGAAGAGGAGAGGCAGCAGCTGAAGAGTCACTTTCACCTTCCACACCATTTTCAACCAAGATTTGCAGATTTCTTTCTTTACTTACATTTTTCTTACATTTCTAGTGTTTAGTTTCTTGTTTCTTAGCTTAGATTAAAGCTTTATTTCCATTTAAACTCAATATATCTTGTAAGCATTATGGGTAGTGAGTAGTTTACTTTGATTCTGGAGTAAGGGATGTAATATTTTAGTTATTTTTGTGGATTTGAACTGGGTTAGTCCCAATTTAATGAATTTATGAGGTTTAATCCATTTCTTGTGTGCTTATTCACATGCTTAATGAAGGGCCCCATTAAGTTATGTTCTTAATCCTTGGTTGAAGCACCGAAAGGAGAAAATCAAGTGATAGTTAATCAAGAAATTGGACTTAATTAACTTAGATCTAGAAATAGACTAAGGGTTAAGAGGGTTTTAATAGATTGATTAAAGAACCTAATGGGTCTTGGTTAATTTTAACTCCACGAAAGTAGGATTAAGTTAATTAAGGCACTCTTTGTCTCACTCGAAAGAGTTTTCAAGGGATTTTAGAATTAATCTCCTTTAAACCCATAAATTTCTTGGATTGGGCTAGCTAGGGAAAATCCCAAAATGACTTAAATATGAACCCTTAACTCCAGAATCGTCTTTCATCAATTATTGCTTAGAATTTTACTTTTAATTGTTTAGTTTAATCTCATTTTATTAATTTTCTTTATTATCAATTTCTTTATTTTGTGAATTATTAAATTAGTCATTGTTTGAATTTAGTTTTGCATTTTCATACCTTATGCTTCAAATTCCTAAATTTCTTTTATAAAATCTGATTGAAATACAATTTTAACATACTTTATTTTATATCAAAAATTCAATCATTAACACAACTCCTCGTGGGAACGATATCTTTTTCTATACTACTTGAACGACCCGTGCACTTGCGGTTGGGACACATCAAGTTTTTGGCACCGTTGCCTGAGAGTTGTTTGTTTAAGATTGAATTCTTGATTATTTTAGTTGTTTTTAGTTTTATATTTGTTATCTTTTCATTTTGTGTTTGTTTGTTCTTTTTTCAGGTACTCTTAATCTTTTATGAGAAGTGCTAGAAGCACGAGTGACACATCCTTATTGTTCAATCCTGAAATTGAGAAATTTTGTAAAGCCAACAAGAAAGAAACCAGAAAAAGGAAAGAAGCTTTCAGAGAAACTGAATTAGAAGCAGACATGGCTGATGAAAGAATTAGAATTGGTGGTAATGTTGGAAATGATCGAAACAATGAAAATGCAGCCCAAGGTGAAGAGATTGTAAATGCTAATGTGCCTAGGGGAAGTATGATGGATCATGCTTTTCCTCGTTTTGATGACTTGAGAGAAAGCATAGCAAGACCAAGAATTGATGCAAATAGTTACAAGATGGATTTTGGAGTTCTTCAAATGATTCAGAATTCTCAATTCGGAGGACATCCTTCTGAAAATCCACACACACATCTGAAGAAGTTTGCTATGATCTGTGACATGCAAAAACAACCTGGAGTATCTGATGATGCAGCAAGATTAAAGCTATTCCCATTCTCTTTGAAAGATAGAGCATTGGATTGGCTTGATTCTTTACCTCACAACTCCATCACAAATTGGGAGCAACTCACTGATGCATTTCTTGCACAATATTTTCCACCTGGAAAAACTCAAGAATTGAGGAATCAAATGACAGCTTTCAGACCAAGAGAAGATGAAACTCTTTATGAATCATGGATGAGATGGAAGGAATTAGAGAGACAATGCCCACATCATGCCATTCCAAAATGGATGATAAACCAGAATTTTTACACAAATGTTACTCCTGCAATCAGAGGAATTATTGATGCTCAAACAGGAGGAGAATTTATTATGAAGCATGAAGATGAAGCTTATGAGCTATTGGAGAAAATTGCAAAGAATACTCATCTTTGGAGTAGTCCAAGAGGACTAGCTCCAACTCAAAAAAGGCAAGCTGCTGGAATGTATGACCTTGATCCATTCAACATGATTAATGCAAAGTTTGATGCACTTATAAATGTCTTGGCTAAGAAGATGGAAGATCTGAGTATGTTGGTTAGTTCATCATCATCATCTGGAAGTTCACAACAAGTTGCTTATGCAGAGGGAACTACCAGCTGTGGAGTAGACTATGGAGAGCAAGCAGCATATGTTGGTAATTATGGAAACAAACAAATGGGGAATCCTTATTCTCAAACTTATAATCCAAATTGGAGGAATCATCCCAACTTTTCCTGGGGAAATCAGCAAAATCAAGCTCCAAATCAGAATTTTCAACCACAACAGCAACAAGGAATTCCATATCAGCAAAATAGGCAACCATTGCCTAATTTTCAGCAGAAAACTATGAATCCTCCACCAAAACAGCAAGAACAAAGTTCCACCACAGAAGCTTTATTACAACAGATTCTTACTAACCAAAATAAGCATGATGAGGAGATGAGAGAGATGAAAGCAAGGCTAGAACAGATGCAGACACATAACAGAATGCTGGAAAATCAGATTGCACAACAAGCATCTTCCTCAGGTACCAAGTCTTTTGGAAAACTTCCAAGTCAACCAGAAAACCCAAGAGAGCAGTGTCATGCCATTACACTGAGAAGTGGTAAAATAGTGCATAATGAGAAGAGTGAAAAAAGTGAGAAGAGAGAAAATGAGGAAGATGTTGATGAAAATGAAAAACAAGAGAGTGAAAAGAAAGAGAGTGCAAGAAAAGAGAAGGAAGAGAAGTATATACCTCCTGAGCCCTACAAGCCACAACTTCCCTTCCCACAAAGATTTCACAAAGCCAAGCTTGATAAGCAATTTGGGAAGTTCTTAGAGGTTTTGAAGAAGCTTTACATAAATATGCCTTTTATTGATGCTCTTTCACAAATGCCCTCTTATGCAAAATTCTTGAAAGAAATTCTCTCAAACAAGAGGAAACTTGAAGACCATGAAACTGTAGCTTTGACAGAAGAATGTAGTGCTATCCTCCAAAGGAAACTTCCTCCAAAGCTCAAGGACCCAGGGAGTTTTTCAATTCCATGCCACATTGGGGAATCGTGTTCTACAAAAGCTTTATGTGATTTAGGGGCTAGTGTTAGCCTTATGCCCCTGTCCATCTATGAGAAGCTCAACATGGGAGATCTTAAGCCAACCCACATTTCTCTTCAGTTAGCTGATAGATCAATTAAGTATCCTGAAGGGATTTTGGAGAATGTGCCTCTGAAGGTTGGGAAGTTCTATATACCTGTTGACTTTGTCATCTTGGACATAGAAGAGGATTCTAATATCCCAATCATTTTGGGGAGGCCTTTCCTAGCTACAGCTGGTGCTTTGATTGACGTGAAAGGTGAAAAGCTTACTCTCAGAGTCGGAGAGGATCATTTAGTCTTCAACATTGGCAATGATAAGAAGAAGCAACATGAAGATGTAAACTCTTGTTTGAGAATTGATATAGTTGATGAGTTAGTAAAAGAGCACTTTAGAAAGAGCTATCCGAAGGCTTCTCTTGAAAGTTGTCTTATCCATGAAGGGAGTATCAATGATGAAAATCCAAAAGAGGCTACATTTGCACAACATTTAAAGGGTAATCCACTTTGTCATATGGCATCAATCTTTCAACTTGAGCAAGTGGATAAAAGTGAGATCAAGCAACCATCTCTCAAAGAAAAAGATGCACCAAAGGTTGTTAAGAAAGAAATGGTCGGATTTTTAGACAAAGCAACAAGGATCTTCTCATGTGATGGAAAGAAATGAAGTATAGATTCATTGAAGCACCTATTGAAAATAGGGGCAATAAATTCCAATTCCAGCCACCATGAAACATGACAAGAGTCCAGCTAAGGACTATAAATTAGCGCTCTTGGGAGGCACCCTAAGTTCTTTTATCTTGCTTTTGTTGATTTACTTTTATTTATATTGCTTTTGTTTTTATCTTAAATCTCCCAAAATTCAATTTTTGACATTGTTGAATCTTGTCCCTTGTAGATGTATTTCAATGGAGGAAGGCTGGTGAACTGCTGGGGAGTGACCCTTAACCTGAAATTATGTTCTTTAAATCTCCTACAAATTGATTGATTTTTACTGCATAACCTATGCAGGGGTTGTTATCTGGTTTATGCAGAGGAAAAATGACATTTTGCAGCAAGGAAGGGTCTGCAACAGATTACTTATGTTCTTGGTGAGGTTGGGTGTGTAACTTTTAAATATTTGTGCTTATAATGTTAATATGGTGGTAAGTGAGTCATTTTTGCAGTTTTGAACTTATTTGGGTTGTAGGATTCAAAGTGGATATGCTGCATTTTCTTAGCATGACTTGGGGAGTTCATCATTTGTAGATAAATGCAACTTTATGCAGATTTTATTGGTTTTAATGTGCTAAATGTTGATTTGCAGAATTTGAGTCAAAATGGCATGGGTCACAAATGCCTTTTATGCAGGATTCACTTTTACAAGCATGTGTGATGTAATTTTGATGGATTTTGTATATATTGATGTGTTTTTGGTGATAATTTCTCATGATTTATGCTTAATAGAATTATATTTCTTCATTCTAGGGTATTTTTCACACTTGCAAATCATTTTCCATTGCAATCTTAATCTTGTTGAATTGTGCATAAGCAACTGCATAGCTTATGCAATCCTACATAACCACAATTCTTGCCATTTTCATCCCTGTTGCAATTTGTATAAGGTAGTGCATAGCTTATGCAACTCTGCATAGCCACATTTTTGTCAAATTTCATACCTACCGAGACTTGCATAAGTTTGTGCATGACTTATGCACATTTGCATATCTTCAAATCCTGCATTTTCTTTCTCTGCCGAAGTCTGCATAAGGAGGGTTCATGACTTATGCACTTCCGCATAACCAGAAACTTTGAAATCCAAAATCTGCCGAGAGGTGCATAAGCAGAGTGCATGAATTATGCACAACTGCATAACCACCGACCCTAAATTCCAAAACCTGTCGAGAGGTGCATAAGCAGAGTGCATGACATATGCACTTCTGTATAACCACAAACCTTGAAAATCAAAACCCACCGAGGAGTGCATAAGCAGAGTGCATAGCTTATGCACAACTGCATGACCACCAACCCAAAATCCCAAAACTTGCCGAGAGGTGCATAAGGAGAGTGCATAACTTATGCACTACTGCATAACCGAAAACTCTGAATCCCAAAACCCACCGAAAAGTGCATAAGAAGAGTGCATAGCTTATGCACTTCCGCATGACCACTCTCCCTGAAGGTCAAAACTTGCCGAATAGTGCATAAGGACAGTGCATGACTTATGCACTTTTGCATGAGCTATTTCTCTAAAGTCCAAAACAAGCCGAAACTTGCATAAGTTAGTGCATAAGCTATGCACTCCTGCATAATCAGTTTTTCACACCTTTTTATCACCCACCTAAACATGCATAAGAGAGTGCATAGGTTATGCACAACTCACTTTTCACTTATGCAGTTTTTACACAAACCCTGTTCAAATCAAATTTCTTTTCGGCAACAAATTTTCCCACCTCCACTTCCCGACTCTTCTATTCACGACCGTCCTTCCACCTCCATTTCTCCCGACATTTTCCCTCTTATTCTTCTCCACTCACATTTCCACCGCATAAACCCTAATTTCTCCCTACATTTTTTATTTCTGCCCTCATCTCCTCCATCCTCACCATCAGGAACTATGGAGTCACCTCCTCATTCCCCTCCAGCTTCTCCCCTCGAGGTCTCGCCATTGTCAATACGACCTCCTAACCTTAATTCCCCTCCACAAGAGACACCCCCACCACCCTCCACGGCCACGTATAAATGAAAAATCAGGTCGAAATCCACCAGGCCCATGTCCTCTGCACCTCCTCTCTCAAAGCGCAACGAACCACCCACCACCCCAAGGTCAGAGCCTCCACCCAAAAAGCCAAAAACTTCAACCTCCACACCCTCTTCCAGCAAAAAGCAATTGTCAGCAACCTCACAGGTCTCAAAACTACCTTGGTCCCTTCCTGATGCAACTCACAAAGCAACATTTAAACGACTTAAGGAAAGGAAGGTGCAACCCACTAGGTATATTTCTGTGGACTCTCTCCAGTCACTTGGTTTATTTGACAATGTGGTTGCCTATCTTGATGGTATGGGTTGGATGGAATTTGTGCACAAGCAAGAAATTGTTTACCCAGCTTTAGTTTTGGAATTTATTTCCTCATTCTCTGCCACCTTGAAATTGCATGATGTAGATTTTAAGCCAACTATGAAATTTAGATGTTTGGGGCAAAATAGAGAGTTATCATTGGATCAATTTCATAGCATTCTTGGTTTTGCAATTGATGGGCTATTTAGAGTGCCATATACAGGGGTAGAGGTAGCAAACAAGGGTATTTGGAATGCTGCTCAATTTTGGAGAATTATCACAAACCAACCTCAGACTTTTTCTGCTGGCAGATCAAAAACCTCTCAAATACTTGACCCTGCACTTAGGTTTATTCATAGACTGATTGCTAGCACTATTTTGGGCAGAGGGACTAGTTCTGGTGCTGTGGGGAAATCTGAATTATTCATGTTATGGTGTGCTTTTCACAAGGTCAAGGTTTCTCCTGGTTATTTCTTTTGTGAGCATGTGTTGCATATTGCCACCAAATCCATAGGTGACATTGTTTTGGGTGGGCTCATAACTGTCATAGCCAAGCATTTTGGTTTTAATCCTGAAGAGCACCCAATACCAGCACTTGTGGACACCCTATATTTTGATGCTGCACACTTATCCAAAACAGGGTTCAGTTTGCCACATTCTGATACTGTACAACCAGCAGCAGAAACTAAACCCACTGCACAACCAGAAGCCCAACCTGCCCCATCAGTCCCACAGCACTCTACTGAACCTACCCCACCCCCTCAATCTGCACAGGAGACCACAGCAGCTTCTGCACAGCCCACACCTCCTACAGCTGAACCGTCCTCATCCACAGCCCCTCCTGCATTCAACACTAAAGCCTTATTCACCTATCTTGAAAGGCTTAGTGATGATATATACTTTGTGGATAGGAAGCTTGACACTGGTCTTGATACCCTCAAGGATCGTCATGATCACCTATTTGACCTTGTCATGGAAACCAGGGACAAGCAGAAAGAATTGAAGGAGATGATGAAGAAACTCATGATTTTTCTGGGAATGCCACCTCCACCTCCATCACCTCCTCCAGCACCATCATTTCGACAGCAGCCAGATGCAACCAGCCTCTTAGCAACATCTATGGACAAGGGCAAAACAATAGAACTAGACTAGTTTTTATTTTACTTTTGTTCAAACTTGTCGGACTTTTTCTTTGTACATATGTTCAAACAATTATAGTTTGTTTTGAATTCTGTTAGTTTGTTTTGAATTAGTTTGTTTTGAATTCTGTTTTTCTTAAAGTTCTATTGGATGGCCATTACATTAGTTTTCCATTGATTTTCACTGCCTTTACTGCCCTTTTGTGCATAATTGTCCATATATTGTATATTCTGTTTTGTATATTGTGGTTGCACATTTTTCCTTGCTAATCATCATGCAGCAGCTTTTGAATATACTGCACAGGCTGTGAATTCCCTTATGCAATTATTTTGCATAGCCTGTGCAGCCCTTTATGCCACTTATGCAGAACTGCACAGGCTGTGAATCCCCTTATGCAAATGTCCTGCATAGCCTGTGCAGCCCTTATTGCCACTCATGCAGAACCGCACGGCTTATGCACCTTACTTATGCACCTGTTTTGGACTGCACTTTATTCTGCATAACCTGTGCAGCTTCTTATGCATTCCCATTATCTCTTGAATTCTCATCTGCTCTATACCAAGTAACCTTTTCTTTTTGCTCTTAACATTTCACAATTCCTGGTAATTACTTTAAGTTTTGATAATGCATTGCTTGAGACATTGAGGACAATGTCCAATTTTGAGTTTGGGGGTGCACATTTGCACATTTTGATTTTTGCTTCAGTTTTCACATTTTGAGTATAAGAGCATCTCATCCCATTCCATTTACATATACTGTAAATATTTTACATATACATCCATACATACATATACATTACACATTTACACACACATTATACAACACTTAGAATTGTACACATTGCACACAAATAGCCGAGTAGATTTCCTCCATTTAGTTAATGCATTACTCATTTTTAGGAATCATGCATCATGCATTAAAATTTTTTGCCAATCCCTTGAGTATTGAAAAGTTGCCTATGAGAGTGATTTGACTTACCTTTAGTTAGGTTTGTGGATTGAAAGTTTCCTAAGAGGTGCAAGGTTTTGAAGTGTCTATCCCTTGCCTATATCTTCTTAGCCAAAAAGCCACCCAACTAGTCATTTGGAGATGGAAGTGTTTAGAGGGAATTATTGGATATAAGGTAGTCAAATGATGTCTCACCAATCCTAGAACAAATTTTCTAAACCTTTCAAGGCGAAATACCAGCTTGTACTTGAAGAGAGAGATGATTAGGCATTCTTTGATTTAAAACCTTCTCATTTTAAACCTTTGGCTCTTTTTCCCAATTAAAATTTACCCTTACAAACCCCTTTGAGCCTTTTTATCCCTAATTTTTCTTGAAATCCTTATTGTTACCTAGCCAATGAACCAAACACTCCAACCCTTTTCATGAGAATAATTATTTACAACATTAGGTACATATATATATATATAAAAGAAAAAAAAAAGAAAAAAAATACAATAAAAGGGAGAAGAAATGCTTGTCATCTTGTAAAAAAGTGCTAGTACATGTGCTTTTCACCATTGTCATTCAAAATGAAAGAAATCCACCCAAAGTATTAAAAGAAATGAGTTTGGGGGTGGCAAATTTTAGGGACAAGCATCAAAAAAAAATGCAAAATACAAGTTTAAAGTATCAAAATGTCCCTCTATTTTTATGTGTTTTGTAAAATATGCTAGCACTTGACAATCCTCATTGTGTATTTCTCTCCCCCATATATATAAAAAAAAAAGAAAAAAAAAGAAAAAAATATAATAAAATAAGAAGTGTACCTTATGATTCAAAAATTGAAAATATTCTCATGCTTTGAATCCTTTTTACCCATCTTTCTTCTTAGCCTCATTTTGAACCCCATGGCCCTATTACATCCCTAAAAAGACCTTTGATCTCTTGATAGTACTTGCTACATTAGTGGAGATAGGAGTAGGGGATTTGCCTATGGGATTGGAAAAATTACCTATTCATTCATTAATTCCATCATTCTATATAGAGACACTTTGCCTATTGATTGTCCTAGAATTCCTTTTGAGCATGACTCTCTCTTTTGATTGGTTGGTTTGGGGATTTTGAATGATAATTGACTTGATGGCTAAGCGGTGAAAGCTTGGATAAGCATTAAATTCTTTGCATTTTGAAGGATGGGTAAATGGATTGCTGGTATGGCTGAAGGTGTGTTAAGTTACTTTAATAGGTGATTTTCATAGCTCTTTGGATAAGGCACCCCTAAAAATTTTGCATCACATTTTAAAGTTTGCTTGAGGACAAGCAAAAGCTTGAGTTTCGGGGTATTTGATGCATACATTTTGCATAATCATTTAGGTCTAATTTCATAGCCATTTTATTTTATTATTAGTTATTTTTAGCTAATTTCATTAGTTATTTAGTTAGTTTTCCATAGTTATCAATTTTGCATTAATTTGTAATTTTTACTTTGTTTTGTAGGAAAAATGGTGTTTGTGAAGGACTGAAAAGAAATTTTGCCATTGAGGAGTGACTTCTACAGCCAAAGATGTCAAAAACAAGTTTTCAAGCTGAAATATGCATGACCAAAATTGTGCATAACTTGCCGCATAAGCTATGCGGATCTGCATAAGGAGAAAAATCACTGTTCCAATACCTGCCGAAATGTGCATAAGGAGACTGCATAGCTTATGCACATTCACGCCTCCCTTATGCACTTTCACGGAATTGTGCATAACCTATGCACCAAGTCATGCAGTTTCGCATAAGTGAACCAGAAACCAGCCGAAAACTGCATAAGGGACTGCATGACTTATGTAGTCCACTTATGCAGTCCCATAAAGAGTTCATTAATGAGCTGGCAGAAGATTCCCTCAGAAAATCCCTCCTCAAACACACCATTTTAGGGCTCCATGTCAGAAAATGCTATAAATAGCCTCATTTCCCATTTTAGAAGGGGGGAGAAAAGGAGCAGAAAAGGAAAGGAAGAGGAGAGGCAGCAGCTGAAGAGTCACTTTCACCTTCCACACCATTTTCAACCAAGATTTGCAGATTTCTTTCTTTACTTACATTTTTCTTACATTTCTAGTGTTTAGTTTCTTGTTTCTTAGCTTAGATTAAAGCTTTATTTCCATTAAAACTCAATATATCTTGTAAGCATTATGGGTAGTGAGTAGTTTACTTTGATTCTGGAGTAAGGGATGTAATATTTTAGTTATTTTTGTGGATTTGAACTGGGTTAGTCCCAATTTAATGAATTTATGAGGTTTAATCCATTTCTTGTGTGCTTATTCACATGCTTAATGAAGGGCCCCATTAAGTTATGTTCTTAATCCTTGGTTGAAGCACCAAAAGGAGAAAACCAAGTGATAGTTAATCAAGAAATTGGACTTAATTAACTTAGATCTAGAAATAGACTAAGGGTTAAGAGGGTTTTAATAGATTGATTAAAGAACCTAATGGGTCTTGGTTAATTTTAACTCTACGAAAGTAGGATTAAGTTAATTAAGGCACTCTTTGTCTCACTCGAAAGAGTTTTCAAGGGATTTTAGAATTAATCTCCTTTAAACCCATAAATTTCTTGGATTGGGCTAGCTAGGGAAAATTCCAAAATGACTTAAATATGAACCCTT
The DNA here is from genome assembly GCF_030052815.1 of Hevea brasiliensis. NCBI lineage: Eukaryota > Viridiplantae > Streptophyta > Magnoliopsida > Malpighiales > Euphorbiaceae > Hevea > Hevea brasiliensis. Next base: position 4,818,029 of record NC_079497.1, on the reverse strand, counting down.
AACTCCAGAATCGTCTTTCATCAATTATTGCTTAGAATTTTACTTTTAATTGTTTAGTTTAATCTCATTTTATTAATTTTTTTTTTATTATCAATTTCTTTATTTTGTGAATTATTAAATTAGTCATTGTTTGAATTTAGTTTTGCATTTTTATACCTTATGCTTCAAATTCCTAAATTTCTTTTATAAAATCTGATTGAAATACAATTTTAACATACTTTATTTTATATCAAAAATTCAATCATTAACACAACTCCTCGTGGGAACGATATCTTTTTCTATACTACTTGAACGACCCGTGCACTTGCGGTTGGGACACATCACTAAGAAAGCCTCACAGCCCTTTCTTATCAATCTCCTGGCTGTTGTGGCTGATATGATGGTGGAAAGACAACCCATTCCTTCACCCACAACTGTAATGACATCTCCATCTACTGTCTGTAGTGACATCCTCTTTAGCCGACAATCTGCCATCGCCTGATGATGTGATAACCAGTCCATACCTAATATCACATCGAACTCATGGAATGGTAACTCAATCAAGTCAGCCAAAAACTCATACCCTTGTATTTTCAGAGGACAACCCTTGTAGACCTTTTTCACCATGACACTATGGCCTAAAGGGTTTGTGACTTGTATGTCCTCCTTTAGCTCCTCTACTTGTACCCTCTATCAACTGGTGGTGTGATGCACACATATGAATGTGTGGAACCCGGATCAATCAATGCACATACTAGCAGGTCATAAAAAGAAAATGTACCTCTAATGACATCAGCTGGTTCTGGCTCATCTCGAGCTCTCATAGCATAAGCACGTGGTGTTACCCTAGTCTCCCGCTCTGCATCGCCTCTCGCAGCAGAGGCCTGCATGATGTACCACCAGACAGCCTTGCGGTCTTCTACCCCTATGTCTTCTTTGGAGCGCACCTCTTCATATGAGGTGGAGCAGTGGGAGCACTAGTGTTCCTCTGTGGACAATCCTTCAGGAAGTGATCCGTAGACCCACATCCAAACATCCACTGTCAACAACTGCACTCTCCTCGTGGGGTCTACCACAATGTACATAAGCGGTGGTGGGCTGATCCTCGTAGCCGCACTCAGTGAACTACCCACTGATGCACCAGATTGTCCTCCTCCTCTCCTTGGTGCAAACCGAGACTTCTGTTTCTTGCCCTGACCTTGAGTTTGACCCTGAGACTCCTTGGGTCTCTTACTACCCGTGTCTGCTGAACTGCATCGACTGCACCTAACCCTCTTGTGTTGCCTATCCTTTCTGGACTGCTCTTCATTTCTGACTCTCTCCATATCAAGGGCTGATGCTATCAACAGAGAGAAATCTGTGAAGTGGTGAGATGTCACTATCAACCTGATGTTGTCATTCAGTCCATCCTCGAATCTTCTGCATTTATCAACCTCTGTCGGCATCAACTCCAATGCATATTCGATAAGTCTCATGAATTCTCGCTCATATTCAGAGATTGTCAGCTGCCTCTGTCTTAGTGCCAGGAATTCTTTCCTTCTGGCCTCCAAGTACACATGACTGATGTATTTCTTTCTGAATTCAGCCAGAAAGAACTCCCAGGTGATCTGTGCAGGCTGTACTACTCTAGATACTATCACCCACCATCTATACACATCCTCCTGTAGCAGTGATAGAGCACACTCCAACTGCTGCTCTGGGGTGCAGTGCAACTGCTGTAATACCCTCTCTGTCCTCTCCAGCCAATACTCTGCTACAGCTAGATCATCATCCCTCTTACCTCTGAAGTCAATTGCCCCATACTTTTGCAGTCTCTTTAATGGAGATCTGTGTGGGGTGGAGGTGGTCGCATGTGGTGGTGGTGGTGGTGGCTGTGGCTGTGGCTGTGGCTGTGGAGGTGGAGGTGGCTGTGGCTATGGCTGTGGAGGTGGAGGTGGCTGTGGCTGGGGAATGGCTCCGGCGAACTGACAGAACAGCTGTGTCATCTGTTCATAGAAGGCCTGTTGTGCCCTACTCACAATACCTCGAGATGACTCTGCTCTATTACCACTTCTCCCCCTACAAGGAGCAGGTGCGTGACTCTCTACTTCCTCCTCTATCAGTCTCAGAGGTCCGTGCTCTGAAGGATCAGATGCCATCGATCCTATAAAACAGACAAAGAAACAGATCTGCATTAGTGTCACCTCGACTCTATTCAAAGGCCCATGCATGTGATGCACTCTATCTATTTCTAACTATTTAGGTCGAGGACCGCCAAAACCTCTGCTCTGATACCACTAAATGTGATGCCCCTTACCCATCTACCGTATAGCCGAGCAAGAAGTGCCACATTCGGTGTCGGAGCACCCTATCTTGTTTTATCATATCTATTGTAAACTTTTAATGTCATTTAAAACATGTATTCTATGTGTAGAAATTTTTTTTTTTATATCTTATTTCTGTGGAGACCCAGACAGAGCCTCCCTTATTTTATTAGCATCTGGCGGGTTCCACTAATCACCTGTTAATATGTCCATATTCATTTCACACATTTCCATATCATATTCTTATGTATCATATCATTTACAATTATATATGAGATCTAAAAATGAAGTATTATCTATTGCATTCATATAGAAATTCATAGATAATAAATTACAAGTTTTCATTTCAATCTCAAAGTTTAATTACAAGTCCAAAATGAAATACATTATAAACTAGTAATTACATCATGACTAAACATAATGAACCAAAATACTAGTCTATACATGGGCCCTACCAAAATACAAAAGACCGGTGAGGTGACTTTGGACAATGGCAGATCTGATCAGAGCTCTGTCAGTACACTATTGATGCTGCTGCTACGGCTGCTGCGGCTGCAGGGATTGATGCAGCTGATCTCCAGTATCTACGCAATGGAAAACCAACGCACTAAGCATAACGCTTAGTGGTGCATAATTTATAATAACAATAATTTAATAATTTGAAATAATATATGCAACTCATAATTTTTTGGTCTTTTACATTTTTATTGCTCTTTGGAAATAATTAACATTATCGGGATCTTTTATGATTACTTATTGTATTTTAAGTCTTAATTAATTTTTTTTTATCAGTGCCCAAGAAAACCTATAACAAATTATAAAAGCTGGATATAAGGGTGTATACTGGTTAGACAGCCATATGTCTATCCAGTATACGTCTGTCAGGCACGAGGCCAGCTGTCGGGCACGAGACCCGCTGTCAGGCTTGTAAAGCCAGAAATAAAGTAGGCACAATAGCCAGTAAGTAGGCATATAACCTATAGAACAATCATACCAGACATATATTGTTAGTTCATGATTTTCTCGATAGGCAGTACTGCTATCTGTAGTCCCTAATTGGTATACCAATTTATCCAAACTAAATAAATAAGTCTAGATATACTATGGGAAATTAAAAATTTTTAATTAATTTAGCACCGTTCACTGTTACTATTTTCTAGTACTGTTCATTGGTACCATTAATTTCATATTAATAGGACATTAGTCCCAATTTACATATTCATATCATTTTTAATATTTAATTATCCTTATGAGTATTTTAATTATCATATATAGCATTTTTCCTATAAACCTTTCTTTAGGTTCATGTTGATGTTTTATCTTTATCTAGGAATTTGACTAGGTTAGGATGTTTATTTAGTCATACTTCCTTCATAACAATTGCTCCTCTATGTTTAAACTTAAATTTCAGCTTTTGAATCACTGAATTTGGGTTTATAGAACTCAAGTTATGGCCAAAATACCAAAGGAATAGTATTTTGGGACAATTTCTGGGTTGGCAGTTTTATTGACTAAACTTATGCTAACAATTTGATTTGGTTAAAGGCAAAACTGGGTCAAGTGGTCTTCATGAAAAGTGTAGCCCTATGTCTAAACTTTCCATTGGTGAAATTTTAGGTCATTTGGACCAGTATAGAGAGAGTTATGACCAAATGAACACGTACTATTTATTTGGTCATTTTCTGGGTTGGCAGTTTCGGTGACCCAACTTGTGCTACCAAGTTGAATTGGTTAAAGGAAAAACTGGGTTAAGTGGTCTTCATGAAAAGTGTATCCCTATGTATAAACTTTCCAGTGGTAAAATTTTAGGTCATTTGGACCAGTATAGAGAGAGTTATGACCAAATGAACACGTACTATTCATTTGGTCATTTTCTGGGTTGGCAGTTTCAGTGACCCAGATTGTGCTACCAATTTGAATTGGTTAAAGGCAAAACTGGGTTAAGTGGTCCTCATGAAAAGTGTATCCCTATGTCTAAACTTTCCATGGGTGAAATTTTAGGTCATTTGGACTAGTATAGAGAGAGTTATGACCAAATGAACACGTACTGTTCATTTAGTTATTTTCTGGGTTGGGTTGCAGGGTAATTCGAATTTAGGCAGTATTTAGGTCAAGTTTTGGACAGAATTTGGGCATGGTTTCTTCATAGAATATGGACTATTTTGGGTCTAGTTTCACCCCCAATTTGCCTCATACCAATTGGGGTCACACAATTTCATTTATAGCCTAAAATGTACATTGCCCTCAACAAACACAACCTGCAGAAAATAGCACTTCCAATAATTCATTTCTCCTCCAACTTCCTTGCTTCAATTTGACATTCAAGGCACTTCTAAATATCATCAACACATCTCAACAATCCCAATTGCATGATATAATACAAAAATACCAAAGTTAGGCCAAACCCTAACTCACAATTTCAACCTCATACAATCTCAATGTAAATCAACTTATAATACTTATAAATGCATCAACCAACATTATTAAATCACTTTATATACATCATAGTCATTAAAAACCATCACTCACCATGGGTACCAAAAATTCACTCCCCTCATAACTCACCTATTTCTTTTAGTTTCTTACAAATTTCACTTCATTTTAACCTTAACTCAAGGATTAATAAAGGAAGAAAGGAAGATTAGGCACTAACCTCTTGTGACCCACTTCAAACTTTAACCTTTCTTCTTCTTATGGGTATCTAAAGCTTCCTTATGGTGTGGGCTAAATTTTTTGTGAAGTGAGCTATGGGTTTTGGGTGGATTAAGCTTGAGAAATCAAGCTTGGAAGCTTGAATATCAATGGAGGAAATGAAGACCAAGGGTGGCGGCACAATGGAGAAAAAAAGAAGAAGATGGAGAGAAAAAGTTGGTAGGTTTTGTCATCTTATGATATATATATATATATATATATATATATATATATATATATATATATATATATATATATATATATATATATATTATATTTGTGTACTTTAATTTTTTTTTTTTGATTTTTCATAATTCATTTTTCTTTTCTTTTCCTTTCTTTTCTTTTCTTTTCTTTTCTTTTCCTTTTCTTTTCTTCTTCTTTCTCTTCTCATTTTTCAAATTCAAATTCAAATTCATAAAATTAATTTATGTTAATTATTCTATTTTCAAATTTTAATTTGACATTTAAGTCAAAATTCACCTCTAGGGGTGAAATGACCAAAATGCCTTTCATGGTGCTCATCGGATTATTTTTATTTTTTTATACCAATTAATAAATTCTCTAAATTTTATTTTATTTCTCAAAATTTTTCCTATATTTTTTTTAATATTTATTTCATTAATTTATGCCTCCTCACTATAGTTTAAGTGTAGTTCCAGACATTTTAACTGTTCGAACAAACATTAGTTGTCGAAACAGTAAAATGTACAGACTACCTACGGTGAGGGCGTTACAAGAATTATATAAAATGCACCAGGTAATGCCCAAGAAAGATGGTGGAGTCACAATAGTATCACTTAAGTACTACCTCCTTAGATAACATTTCCTAGACATGCACTTCATACAATCCTAATAGAATCAAACCACTGGTAAGTACTGTCTTCCTATAACACTACTACGATACTAAAGATTTATGCTATGAAGGTATAAATAGACAAGAGTCGCCAACCGGGCAATAACCAGGACATATTCAGTGTTTCTTCCAAGGGTCATGGATGGCAACTTACTCCTTGTAAAGTTTCCACAACCGTCATTACCATAGCCCAATGCCTAGGTTCGGGATAGTGGGTACGTAAGGGAAAGGTGTTAGGCACTCCTTACGCCTGGTCTAACCTCGTTAATTCGAGTGTCAGTCCTCTACTAATGATTATAGGAGTCTTGTTTATTATTCATTTATTAAACTTTATCCTAAAAATCCAATGATAATCCTACACATGCAAATAATTCACAAAAGGGTTGTTGTTTACAAATAATTTTCATGCACAAGTAATTCATATCTATGGGGTTGCTAATTATTTAAATGATATTTACCAGATGACTAAAATTAATTTATTATTGAGAATTTAATTTATAAACAAATTCAATTTCAAATAACCCTAAATTTCTATTTAACCTAATTAATTAATTTTTCACCAAGTTACCCTAAGGATAATTAAACTAAATTAATTATGTATATGTGTAATTTATTCTAATATCACATAAGGCCCAAACAATTATAGCCTAATAAAGATTTTTAACATGAAAATTTATTTTACAATTACCAAGTATTAAATTAAATTTATTTTACATGTCAAGATTAGTTTAATTTACAAATAAGATTAATTTTGATTAACAAAGTATTTATTTAAATTAATTACATATAAAAGTCAGTTAAATTAAAAATAAAATTAATTTTAATTTACCAAATAAAAATTCTATTATTACTACAATTTCATGCCAATGGTTATTCGAAAAGTTTATGGCTACTTACCTATTGGTAAATACAGTTGCCATTGGGGCAAGCTACTCTTAAAAAAAAAGGTTTTCTCTTCTAGTATGACAATAATATCCCTGGCTTACTCCCGGTTAGCTCCACATAAGCTCCACGCAAATGCCCTCTTTGGTACTTACCTTAGGGCTACTTACCAATTTTATTTGTAATAAAAAAATAAAGAAACTAAAGAAAATAAAGAAAATAAGAAAATACTAATATCAATTCACATTGATTTCTAACTCTAGTATCCTAAAGGAGTTAAAATTCTTAATCAACTACAACTAACTAATGGTCTAATGATTCAAACAGTTCATAACACCTCTTGAATTAAAAAAAACACAAAAAAAATAGATCAAATATTAATTAAAACCCAAGAACATACAAGAACATACATAAATATACAATTCTCAGATTCTGGCAGATTGATAGTAGCAAGAAATTTAATTTTTGAAAAATAGTTAGACAAGCCTAAAAATCATGAAAAAATTACAGCAGATAGCCAAAACATCATACAACATCATAAAATTTATAAACCAAACAAAACCCTAGGCGAATGGTCTACACAAATTGTAACTTTTTTTAGTAATAGAATCGCAATACTTTTTTATGAAATTTATAACTCACCAACCATAACAGATATGAATGCGAAACTAATTGGAAAAGATTCACAAGATTCCAAACTTAACTTTAGACACCAGATTTACAAAAAAATATTAAGAAACAAGGGAGATATGGGCTCCACAATTTGGGTATCTTGCAAATTAGATTTTATAGGAATCCAAATTTCAAACAGCCATAACTTACAAAATATTAAAGCTTTTTTAGTGATTTTTAAGCCTAAAATTAATAAAATTTCGTTTAGAATATGAATATAATTTTTCAAATTTTTTACAGATTCAGAAAATAACAAAAAATAATAAAAACTTGAGAGACAGAAAATTGAATATGTGCAGAGTTGTGTATCCCCTCAAATTAAACATGATTACATGATCCATATGAATATGTAAGATAAATTAAAAGACAAAGAAGCATAAAATTAAATATTACAGGGCATAGATCTTGAAAAGAAAATAAAAGAACTAATCTTCAAGAAATGTCGCAAGAAAGAAAGAAAGAAGAACTAAAAAAATTTTGACTATTTCTCTCTTTAATTTTTTTTCCTTTTTTTTTCTTTTCTTTTCTTTTTTTTTTTTCTTCTCCTCCTTTTCTCTTCTCCAGTAGGGTATTTATAGGGTTTTAGGAGAGAGGTGTGATAGGGTTTGGAGTTTTAGGGTGATAAAGTTCAGATAACTTAAACAAATAGGATTGCAGAATTTGGGTAAGATTGAGATATGGATGAGGTGTTTCAACCAATAGGAAGAGAGGGAAAGAGGAAGGGGAAGGCACCAATAGGGAGTGAGAAAGAGGTGTGGTAGGGTTTGAAGTCCTAGTGTGATAAGATTCAGATAACTTAAACAACTGTAATTGAAGAATTTGGGTGAGATTAGGATATGGGTGAGCTGTTTCAACCAATAGGAAGAGAGAGAAAGAGGGTGGCACTAATAGGGAGTGAGGAAGAGAGTGGGGCCAAGGGGGAGAGAGAGTTTGTATGGAAGAGGGATAGAGAAAAAGATATTTTCATATTTTAATTTTCAAAAAATAAATTAAATGGGTCATATTTAAAATTCCTAACTAAGCTTTCTTAGGCCAATGGGACCCAATTAAACTTAATTAGATACATTTAAAAACTATCCATATTAAATTTAAACAAAACAAAATTTTATTTAAATTTAATTAAATTCATTTCCCAAAAAAAATATATTATTTTTTTTTTCAAGATCATGCAATGTAATTAATAATTCAGCTACATGTTTCCAATTACATTTTACAGTCATATAATTTTTCATCATCGGATTTCCCACAGCTTCAATACACATACTCATAACAAAATAAGGGTCTACAATTATATATATATGATTTTGATTATTATATAATTTTAGAATAATATAAATTTTATTATTTAAAAAATCACAATATCAATGTATTATACTAACTTCACGGACATGAAAGTAAAAAATAAATATAAACTATATAAAAAAAATTAGATTAGATAACATGATAATACAAGAAATAAAAAATTATTATTGAACTAATGATTGACCATTTATCTGTAAAAAAAAAAATAAAATTTATTAGGCTTGGCTTGATGATGGTGTAATTTTTGATTTGGAGAAATTAATTTGAGTTCATTCTCTTCCTTTCTAGTACAGCAAAGCCCAAATTGGTGTCCCCAATCTTCTTTATTACTAAACAAAAAGAAGCCATCTAACTGTCATAATTTATTGGTGAAACATAATGAGGGTCCTTGGATTGAAAAGAGGAGTTGATATGTTATCGTGTATTTGATTAACTGGATTGGATGAGTCAGACTAATTAACAATTAATTAATTAATTGATTACAATTAAATGTAATAGTGATGTATCCATTTCAAGTGTGACGTAAGCTTCTTTTTACCTTTTTTACTATCAAATTTGGATTACCTCACTTTTAAACATCATTTTGATTGAATCATATTTCGATTTATCATTTATATGGGTCAAAACACAATTGTATTTAAATTTTATTTTAAAAAATTTCTGGGTGAGGCCCAACCTTGCTGTAGCCAATGATTTCTCTTTTTCGAGACTCAATATTCCTATAAATACAGGGAATCAAGTTATATCAAATGTAACCCTCTTAAACGTTAAGCACATACCAGGAGTTAACACTCTTGTTATCTCCCTTGCTCGTATAGAATGGTGGTTTAAATCCTCCCCACATTCATCCTCGTGCTACAGAAATCCTTTTAGTCCTTGAGGGCACTCTTTACATTGGCTTTGTCACATCCAAACCCAATCGCCTTATCAGTGAAGTCTTAAACCCAGGAGATGTTTTTGTCTTCCCAATTGGCCTGATTCACTTTCAGTTCAACATCGCAAAGACCAATGGAGTTGCCATTGCTAGTTTAAACAGCCAAAATCCTTGATTTATCACAATAGCAAATGCAACCTTTGGATCTTATAATCCACCTATTAATCCTGATGTTCTGGCTAAGGCCTTCCAGCTGGATAAGAAAGTTGTCAAAAATCTTCAGGTGAAGTTTGGTGGTATCAACAAGTAGGGTGACATGGGGAAAAAAAAAAAAGGAACAGTAACCTTAATTGCTTGACAATGTTGTTCAATATTCCTTGTTGTAATGCCATGAATAGAATAAAACAATGTTGGGAATATACAAGTGTTGAAGTCCCACATCGGAAAAAGATGGGATGAGTGAAAGACATATAAATGGGAAGGACCTATAGACTCATTGCTTTAAGATTTTGGGTTAGATGCGGTGTCAAGCCCATGAGTGTGCTCTTTCATAAGTCCTATCCAAAATGATTCTTCCACAGGTGCTGTGGGCTCCCTAAATCTCTAACAAACATAAGCTTTCTTGCTATTTTTCAGCAGCTCAGTGGGCCCAAAATTTTAATATCTATTGAAAGTTGCTTGACAATTAAATTGTCGATTCTGATTACTTAGAGAAATAGATTGGACTTAATTTTACTTCAAAATTCAACCCAACTCTTATATTTTGAAGTTAAATTTTGAAGTAAAACAAAGCATGCTCTTAAGACTCAAGACTCTTCATCGCAGATGGAACAGGCTGGATTTATCATGAGTCCCTTCCTAACCAAATTCTCTTGTACTGGAAGGATGTTGTGAATTGCCTTCCATAACACCTTTAGCTTTGGTTGTATTTGAAGGTTCCATGTCTTAGTCCACAAAGCTGAGGGAACTTGGTGGGAATGAGCTGAGGATGTGCTACAGGATGGCTGCCTCTCTTTATTGATCAGAGTTCTATATCCCGACCGGACTGTATATGTACCTGAATTCTCAAAATGCCAAACAAGAGAATCATCATAGCCGGGAGGGGCTATAAGAATGGATAGAATAGCCTTTGCAATTGAAGGATTAAATAAGCTACTAACCAAGCCCACGTTCCATTCCATTCTATCTTGATATGTAAGATCAGAAACAATATTAATAGCAGTTAGGCTTTGTTTGGATAGTTGAAAGAAAATTTAATAAAGTAAGGTATGATAAGGTAAAATATGGTAAGGTAAGGTAATAATTTGTTTTATATTTGACAGGAAGATAAAAAGTAAAGGTAAATAAATATTTAATAACATTATTTTGTTTGAAGAAAATGCATTGAAAAGTAAAGTTAATATGAATATTACAAATATACCATTTTTATAAAACAATTAAAACATAAAAACAAGAAAAAGATAATTTTATATTTTTAAAAATTAAAAAAGGATAATATAGAAATATAAAAATTTTAACCTCACTCAGCTCGCCAATGAAAAATGGAAGGATTTGAAGTGTTTTAAAACCCTCAAAAAACCACCCATTCTATATACCTTCATTCCAAACAACATAAAAATTTCATAAAACCTTATTTTACTTTATGCTCAAAATCCCTCCACCCAAACAATCTATTAGCAGGCCTTGTAACTAAAATTATGCAAACTCGCACCCACGGATTTGACCAAATCAGATTTCCCCTATGTTCATTTGGGTTCCAGGTTCCAGGACATCCCGACCAGCTAGCAAACCTTGCCATATCCAAGAGCTACGACAACCTTTTGTAGCACTCCAAAAAGAGGAATTTGGAAAGTACAAACCTTTGATGACTCTGCTCCACAAGTTGTCATTATCAGTAACAAGCCTCCAGCTCTGCTTTGCCAAGTAAGACAAATTAAATTTCTTGAAATCCTTAAACCCCATGCCTCCTGGAAACTTTGACCAGCATGCCTTAGACCAACTCATCCAAATCAACTTTCTCATTATCCTTTTTTCCCCACCAAAAGTTACATACAAGACTATTAAGCTGATTACAAAAGGATTTTGGGTAGAGAAAATTTGCCATAGAATAAGAAGGAATTGCACTAAGGATAGCTTTTATCAAAATTTCTCAAAGCTTTTGACAGATAATTCATATTTGCAGTCAATTTTTATCAACAAGAACAGACTGGTTTTTTGTTGAATAATAATACTTTTTGTTGAATTGTACATCAAAATTCTTCTAGTCAACAAAAAACTACAAGTCAAGCGAAGAAGTCGCGAGGCAAAAGAAAACTTGAAGGAGGAAGGCTCGCAGGACCAAGCGGAGAGGAATTTCTCTCTCTAGAAATAACTTGCTTATGTGCATTCTCTTTAATTTAAAAAATAATTAAAAATTTATGTTTATGAAGAGCACTATGTTTTCATGCTTTAGACGTATTTTGTAAATTTCTCTTCGGTCGCTTTAGGCAATAATCAATACTTGATTTCTTGGCGGTAACTGCTTCTTGCACCCCACTCGACTCCCTGGAAAATGCGCATTTGTGCCAAGTCTCCTCTTCACATGCCTTCGAACATGCTATCTCACCCTTCCCAGAACCATCGCCACCACTATCCTCCAACACCTCCGCCACCGAAATTCCTCGACTCCCTCCGCCAACAAAGACGCCTACTTTGCCTTGATACACTACGTAACCAATATAGTCCGTCAACATCTATCCTGAACGCACTCTCAACAGGCTCAACCTTCCCGTGAACTCTGAGCTCGTCTTCCGCGTCCTACGCACCTGCTCTGACTCTTCTTCCGAATCTTTACGCTTCTTCACATGGGCCCGCACCTATAACACCCCCACCTCCGTCGAATACGGAGAACTCGTCAAAACCCTTGCTCGCTCAAAACGATATGCTTCGATGTCGAAAATCATTACCCAAATGAAAGAGCAATACCCCCAATTCAGTATTTCCACTGATACGGTGTGTTCTATCATCAAAGAGTATGGGAAACATGGACACATCGATCAGGCCGTGGAGATTTTTAGTAGGTGTAGTAGTTTCAATGGTGAACAATGTGTTGATGTTTACAATGCCTTGCTTTTTGCTCTTTGTGAAGTGAGAATGTTCCATGGAGCTTATGCTTTGATTAGGAGGATCATTAGGAAGGGTTTGGTTCCTGACAAGAGGACTTACATGGTTCTTGTTAATGGGTGGTGCTCCAGTGGGAAGTTGAGGGAGGCACAGCAGTTTTTAGAGGAAATGATTAACAAGGGATTTAATCCTTCTGTGAGAAGAAGAGACTTGGTGATTGAAGGGTTGTTGAATGCAGGGTATTTGGAGTCTGCCAAGAAAATGGTTATCAAGATTACTAAAGAGGGCTTTGTACCGGATGTTAACACGTTTGATTCTTTGATGGAAGCTGTTTGTAAAGTAGGGGAGGTTGATTTTTGTGTTGATATGTATCGTAGTGTGGGCAAGTTGGGGCTTTGTCCTGACATAAACACTTAAAATATTTTGATTCCTGCTGTTTCAAAGGTGGGCAGGATTGATGAGGCTTTTCGGTTATTGTACAATGCGATTGAGGATGGGCATAGGCCATTTCCTAGTTTGTATGCGCCAAGAATCAAGGGGATGTGCATGAGAGGTCAATTTGACGATGCCATTTGTTTCTTTGGTGAAATGAAGGTGAAAGGGCACCCTCCAAATAGGCCTGTGTATACAATGTTGATAACTATGTGTGGACGAGGAGGCAGATATGAAGAAGTAGCCAATTATTTGGTTTAGATTTGACGCCAATTTCAAGGTGCTACGATATGGTTATTGATGGGTTGAAGAATTGTGGGAAGCATGATCTGGGTAAGAGGATAGAACAGCTGGAAGTGTCTCTTTGAAGTGTTTGATTGTAGCAGTTAATTACTACAATTTCTGCATTACGGATGGATTTTGGTAGAAATGTACAACATTGAGCTCAAGGATGATAGAAGTGCTGCTGAATATGAAAGCTGGCTGATTTTGGACAGGTAGATGCCTGTCTATTATTCCCTACTTTTGCAGTTGGATGCCATTTAGTTCTTATTCACCATTTGGAAATGCTCAAATATTAATCTTATTTAAGTTGTTCAGTTTTCCTAAACCTGCCTTTTGTTGCATGTAATTGAGCCTTGGAATTCGGACTTAGTCTTTTTCTTCTTCTTCTTCTTCTTCTTCCTCTTTTTTTTTTTTTTTTTTCCTGAGCTCTTTAGTTCTGTTCAACCTCAAGTCCAATTTCACTATTCATGATTGTTGAAAGCTTGTCCTTGTTAATCTGATTGTGGAGTTGGAATTATATCTCTAATTTGTTTGGCATTGGCACATAGATCAAAACAAATCTACTCTAGTGGTCATTACCAGCAATTCAAATTCTTGGTTCAAATGACTCTGTTGTATGGGATAGTGTTTAGTTGTCCTAATCCTGGTTAGATCAGCTTAAATTCTGGGTTTTTTTTATCTCTAACCTTGATGTACATAGTTGTTCAAACTGGGAAGGGCCTGTATCTGATCATTTGTTAGATAAGCTATCTTTTTTATGATTACTGGTCAATGGTCATTCTCTTTTCTCTAACATCTGAAGTCTTTAGTTGGACTCTCATGTCTTTCCACTTGTTGTACAATGTGGGTTTATTATGAATCATTCGTTTCCAATTTGCTTACTTTAGAAAATTACACGATTGTGTTGTTTGCCTTGGGAAAAAATGAGAGGAAAAATTCTCGCCCTTTTTAGTTTCATGCTTCCAATGATCACCACTATTTGCACTGTCAAATTGAGGGAGCAAAATAGCATAGTTTTTATTTTAGCGATTCTGTTCTGCCAGTTTCTACAGGTATTGATTATCAGTCGCTGCTCAGTCTTCAGATACATCCAACGCTTGCTTTCAGATCAGGTTTAATACCTCCGCCACCTATGATGTTAAGCAATAGATGTGAGACGGGAGAAAGTGAAGTGCTGGCAGATTATTGTGTGAGATCTTCATCTGAACATTGTGTCTCCAGATTGTTCTTGGTGAATTGTTCACATTGTGCTTTTTTCTGCAGCAGTGGAAAGAACTGGGGTTTTGTTCCCAACCACAGAAAGGAGAGCAATAGGAGGAAGTTATGCAGTTTGGACGAAGCTGGCATTGACAGATTCAAGAGTGAATCCAGGGATTGGAGTGTTGCATGAAGAATGAATAGCCTTTGAGGGGATTATAATAGCATTGTTTTTGGGTATATTAAAGCCAATTTCTTGAGGACATCATTTGGTTGTCAATGTGTCTCCAAGTTTCATACATTCTTGAAATTATATGGGTTCGTTGACTATCTGTATGCACTTTTTTTTTTTTTCTCAATTCGTTATTTATAGGTGCTTCTGTTCAAAATTTCCTGTATGCTAGGGCAGCATCCCTGTGTGTTCTGTAAGGCATTGTTTATAGCAGTACCAAGTCCACTAGAAAGCCCCATTCATGAATGATTTGTTTTTAAAAGATTTAAGGTTTTTGCTCAATTTTTACCTTTTTAATCCATCAAATCGGTGGGTTATTCTGGATAGAGTGTTAATAATCATCTCCTTTAGATGTAATGAATGATGACAATTCAAATTCTTAAATTGGACGGAGTTTCAACCTCTTGTTATTTGATATAAAAAGTGCATAAAGACATAAAAATTATTAAAAAAAAAAAAGGAAAAGTCCTGCCATGCCATCAGGGCAAATTCAATAGTTTATTTGAGAAACCACCAAACCAACGAAATATGCATTTTTCTTCTGATAGTAAAAGGAAGGGTGGTTCCATAATCTAGCGAATTAAAGGAATCTTCTTTTTTCTGCCCCCATGCCCTCAAAAATGCTTCAAATGGCGTTGCTAAATCTCTATTTTTACCAAGTATTTGACAATGTCGTGTCTTTTGCAGGTAAAGATGAGGCAAACGGATGATGGTTCAATTTCAAGAGAGTGAAGTAAGCTTCATTTTACTCTTTCTTTTTTTTTTTTTCTCTCAAACTTAGCTTATATGTGTCATTTTTAAACATCACTTTGATCTTTTATCCAGATCAAATAAATTTGGTGTTCAAGGGTCAAAACAGAGGTGTATTTAGATTTTAGGAAATTTCTGGTTGAGGCGCAGAACTGTGGGGATAATGACACTTTAATTGTCCCTCAGCACTCTAGTCCAAAAACTTCATATACAAATTGAAAATTTGGTCCACTCACTAACTGAGCTCCTGAAATAGCAGGAAAGCATATTTGACAAAATTTCAAAATTTTCATACTGCATCCAAGATGAACATATATAGACAACAGCACATAATAGGAAACCGCTCTTTGTTTTATTATACTCATGGCATTACAAGGAATATTAAACAACATTATCAAACAAGTTACAGGTTCATGGTGGTTTTATACATGTCTCCCTACTTGTTGCTCCCACCAAACTTCACCTGAAGATCATTGACAACTTTCTTGTCCAGCTGGAAGGCCTTGGCCAGAACATCAGGATTAATTGTAACGCCCTCACCGTAGGTAGTCCGTACATTTTACTGTTCCGACGACTAATGTCTGTTTGAACAGTCAAAATATCTGGAACTACACTTAAACTATAATAAGGAGTCATAAATTTAAGGAATAAACGTTAAGAAAATATTGGAAAATTTTAGAGGAAATAAAGAAAAATTTAGAGAATTTATTTATTTGGTACAAAAATTAATAAAAATAACCCGATATGCACCATGAAGGGCATTTTGGTTATTTCACCCTCCTGAGGTGAATTTTGACCTAAATGTCAAAATTTAAAATTTAGAGAATGGAATAATTAACATAAATTAAAATTACAAGTTTATGAATTTGAATTAGGAAAAAAGAAGAAGAGAAAAGAAAAAAAGAAAAGAAAAGAAAAGAAAAGAAGCTAAGCTTATGACATAAAAAAATAAAGTACAATAAAAATACATATATGTATGACACAAGAGACAAAATCTACCTACCACAAGTCATCTTCCTCACCTCTCTTCTCTCTCTCCCTCTCTTTGAACCGTCCATCATGGGAGCTCTCTCCCTCCATTTTTGTTCTTCTTAAAGCTTAATTTTCCAAGCTTTCTCCTCCCCAAAACCCATAGTCCCCTTCATTAAAAAGTTAGCCCACTCCATAAGGAAGCCATTGATAGTGAAAAGAAGAAGAAAAGTTGAAGTTTGACAAGTTACCCTAGAGGTTAGTGCCTAATCTTCCTTGCTTCCTTTATTAATCCTTGAGTTAAGGTTAAAATGAAGTGAAATTTGTAAGAAACTAAAAGAAATAGGTGAGTTATGAGGGGAGTGAATTTTTGGTACCCATGGTGAGTGATGGTTTTTGATGACTATGATGTATATAAAGTGATTTAATGATGTTGGTTGATGCGTTTATAAGTATTAGAAGTTGATTTGCATTGAGATTTTATGAGGTTGAAATTGTGAGTTAGGGTTTGGCCTAACTTTGGTATTTTTATATTATACCATGCAATTGGGATTGTTGAGATGTGTTGATGATATTTAGAAGTGCCTTGAATGTCAAATTGAAGTAAGGAAGTTGGAGGAGAAATGAATTATTGGAAGTGTTATTTTCTGTAGGTTGTGTTTATTGAGGGCAGTATACATTTTGGGCCATAAATGAAATTGTGTGACCCCAATTGGTATGATGCCAATTGGAGGTGAAACTAGACCCAAAATAGCCCGTATTCTATGAAGAAACCATACCCAAATTCTGTCCAAAACTTGACCTAAATACTACCTAAATTCGGATTACCCTGCACCCAAGCCAGAAAATGACTAAATGAACAGTACATGTTCATTTGGTCATAACTCTCTTTATACTGGTCCAAATGACCTAAAATTTTACCAATGGAAAGTTTAGACATAGGGCTACACTTTTCATGAAGACCACTTAACCCAGTTTTGCCTTTAACCAATTCAAATTGTTAGCATAAGTTGGGTCACTGAAACTGCCAACCCAGAAAATGACCAAATGAACAGTACGTGTTCATTTGGTCAGAAATCTCTCTATACTGGTCCAAATGACCTAAAATTTTATCAATGAAAATTTTAGATATAGGGCTACACTTTTCATGAGGACTACTTAAACCAGTTTTGCCTTTAACCAATTCAAATTATTAGCACAAGTTGGGTCACTGAAACTGCCAACCCAGAAAATGACCAAATGAATAGTACGTGTTCATTTGGTCATAACTCTCTCTATACTAGTCCAAAAGACCTAAAATTTCACCAATGGAAAGTTTAAACATAGGGATACACTTTTCATGAAGACCACTTGACCCAGTTTTGCCTTTAACCAAATCAAATTGTTAGCAAAAATTTAGTCACTAAAATTGCCAACCCAGAAATTGTCTCAAAATACTATTCCTTTGGTATTTTGACCATAACTTGAGTTCTATAACCCCAAATTCAGTGATTCAAAAACTGAAATTCAAGTTTAAACATAGAGGAGCAATTGTTATGAAGGAAGTGTGACTAAATAGACATCCTAACTTAGTCAAATTCCTAGATAAAGATAACACTTCAACATGAACCTAAAGAATGGTTCATGGGAAAAATGCTATATAGGATAATTAAAATACTCATAAGGAAAATTAAATATTAAAAATGATACGAATATGTAAATTAGGACTAATGTCCTATTAATATGAAATTAATGGTACCAATGAACAGTACTAGAAAATAGTAATAGTGAATAGTGCTAAATTAATTAAAAATGCTTGATTGCCTATAGTATACATAGACTTATTTATTTAGTTGGATAAATTGGTATACCAATTAGGGACTTTAGATAGCAGTACTGCCTATCGAGAAAATCATGAACTGACAATATATGTCTGGTATGATTGTTCTACAGGCTATATGCCTACTTACTGGCCATTGTGCCTACTTTATTTCTGGCTTTACAAGCCTAACAGTGGGTTTCGTGCCCGATAGCTGGCCTCGTGCCTGACAGACATATACTGAATAGACATATGGCTGTCTAACCAGTATACACCCGTGCATCCAGCTTTTATAATTTGTTATAGGTTTCTTGGGCACTGATAAAAATTAATTAAGACTTAAAATACAATAAGTAATCATAAAAGATCCCGATAATGTTAATTATTTCCAAAGAGCAATAAAAATATAAAAGATCAAGAAATTATGAGTTGCATATATTATTTCAAATTATTAAATTATTGTTATTATAAATTATGCACCACTAAGCGTTATGCTTAGCGCGTTGATTTTCCATCGCGTAGGTATTGGAGATCAGTCCTAGCAGTCGCAGCAGCCGCAACAGCACCACTAGTAGTGCACTGACAGAGCTCTGATCAGATCTGCCATTGTCCAGAGTCACCTCACCGATCTTTTGTATTTTGGTAGGGCCCATGTATAGACTAGTATTTTGGTTCATTATGTTTAGTCATGATGTAATTACTAGTTTATGATGTATTTCATTTTGGACTTGAAATGAAAACTTATAATTTATTATCTATGAATTTCTATATGAATGCAATAGATGACACTTCATTTTGAGATCTCATAAATAGTTGTGAATGATATGATAAAAGAGAATATGTTATGAAAATATGTGAGATGATTATGAATATGTTAACAGGTGATAGTGGAACCCGACAGATGCTAATAAAATAGGGGAGGCTCTGTCCGGGTCTCCACAGAGAAAAAAAAAATTCTACACATTGAATACATGTTTTAAATGACATTAAAAGTTTACAATAGATATGATAAAACAAGATCGGGTGCTCTGGCACCGAATGTGGCACTTATTGCTCGGCTATACAGTAGACGAGTAAGGGGCATCACATTTAGTGGTATCAGAGCAGAGGTTTAGGCGGTCCTAGACTTAGATAGATAGAAAGGAAATAGTTGCATCACATGCATGGTCCTTTAAACAAAGTCGAGGTGACACTAATGCAGATCTGTTTCTTTGTCTGTTTTATAGGATCGATGGCATCTGATCCTTCAGAGCACGGACCTCCGAGACCTATAGAGGAGGAAGTAGAGAGTCATGCACCTGCTCCTAGTCAGGGGAGAAGTAGTAGAAGAGCAGAGTCATCTCGAGGTACTGTGAGTAGGGCACAGCAGGCCTTCTATGAACAGATGACACAACTATTCCATCAGATCGTCGGAGCCATTCCCCAGCCGCAGCCACAGCCACCTCCACCTCCACAGCCACAGCCACCACCACCACCACCACCTGTATAGCCACCTCCACCCCCACAGCCGCAACCTATACACAGATCTCCACTAGAGAGACTGCGAAAGTATGGGGCAATTGATTTTAGAGGTAAGAGGGATGATGATCCAGCCGCAGCAGAGTATTGGCTGGAGAGGATAGAGAGGGTATTGCAGCAGTTGCACTACACCCTAGAGCAGCAGTTGGAGTGTGCTCTGTCACTGCTATAGGAGGATGCATATAGATGGTGGGTGACAGTATCTAGAGTGGTACAGCCTGCACAGATCACTTGGGATTTCTTTCTGGCTAAATTCAGAAAGAAATACATCAGTCATGTGTACTTGGAGGCCAAAAGGAGAGAATTCCTGGCACTGAGACAGAGGCAGCTGACAGTCTCCGAATATGAGCGAGAATTTGTGAGACTTAGCGAATATGCATTGGAGTTAATGCCGACAGAGGTTAATAAATGCAGAAGATTCGAGGATGGACTGAATGACAACATCAGGTTGATAGTGACATCTCACCACTTCACAGATTTCTCTCTGTTGATAGCATCAGCCCTTGATATGGAGAGAGTCAGAAATGAAGAGCAGTCCAGAAAGGATAGGCAACGCAAGAGGGGTTCTGGGTCTGGTCAGTCCAATTTAGCAGACACAGGTAGTAAGAGACCCAAGGAGTCTCAGGGACAGACTCAAGGTCGGGGCAAGAAACAGAAGTCTCAGTTTGCTCCAAGGAGAGGAGGAGGACAATCTGGTGCATCAGTGGGTAGTTCACCTGGTGCAGCTACACGGGGATCAGCCCCACCACCTGCTTGTGTACATTGTGGTAGACCCTACAGAGGAGAGTGTAGATTGTTGACAGGTGGATGTTTCAGATGTGGGTCTACGGATCACTTCCTAAAGGATTGTCCACAGAGGAACACTAGTGCTCCCACTGCTCCACCTCAGATGGAGAGGTCTGCCCCAGCAACACATAGGGGTAAAAGACCTGTGAGGCCTGATACAGCTGGTACATCACAAAGGCCTACTATAGAGATGTAGGAACGGAAGCGTGAAAAACACAAGTTTACACCATTGAATTCAAAAATTTTCACCTAGGGTCACATGCACCATGCAAGATTTATTTTTATCTATTTGATTTCAATGATAAACAACATATTAAAACTCTTTTAATATGTTTTTTGGATTTGTATTTTCCATTTAAGATTTTAAAATTAATCAGATTAATTTTAGAACCCTAGATTAAATCAAGAACGATTACACTAACCTCTTGATGCACTGCAGCGTGTCTGCGCCTTTGAGATTCGTCTTCAGGACACCAGATGTTGTCCCTCTAGCTTGTCCACACCAAGAACACCTATGGCAGCCCTTGAACAGCTTCTAAAGCCTTTTCTATTAATTAGAAATTCAAGTTCTGCCTTTTAAGAGATTAGAGATGTAAACAGGACACTAGAAACAATTTCTAGTGTTCTTAATTCAAGAGATTGATGGCTAATCTCTTTGAATTGATGAGAGATGAAGAAGAATAGAGGGAGGGCTGCAAAATGGCGTGAACAAGGAGTGTGGCTGCTAGTTGTGTTTTATTTTCTCATAACAACACTTAAATAGCTAGGTTAACACATTAAACCCTTGCCACATGTCACCCTTTGATTAGCTCTTGGTTTAAGTGACCCAATCACATTGTGCCAAGTGTCAAACCTATATGTAATCTTGATTTTAATCATCTTACATGATTAAAAAACATTTGACAAGCTTATGTGTTGTGCCATATGTCACCATCTCATGGCGCCACGTGTCACACTGCAAAATGACCAAAATGCCCCTGTGTCTTAATTTTGAGTTCTCAACCCAAAATAATTATTTTTCCTCTTCTAATTAATTTATATCAAATATAAATTAATTAATTAATCTCTATTAATTAATTTCTCATTAATTAAATTCATATTTAAACACTTTAAATATAAATTTAACTTATATTATACATCCAATAATCTAGATTTGGTTTCAAGTCATGCTAGGGACTTTGCAAACTAATTGCAAACCAAACCTATTTAATTAATCAATTAAACTCTTTAATTAATTAATTAAATCATATTTAATTAGGTGATAACTTGTGTATGTGTGTGACTTACTAGGCTCATCACTAATTGGCAATAAGACATGATATCAACTCTTAATATCATCAGAATTCTTTCTTACCATAAATGATTTCTCTAAATCATTTTATGAACCTCATGGACCATGGTTAACACCTAGCATAGCATGCCATGGCCACCCAATTAGTAATAAGGTTTACCTTAAATGAACCTATAATCATATGTTACCATGCACTAGAATCTCTCTGTTACAAAATCCCAACTCAAGCTGGAGTCATGGTTTATGTCAAACTCCATTTGCTATGAATATTATGTTCTCTTTTAATTCTAGTTCTTGATTAAAAAGATTTTCTCATCAGAAACTCTTTTCTGAATAAATCTATATGTCCTGGCCAGGAACTTGAAACATCAAGAACAATTAAATGAACATAGGATTTTATCTCTATTTACTTAGAGGAACAGATTCCATCTTGATCAACACCTACCTCCATATATAACTAGTAGGAGCCAACACATGCCCATATACCCATACACAGTACAAAGTATGAAGCAGTATCAAACTCAAACTACCTATATTCAAGATTTCTGTGTTATCTCATGTCTAAAGATTATATGCACTGATATGATTTATGACAAAACATTGACAAGAGTAAACTCCATGTGCTTGTCATAAGTGTCACTGGTTCAGCCTACTTATCATTTATAAGTGCCTATCATGTTTGTTATATGGCATGAGACTCACCATTCCATCTTATTTATATCTCATATAAATAACTTGGGAACAAACATGAATACAATCTTTCTGGATAAGTCATGTCCTTATTATGAAGTATCCTCGATTGTGAACCTATTTATGATACTTCGTGCTAGAAATATTGTCACTCATATTCTTAACAACTTAAGAATAATATTTCTAACAAAATATCAATGGACCTTTTCTATTACACATAAATATATTATGTAAACGGAAAAGTGAAAATGCCTTTTATTAATAAAAATATGTACAAGATACATACTAAATGATATGCTCTAGGGCATACTACTAACAATCTCCCACTAGCACTAGAGCCATTCATTACAATATCTTAGACCTATCTTCTCAAGATGTCAGTCTAACTGAGTCTGTGACATAGGCTTAGTGAATGGATCAGCTGGATTTTCAGCTGATGCTATTTTCTGCATGGCTACATCACCTCGCCCAACTATTTCTCTGATGATGTGATAGTGTATTTCTATGTGTTTGGATTTTGGGTGAGACCTTAGTTCCTTAGCCTGTATGACTGCTCCATTATTGTCACAGTGTAGTGGAACTGCTGACTTAATGGAAGGAACTACTGTAAGTTCTGTCACGAACTTCTTTATCCAAACAACTTCCTTTGCAGCATCTGATGCAGCAATATATTCAGCCTCTGTAGTGGAATCTGCAGTCGTGCTCTGTTTGGAACTCTTCCAACTGACTGCACCTCTATTACAAATGAACACATATCCAGAGGTAGACTTTCTATCATCGATATCTGATTGGAAATCAGAATCAGTATAACCATCCAATTGCAAGTCTCCACCTCCATAAATCAAGAATAAATCCTTAGTTCTTCTCAAGTACTTAAGGATATTCTTAACAGCTATCCAGTGTTCCAAACTTGGATTGGATTGATACCTGCTAGTCAAACTAACAGCATATGTGATATCCGGCCTAGTACACAACATTGCATACATGAAACTTCCAATAGCCGAAGCATATGGAATCCTAGCCATCTTATCTCTTTCTTCAGGTGTCTTTGGAGACATCTCTTTAGAAAGATGGATACCATGTCTCACTGGTAACAATCCTCTCTTGGAATCAAGCATGTTAAACCTCTTTAACACCTTTTCCAAGTATAGACTTTAGGATAAACCAATTATTCTTTTCGCTCTATCTCTATAGATGCGAATCCCAAGAATATAGGTTGCCTCCCCTAAGTCTTTCATGGAGAATGTATTTGACAACCATACCTTTATAGTCGTCAACATACCTGTGTCATTACCCATCAACAATATGTCATCCACATATAAGACAAGGAAAGTGATAGCACTGTCACTAACCTTCTTATATACACATGGCTCATCCTCATTTTTGATAAAACCAAAGGATTTAATGGCTTCATCAAAACGGATGTTCCAACTCCTCGAAGCTTGTTTCAACCCATAAATGGATCGCTTTAGCTTGCATACCTTGGAACCATCTTGGGATTCAAAACCCCTAGGTTGTTCCATGAAAATGTTTTCTTCAATGTATCCATTGAGAAAAGATGTTTTGACATACATCTGCCAAATCTCATAATCATAGTATGCAGCTATTGCTAATAAAATCCTAATTGATTTAAGCATGGCAACAGGCGAGAAAGTCTCCTCATAGTCGATTCCTTGCCTTTGGCGAAACCCTTTCGCTACTAGCCTTGCCTTATAGGTCTCTACCTTTCCATCAGAACCAATATTCTTCTTGAAAACCCATTTGTTCCCTATAGGTATAATACCTTCAGGTGGGTCAACAAGATCCCAAACTTGATTCTTATACATGGAATCAATCTCGGATTTCATAGCATCAATCCATTTTAAAGAGTCTATATCTGATATAGCTTCTTCATAGGTAAGTGGATCATCTCCATGATCTACTTCTTCATGACTAGACAACTCTTGTTCTTCTTCATGAAGAAAACCATATCTTACTGGTGGGTGAGATACCCTGGTTGTTCTACGAGGAACTGCTGTAGATGTTTCATCAACGGGTATTGGTTGACTAGATGGATCTATATCCATCTGATCTGTTGGTTGGTCAGAATTCTCCAATTCTAACTCTATTTGCCTTCCTTTGCCTCCTTCTTGAACAAACTGTTGTTCAAGAAATGTGGCATCTCTACTTATCACAACCTTTTGTGAAGTAGGCAAATAAAAATAATATCCAAAACTATCTTTTGGATATCCAACAAATCGACCTTTTTCTGATCTGGTCTCCAATTTATCAGTGTTCAACTTTTTGATATAAGCTGGACAACCCCAAATCTTAACATGCTTAAGACTTGGTTTTCTTCCATGCCATATCTCATAAGGTGTGGAAGAAACTGATTTTGATGGAATCCTATTCAGAATATACAAAGCTGATTCTAATGCAAATCCCCAAAAGAAGATTGGCATATCAGTATAGCTCATCATACTACGTACCATATCCAATAGGGTACGATTTCTCCTTTCAGATACACCATTCAGTTGTGGCGTTCCTGGAGGGGTCAACTGAGAAACAATGCCATGCTCTCTCAAGTATTCATCAAATTTAGTACTCAAATATTCACCTCCACGATCTGATCAAAGAGCTTTAATATTCTTTCCTGTTTGATTTTCTACTTCAGATTTAAATTCTTTGAACTTTTCAAAAAATTCATGTTTGTATTTCATCAAATACAAATACCCAAACCTTGATTTATCATCAGTAAAGGTAATAAAATAATGAAAACCCCCTCTAGCCATTTCTTTAAATGGACCACATACATCACTATGTATTAGCTCCAAAATATTTTCAGCTCTTAGCCCTTGTCCAACAAAGGGTGATCTAGTCATTTTACCCTGAAGGCAAGATTCACAAGTTGGAGTAGGCTCAGAGCCCAATGAGGATAGAATTCCCATTTTCTCCAATTTTGCAATCCTATCTTCTACAACATGACATAACCTTAAGTGCCAAATATATTTTGAACTTGAGTTGGTTTTCACCATGGCATTGCATTCTTTTAGATCACTTGCATTCAATTTGTGTTTGTCATTATTATCCAAATAATAAAGACCATCATTCATATAACCTGAACCAATATATTTATTTCCAAAATAAATATTGCAAACATCATCAGTGAACTGAAATTCATAGCCATTTCTAGTCAAACTAGATATAGAAATGATGTTCTTAAAAGCATCAGGTACATATAAAATATTATCCAAACACAAAAACATGTCCAAATATGTAAAAAGATTTAGATTCTATGGCTAAAGCTTCAACAGTTGAGCCATTGCCAATCCGGACTCTAATATCTTGAGAACACAAGCTGCTACTGTTTGCTAGTTCCTGCATATCATTAGAAATGTGAGAACTGGCACCAGTATCTAAAACCCAAGCTGTAGATGAACTATGAGTATCATCAGAATCTAAATAACAAGATATGGACATACCTTCCGAAGGTGTATCCTTCTTGTCCTTCAGAGAAGCAAGATACTCTGGGCAGTTCCTTTTCCAGTGCCCATCCTTTTGGCAGTGGAAACACTTTCCTTTGCCTCCATCAGCTTTAGTCTTCCTTTTCTGTTTAGCTATTTTCTTGGAAGGACCAGGAATCAGAGGTTTCTTTTTCCTATTGCCCTTTTTCTTATTGGACTTTCCAGCAGAAGAAGATGCAACCAAAGCTACCTCTTTTCCTTTATTGCCTGGCATATTCTTTTGGGCAATAACCAGCATGTTAGTAAACTAGCTAAGGTGCATTCCTGTTTAGTCATATGGAAATTTGTCACAAAATTCCCAAAAGACTCAGGAAGGGACTGAAGGATCAAATCCGTCTGTAGTTGGAAATCCATGTTGAAGTCAAGATGTTCCAACTGCTCAATCAGCCGAATCATCTTTTGGACATGATCCCCAACATTCTGTCCCTCAGACATCCTCATACGGAATAGCTGTCTAGATATCTCATACCTAGCATTCCTGCTGTGCTCACCATACAACTCTTGTAGGTGAAGGAGGATCTCACTCGCACTCTGCATGTTCTCATGTTGCTTCTGTAACTCATTACTCATTGAAGCAAGCATGTAACACTTAGCTCTCATATCATGCTCCTTCCACTTGTCCAAAGTATCATGTTCCTCTTGTGTGGCCTCTGGAGGTAAGGGACCAGGAACATTTGAATCTAGAACATATCCTATATGTTCAAGGTTCAGGACAAGTTTCAAATTTCTTAGCCAATCGAATGATTAGGTCCAGTCAACCTATTGTGATCAAGTATGCTTGCAAGGATATTGGATGGTGGTGGTTGTTTTGTGCTCATTTTATCGAGAAAATTAACTGCAGAAAATAACTAGATTAATTAGTAAATGTATCATGTAATTAACCAAAATGATTATGGTCTTTTAATCAAATTGGTCCTCCCACTAACTTAGCGAATCCTACACTTCCAAAGTAGGAAACGGAAATCCTAGTTGGATGGATTTCTAGTGGGTGATTGAATTCTTATAATTCTATTGATCATCCTCAGGTACATCCATTATTGGAATTACAATAAACTATAAGTTAGCAACTCCTTGCCCATCACATCTCATGTGAGCTTCAATCCTTTACCTAGCCCCTAATGCTCAAAATCTCAGGTACATCCATTATTGACTGATCTTGCATTAGTTAAGTTGATCCCATTGAGCTAGTAATTATGCAAATAATTTTAATGTCCTCAGGTACATCCAATATTGGCCACCAAACCATTTACATATTTACAACATCTCATGCTTAACAATTATTCTTAAGAAAATCTCTTAAATTAATTGCATCTCATTCAACTATTTAAAATTTCTTAAAATAATTGCCCCAATGGAGGGCCTATGTTATAATTACTTTAATTATAGCATTTCCAACTTAATCATTTGTTTGGAAGATATTATA
The DNA here is from genome assembly GCF_030052815.1 of Hevea brasiliensis. NCBI lineage: Eukaryota > Viridiplantae > Streptophyta > Magnoliopsida > Malpighiales > Euphorbiaceae > Hevea > Hevea brasiliensis. The sequence continues at coordinate 4,790,494 of NC_079497.1, read as the reverse complement.
GTCATTCTAATTACTATTAAGGTCTCACTTTGCACATTATCCATTTAGCATGCATATATCATATAATTGCATACATTCCCATACATCTCATGCATTCATGGATAAGCAGTAAATATGGTATGATCATGGACTTTCTAAGGGATTCAATTCTGAGCCACCAAGAATTGAATCAGGGCATTCCTAGGTGTATTTCATTCATTCATTTTACAAGAGTTGCTGAAGGAGTACATAATTAACACTTGATCTTGAATTCCTCCCACTGGTCCCACCAATGCTCTTGACCTCCTTGAACTTCTTGCAATCCAATATTACATAGTAATCCTTGGCATACCAAGGCGAATTTACAAGAACTTAAATAAATGAAATTACAACCCAAAAATTATTACAAACTTAATAATACATGCCCAAAATAAATTAAAATAAATTAATTAATTTACAATCCCAAAGAAACATAAAAGAAATAAATCCAATCATATTGGTCTTTTATAGTCCATGATCATCCATCATACATATCACTATTTAACAATTAAATAAAACATACATACTTAAATTAAATTGAATATCTCATATTCAACTTAAAAATCCAGATTTGAATATGATTCAAATAAATTTAAAAATTCAGATTTGAATCTCATTCAAACAAATCTAAAAATTCAGATTTGAATCACATTCAAACATTTTTTAAAAAATCAGATTTGAATCACATTCAAACATTTTTTAAAAAATCAGATTTGAATCACATTCAAACATTTTTTAAAAAATCAGATCTGAATATTATTCAATCAACTTTAAAAAATCAGATTTAAATATGATTCAAACAACTTTAAAAATTCAGATTTGAATCACATTTAAACAATTTTTAAAATTCAGATTTGAATCACATTCAAACAATTTTTAAAATTCTGATTTGAATCATAATTTAATTGTGTGATAAAAACTACTAATTAAACACTTTAATTAGTCAAAGAATAGGCCTTAGATCATACAACAATTGCAGAATTAAAAGCCAAACCTTAAACCACCCATGGAAGCCAAACCATGCGCATCATTGATGGTGTTTTTTTTCAAGTATGCCGCCACCTTGCTTTGCAACCAGCAATGAACTCTTGATCTCATGATCAAACACACAATTAAATCATATAATCAACAATCTAAATGGCAAATATAGTGGCTCTGATACCAATTGTAGGAACAGAAGCGTGAAAAACACAAGTTTACAGCATTGAATTCAAAAATTTTCACCTAGGGTCACATGCACCATGCAAGATTTATTTTTATCTATTTGATTTCAATGATAAACAACATATTAAAACTCTTTTAATATGTTTTTGGATCTGTATTTGCCATTTAAGATTTTAAAATTAATCAGATTAATTTTAGAACCCTAGATTAAATCAAGAACGATTACACTAACCTCTTGATGCACTTTGCGTGTCTGCGCCTTTGAGAGTCGTCTTCAGGACACCAGATGTTGTCCCTCTAGCTTGTCCACACCAAGAACACCTATGGCAGCCCTTGAACAGCTTCTAAAGCCTTTTCTATTAATTAGAAATTCAAGTTCTGCCTTTTAAGAGATTAGAGATGTAAACAGGACACTAGAAACAATTTCTAGTGTTCTTAATTCAAGAGATTGATGGCTAATATCTTTGAATTGATGAGAGATGAAGAAGAATAGAGGGAGGGCTGCAAAATGGCGTGACCAAGGAGTGTGGCTGCTGGTTGTGTTTTATTTTCTCATAACAACACTTAAATAGCTAGGTTAACACATTAAACCCTTGCCACATGTCACCCTTTGATTAGCTCTTGGTTTAAGTGACCCAATCACATTGTGCCAAGTGTCAAACCTATATGTAATCTTGATTTTAATCATCTTACATGATTAAAAAACATTTGGCAAGCTTATGTGTTATGCCATGTGTCACCATCTCATGGCGCCACGTGTCACACTGCAAAATGACCAAAATGCCCCTGTGTCTTAATTTTGAGTTCTCAACCCAAAATAATTATTTTTCTTCTTCTAATTAATTTATATCAAATATAAATTAATTAATTAATTAATCTCTATTAATTAATTTCTCATTAATTAAATTCATATTTAAACACTTTAAATATAAATTTAACTTATATTATACATCCAATAATCTAGATTTGGTTTCAAGTCATGCTAGGGACTTTGCAAACTAATTGCAAATCAAACCTATTTAATTAATCAATTAAACTCTTTAATTAATTAATTAAATCATATTTAATTAGGTGATAACTTGTGTATGTGTGTGACTTACTAGGCTCATCACTAATTGGCAATGAGACATGATATCAACTCTTAATATCATCAGAACTCTTTCTTACCATAAATGATTTCTCTAAATCATTTTATGAACCTCATGGACCATGGTTAACACCTAGCATAGCATGCCATGGCCACCCAATTAGTAATAAGGTTTACCTTAAATGAACCTATAATCATATGTTACCATGCACTAGAATCTCTCTGTTACAAAATCCCAACTCAAGCTGGAGTCATGGTTTATGTCAAACTCCATTTGCTATGAATATTATGTTCTCTTTTAATTCCAGTTTTTGATTAAAAGATTTTCTCATCAAAAACTCTTTTCTAAATAAATCTATCTATCCTGGCCAGGAACTTGAAACATCAAGAACAATTAAATGAACATAGGATTTTATCTCTATTTACTTAGAGGAACAGATTCCATCTTGATCAACTCCTACCTCCATATATAACTTGTAGGAGCTAACACATGCCCATATACCCATACACAGTACAAGTATGAAAGCAGTATCAAACTTAAACTACCTATATACAAGATAACTGTGCTATCTCAGGTCTAAAGATTATATGCACTGATATGATTTATGACAAAACATTGACAAGAGTAAACTCCATGTGCTTGTCATAAGTGTCACTGGTTCGGCCTACTTATCATTTATAAGTGCCTATCATGTTTGTTATATGGCATGAGACTCACCATTCCATCTTATTTATATCTCATATAAATAACTTGGGAACAAACATGAATATAATCTTTCTGGATAAGTCATGTCCTTATTATGAAGTATCCTCGATTGTGAACCTATTTATGATACTTCGTGCTAGAAATATTGTCACTCATATTCTTAACAACTTAAGAATAATATTTCTAACAAAATATCAATGGACCTTTTCTATTATACATAAATATATTATGTAAACGGAAAAGTGAAAATGCCTTTTATTAATAAAAATATGTACAAGATACATACTAAATGATATGCTCTAAGGCATACTACTAACAAGAGACAGTTCAGAGGCAGGAGATTAGGGTAGCACCTCGTGCTTATGCCATGAGAGCTCAAGATGAGCCAGAGCCAGCTGATGTCATTAGAGGTACATTTTCTTTTTATGACCTGCTAGTATGTGCATTGATTGATCCGGGTTCCACACATTCATATGTGTGCATCACACCACCAGTTGATAGAGGGGTACAAGTAGAGGAGCTAGAGGAGGACATACAAGTCACAAACCCTTTAAGCCATAGTGTCATGGTGAAAAAGGTCTACAAGGGTTGTCCTCTGAAAATACAAGGGTATGAGTTTTTAGCTGACTTGATTGAGTTACCATTCAATGAGTTCGATGTGATATTAGGTATGGACTGGTTATCACGTCATCAGGCGATGGTAGATTGTCGGCTAAAGAGGATGTCACTACAGACAGTAGATGGGGATGTGATTACAGTTGTGGGTGAAGGAACGGGTTGTCTTTCCACCATCATATCAACCACAACAGCCAGGAGATTGATAAGAAAAGGCTATGAGGCTTTCTTAACATATGTGGTTGACACCAGGAAGACTAGCCCAAGCATGCAGGAGATCCCCACTGTATGCGATTTTTCGGATGTTTTTCCAAAAGAATTGCCGGGTTTGCCACCCAATAGAGAAGTGGAGTTTGCTATAGAGGTTATGCCGGGTACTGCGCCAATGTCCATTGCTCCATATAGGATGGCACCTACTGAATTGAGAGAGTTAAAAGTTCAGTTACAGGAGCTACTAGACAAGGGCTTCATACGCCCTAATGTGTCACCCTGGGGAGCACCAGTGCTATTTGTGAAGAAGAAGGACGGTACCCTTCGGCTATGTATAGACTACCGACTGCTGAATAAGGTGACTGTGAAAAACAAATACCCTTTACCTAGGGTAGATGACCTGTTTGATCAGTTGAGGGGAGTTGGAGTATTCTCCAAGATAGATCTCAGATCAAGCTATCACCAGTTGAGAGTGAAGGAGACAGATGTTCCTAAAACTACTTTCAGGACCCGGTATGGACACTATGAGTTCCTAGTGATGCCATTTGGGCTAACAAATGCACCAGCAGCTTTTATGGACCTAATGAACCGCATCTTTCATCCCTACTTGGATCGGTTTGTTGTGGTCTTTATAGATGATATCTTGGTGTATTCTAAGAACTGGGAAGAGCATGATGAACACTTGAGAGTAGTACTACAGGCATTGCGAGAAAAGCAGTTGTATGCCAAGTTATCCAAGTGTGACTTCTGGTTGGATGAGATATCCTTTCTTGGACACATTGTGTCAGCAGATGGAATCAGGGTAGATCCAAGGAAGATTGAAGCAATAGTTGAATGGAAGCCTCCCAGAAATGTAATAGAAGTCAGAAGCTTTTTAGGGTTAGCTGAATACTACAGGAGATTTGTGAAGGGATTTTCCCTTATAGCAGCCCCACTGACTAAGTTACTGCATAAGAATGCAAAGTTTGACTGGGATGAAAAATGTCAAACCAGCTTTGAGAAGCTGAAGGTTATGCTTATAGAAGCTCCAGTGTTGACACAGCCAGAGTCAGAGAAAGACTATATGATCTACAGTGATGCCTCTCACAATGGGCTTGGGTGTGTTCTAATGCAGGGAGGGAAAGTAGTTGCCTATGCTTCTAGACAGCTAAGGCCACATGAAAAGAACTACCCAACTCATGATCTGGAATTGGCGACAATAATATTTGCATTGAAGATATGGAGGTATTACCTATATGATGAGAAGTGTTACATCTACACTGATCACAAGAGTCTAAAGTACTTGCCAACTCAAAAGGAACTCAATCTGAGACAGAGGAAATGGATTGAATTCCTTAAAGACTATGACTATGTGATCGACTACCATCCTAGGAAAGCAAATATAGTGGTTGACGCCCTAAGCAGGAAGTCCATGATGGCTTTGAGAGGATTGAATGCTCGGTTGTCTTTAGCATAAGATGGGGTACTTTTGGCTGAGTTGTGTGTAAAGCCAAGTTTGTTACAGCAAAAACAAGAAGCACAATTAAGGGATGAAAAGTTGCTAACTGTTATGGGCAGAACTCAAGAGGGGAAGGAGACTGATTATGAGTTGAAAGGAGATGGGTGTATGTACTATAAAGGCAGAATATGTGTACCAAGAGATGAGGAACTGAAGAAGAATATCTTGAAAGAGGCACATAGTAGCTTCCATGCTATGCACCCAGGAAGTACCAAGATGTACTAAGACCTAAAAACACATTATTGGTGGCCTCGAATGAAGAAAGAGATTGGTGATTTTGTGACTAGATGTTTGACATGCCAGCAGGTTAAGGCTGAGCATCAGGTTCCATCAGGGTTGTTGCAACCTATATCCATACCATAATGGAAATGGGATCGCGTTACCATGGATTTTATGACTGGGCTACCATTGACACAGAGGAAGCATGATACTATATGGGTGATTGTGGATAGGTTGACTAAGTCAGCTTATTTCCTACCAGTTATGTCACGACTCAGGGATGGGGTTGGGACGTGCTTGTTCAACCAGCTACGCACTGGGGTGGAAACTTCGTGTCCCACATCGGAAACGGGAAGAAAAGATTTGGGCCATATATGTGGGAGCCTTCCTCACCTGATCAGCACGCTTTTGGGAATGAAACCTCCCAAGGGACAAATCCGTGAGGCCTATGGGCCAAAGCGGACAATACTAACTGGAGAAGGATCGGGCTGTTACAATTTGGTATCAGAGCTAGACTCCCTCTAGTACGATGTGTGGTGCGAGGACGCACCAGGCGGAAGCTGGTGGGCTTGTCACGACTCAGGGATGGGGTTGGGACGTGCTTGTTCAACCAGCTACGTACTGGGGTGGAAACTTCGTGTCCCACATCGGAAATGGGAAGAAAAGATTTGGGCCATATATGTGGGAGCCTTCCTCACCTGGTCAGCGCGCTTTTGGGAATGAAACCTCCCAAGGGACAAATCCGTGAGGCCCATGGGCCAAAGCGGATAATACTAACTGGAGAAGGATCGGGTTGTTACAAGTTAGAACCAACTACTCATTAGAGAGATTAGCAGAAATTTACATAGATGAGATAGTCCAGCTACATGGAGTGCCAACATCGATCATATCTGATTGAGACCTGAGATTTACTTTGAGGTTTTGGAAGAGGCTACAAGAGTCTTTAGGCACTCGACTACACTTCAGTATGGGTTTTCATCCATAGACGGATGGACAGTCAGAACGGGTGATTCAGGTATTGGAGGATATGTTGAGAAGCTGCATCATTGATTTTGAAGGAAGTTGGGAGAAGTATCTTCCTTTAGTAGAGTTTGCTTACAATAACAGCTACCAAGCTAGTATAAAAATGGCTCCATATGAAGCGTTGTATGGGAGGAGATGTAGAACTCCCTTATGCTAGACAGAAGTGGGTGAGGAGAAAGTAGTAGGCCCCGATTTAGTGAGACAAACTGAGGAAAAAGTGAAACTCATCAGAGACAATTTAAAAGTTGCCTCAGACAGACAGAAGTCATATGCCTACCTGAGGAGAAAGGATATAGAGTATGAGGTTGGCAATAAGGTGTTTCTTAAGGTATCACCTTGGAAGAAAGTGCTAAGATTTGGTAATAAGGGTAAGTTGAGCCCTAGGTTTATTGGTCCATACGATATCATTGAGCGTGTGGGTCCAGTAGCCTACAGGCTAGCTTTACCACCTGAGTTGGATAAGATCCACAGTGTATTCTATGTGTCGATGCTCAGGAGATACAGATCAGATCCTTCACATGTCATTTCAGCAGAGGAGATAATTGTGCAATCTGATTTGACATATGAAGAAGAACTCGTTAGAATCTTGGCACGGGAAGTGAAAGAACTCAGAAACAAGAGGATCCCACTAGTGAAAGTCTTGTGGAGACACCACAACACAGAAGAAGCGACATAGGAGAGCGAGGAGACGACGAGGCAACAGTTCCCTCAGCTCTTCACATTAGGTAAATTTCGAGGACGAATTTTTTATTAGAGGGGAAGAAATGTAACGCCCTCACCGTAGGTAGTCCGTACATTTTACTGTTCCGATGACTAATGTCTGTTTAAACAGTCAGAATGTCTGGAACTACACTTAAACTATAATAAGGAGGCATAAATTGAAGGAATAAACGTTAGGAAAATATTAGAAAAATTTAGAGGAAATAAAGAAAAATTTAGAGAATTTATTTATTTGGTACAAAAAATAATAAAAATAATCCGATATGCACCATGAAGGGCATTTTGGTCATTTCACCCCCCAGAGGTGAATTTTGACCTAAATGTCAAAATTTAAAATTTAGAGAATGGAATAACTAACATAAATTAAAATTACAAGTTTATGAATTTGAATTAGGAAAAAAGAAGAAGATAAAAGAAAAGAAAAGAAAAGAAAAGAAAAGAAAAGAAGCTAATCTTATGACATAAAAAAATAAAGTACAATAAAAATACATATATGTATAACACAAGAGACAAAATCTACCTACCACAAGTCATCTTCCTCACCTCTCTTCTCTCTCTCCCTCTCTTTGAACCATCCACCATGGGAGCTCTCTCCCTCCATTTTTGTTCTTCTTAAAGCTTGATTTTCCAAGCCTCCTCCCCAAAACCCATAGTCCCCTTCATTAAAAAGTTAGCCCACTCCATAAGGAAGCCATTGATAGTGAAAAGAAGAAGAAAAGTTGAAGTTTGACAAGTTATCCAAGAGGTTAGTGCCTAATCTTCCTAGCTTCCTTTATTAATCCTTGAGTTAAGGTTAAAATGAAGTGAAATTTGTAAGAAACTAAAAGAAATAGATGAGTTATGAGGGGAGTGAATTTTTGGTACCCATAATGAGTGATGGTTTTTGATGACTATGATGTATATAAAGTGATTTAATGATGTTGGTTGATGCGTTTATAAGTATTAGAAGTTGATTTACATTGAGATTTTATGAGGTTGAAATTGTGAGTTAGGGTTTGGCCTAACTTTGGTATTTTTATATTATACCATGCAATTGGGATTGTTGAGATGTGTTGATGATATTTAGAAGTGCCTTGAATGTCAAATTGAAGCAAGGAAGTTGGAGGAGAAATGAATTATTGGAAGTGCTATTTTCTGCAGGTTGTGTTTGTTGAGGGCAGTATACATTTTGGGCCATAAATGAAATTGTGTGACCCCAATTGGTATGAGGCCAATTGGAGGTGAAACTAGACCCAAAATAGCCCATATTCTATGAAGAAACCATACCCAAATTCTGTCCAAAACTTGACCTAAATACTGCCTAAATTCGGATTACCCTGCACCCAACCCAGAAAATGACCAAATGAACAGTATGTGTTCATTTGGTCATAACTCTCTCTATACTGGTCCAAATGACCTAAAATTTTACCAATAGAAAGTTTAGACATAGGGCTACACTTTTCATGAAGACCACTTAACCCAGTTTTGCCTTTAACCAATTCAAATTGTTAGCACAAATTGGGTCACTGAAACTGCCAACCCAGAAAATGACCAAATGAACAGTACGTGTTCATTTGGTCATAACTCTCTCTATATTAGTTCAAATGACCTAAAATTTGACCAATGGAGAGTTTAGACATAGGACTACACTTTTTATGAAGACTAATTAACCCAGTTTTGCCTTTAACGAATTCAAATTGTTAGCACAATTTGGGTCACTGAAACTGCTAACCCAGAAAATGACAAAATGAACAGTACGTGTTCATTTGGTCATAACTCTCTCTATACTGGTCCAAAAGACCTAAAATTTCACCAATGGAAAGTTTAGACATAGGGCTACACTTTTCATGAAGACCACTTGACCCAGTTTTGCCTTTAACCAAATCAAATTGTTAGCAAAAATTTAGTCACTAAAACTGCCAACCCAGAAATTGTCTCAAAATACTATTCCTTTGGTATTTTGATCATAACTTGAGTTCTATAACCCCAAATTCAGTGATTCAAAAACTAAAATTCAAGTTTAAACATAGAGGAGCAATTGTTATGAAGGAAGTGTGACTAAATAGACATCCTAACTTAGTCAAATTTTTAGATAAATATAACACATCAACATGAACCTAAAGAAATGTTCATGGGAAAAATGCTATATAGGATAATTAAAATACTCATAAGGAAAATTAAATATTAAAAATGATATGAATATGTAAATTAGGACTAATGTCCTATTAATATGAAATTAATGGTATTAATGAATAGTACTAGAAAATAGTAATAGTGAATAGTGCTAAATTAATTAAAAATGCTTAATTGCCTATAGTAAACCTAGACTTATTTATTTAGTTGGATAAATTGGTATACCAATTAGGGATTTCAGATAGCAGTACTGCCTACCGAGAAAATCATGAACTGACAATATATGTTTGGTATGATTGTTCTACAGGCTATATGTCTATTTACTGGCCGTTGTGCCTACTTTATTTTTGGCTTTACAAGCCTGACAGCGGGTCTCGTGCCCGACAGACATATACTGAATAGACATATGGCTGTCTAACCAGTATACACCCGTGCATCCAGCTTTTATAATTTGTTATAGGTTTCTTGGGCACTGATAAAAATTAATTAAGACTTAAAATACAATAAGTAATCATAAAAGATCCCGATAATGTTAATTGTTTTCAAAGAGCAATAAAAATATAAAAGATCAAGAAATTATGAGTTGCATATATTATTTCAAATTATTAAATTATTGTTATTATAAATTATGCACCACTAAGCGTTATGCTTAGCGCGTTGGTTTTCCATCGCAGAGGTAGTCCGGAGATCGATCGGCAGCACCACCACGATGGTGCAGCGATGAGCTCTGATCAGATCTGCCATTGTTCAGAGTCACCTCATCGGTCTTTTGTATTTTGGTAGGGCCCATGTATAGACTAGTATTTTGGTTCATTATGTTTAGTCATGATGTAATTACTAGTTTATGATGTATTTCATTTTGGACTTGAAATGAAAACTTATAATTTATTATCTATGAATTTCTATATGAATGAAATAGATGACACTTCATTTTGAGATCTCATAAATAGTTGTGAATGATATGATAAAAGAGAATATGATATGAAAATATGTGAGATGACTATGAATATGTTAACAGGTGATAGTGGAACCCGACAGATGCTAATAAAACAGGGGAGGCTCTGTCCGGGTCTCCATAGAAAAAAAAATTTTTTTTCTACACATTGAATACATGTTTTAAATGACATTAAAAGTTTACAATAGATATGATAAAACAAGATAGGGTGCTCCGGCACCGAATGTGGCACTTATTGCTCGGCTATACAGTAGACGGGTAAGGGGCGTCACATTAATAGGTGGATTAGATCCAAAGGTAGCATTTGCTATAGTGATAACTCCAGGATTTTGAATGTTTAAACTGGCAATGGCAACACCATTGGCCTTTGCAATATTGAATTGGTAGTGAATCAGTCCAAATGGAAACACAAAAACATCTCCTGGTTTTAAGAGTGCCCTCAAGGACTAAAAGGATTTCTGTAGCACGAGGAAGAATGTGGGGAGGATTTAAACCACCATTTGGTGCATAGTCTATACGAGCGAGGGGGATACCAAGAGTGTTAACCCCTGGTATTTGGTCAACGTTTAAGAGGGCTACATTTGATCCAACTTGATTCCTTGTATTTTTAGGAATGTTGAGTCCCGAAAAAGAGAAATCATTGGCTATAGTAAGGTTGGGATTCTTGCAAAATTTTCCATTCACAAACACTCCATGACATAAATGTTTAGTTAACTATCATAATTCCATGTATTGCAAAAAAAGGAAAGTGTATACATATGTAGTAAAAAGTTGTCACACAAACTTGATCAAAAGCAGAAAAACTGAAACGAGATTATACCAGCACTGAAGGGGTTATCTATTGCCACACAGAATAACGGAAAATAATGGTTTTCAAGGAGAGGTTTTGGTTGGTCATCTTCTTCAAGCTAGCTATGATCCAATCCAAGACGAGTTTAGTAGTTCTAATGCTGTAGGACCATGGGGACATGGAGGACAGAACGACCTTATTCTAGTAATTCTATAACTAAATGGAGAACAAACGCTTGTGGCAGAGTGCATACAACATTAAAAACCTTGTGGCAACAGGAAAAAGTTTCCTTTTGTCTGTCTGCAGATCATGTCGATGAAGTAATTGTTATCCATCATGTAAGTTAACAATGTTGAATTCAAGCAAGACATAGCACAGATCTCTCAGCAAACTTGATAATAAATTATCTAGTGCTAGTTCATCATACCAATGATGCAGTCACACACACATATATGTATATTTGTTTGGTGTTTGGACCTTTTTTTGAAGGAAAAGAAGCCATCAAGATCTAATTTAAACACCCTATTTTATAATATCCTTCAACTGTCTTGCCATTTTCTGTCTCTAATAAATTTTTAATTTCATTTTGAGCTGGTTCATTAGTATAATACTATGCATGGTTGCTTCCGAGCTTTGTGCCAGCAGCCACCATCTAAATCTTTATTGTATTGATGATATATATTTGTCAATATAAAGTAGGTGTATAACGGAAAACAATCTTATTTTAAAATGCAACTTTTTATACATTTTCCAAGAAGTGGTTTGGGTTGGTTATCTGGTTCAAGCTATCGCACAATCTCGATTGAGTTGGTGATTTGTACGGTTCAAACCTCGATGAGTGCGACCATGGAGACGCAGCAGCTAACGTTCTTTGCTTATAATATAATTGAAAGCCCCAGATAGTAAGCACTCTATAATTGTATCTAAAGTGGTAGGATTTCGGAGTTTGAATCCTAATTATCTTGCACTTCTGCACTTTTGTTCTGTTTTATAGTCTTTTTATTTGTACTTCTGCAATTTTGCTGTTGTTGGGTTTTCATGTTGTTGGATTAGTAAGTTTTTATTAGCCTAGGTTGTGTGCAAGGGGCGACCTTTTTTTTTTTTTTTTAATGGAAGATAGATATGTAAACATTTAAGTACAGGGGTAATGACAGGCTTCTTAGTAAAACTGTGGCAATTTTATCGAAGTACGCTAATCCTTATAAGTTCACACACGTACTTATCCACAAACAGATATGAAAACCTGAAGAACCAAGGGACGGTCTATTAACCAGGTTTTAGTAGGTAATGTCCATGTAGAGTTTTTCTTGATCTCTTTTTCAATATTAAATGACTGCTTTTATATGTGTGTCTAATTTCATTGAGCAGGAAAAATGGGTGCATCATTTGTGAGCTAATAATGGCTTCTGGACAATGCCTTGCAATAATTATCCAAAAAATTCAATCAGAAGTTTAAGTTTTCGTTTGGTTTTCTTGGGAGTGGTTCGAAGCCCTTTTTGGCTTTACCAATAAATATTTATATATTTTGCAAATTGAAGTCATCGAATTACATTCCATATGCAGTGGCGTCTATTTAACATATTGAATTCTAAGCAAGAGCATAACCCCCATTATTATTAAGAATTACATTCTCTCTCTCTAACTAGTAGAGAGAGAAATTTCCTCTCTCGTTTTTCCTCTCCTAAGGCATTTGGCCTATGCCTTCCTCTGCCTCATTGGGGCAAGGGGGACTTCATTCCCTGTCCGAAATGCCGGTTATGCCCTCCCAACTTTTGGGCAATGTTTGTGCATAAATAGTGTTATTTTCGAGTTTTTGCTGTAGATCTGGCGCCGACTATAGAGAGTTTTTGTTGATCTACTTTGGATGATATAGTTTGCATGTAGGTCTGGCTTTGTCTTGGCATTGCATGGTTGGAGTTTCTCTGGGTTGGGCTATGGAGGGTGTTATTATTTTAGTTGTGCTTGGTACCTTTGAGATCGTCTAACTGTTCGACTGGTTCTTGCATTTGCCGACTGACTGGAGTTGACCCTTAAGGCTGGAAATGCTACGAGCTTTGCCGTGCACTACCTCGCCAAAGACTGTTGTTTTTTGTTGGTTAAGAGTCTGTTAGGTCTAGGGCCGTGAAAGAAAGATACGCTTGGGGTTTTGACTGGTTTTTTTGTTAAAACTGGTTTCTTGAGCAAGAAAATGATCTCATTTTTCTTGTTTGGTTCAGCTTCCCTGTTGCTACTGAAAATGCGGTCGACGGCTGGCCTAGTGGAGACAATCTCATCTGCATCTTTCCTCGTTTGTGGACCTTAAGGGCTTCTTGTTGTAAGCTTTTGGTCTGGACTTTATCCGGCTTTAATTTCTTAGTCTTAGGCCTGTAACTCCTTTTTCTAATCAAATGATTTTCTATCCTTTCGAAAAAAAAAAAAAAAAAAAAAATTTAAGCGAGCCTATTCCATTTTCCACGTCTTGAGCATCTAACTAATTTTTTTTTTTAATTCTTAGTTTTACTTCAAGTAAACAAATGAAAACGTTGGTCAAATCAGAGTGAGACGAATCAATTTGATTCTTAATTTAACTGAATTGATTGTTAGTTTATGGTACACTATATTTCTTTTATCCGAGTGTTCTAGTAAGGCACAAAGAGAAAACATCTGTTTATTTAATTAGTAAAGATGCACCAAGAAAACATCTATTCATTTAATCAGGACATGCGAGCTCAATTATTGGCGACACTGCAGGAAACATAATAACTAAACACAATTCTTAAACAGTGAGCTGCACTGATTTTTGGATGGCTGTTTTATGCATTCTCAAGCAGTTTCTGAAGTTTTTCCACGACATCCTTGTCCAATTGGAAGGCCTTAGCAAGAACATCAGGATTAATGGGTAGATCAGGCCCAAAGATTGCATCTGCCATAGTGATAACACCTGGGTTTTGGCTGCTCAGTCCAGCAAAGGCAACTGCTTTCGTCTTTGCAATATTAAACTGGAAATGAATGAGACCAATTGGAAATACAAAAACATCTCCTGGGTATAAGACTTTGGAGATAAACCGATTAGGGTTGGATGTCACAAAGCCAACATGAAGGGTGCCTTCCACAACCACAAGGATCTCTGTGCCACGAGGGTGAATGTGGGGAGGGTTTAAGCCACCATTGGGTGCATAGTCTAACCGAGCGAGAGAAATACCAAGAGTGTTAAGTCCTGGTAGCACATCAACATTCACGAGGGTGACATTCGATCCAACTCGATTTGCTGTATTTCCAGGAATATTGAGTCCCGAAAAGGAGAAATCTCCAGCTACGGCAAGGTTTGGGTTCTTGCAGAACTTCCCATTAACAAACGCTGCATTACATAGAAGTTATTGTCAGTATCCACTGAACGTGCGTATAACAAAATAAGAAAAAGATTTCTATAGAGGAAATACTATTCTTTATAGGATAATACTATGACAGAAAGGTGAAAGAAAGCAGAAAAGCTTAAAGCAACAGTACTGCACCAGCATTCCTGGGATCAGATATTGCAACACAAAAGTCCTGGAGATGGCTAGGATCGAAGGCAGAGGCAAAAGAGAAAGCCAAAGCCAACAAGAGAAGGAAATGAAAGGCCTTCATTTTGTTACTACTTTCTTTAATTAGCCGTTAGTTGTTGAGGAGAAAATGTGAAAAATCCTGCATGAATAGATCAAGTATTTATAGGTGAAAGTCCCTCAACCATTCCCTGTGATCTACGTGCTGATGAAAGATTGCCAAAGGGAAAAGCTTACCTAGTCTTGGACTACGACAGACTTAGCACGCAAATATGGGGTCCACTTATTTTTCATGTGACTCCCACCGCCATTTATGATGTATTTTGAGTCCATTAGCAATGCCGAATAGTTGTTAATGATTAATTATTATATATTTAAGGGCAAACTATGATTTAATCTATGAAATTTAACAAAGCCTATAACTAAATTTCTATATTCAAAACTAAGTAATTTAGCTCTTAACATTTTAATATTCTTATAAGTTAGTGCCTACTATTAGAATTATCGTTAATTCTCTATTAAATTTAACAAAAATACTAAAATATTTTTAACTCTATTTACAATTTAAAATTAAATTAGCCTAAAGTTTTATTTTAATAACAATTTGCATCCATATTTATATATATATATATTTTTTTTATATATGCAACAATATAATATAATATACGAAAATTAATATTTTATATATACATATATATATATATATAACTGTATAATCATTTACATATTCTTTGACATAATTAATAGAATTTTACAAAATTAGAAGGGTTGTTTAAAAATAGTTACCCTATTTAAGGATCATTTGTAAAATATATAGATAATTTTGTAATTAACTAAAATTTTTAAGGGTTTTAAAGTAATTAATTTATATTTTAATAATTTAAATTAAAAATTTTTTAATTTAATGGATTCACATTTTAAAAATATAGGGACTAAATTGTTAGTAAAACAAAACCTTAGGGACTAAATTATTAAGAAAAAAAACCTTAGGGATTAAATTATTTTCTGATTAAAAATAAAGATAAGGGCATTTTAGTCAGTTTTTTAAAAATTAATGATAAATAAATGGAATTTTAACGACAATGACTAAGTTGTAGGTTTTGTCAAATTTTAGAGACTTAAATAGCTTGATTTTGAAAATACAAAAATTATATTGTAAGTTTTGTTAAATCTCAGTATTTTACCCTATATTTCATCATCCCTCCTTTTGAATTAATTTTCAATATCAACTTGGACTGGTTCAACTCTTTCAAGCTTGTGTGAGCTTTGATGAAGTTTTTCATTTTCACCTCCTAGAGTTTTAATTTTCCTTTTTCACTCCCTGTTTTTGGTTTTAAGGGAGAGAAAGGATGGAGGAGACATATATGGTAAAAGAGAGAGAGAGAGAGAGAGAGAGAAATGGGGAGATAAAGAGGGAGAGATGTAAAAATGGGGAGAGTGAGCGGGAAGAGAGATAAAAATGATGAGATAGAGAAAAGAAAGACATAAATAGAGGGGGGGGGGGGGGGGGTGTTGTAGGGTTATTATAGGCATAAAATTTTATCTTTGGACTTGTGAAACATGTTATAATATATTGAGAAAAATGGATGGAAGAACCATTTTATTTGACCAACTTAAATGTTGGGATATTCTAATGTGATTATCAAAATAGAAGAATAAAACTGTAAACAATGATAATATTTAGGGATTAAAGAATAATTTATCTAATTAATTAGTAAAGTAGGTAATTAAATTCGAATTATAAAACGCTTAGTTAAAAAATTTGAATAATTTATTATAAAGGCACTAAAATTATTAATAATTTAACAATGGATGGCTGTAAGGAGTTATGTATTCAAATATTGATAGGGGCATTTTAAAAAAAAAAAAATTAATAAGGGTCGTTAGATTGAAAAGCCCAAATTCGAATCTCCAATCTTCTTCCTTATTTAGTAAATGGAAGGAAGTGGATTAAGGGTCGTTAGATTGAAAAGAAAATGATAAATTACGACCAAGTTTTTGAGACATAATAAAATTTATAAATTAGCGTGTGATTTATTTTTAAATAATGATTTAATATTTAAATTTAAATTTTATTAACAAATTAATTTTTATTATCTAAATTAATCATGAACTATTTTTTAATTTGAAACAATTTAGCTCCTCAAATTTTATTTTATTAACCAAATAATCTGTGTATTAAAATTTTAAGTTTAAATAATTATTTAAAAAATAATTCATAATAAATAATATATTTTACTAAATTCTTAAATTTATTAACCGAATTTAAATTTAAAGATAAAATTAAGGATTGATTTGTGTGTACTATAATATTTAAGAAATCTAATAGTAATCTACGCAAAAGAAAAGTTCATGGTATTTGATTAATTCACAATTGGATTGGAATAAGACTGATTAACTATTAATTAGTTACACCTAAAATGTGATATATATAGTTGGATTTTTGAGATCCGTAGATTATAATGAAGCAAATAAATCTACCGTAGAGTGCTAGTAAGGACATTGAAAGTTGATGAAAATGAAATACTTGAAGAAGTGAAGTCCCTCCGAGAATTAATAGCAAATTTCCACGATTTGTTGATTTTTGTAGCCTTTCCATATAATTGTTTTCATTTCGAATTATAGTGATGGCCTCCTCCTAACTATACTTTATATCTTCAGCTTTATCTATTCAAGCTTTCTCTTATTTTATTTTATTATTTTTTTTTTAAAGTCCATTAACACAAAACACATACTAGGGAGTAGGGACTACTTATAGTTTTTTTTTTTAGTATTATTATTAGAGCTGCAGTTAAGAAAAAAAAAACCTACTTAAAAATGTTAATTGAAAAACATTAAAAATTAATTCAAAATTAAATTTAATATATTTTATTTATAAAACTTCAAAATAACTAAACAGCATCTTCTAAATTTTTTTCTTTTCGTAACATATAAAGTAATGCTTTTTCATAAAACATTTTTTCTATCCTCCAACCTCAATCTCAAATAAGTCTTTATTTTGAATACTATAAAAATAAATAAAAAATAATATCTTAATTTTTACACTTTACTTTTTGAAAAGTTAATTTGTGTACTCATAAATATATAGCTTCACTTAAAAATATATAAAAAAAAAATACATGAGAGGATGCATTATTTTCTAATATTGCAATCTATTAAATGAATAATGTCCTTACTGAATAATGAATAATAAATAATGTCCTTAGCTATTTTTGCCAAATTAATGGGAATAGTTACTACGTACTAAACAATGGCATAATTCATGGCAGTTGTGGTGGATATCCTAAGCTAGGACAATGATTCTTTATTTCCTAATTATATTTCCTCGGTATTAATTACATTACCATTATGCAGATGTGCATGCTTCCATAAACCCAACATTGTGAAATATATCTAACATTATCTTTTGGTTTTTTATAACATAAAATATCAATTTATAAGAATTTTTTTATCAATTCAAAAAATAATAATTTTTTTAAAAATAAACATATAAATACTATAATTTAATCACATTTTTTAAGAAAAATATTATATAATTATGATTTTGATTATTATATAATTTTAGAATAATATAAATTCTATTATTTAAAAAATCACAATATCAATGTATTATACTAACTTAACGGACATACAAGTAAAAAATAAATATAAACTATATAAAAAAATTAGATTAGATAACATAACAATACAAGAATTAAAAAAATTATTATTGAACTAATAATTGACCATTTATCTTGTAAAGCTCTCACCATAGGTAGTCCGTATATTTTACTGTTTCGACGACTAATGTCTGTTCGGATAGTCAAAATGTCTGGAACTACACCTAAACTATAGTGAGGATGCATAAATTGAAGAAATAAATGTTAAGAAAATATAAGAAAAATTTAGAGAAAAATAAATTAAAGTTTAGAGGATTTATAAATTGGTACAAAAATAATAAAAATAACCCGATATGCATTATGAAGGGTATTTTGATCATTTCACTCTCAGAAGTGAATTTTGACCTAAATGTTAAAAAAAAAATTTAGAGAACAAAAATAATTAACACAAATTAATATTATGAGTTGAATTAGGAAAGAAGAAGAAAAGAAGAAAAGAAAAATAAACTTATGAAAATTTAAAATAGAATTAAAGTACAACATATATGCAATATATATATATATCCACAAAAGACAAAAGCTACCTAACTCATCTTCTCCCTCATCTCTTCCCTCTCATTGCCGGCTGCCTTGGTTTCCTTCCTCCACCATTGTTATTCAAGCTTCAAGCTTGATTCCTCCCTCATTTCCTCACCATAACACATTTCATTAAAAATCCTCCCCACACTCTAAGGAAGCTATAGATAACCATAAAGAGGAGAAAGGTTGAAGTTTTGAGAAGCTCAAGTAAGGTTAGTGCACTAATCCATTTTCTTATCTTTATTAAACATGAAAAGCATGTTTAGCCAAGCATAAATATCATTAAAACAAAAAGAAAATCTTAAGGAAAGAACCCTTGAATTTTTGGCAGCCATGGAACTTGATGTTTATTGCTTTTAAGTGATGAAAAATGGTTCCATGAGAATATGTGATGAGTTGAAATGTTTGAGTGTTTGATTGTGTAGTGTTTGTGAAAATTTAAAACTTTGAAAACTAGGGTTTGTGTAAATGCTTAAGGACTTAGTGTAAATAAGGAAATTGACCTATTGAGTTGAGATTGTTGCTTATAGAAGTGTATTGCATGCAAATTGAAAGTAAGAAAGTTGAAGGAATTGAGATATTGGGAGTGTTCAATCTTCTGCAGGTTTGGACTCAATGAGTCCAGTGGGTTTATTGACTCATAACTGGAAATGTGTGACTCCAATTGGTATGAGGCCAATTAGAGGTGAAAATAGACTCAAAATAGCCCATTTTTTATGCAGACACCATGCCCAAATTTTGCCAAAATCATGATCAATTCTCTGCCCAAACCCGGATGACTAAACATTGCCAACCCAGAAAATGACCAAATGAGTGGGAACCCATATATATTTATTATTTATAATTATTTTATTTTAATTAGCTTACAATAATTTAATATATTTATAAAAAAATATATATATTTTATTAGATGGTTTGCTTATTTATTTTTAGATATATATATTATTTTTGAAATTAAATATATATCTGCAATCTGAACAACCCAGTTCAATAATAACTCTTATCCCATTCTACACCTAATAGAACTCTTGAAATATATATATACCCTAATCATCTCTTCTGCTAAACTTTGCTCTCAAAACCTGTTTGTCACCTTCTTTTTCTATCAAATACTCTCAACAGATATTTTCATTATCTTTTAAATTATTGTTATATATATACATATATATATATATATATATATAATTTACTATTTATAATCTGAAGTGCGCAGATAATTCTTAAATTTTTATTTCTCAATTCATCACCTTTGATTATGTTTTTCAAAGTAAAAATTCTCGTTTTTTTTTTGTTCAATAATGGGTGAATTTGATTTATTTTCTCTCATTAAACCGTTACAACTACTCTATAAATTTATTTTTCTTCTCTTTTGACTATTGGTACTGAATTGGGTTGATCATAATTACTGTGAGACAATATCTTTAAATTTAGATTATATATATATATATATAAGTTATTATATTTTATTATTATTTGATATTTTTCTTTAATATTTTAGGTGTGTAGGAGATTTGAATATTCAATCAGTCAGTTGAAATTGTCTCTCTTTCATTGAAATAACTATTGTCTTGAAGGTTCCAGGTGAGTGGTAATTATAGTACATGACACCGTTTTAGTCCCTTTTAAAATTTCTTAGCATTAAGTTTGTTATTAAATAAAATTTTAAATCAATATTTTAACAATTATTTTATATGTGATTTTCTAGAGTTTTATTTTATTATTGAATTTTATTTTGATTTTGATTAAATAATTAATTTTTTCAACTATCTCTGCATTAGACCCATTAGGATTCCGGGAACAGGCCTTTAATGTATTTATATTGATTGATTTTTTTACTATAAAATTTATTGATGTGTTAAACTGAATTGATTTGAGATTGATTTGATCTTATTGACTCTCTGAAACTATTGAAATACACTATTGAAATTGCACTATCAGTTATTATTTGCTATCTGAAATTTTTATTGATTTTGATTCATTTGTACAAATTGATTTTCTATTTTGAATTGGTACCTGTGCCCAGTATCTGTTTCCGTTATTTGGCCTCGCCGTGTGGAATATCACGGTATTAGGTTGCATTGTCAAGTCATGCATCATTGCAATTTATGGTTTGCATTAGTATCATATGCATTGATATCTGTGAAGGAGGAGGAAGGTATCTAATATCTGGTAGCGCGCTTACTATCTGGCCTTTGGTGATGGGGGGTATCATCACCCTGGTGCACTGTACCATAAAACATTTATTGAATGAATTTCTTTTATAAATATGTTTTATGAAGTTATTTTATTAATGATTTTGACAGCATGAGCATGATTTTATTGAATAGAAAATTTATTGTGAAATTAATCAAGCCTCTGCTTGTTCCTATTCCGTTGTGTGCTATAATTATCATTCACTGAGCATCTAGCTCAAACCACATTTTCTCTGTCTGTTATCTGTTTCAGATCAGTAGAATTCTGCAGCTGATCCAAATATTCAGTCCATTTTCTAGAGAGGGACAACTTTGATTTGTTCTCATGATATGCCCGAATTCATGTTTTCTCGGGCTAATAATTAGTTTAGTTTATTAAACAGTTTAAGTTTTTATTGAAATCTGTAGAGACTCCACAGTTTACCTATGGGATATTTATGATGTTTATTCAGCATTTTATTTATTTGGATATTCATTCAAGATACTCTGATAAGGCTTGCATGATTTAAGAATACTTAAATTATGCACCGGTCACGATTCAGAATTTTGGGTCTTGACAAAGTTAGTATCAGAGCTCGGTTGAGGTCTAGTAAACTTGCGGAGCATAGGATCCTTAATGTCTTTTCAGTTTATCATTGCTTTAGATGTCTACGTCCTTTGTACCTTCTCACCTGTCTTAATTGGGCTTACATTTTCAAATTTAATGCTTGTTTATTAAAATGAACAGGTGCCTGGGTCTGTTAGACGTAAGAGGAGAACTAGGGCCAAGGGTCTTAATGGTGCAAACCTTAATCCAACAGGGGAGGTACCACCTCAAACTATTAATCAGACATCTGAACAGACGCCTATGGCTAAGACTGGGGCACAACCATTCCAATTAGCTACTGCAGCTCAAGCACCTAGGGCTGGTCAAGTTACTGTGGCAGATCTGGCAGCGGGATTGCATGCAGTGAATCGTGCTGTTAATACTATAGCTGAGTGCCTTACAACTCAACCACAGCAACCAGTGGTTGGCTCTATTTCAGCACCAGCTTAGGATAGGGCTCGATTCCTTGACTCTACAGACTTTCTCAAGCTAAAACCAAAGGAGTTCACTGGAGAGGATGCATTAGCTGATCCCTTAGATTTTCTAGATGACATGGAGAGGTGTTATGACACTATGGGTTGCAGTAGTGCTAGGATGGTGATGTTGGCGGGAAATCAGCTTAAGGGAGTTGTTCTTGAGTGGTATATCTCTAAGAAGAATGGGCGACCTGAAGGTTCTATCCTCTAGCCTGATTTCCACTCTCTCTTCTTAGAGCGATTTCTCCCTCCTAGTGTTCAAGAGGCTAAGGCTTTGGAGTTTGAAACCTTGAAGCAAGGTAAAATGACAGTTACAGAGTATGAGATGAAGTTTACCAAACTATCCCGCTTTGGTAAACACTTGATTCCAAATGAGGAGGAAAAGGCTCGTAGGTTTGAAAGGGGCTTATGAGACAGGCTAATTGATCGTGTAGCTCCTCTACGACTACCTAAATATGAGGAGGTGGTTGATCGGGCTAGACAGATGGAGATGTATGATGATGAACGTTGGGCTCGTGAGCAGCGCAAGCGATTTAAGAAAGATAGTTAAGGTAATCAATTTAACAAAGGACAGAGTCATTAGGGTTCTTATCAGGATAATAAGCAGGGTTCTCAGTTTACAGTTGGCAATAGGGCACATCAATCTGGAGTTGGTCAGGGACGTGAGCAGAGGACACATGCAGGGAATGCTCGGTATAACCAGATTAGCACTGAGCCTATTACCACTTCTTGTCAGCATTGTGGTAAGCCACATAAGGGCACTTGTCATTAGGTCACTGGAGCATGCTTTGGTTGTGGATAGCTGGGACACCGTAGACAGGACTGTCCTACTAGTGAGACAACTCAGGGTGCTGGTCAAGCAACACATTCTGCTCCCTCTCAGGTTCAACCAGTTTCACAGTATAGTGGTAGAAGTCAGGGTTTTGGTGGTCGTGGACAGGGTGGTAGAGGTTCTAGTGGTAGAGGATTTGCTCAAACTCAAGGACAGACATCTGGTGGTAGAGGTCAAGCTAGAGTTTTTGCTTTGACTCAGCAGGATGCTCAGGCATCTAATGCAGTAGTGACAGGTACACTTCCTATTTGCTCATTTGATGCTACAGTACTGTTTAATCCTGGTTCCAGACACTCCTTTGTTTCTCCATACTTTTCCATGAGATTTAATACACCACCTACTTTGTTAGAGTATCCTTTATCTGTATCAACACATATGGGGGATCCAATAGACACTGATATGGTGTATAGGGGATGTATAGTTCACATTGGAGATAGGGAATTAGCTGCAGATCTTGTTTCTTTGGATATGTTTGAGTTTGATGTGATTTTAGGCATGGATTGGTTAGCCACTTATCACGTTTCATTGGATTGTCATAATAAAGTTGTACTCTTTAAAATTCCTAGGGAGGCAGAATTTCAATTTCAGGGAGATCGCAATATAGCCTCTAGTAATCTTATTTCCGTAGTGAGTGCTAGATGATTATTGCGAAAGAGGTGTAAAGGGTATTTAGCTTATGTTAGAGATGTTCAGGTAGAAGGTGCAGGTTTAGAGAATGTTACAGTGGTTAAAGAGTTTCCTGATGTGTTTCCAGAAGATTTATCAGGTTTACCCCCGAAGCGAGAGGTAGAGTTTGATATAGACTTAGTTCCTGGAACTGAGCCCATATCTATGCCACCTTATCGTATGGTACCCGCAGAACTTAAGGAGTTGAAGGAGCAACTACAGGACCTACTAGATAAGGGGTTTATTAGCCCTACTGTTTCTCCATGGGGTGCTCCTATGTTATTTATATGGAAGAAGGATGGATCTTTGAGAATGTGCATTGATTATAGGCAATTGAATAAAGTAACTGTGCGTAATAAGTATCCTCTTCCACGCATAGATGACCTGTTTGACCAACTTCAAGGTGCAAAGTATTTTTCCAAGATTGATCTTCGATCTGGGTATCATCAATTGAGGGTCAAGAAAGAAAACATATTCAAGACGGCCTTTAGAACTAGGTATGGACACTATGAATTTCTCGTAATGTCTTTTGGTCTTACCAATGCTTCGGCTGCTTTTATGGATCTCATGAATAGAGTTTTCAAGCCTTTCTTAGATCAATTTGTTATAGTGTTCATCGATGACATTCTAGTGTACTCAAAGAGTAAGGAGGAGCATGAGCAGCATTTGAGAATTGTCCTTCAGACCTTACGAGAACACAAGCTATATGCCAAGTTCTCAAAATGTGAGTTCTGGTTAAATAGTGTGGCTTTCCTAGGCCATACAGTATCGAAGGATGGGGTGTGCGTTGATAAGAAGAAAGTTGAGGCAGTGCTTCATTGGCCTAGACCCACAACTGTGTCAGAGATTCGTAGTTTCTTAGGTTTAGCAGGGTATTATAGACGGTTTGTTCAAGACTTCTCTCGTATTGCGGCACCTTTAACTAAGTTGACACAGAAGAATGTGAAATTTCAGTGGTCTGAGGCTTGTGAAAAAAGTTTTCAGGAGCTTAAGACTTGTTTAACTACAGTACCAGTGTTAGCCCTTCCATCTGGATTAGGGGGTTATGTAGTATATTGTGATGCTTCTAGGATTGGTTTAGGATGTGTTTTGATACAGCATGGACGGGTTATTGCATATGCTTTTCATCAGTTGAAAAGGCACGCGCAGAATTATCCAACTCATGATTTGGAAATGGCTGCAGTAATTTTTGCTTTGAAAATCTGGAGGCACTATCTGTATGGTGAGACTTGTGAAATCTTTACTGACCACAAAAGTCTCAAATACATCTTTGACCAATGTGATCTTAATCTTAGGCAAAGAAGATGGGTAGAATTGCTAAAGGATTATGATTGCACCATACAGTATCACCCTAGAAAAGCTAATGTGGTGGCTGATGCTCTAAGCAGGAAGTTTTCTGGTAGTTTAGCCCATATATCTACCAAGATGAGGCCTTTGATTGGTGAATTACATGAGTTGCTAGATCAGGGAGTAGAGTTTGAAATCATAGCTGGATCATACTTAGCACATTTTCGAGTTAGGCCTATCTTGATTGATCGAATTAAGGCTGCTCAAAAGAGGGATTCTCAGCTATGTGAGATTATAGATGGTATTCATCAAGACCAAGCTCAAGGATTCATGTTGAATGATGATGGAGTTCTTCGTTATGGCACTAGACTTTGTGTCCCCAATGTTGATGAGTTAAGAAGAGAAATCATTGAGGAGGCACACCATTCTGCTTACACAGTACACCCAGGTTCAACTAAGATGTAACATGATTTAAGGGAGCATTATTGGTGCGGTGGCATGAAGAGGGATATTGCAGACTTAGGTGCTAAATGTTTGACCTGTTAGTAGGTTAAGGCAGAACATCAGAGACCATCTGGGTTACTTCAGCCGTTGCCTATCCCTGAGTGGAAGTGGGAGCATATTGCCATGGACTTTGTTGTGGGTTTACCTAGTACACGAGGTGGTTACAATGCAATCTGGGTGGTAGTGGACAGATTGACAAAATCTGCTCATTTCCTTCCTGTGAAGACTACATATGACTTTGCTAAACTTGCACAGTTGTATATAAACAAGATTGTTAGTCTTCATGGAGTTCCAGTTTCCATTGTCTCTGATCGTGGTACTCAGTTTACTTCTCGATTTTAGAAGAAATTCCAAGAAGCTTTAGGAACACGAGTAGACTTTAGTACTACTTTTCACCCTTAGACGGATGGACAGTCAGAAAGGACCATACAGACATTAGAGGACATGCTTCATGCATGCGTTATGGATTTTGGTGGCTGTTGGGATCATCATTTGCCTTTAGTGGAGTTTGCTTATAATAACAGTTATTAGGCAAGTATAGAGATGGCTCCATATGAGGCATTATGTGGTTGAAAGTGTAGGTCACCGGTTTGTTGGGATGAAGTAGGAGAAAGAAGGATTACTAGACTAGAGTTGATACAATTAACTTCAGAGAATGTTCGACTAATTCATGATCAACTTTTGACTGCTCAAAGTCGACAAAGAAGTTATGCCGACCCTAAGCGTAAAGATATAGAATTTATGATTGGTGATCATGTATTTATGAGAGTTTCCCCTATGAAAGGAATCATGAGGTTTGGGAAGAAAGGGAAGCTTAGCCTTCGTTTTGTTGGTCCATTTGAAATTTTGGAGAGAATTAGAGCAGTTGCTTACCGTTTAGCCCTTTCACCTGGTTTTGCACATGTACATCCAGTTTTCCATATTTCTATGCTTAGGAAGTATGTACCAGATCCATCTCATGTTTTACAACCTCAAACCATGCAATTTAGGGATGATATGTCATATGAGGAGCAACCAGTAAAGATTTTAGATCGACAAATTAGGAAACTCCGATCTAAGGAAGTGGCTTTGATCAAAGTCTTGTGGCATAATCACTCAAGTAGTGAGGCCACATGGGAGACAAAATCTGAAATGCGAGCCAAATATTCTCACTTATTTAATTCTTTAGGTTAGAATTTTGTCTATTCAAATTCGGGGACCGAATTTTTTTTAAGGGGAGAAGTATGTGGGAAAACATATATATTTATTATTTATTATTATTTTATTTTCATTAGCTTACAATAATTTAATATATTTATAAAAAATATATATATTTTATTGGATGGTTTGCTTATTTATTTTTAGATATATATATTATTTTTGAAATTAAATATATATCTACAATCTGAACAATCCAGTTCAATAATAACTCTTTTCTCATTCTACATCTAATAGAACTCTTGAAATATATATATACCCTAATCATCTCTTCTGCTAAACCTTGCTCTCAAAACCTGTTTGTCACCTCCTTTTTCTATCAAATACTCTCAACAGGTATTTTCATTATCTTTTAAATTATTGTTATATATGTACATATATATATATATATATATATATATATATATATATATATATATATATATATATATATATATATAATTTACTATTTATAATCTGAAGTGCGCAGATAATTCTTAAATTTTTATTTCTCAATTCATCACCTTTGATTATATTTTTCAAAGTAAAAATTCTCGTTTTTTTTTTGTTCAATAATGGGTGAATTTGATTTTATTTTCTCTCCTTAAACCGTTACAACTACTCTATAAATTTATTTTTCTTCTCTTTTGACTATTGGTATTAAATTGGGTTGATCATAATTACTGTGAGACAATATCTTTAAATTTAGATCATATATATATATATATATATATATATATATATATATATATATATATATATATATATATATATATTGGAAGCGTCCCTTCGTCTTCGGTGCTTCACTGTTCATCCCTATATATATCTATATATATATATAAGTTATTATATTTTATTATTACTTGATATTTTTCTTTAATATTTTGGGTGTGTAGGAGATTTGAATATTCAATCAGTCAGTTGAAATTGTCTCTCTTTCATTGAAATAACTATTGTCTCGAAGGTTCCAGGTGAGTGGTAATTATAGTACATGGCACCGTTTTAGTCCCTTTCAAAATTTCTTAGCATTAAGTTTGTTATTAAATAAAATTTTAAATTAATATTTTAATAATTATTTTATATGTGATTTTCTAGAGTTTTATTTTATTATTGAATTTTATTTCGATTTTGATTAAATAATTAATTTTGTCAACTATCTCTGCATTAGACCCATTAGGATTCCGGGAACAGGCCTTTAATGTATTTATATTGATTGATATTTGACTATAAAATTTACCGATATGTTACACTGAATTGATTTGAGATTGATTTGATCTTATTGACTCTCTGAAACTATTGAAATACACTATTATAATTGCACTATCAGTTATTATTTGCTATCTGAAATTTTTATTGATTTTAATTGATTTGTACAAATTGATTTTCTATTTTGAATTGGTACCTGTGCCCAGTATCTATTTCTATTATCTAGCCCCGCAGTGTGGACTATCACGGTATTAGGTTGCATTGTCGAGTCATGCATCATTGCAGTTTATGGTTTGCATTAGTATCATATGCATTGATATCTGTGAAGGAGGAGGAAGGTATCTAATATCTGGTAGTGCGCTTATCATCTGGCCCTTGGTGATGTGGGGTATCATCACCCTGGTGCACTGTACCATAAAACTTTTATTGAATGAATTTCTTTTATATATATGTTTTATGAAGTTATTTTATTAATGATTTTGACAGCATGAGCATGATTTTATTGAATAGAACATTTATTGTGAAATTTATCAAGCGTATGCCTGTTCCTATTTCGTTGTGTGCTATAATTATCATTCACTGAGCATCTAGCTCAAACCACGTTTTCTCTGTCTGTTATCTATTTCAGATCGGTAGAATTCTACAGCTGATCCAAATATTCAGTCCATTTTCTAGAGAGGGACAACTTTGATTTGTTCTCATGGTATGCCCGAAATTCATGTTTTCTCAGGTTAATAATTAGTTTAGTTTATTGAACAGTTTAAGTTTTTATTAAAATCTGTAGAGACTCCGCAGTTTACCTATGGGATATTTATTATGTTTATTCAGCATTTTGTTTATTTGAATTTTGTCTATTTTTGGGATTAGTAAGTGACAATATATTCATTCAAGATACTCTGATAAGGCTTGCATGATTTAAGAATACTTAAATTATGTGCCGGTCACGATTTAAAATTTTGGGTCGTGACATAACTCTCTCTATACAGATCCAAACAACCTAAAATTTACTCAATGGAAAGCTTAAACATAGGGCTACACTTTTCATGCAGACCACTTGACCCAGTTTTGCCTTTAACCAATTCAAATTGTTAGCATAAGTTGGGTCACTAAAATTGCCAACCCAGAAAATGACCAAATGAACAGTACTTGTTCATTTGGTCATGACTCTCTCTATACTGGTCCAAATGACCTAAAATTTACTCAATGGAAAGCTTAGACATAGGGCTACACCTTTCATGAAGACCACTTGACCCAGTTTTGCCTTTAACCGATTCAAATTATTAGCGAAAGTTGGGTTACTAAAACTGCCAACCCAGAAATTGTAAATTCTGGACAGCTTAGAGGCAAAGGGACCAGTTATGGTATTTTGACCATAACTTGAGTTCTAGAACTCCAAATTCAGTGATTCAAAAACTAAAATTCAAGTTTAAACATAGAGGAGTATTTGTTATGAAGGAAGTGTGACCAAATAGATATCCTAACCTAGTCAAATTCCTAGATAAAAATAACATATCAAAATGAACCTAAAGAAAGGTTCATGAGGAAAAAAATGCTATATATGATAATTAAAATACTCATAAGGATAATTAAATATTAAAAATGATATTAATATGTAAATTGGGACTAATGTCCTATTAATATGAAATTACTGGTACCAATGAATAGTACCAAAAAATAGTAACAGTGAATAGTGCTAAAATAATTTAAAATATTTAATTGCCCATAGTATACCTAGACTTATTTATTTAGTTTGGATAAATTGGTATACCAATTAGGGACTACAGATAGCAGTACTGCCTACTGAGAAAATCATGAACTAATAATATATATCTGGTATGATTGTTCTACAGGCTATATGTGTAACACCCTCCCGGTAGCAACTCCGTACATTCTACTGTTCCGGTGATCAGTGTCGGTTCGGACAGCTAGAACGTCCGGAAAAATATTTAAACTAAAGAGAGGAACCATAATTAACTCAAATATTAATAAGAAAAATTTAGGAAAAATTTTAGAAATAAAATACAACCAAGTTAAATGAGCCGGTGCCCTAGCGATGGGTAACCTAGTGAGAAGTTGCGATTCTCACAACTAGGAGCCCTAGACCCAGGGGAAAAATTATAAAATAATTTTTAGGACTCCAGAGAAGGTTCATTGAGGTTTTTATGGCATTAGAATGCCAAGGAAATGCTTAGAAAAATTTTTTAATCGGTACAGACAATTTTGGCCCGGTAAGCCAAATGGAGGGCATTTTGGTCATTTCGTCTTCAGAGATGATTTTTGACCAACTTGTCCATTTATGCAAGTGAATTATATGACATAAAATATGAACAAATATTAATGAAAATTTATTTAAAAATGAATAAGCAATGAAAGAAAAGTAAATGGAAATAATGGGATTTATTACCTCATGCTTATGTAAGCATGAGGTAATTAAAAATGCTATGGCCAATCACATTAAAGCAAGACAATTAAAATTCAATAAAAAGGGATAAATGAGGCAAAATTCTAGAAAATTTCAGCAGCCCTTTCTGTCTTCAAAAACGTCACCCATGCTCTCCCATTGTCCACCATAGCCAAGCTTTACCAAGCTTGATTTTCTTGGTTTTTACCCAACTAAAGCCTAAGTTCCCAACACAAATTCTTGTTCTTTCCTCTTAATAAAGCTTTTGGGAGCAAAAAGAAATCAAAAGGAAGAGTTCTTACAAGCTTGAGATTAGCTCCATTAAAGGTTAGTGTCAATTAATTCTTTAAACTTATATATGCATCATTAGGAGTGTGAATTGATCCATTGATTTTATGTGTTGAAAAGTTGAAATGGTAGAGCTAGGGTTTGGACCCAAAATTGAGATGTTGATCATGTAATGGTGAAATTAAGTTTTAATGGTCAATTAGTGACCATTTGGTTTGGTTTGAATCAAAAATGAAGTGAATTGGGTTGTGGGATTTGAGGTTGGAGTGGCTGCCTTGTGTGACCTGCAGGTTTGGATGTGAGTCCAGCCTGTTTGGACAGCCATAACTTAAATTGTAGAGGTTCATTTGGTGTTTTTCCAATTGGACATGAACCTAGACACAAAATGGCACAACTTTGGTGAAGAAACCATGCCCATAAGACCAAACTAAGTGGACTAAAACCTTGCTCCAATTCGGGTGACCTGCAATCTGCCTGGGCAAAATGACCAAATGAACAGTATTTGGTCATTTGGCCATAACTCAATCTAGCAAGGTCCAATTGACCTGAACTTTTACCAGCAACAATTTGAGATATAGACCAACAACTTTCATGATGAAACCTGACCCAAATTATGACCATAACCTAGTCAAATTGCCAACCAAACTTGAGTTACCAAATCTGGCAGAAATAATTTTGCCCAGAATTTTGGGTTCTGCCCAATACGGCCAGTTATGGTTTTTGGGCCATAACTTGAGCTACAAAACTCCAAATGGAGTGATTCAAAAAAGGAAATTCAACTAGACAAAATGAGGAACAACTTTCATGTTGAGCATTTTTCCAAATTCCCACTGCAAAAATGTCTAATGGAACAGTAAAACCAAAGCTTAAAAACTGAAAATTCTGTCTAATTCACATTAAGCTTAGAGATGGTATTGACAACCAATACCAACAAGTTTAAAATGCAAAATGTGGTATGTTGATGATATTTAAATTAATTTACCTATTGTCAATGCAAAAGTCAACATTTTGGTTGACTAATAAAATGAATAGTAGTCATAAAAATTTCAATTTCAAAGAATTACACAAATTAAAAGTGTTAAATGCCCTAGTAAGCCTAATGTGATTGGTTTGGATAGGCTGGCATGCCAATAGGGTTCTGTTAGCAGTATTGCATATGGTTTCATGCCATTCTGTATTTCATGGCTTCCCATGCCATTCTGTGACATAATAGCCCTTGGCTATGATATTGAGTTGTTATACTCGGGTTTAATCCCCGATAATTATCACAGCTTATTAGCTGTTATGTTGCACACCGGGAGACACAATGTGACCGATGGTGTGATGGTCCGAGGTACTTAGTACCCAATACCAGTTTACCCATTTATCCAGTCCAGTCAACTAGTATAGGTTACTCGGGCAATGTTAATAAATCTTACCAAACTTAAATCGAATAATACTGCAATAAATATCAGAAATTAAGTCTACCCAAAAATGTAAACATACATTCTGCATATTTATTATATTTATTTTATTTTATTTTATATTGTCACCACTAAGCAGAATTGCTTAGCGCGTCGCTTTTGCCACGCGCAGGTACTGGAGACATAGCTGGGGAGTCCAGCAGGCCGCATACAGGGTGAGCCTTCATATCTGCACTCAGAGTTCAGAGTCACCTCACATTGCAGTGCATTTGGTAGGACATTAGGCCACTTTTGATATTTTGATATTTTGTATTTTGTAACCTTCGGTAATGTATATTATAAATTCATGTAATTATGCTTTGATGTAAGTATCTATGAAATATGTTCAGTAATAAATTGAGCATTTTTCATTGAGTTGACTGTGTTTTGAATTGAATTGAATTTTGAGATACTGAAGTGAATTGAGAAATTGTTGAGAATGTATTGGAGTTTGATTGAGAATAATGTGATGATATTATTGGGAGTGTTTTTAAACAGGTTCAGAAGAATTGTTTTTCCAATTTATAGCCGGCACTTTGTCGGATTTTCTATAAAATTTGCAGAAAAATTTAGATTTATCAAAAATTATAAATAAATGAATTGAAAAGGATTAATTGAAATTGAAACATGAATTGGTGTTCCGACACACTGAGTGGCATAACTTGCTCGGCTACACTGTAGATGGGTAAGGGGTGTCACATTTAGCGGTATCAGAGCATCGGTTTAGACGTTTCTAGGTCTAGATAGAGTACATACCATTGCATTGCATTTGTAAGTGTTGAGGTGACACTGATGCAGATCTGTTTGTTTTCTTATTTTGAATAGGACATGGATCCTGCTTCGCAAAGAGCAGTTGATGAGGAGGTGGAGAGTCATGCTCCACCAAGGGCTGAGTCTGGGGGTAGGGGAGAACCCACTCCACCAGCAGCTGAGGCACCTGCTCAACCTTAGTTTGCTCTATTCCAGCAAATGACCGAATTCTATCGGCAAATGATGGGGGCAATTCCACCACCACAACCACAACCACAACCTCCACCAGCAACATAGAAGTCCCATTTGGAGAAATTGCGAAAAAATGGGGCTGTGGACTTCTATGGGAAGAAGGAGGATGATCCCATGGCTGCAGAAAATTGGTTGGACAGAACCATCAGAGTACTGAAACAACTAAACTGCACCCCCGAGCAGAACCTGGTGGTTGCTGTGTCCCTACTTCAGGATGACGCATATCAGTGGTGGGACACAGTAACCAGTGAGGTGCAACCTGAACGGATTACCTGGGAATTCTTCCTTACAGAGTTCAGGAAGAAATATATTAGCAAAGTGTATTTAGAAGAGTGAAGAAGAGAATTTATCAGTTTGAGACAAAGACAGTTGTCAGTGGCTGAGTATGAGCGTGAGTTTGTTAGACTGAGCCGGTATGGGAGGGAGATAGTCCCTACCGAGGCAAAAAGGTGCAGACGGTTTGAGGAAGGGCTCAATGACAACATCAAAGTCATGATCACAGCACTGGAGAACACAGATTTTTCTAAACTGGTGGATGCTGCATCAAAAGTGGAAAGGGTCAGAATCAATGAACAAAATAGAAGGGAAAGACAGCAGAAAAGGGGTCCGAGTCAGTCTAGTGCATTCTCTGCTCCCAGCAAGAAAAGTAAGGGTCCTCCTGCTCAGAGTTCAGGAACACTACAGGTCGTGGTCGTGGTCGGTCTCGGGGCGGACCACGATTCAAACCTAGGAGAGGCCAGTCCACACCATCAATGGGCAGCTCTCCAGGGACGGTGTTTAGGGGACCAGCCCCTGCATCTTCTGCCTGTCAGTACTGTCAGAAGTGGCATAAAGGGGAGTGTTGGCGAGTGACCGGTGCATGCTTACGGTGTGGATCGACAGAACACCAGATCAAGAATTGTCCAAAAAGGACTACTACTGTTGCTCCAACACAAACTGACAGACCTACTCCTGCACCACAAAGAGGTAGGAAGCCTGGTAAACCTGAGGCAGCTGGTCCATCACTAAGGCCTGCATCTGAGTCAGCTGAGAGGCCAGACACTAGAATACTAGCCAGGGCCTATGCCATCAGAGCTCAGGAGGAGCAAGATACCTCGGATGTCATCAGGGGTACGTTTTCCCTCTACAACACTTCTGTACATGCATTGGTGGATCCAGGATCCACTCATTCCTACATTTGCATCAAACTACCCGTAGAGAGGGGAGTTCTAGTAGAGGAAAGTGATCAAGATATTCTGGTCACAAATCCACTAGGCCACAGTGTGGTAGTGAATAAGGTGTATAAAGGGTGTCCGCTGAGGATTCAGGGGTATGAATTCTTGGCAGACCTAATTGAGTTGCCCTTCCACGAGTTTGACGTAATTTTGGGTATGGACTGGTTGTCAAGTCATCAGGCAATAGTTGATTGCAAATTGAAGAGAATTTCTCTGAAAACTTCTGAGGGTAATGAGATCACTGTTATGGGTGAAAGGACAGATTTCCTGTCCAATGTTATCTCAGCTACAGTTGCAAGAAGAATGATGAGGAAAGGCTGTGAAGCTTACCTAGCACACGTGGTTGATACTAGGCAAGCTAAGCCAAACCTGAATGATATACCCATAGTAAGAGACTTCCCAGATGTATTTCCTGAAGAGTTGCCTGGTTTACCACCAGAAAGGGAAGTCGAGTTTGCTATTGAGGTAAGGCCGGGTACAGCACTCATTTCCATTGCTCCTTATAGGATGGCACCCACTGAATTGAGGGAGTTGAAAACTCAGTTGCAAGAGTTGCTTGATAAGGGGTTCATACGCCCCAGTGTGTCACCATGGGGAGCTCCGGTATTATTTGTGAAGAAAAAGGATGGAACCTTGAGATTGTGTATCGATTACCGGCAGTTGAACAAAGTAACTGTGAAGAATAAATATCCATTGCCCAGAATCGACGATCTGTTTGATCAGTTGAAAGGAGCCGGTGTATTTTGAAAAATTGATCTCAGATCAAGATATCATCAGCTGAGGGTAAAGGATGCAGACGTGCCAAAAACTGTATTCAGAACTCGGTATGGGCACTATGAATTTCTAGTGATGCCGTTTGGGTTAACAAATGCACCAGCAGCATTTATGGACCTTATGAACAGTATCTTCCATCTATACTTAGATCGGTTTGTAGAGGTCTTTATTGATGATATTCTGGTATATTCCAAGACCAGGGAAGAACATGATGAACATTTGAGGATTGTTCTGCAAACCCTACGAGAAAAGAAGCTGTATGCTAAGCTGTCCAAATGTGACTTCTGGATGAGTGAAATCTCCTTCCTCTGACACATAGTATCAGCTGAGGGGATTAGAGTAGATCCCAAAAAGATAGAAGCAGTGATGGAATGGAAGCCACCCAGAAATACAATTGAGGTCAGAAGTTTCTTGGGGCTAGCTAGGTATTACAAAAGGTTTGTGAAGGGGTTCTCTCTTATAGCTGCTCCAATGACCAAGTTGTTGCACAAGAATGTGAAATTTGGCTGGAACGACAAGTGCCAAGCCAATTTTGAGAGGCTAAAAGCTATGTTGACAGAAGCACCAGTGTTAACACAGCCAATGTCAGGAAAGGACTTTGTGGTCTACAGTGATGCCTCTCATAATGGGTTAGGGTGTGTATTGATGCAAGAGGGGAAAGTGGTCGCCTATGCTTCCAGGCAGTTAAGGCCACATGAACAGAACTACCCTACTCATGACCTAGAGTTAGCAGCGATTATCTTCGCACTGAAGATATGGAGGCATTATTTATATGGTGAAAAATGCTACATCTATACCGACCACAAGAGTCCAAAATATTTGCCAACCCAGAAGGAGCTCAATCTTAGACAGAGGCGATGGATTGAGTTCCTAAAGGACTATGATTGTGTGATAGATTATCATCTTGGGAAGGCAAATGTAGTTGTTGATGCTTTAAGCAAAAAGTCCATCACAGCTTTAAGATCACTAATTGCCTGTCTGTCCTTAGCTCAAGATGGAGCTATTTTGGCTGAGTTGCAAGTGAGGCTAACCCTACTACAGTAGATACAAGATGGGCAGAAGGCAGATGAAAAACTAATGGCAATTATGGCTAAAATTCCTGAGGGGAAGGAAACTGAATATGAGGTGAAAGCAGATGGGTGTCTATACTACAGAGGAAGAGTGTGTGTACCAGATGATGGGGAACTGAAGACTAGTATTCTGAAAGAAGCACACACGAGTGTTTATGCTATGCACTCGGGGAGCACAAAAATGTATAATGATTTGAAGCCTCATTATTGGTGGCCTGGTATGAAGAGGGATATAGCTGACTATGTGACTAAGTGTTTGACATGTCAGCAAGTTAAAGCAGAACATCAAGTTCCATCAGGACTGTTGCAGCCTATAAACATACCTGAGTGGAAATGGGACTAGGTCACTATGGATTTTGTTAGTGGTCTACCCCTCACCCAAAGGAAGCATGATGCAGTATGGGTGATAGTGGATAGATTGACGAAGTCAGCACATTTTCTGCCAGTTAGGACTGACTACTCACTGGAGAAGCTAGCAGAATTGTATATCAGTGAGATAGTTAGGCTGCATAGAATCCCACTTTCTATCATATCTGACTGAGACCCAAGGTTTACATCAAGATTCTGGAATAAGTTGCATGAATCCTTGGGTACACAACTTTATTTCAGCACAGCTTTCCATCCTCAGATAGATGGGCAATCAGAAAGAGTAATCCAGGTAAACAACTGAAACCAATTGAACTAATGCAAATATTGAACTGAAATGATAATAATAACATGAAATATATGTCAGGTCCTTGAGGATATGCTGAGGAGTTGTGTCATTGAGTTTGAGGGAAGTTGGGATAGATATCTTCCACTGGCAGAATTTGCATATAACAATAGCTACCAAGCTAACATCCAAATGGCCCCGTATGAAGCACTGTATGGGAGGAAATGTAGAACTCCAGTGTGCTAGACTGAATTGGGCGAAGATAAGCTAGTAGGGCCAGACCTGGTGAAACAGACTGAGGAAAAAGTGAAAATAATCAAAGTTAACCTGAAGATTGCCTCCGATAGACAGAAGTCTTATGCTGACCTGAAGAGAAAAGAGATAGAGTATGCAGTTGGTGATAAAGTGTTTCTCAAAGTCTCACCATGGAAGAAAATATTGAGGTTTGGAAGAAAGGGTAAGTTAAGCCCTAGGTTCATTGGCCCATATGAAATCATTGAAAGTGTGGGACCAGTAGCCTATAGGCTAGCTTTACCACCAGAGCTAGACAAGATCCACAATGTGTTCCACGTGTCTATGCTAAGAAGATACCGCTCAGATCCTTCACATGTCATCTCCATGGAAGAAATTGAAGTACAACCGGATTTGACATATGAAGAGGAACCCATACGGATCCTGGTTCGGGAAGTAAAAGAGTTGAGGAATAAGTAGATTCCACTGGTGAAAGTGCTTTGGAGGCACCACAACACCGAGGAGGCAACTTGGGAAAGTGAAGAGACGATGAGGCAATAGTTCCCTCAACTGTTTGCATCAGGTGAAATTTTGAGGACGAAATTTAAATTAGAGGGGAAGAGTTGTAACACCCTCCCGGTAGCAACTCCGTACATTTTACTATTCCGGTGACCAGTGTAGGTCCGGACAGCTAGAATGTCCAGAAAAATATTTAAACTAAAGAGAGGAACCATAATTAACTCAAATATTAATAAGAAAAATTTAGAAAAAATTTTAGAAATAAAATACAATCAAGTTAAATGAGCCGGTGCCCTAGCGATGCGTAACCTAGTGAGAAGTTGCGATTCTCGCAACTAGGAGCCCTAGACCCGGGGGAAAAATTATAAAATAATTTTTAGGACTCCAGAGAAGGGTCATTGAGGTTTTTATGACATTAGAATGCCAAGGAAATGCTTAGAAAAATTTTTCAATCGGTACAGACAATTTTAGCCCGGTAAGCCAAATGGAGGGCATTTTGGTCATTTCGTCTTCAGAGATGATTTTTGACCAACTTGTCCATTTATGCAAGTGAATTATATGACATAAAATATGAACAAATATTAATGAAAATTTATTTAAAAATGAATAAGCAATGAAAGAAAAGTAAATGGAAATAATGGGATTTATTACCTCATGCTTATGTAAGCATGAGGTAATTAAAAATGCTATGGCCAATCACATTAAAGCAAGACAATTAAAATTCAATAAAAAAGGAAAAATGAGGCAGAATTCTAGAAAATTTCAGCAGCCCTTTCTCTCTTCAAAAACGTCACCCATGCTCTCCCATTGTCCACCATAGCCAAGCTTTACCAAGCTTGATTTTCTTGGTTTTTACCCAACTAAAGCCTAAGTTCCCAACACAAATTCTTGTTCTTTCCTCTTATTAAAGCTTTTGGGAGCAGAAAGAAATCAAAAGTAAGAGTTCTTACAAGCTTGAGATTAGCTCCATTAAAGGTTAGTGTCAATTAATTCTTTAAACTTATATATGCATCATTAGGAGTGTGAATTGATCCATTGATTTTATGTGTTGAAAAGTTGAAATGGTAGAGCTAGGGTTTGGACCCAAAATTGAGATGTTGATCATGTAATGGTGAAATTAAGTTTTAATGGTCAATTAGTGACCATTTGGTTTGGTTTGAATAAAAAATGAAGTGAATTGGGTTGTGGGATTTGAGGTTGGAGTGGCTGCCTTGTGTGACCTGCATGTTTGGATGTGAGTCTAGCCTGTTTGGACAACCATAACTTAAATTGTAGAGGTTCATTTGGTGTTTTTCCAATTGGACATGAAACTAGACACAAAATGGCACAACTTTGGTGAAGAAACCATGCCCATAAGACCAAACTAAGTAGACCAAAACCTTGCTCCAATTCGGGTGACCTGCAATCTGCCTGGGCAAAATGACCAAATGAACAGTATTTGGTCATTTGGCCATAACTCAATCTAGCAAGGTCCAATTGACCTGAAATTTTACCAACAATAAGTTGAGATATAGACCAACAACTTTCATGAAGAAACCTGACCCAAATTATGACCATAACCTAGTCAAATTGCCAACCAAACTTGAGTTACCAAATCTGGCAGAAACAATTTTGCCCAGAATTTTGGGTTCTGCCCAATCCGGCCAGTTATGGTTTTTGGGCCATAACTTGAGCTACAAAACTCCAAATGTAGTGATTCAAAAAAGAAAATTCAACTAGACAAAATGAGGAACAACTTTCATGTTGAGCATTTTTTCAAATTCCCACTGCAAAAATGTCTAATGGAACAGTAAAGCCAAAGCTTGAAAACTGAAAATTCTGTCCAATTCACATGAAGCTTAGAGATGGTATTGGCAACCAATACCAACAAGTTTAAAATGCAAAATGTGGTATGTTGATGATATTTAAATTAATTTACCTATTGTCAATGCAAAAGTCAACATTTTGGTTGACTAATGAAATGAATAGTAGTCATAAAAATTTCAATTTCAAAGAATTACACAAATTAAAAGTGTTAAATGCTCTAGTAGGCCTAATGTGATTGGTTTGGATAGGCTGACATGCCAATAGGGTTCTGTTAGCAGTACTGCATATGGCTTCATGCCATTCTGTATTTCATGGCTTCCCATGCCATTCTGTGACATAATAGCCCTTGGCTATGATATTGAGTTGTTATACTCGGGTTTAATCCCCGATAATTATCACAGCTTATTAGCTGTTCTGTTGCACACCAGGAGACACAATGTGACCGATGGTGTGATGGTCCGAGGTACTTAGTACCCAGTACCAGTTTACCCGTTTATCCAGTCCAGTCAACTAGTATAGGTTACTCGGGCAATGTTAATAAATCTTACCAAACTTAAATCGAATAATACTGCAATAAATATCAGAAATTAAGTCTACCCAAAAATGTAAACATACATTCTGCATATTTATTATATTTATTTTATTTTATTTTATATTGTCACCACTAAGCAGAATTGCTTAGCGTGTCGCTTTTGCCACGCGCAGGTACTGGAGACATAGCTGGGGAGTCCAGCAGGCCGCATACAGGGTGAGCCTTCATATCTGCACTCAGAGTTCAGAGTCACCTCACATTGCAGTGCATTTGGTAGGACATTAGGCCACTTTTGATATTTTGATATTTTGATATTTTGTATTTTGTAACCTTCGGTAATATATATTATAAATTCATGTAATTATGCTTTGATGTAAGTATCTATGAAATATGTTCAGTAATAAATTGAGCATTTTTCATTGAGTTGACTGTGTTTTGAATTGAATTGAATTTTGAGATACTGAAGTGAATTGAGAAATTGTCGAGAATGTATTGGAGTTTGATTGAGAATAATGTGATGATATTATTGGGAGTGTTTTTAAACAGGTTCAGAAGAACTATTTTTCCAATTTATAGCCGGCACTCTGCCTGATTTTCTATAAAATTTGTGAAAAAATTTAGATTTATCAAAAATTATAAATAAATGAATTGAAAAGGATTAATTGAAATTGAAACATGAATTGGTGTTCCGACACACTGAGTGGCATAACTTGCTCGGCTACACTATAGATGGGTAAGGGGTGTCACAATATGCCTACTTACTGGCCATTGTACCTACTTTATTTCTGGCTTTACAAGCCTGACAGCGGGTCTCGTGCCGGACAGCTGGTCTCATGCCTGACAAATGTATACTGGATAGACATATGGTTGTCTAACCAGTATACACCCATGCATCTAGCTTTTATAATTTGTTATAGGTTTCTTGGGCACTAATAAAAATTAATTAAGACTTAAAATATAATAAGTAATCATAAAAGATCCCGATAATATTAATTGTTTCCAAAGAGTAATAAAAATATAAAAGACCCATAAATTATGAGTTGCAGATATTATTTCAAATGTTAAATTATTGTTATTATAAATTATGCACCACTAAGCGTTATGCTTAGCGTGTTGGTTTTCCATCGCGTAGGTGCTAGAGATTAGTCCTAGCAGCAGCAGCACCAGTAGTGCACTGACAGAGCTCTGACCAGATCTGTCATTGTCCAGAGTCACCTCACCGGTCTTTTGTATTTTGGTAGGGCCCATGTATAGACTAGTATTTTGTTCATTATGTTTAGTCATGATGTATTTCATTTTGGACTTGTAATTAAACTTGAAATTAAAATGAAAACTTGTAATTTATTATTTATGAATTTCCATATGAATGCAATAGATGATACTTCATTTTGAGATCTCATAAATAGTTGTGAATGATATGATAAAAGAGAATATGATATGGACATGTAATAGGTGATTAGTGGAAACCCGCCAGACGCTAATAAAACAAGGGAGGCTCTGTCCGAGTCTCCACAGAAATAAGATATATATATATATATATATATATATATATATATATATATATATATATATAATTCTACACATAAATTACTTGATTTAAATGACATTAAAATTTACAATAGATATGACAAGACAAAATAGGATGCTCCGACACTGAATGTGGCACTCATCGCTCGGCTATACTGTAGATGAGTGAGGGGCGTCACATCTTATGGCGCAAGAAGTATCAAAAGAAATAATAATATTTATTAGGCTTAGCTTGATGATGGTGTAATATTTGATTTGGACAAATTAATTTGAGTTCATTCTCTTCCTCTCTAGTACAGCAAAGCCCATATTGGTGTCCCTAATCTTCTTCTTTATAAACAAAAAGAAGCCATCTAAATGTCATAATTTATTGGTGAAACATAATAAGGGTCCTTGGATTGAAAAGGGAAGTTGATATGTTATCGTGTATTTTATTAACTGGATTGGATGAGTCAGACTAATTAACAATTAATTAATTAATTACAATTAAAATGTGATAGTGATGAATCCATTTCAAGAGTGAAGTAAGCCTTTTTCTTTTTCTTTTTTTTTTTTACACTTTTAACTATCAAATTTGGATTACCTCATTTTTAAACATCATTTTGATTGAATCATATTTCGATTTATCATTTATATCTTATATGGGCCAAAACACAAGTGTATTTACATTTTATTTTAGAAAATTTCTGGGTGAGGCCCATAACTATGGGATAATGTTACCTCACCCAGAAATTTGGAAACAAAATTTAAGAATTCATAAATTTCATTTTCTTTAGTTAGTTGTTAGAGTGGAGTTAGGTCCAATCCTTTTTTTACATGGTATTAAATTGTAAATTTTTTTAATAAGCATAAGTTTCATTAAATAAAAAAGGAGGGAAAAACCAATTAATTTGTCTGTATATACTCATCGAGTATACATCATTTGTGAGCTAATGGCTGCTGAACAATACTGTCTTACAATATTTATCCAAGAATTTTAATTGGAAGCTTTTTTTTTCAGATGCTGCTTTGGCGTTCCTGTAAATATTTGTATATTTTGGGAAGTCAATATGTAAATATTTACGTTTCATATATTAGTGGTATTAACTAAACATTGAATTCTAACTAATTAAGAGCACATTCCAACAACTTTGAGCATCTATCTAAAACTTTATGTTATATTAAAAATAAAACAACTACTTGATGTTGAACACAGCGTTAGAGAAGTAAATGAATAAAAATGCAATACTGTAACCAAAATAAATCAACATATATATATATATATATATATATATATATATATATATATATATATATATATATATATATATATATATATAGGAATGGCACAACAAGAACACATCTCTTTATTTAATCAGAATAGGCACACCAAGAAATTACATCATTTTATTTAATTAGGATATGCTTGCTCAATTATTGGAGACACTGCATCAAACATAACTAAACTTCATTTTTGAACAGCGAGCAGCACTGACTTAATTTTGATGGTTGTTTTATGCATTCGCAAACAGTTTCTGAAGTTTTACCACTTCATCGTTGTCCAATTGGAAGGCCTTAGCGAGAACATCAGGATTAATGGGTGGATTAGGCCTGAAGATTGCATTTGCTATCGTGATGACACTGGGTTTTGGCTGCTTAGACCAGCAAAGGCAACTGCATTGGTCTTTGCAATATTAAACTGGAAGTGAATGAGACCAATTGGAAATACAAAAACATCTCCTGGGTATAAGACTTTAGTGAAAAGGCGATTAGGGTTGGATGTCACAAAGCCAACATAAAGGGTGCCTTCCACGACTACAAGGATCTCTGTGGCACGAGGATGGGTGTGAGGAGGATTTAAGCCACCACTGGGTGCAAAGTCTAACCGAGCGAGAGAAATACCAAGAGTATTAAGTCCAAATAGTTTATCAACATTCACGAGGGTGACATTGGATCCAACTCGATTTCCGGTATTTCCAGGAACATTGAGTCCCGGAAAAAAGAAATCTTCAGCTAAAGTGAGGTTTGGGTTCTTGCAGAACTTCCCATTGACAAACACGGCATTAATATATCAAAGTTATTGTCAGTAACCATTGAACATGCATATAACAAAATGAGAAAAAGATTTCTATACAGGAAATACTGATCTTTATAGGATAATGCTATATATGAGAAGAACATGAAAGAAAGCCGAAAAACTGAAAGCAAGCTTATATATACCAGCATTCTTAGGTTCAGGCATGGCAACACAGAAGTCCTGGAGAGGGCTAGGGTCAAAGGCAGAGGCAAAAAAGAAAGCCAATGCCAGAGACAATAAGACAAGGAAATGAAAGCTCTTCATTATATCACTACTTTCTTTAGCCTTTAGTCGTTGAAGGGAAGATGTGAAAAATCTTGCATGAATAGATGAGTATATATAGATGAAAGTTTCTCAAAATTCTGTAATGTGAAAGGTTGCCAGGTAGTCGTTAATGGTTACCTTTTTTTTTATTTCACCAATGACCAATTCTTCTACAATTGTATATGCATACATTTAATCATTAAATCGTCCCTTCTTTTGAATTAATTTCCAATATCAAATTGGACTGATTCAACTCTTTCAA
Source organism: Hevea brasiliensis (assembly GCF_030052815.1). Classification (NCBI taxonomy): domain Eukaryota; kingdom Viridiplantae; phylum Streptophyta; class Magnoliopsida; order Malpighiales; family Euphorbiaceae; genus Hevea; species Hevea brasiliensis. Next base: position 4,746,713 of record NC_079497.1, on the reverse strand, counting down.
GCTTCTGAGAGTTGTGATGAAGTTCTTCATTTTCACCTCCTAGAGTTAATTAATTTTCTTTTTTTTCACCCCTGTTTTTGCTTCAAGGGCGAGAGAGGGTATAAGGATTTGTACAACTTTTTCCATTATAACATAAACACACACACACACACGCACACACACACACACACACACACACACACACACACACATATATATATATATATATATATATTTATATTTTTTTTTCTTTTTTAACTGCCCATTTTGATATTTAAAAGCTCAAAGTTGTCCACATTATCCTTAATTACTGTGCGTGAAAAATTAGTTAATAAAATGGGCAACTAAAATTCAATAAAACTTTGGTTAAAAAAATTTGATAATATATTATACAACCACTCTATTAAAGTAAAGTAATTTAATTTTGGCACAAAAAATTAATCGTTGTAGCTTATGTGATAATAGAAACGTATTTGGATTAAGGATCCTTGAATTAATTAAAAAGAAAATTTCATATGCTATCCAGGATTTGAATTGGTTTTTGTTGTCTTTCTATGTTGGTTTACATTTTGAAAGCTATGGCCTCCAAACTGCACTTTCTATCTTCAGATAACTAGGAAACCTACCAAAAGCGGGCATGGAGTCACTGAGATTTTAAAAGTTTGCAGGAGTGTAGTGGTAATATTCAAAAATTAATTTTTTATAAAAAATATCTATAATTTCTTCTTTGATATTTGGTTAAATATACAATCTAGTTTCCATATTTTTTAAAATCAAACAAGTTAGTCCTATTTTTAATCCATCAAGAAAACAGTCCCTACTGTTAATATACTGTTAACCCAAATTTCAATTGAAACAATTTAATTATTGACATTTTGACAAAACTAATAATTTAATCCTTCTATTTTTTAGATCAAATAAGTTAATTCATTACTTTTAAATTTTATATTTAAATAGTTAATATTTTTATATTTAAATAATTATACATATGTTATATTTAAATATAAATATAATATATACGTATATTATTTCTCAAAAGTAATAAATATAATTTTTTATTAAAATATCATGTATGCATCGAATCCTAAATTATTAGAATTAAATGAGCTAAAATATAGGTGTTGGTATTTATAATATATAGATAAATCCATCAGATATATGCGAGTGTAATAAAATACATTTATAATTAGGATGGTTAAAATAATTTTTTTAATATTTTTTTTAAAAATTTGATTTTAAATAAATTGGACAAGATTTTTTTTTTAATTGTACTCCATCAATATATTTTAAGTTCAATAATTTATAATATTAAATATTCATTTTATTTTTGAATTTACAACAATTCCATTTAATTTTTAGCAAATTAATTTTGTTTAAAAAAGGTATTTATATTTATCACTATAATTTATTTATAACAGTTTATTAACTTTTTCTCTGTTAACTTATATTTTTTATTTTTATTATTTTTATAAATCACATATTTTAATTAGATTTTCCTAAATTAAACAAAACACATATAATTAAATCTCTAATTGCACCTAATCGAGAACATAAATTATATATACAGAAGAACACGGGACATATTATATATAGTCTTACTTGATCCTCTTTACTTATTTAATCCATAAAGAATATGACATTAGGTAGCTACCTTAATTAGTCTTTGGTATTTTCCTCCTTAATTAACTTTCACCACATTTTTTATAGAAATGAAAAATATTTTATTAATTAGGCATAAAGTTAGTATATATATATTCAACATATTATAATTGTAACGCCCTCACCATAGGTAGTTTATACATTTTACTGTTCCGACGACTAATGTCTGTTCGAACAGTCAAAATGTCTGGAACTACACCTAGACTATAGTGAGGAGGCATAAATTGAAGAAATAAATGTTAAGAAAATATAGGAAAAATGTAGAGAAAAAAATAAATTAAAATTTAGAGAATTTATAAATTGATACAAAAATAATAAAAATAACCCAATATGCACTACTAAGGGCATTTTGGTCATTTCACCCCCAAAGGTGAATTTTGACCTAAATGTCAAAATAAAAAAAATTGAGAATAAAATAATTAACATTAATTAAAATTTATGAAATAGATTAGGAAAATGAGAAGAGAAAAGAAAAGAAAAGAAAAGAAAGGAAAAGAAAAGAAAAGAAAAGAAAAGGCTTAGGAAAATTCAAAAAAAAAATGTATATAAATAGACACAAGAAGACAAACCCCACCAACCCCAAGCTTCCATCTTCTTCTTCCCTCTTCTCTCTCTCTCCCTCTCTTGGAAACCGTCCACCATGGGAGCTCTCTCCCTCCATTTTTGTTCTTCTTAAAGCTTGATTTTCCAAGCTTTCTCCTCCCCAAAACCCATAGACCTCTTCACAAAAAATTTAGCCCACACCATAAGGAAGCTTTAGATACCCATAAGAAGAAGAAAGATTAAAGTTTGAAGTGGGTCACAAGAGGTTAGTGCACTAATCCCTCTTCTTCTCTTTATTAAACATGAAAAGCATGTTTAGCTAAGCATAAATACCATTAAAACAAAAAGAAAATCTAGAGGAAAGAACCCTTGAATTTTTGGCAGCCATGGAACTTGAAGTTTATTGCTTTTAAGTGATGAAAAATGGTTCCATGAGAATGTGTAATTAGTTGAAATGTTTGGGTGTTTGATTGTGTAGTGTTTGTGTAAATTTGAAACTTTGAAAACTAGGGTTTGTGTAAATGTTGAAGACTTTGTGTAAAATGTTGAAATTGACCTATTGGGATGAGATTGTTACTTATAGAAGTGTATTACATTCAAATTGAAGTAAGGAAGTTGGAGGAGATTGAGTTTTGGAAGTGTTAATTTTCTGCAGGTTGTGTTTGTTGAGGGCAGTGTACATTTTAGGCCATAAATAAAATTGTGTGACCCCAATTGGTATGAAGCCAATTGGAGGTGAAACTAGACCCAAAATAGCCCATTTTTCATGAAGAAACCATGCCCAAATTCTGTCCAAAACTTGAGCTAAATACTGTCCAAATTCGGATTTCCCTGCACCCAACCCGGAAAATGACCAAATGAACAGTACATGTTCATTTGGTTATAACTCTCTCTATACTGGTCCAAATGACCCAAACTTTTACCCATGGAAAGTTTAGACATAGGGCTACACTTTTCATGAAGACCACTTAACTCAGTTTTGCCTTTAACCAATTCAAATTGTTAGCACAAGTTGGGTCACTGAAACAGCCAACTCAGAAAATGACCAAATGAACAGTACGTGTTCATTTGGTCATAACTCTCTCTATATTGGTCCAAATGACCTAAAATTTTACCCATGTAAAGTTTAGACATAGGGCTACACTTTTCATGAAGACCACTTAACCCAGTTTTGCCTTTAACCAATTCAAATTGTTAGCACAAATTGGGTCACTGAAACTGCCAACCCAGAAAATGATCGAATGAACAGTATCATTTGGTCATAACTCTCTCTATACTGGTCCAAATGACCTAAAATTTTACCCATGGAAAGTTTAGACATAGGGCTACACTTTTCATGAAGACCACTTGACCCAGTTTTGCCTTTAACCAATTCAAATTATTAGCACAAATTGGGTCACTGAAACTGCTAACCCAGAAAATGTCCCAAAATACTATTCCTTTGATATTTTGACCATAACTTGAGTTCTATAGCCCCAAATTCAGTGATTCAAAAACTGAAATTCAAGTTTAAATATGGAGGAGCAATTGTTATGAAGGAATTATGATTAAATAGACATCCCAACCTAATCAAATTCCTAGATAAAGATAACACATCAACATGAACCTAAAGAAAGGTTCATGGGAAAAATGCTATATATGATAATTAAAATACTCATAAGGAGAATTAAATATTAAAAATGATATGAATATGTAAATTGGGACTAATGTCCTATTAATATGAAATTAATGGTACCAATGAATAGAAAATAGTAATAGTAAATAGTGTTAAATTAATTAAAAATGTTTAATTGCCCATAGTATACCTAGACTTATTTATTTAGTTTGGATAAATTAGTATACCAATTAGGGACTTCAGATAGCAGTACTGCCTATCGAGAAAATCATGAACTGACAATATATGTCTGGTATGATTGTTCTACAGGCTATATGCCTACTTACTGGCCATTGTGCCTACTTTATTTCTGGTTTTACAAGCCTGACAGCGGGTCTCGTGCTTGACAGCTGGCCTCGTGCCTGACAGACGTATACTGGATAGACATATGGCTGTCTAACCAGTATACACCCGTACATCCAGCTTTTATAATTTGTTATAGGTTTTCTTAGGCACTGATAAAAAAATTAATTAAGACTTAAAATACAATAAGTAATCATAAAAGATCCTGATAATGTTAATTATTTTCAAAGAGCAATAAAAATGTAAAAAACCCAAAAATTATGAGTTGTATATATTGTTTCAAATTATTAAATTATTGTTATTATAAATTATGCACCACTAAGCGTTATGCTTAGCGCGTTGGTTTTCCATCGTGTGTGCGAAAAGATTAGCCGGTCCGTCCAGCCGCGCGGATGGCATTAGTAGCAGTGAGCTTAGCGTTGGATCTGCTATTGTCCAGAGTCACCTCACTGGTCTTTTGTATTTTGGTAGGGCCCATGTATAGACTAGTATTTTGGTTCATTATGTTTAGTCATGATGTAATTACTAGTTTATGATGTATTTCATTTTGGACTTGTAATTAAACTTTGAGATTGAAATGAAAACTTGTAATTTATTATCTATGAATTTCTATATGAATGCAATAGATAATACTTCATTTTTAGATCTCATAAATAATTGTAAATGATATGATACATGAGAATATGATATGGAAATATATGAAATGAATATGAACATGTTAACAGGTGATTAGTGGAACCCGCCATATGCTAATAAAATAAGGGAGGCTCTATCTGGGTCTCCACAGAAATAAGATATATATAAAAAAAAAATTCTACACATAGAATACATGTTTTAAATGACATCAAAAGTTTACAATAGATATGATAAAATAAGATAGGGTGCTCCGGCACTGAATGTGGCACTTCTTGCTCGGCTATACGGTAGACAGGTAAGGGGCGTCATAATTTTTATATTAATGAAACTAATCATTCGTATAAAAATAATACAAAGAATTTGAAAAATCCAATAGCATTAATAGAGTATGTAAATTGACCAATAGATGGGTTTCGCACTCTACTCTTCAACTCTATGGTCTTTTTATGAACAACTTCAAAATTTTAAGTAACAATTCGATTAATATATAGTCTTGCAACAGAACTTTTTTTATTTTTCATTTGGGATAAATTCTTGCAATAGAACTGGAAGACCATGCAAAATTTTGGTGGCATAATTATAAGTTTGATGGCTGCTAAATCATTTTTTAATCTCTAATAATGATATGGTGTTAATATTAATTATGTACATATACAACAACGAAAAATAACGATTTTTCAAGGAGTGGTTTTGGTTGGCTATCTACTTCAAGCTAGCTATGATCCAATCCAAGACGAGTTAAGTAGTTCTCATTCAGCAGGACCATGGAGACAAAGGAACAAGTGACCTTATTCTGGTAATTCTATAACTAATTGGAAATCCTAGGTTGGGTATTTTGTGAAAGGCTTGCTCTGGCTTTAGCTAATATTTTATAAGCATAAGTTCCATTAAAAAAAAAAAAAAACATGAGGAGAAAAGCCTATTAATTTGTCAATATATAGTAGTAGGTGTATAAAGGAAAACAAACTTATTAAAAAATGCAACTTTCTATACATTTTCCAAATAGTTATTAAATAAATATTAATTAAATATATTTAAATAAATAAATTTTAAGAATGATAATTAATAACTTTTTAAAGAAATAATAAAAATAAATAAATAAATAAAAGTTGAGAACACTTAGGTGAAATGAAAATACTTGGTGAGAGAAGAGTGGTTAATATATATCAAATGTCTCATATGATATAGTATATATGGACATACAAATGGAAACTATTTAAATAAAAGATTAATTTTATAATTAAATATTATTGAATTGAAAAATAGCAATAAAAACATTTAAATTCAAATTTTATAATAGCAAAATGTTTTTCATTTATTTAGTTGTTTCGATTCAATGGTTATAAGTTAGCCATAATAATAATAATAATAATAAGCATTAATTAATTATAGAAAAGTGAAATAAAAAAATATTAAATTATTAACATAAAAATTAATACATACTAATTATAAATAAAAAATATAACAATATAACAAAAGTATTTATTAAAGATATAAAATAATTTAAGGTTGATTAAATTATATGATAGTTGATTATGAGATCACAAATTAATAACCAATTTTCTTTAAGTTAATGACCATCACTAACCTTTTATTATTATTATTATTATTATTATTGTTGTTGTTGTTGTTGTTATTATTGTTGTTGTTGTTGTTGTTGTTGTTATTGTTGTTATTATTATTATTATTATTATTATTATGAAAGGTGACATGCGGTAAATAATGTTTTTGCATAAATGAATTTATAAAAACAATAATATAAATAATTTTTAAATGTTATATTTAATCATAAAAGATTTTAATTTTTTAAAAATTAAATTTTAAAGAAAATAATAATTTAAATCATAAATATGAAAATAGAATTGTAAATAATATTGATAATTAAAATAAAAATTAAATAATTAAATAATTATTATTATTAAAGAAAGCTTTTCAAGGAAAGTGCCTCGTGGTAAGCTTTTCAAGAAAAGTGCCACGTGACATTCCCGTGGGAACATCACTTTGCTTTATATATATATACTAGCATAATACCCATGCTATACATGTGTAATTTATTATTTTTATTTTTTAATTTAATTTTTAATTATATTATTATAATAATAAATTTTTAATTATTTTATGATATAATTAATTAAAATACCTATTTAATTCTTTTTATACATATATTAATAGTAGTTTTCATGATTATTTTATTTAAAATGTAATAAAAGTAATTTATTCAAAAAATAATTTAAATTTCATAAAATATTTATATTTTATCACATAATTTATGTAAATCAATATTTAATTTTTATAAATTACAGAAAATATATTAGATTAATGAGAAAATAATATTACTTTAAAAATATAAAAATATAATATTTTTTGTTATTAATATAATAAAAAATATTAAATCACTAATAATGAATTGAATTATTGAATTTTAATAATAATAAAAATATATAATATTATTATTAGGTAAAAATACATTCTATTATATTATTTTTTAAAAAATACTATATTTAAGTGTAAATTTTTTTTATTAATTTGATTTTTGTTATAAAATAATTCTTTAGTAAAAATGTTATCAATTTACATAAATTTATAATATAAAACAAATACATTTCATAAATATTAAAATTTTAAAATATCATCATTTTTATTAATATAATAAATATTAAAATTACATATTATTTTTAAAATACAAATTTTATAATTTTAATACTGTAAGTACTTCGTAAGTATACGGGTCGTTCAAGTAGTAAAGAAAAGATATCGTCCCACAGAGATTTGTTGTTTGAGTACCAAACTATAAAAGTTATGATTATTTGGGCTATCGATAATTTGTGCCAAAAATAGAGTAAGAGATGCAGCAAATTAAATTGAAAAAATAAAGAAATTATGATGAATGAAGTAATTAAAATTCTAAGCACTATACTAATTTATTAAAATTTCAGCAAATAACAAAAGATTTAATTAATTAATGGTAAAAATTGATTTCAGAGTTGAGATTTAAGAAGTAAATTTCATTTGGATTTGGATATGAAAATAGAATTGTAAATAATATTGATAATTAAAATAAAAATTAAATAATTAAATAATTATTATTATTAAAGAAAGCTTTTCAAGGAAAGTGCCTCTGGTAAGCTTTTCAAGAAAAGTGCCACGTGGCATTCCCGTGGAAACATCACTTTGCTTTATATATATATACTAGCATAATACCCATGCTATACATGTGTAATTTATTATTTTTATTTTTAATTTAATTTTTAATTATATTTTAAATAAGATAAATTATAACTATTAAATTATTTTTAAATTAAAAATTCTCTCCTATTTAATTTAATTTAAATAAAATTTTTACCTATTATAATAATAAATTTTTAATTATTTTATGATATAATTAATTAAAATACCTATTTAATTCTTTTTATACATATATTAATAGTAGTTTTCATGATTATTTTATTTAAAATGTAATAAAAGTAATTTATTCAAAAAATAATTTAAATTTCATAAAATATTTATATTTTATCACATAATTTATATAAATCAATATTTAATTTTTATAAATTATAGAAAATATATTAGATTAATGAGAAAATAATATTACTTTAAAAATATAAAAATATAATATTTTTTGTTATTAATATAATAAAAAATATTAAATCACTAATAATGAATTGAATTATTGAATTTTAATAATAATAAAAATATATAATATTATTATTAGGTAAAAATAACATTCTATTATATTATTTTTTAAAAAATACTATATTTAAGTGTAAATTTTTTTTATTAATTTGATTTTTGTTATAAAATAATTCTTTAGTAAAAATGTTATCAATTTACATAAATTTATAATATAAAACAAATACATTTCATAAATATTAAAATTTTAAAATATCATCATTTTTATTAATATAATAAATATTAAAATTACATATTATTTTTTAAAATACAAATTTTATAATTTTAATACTGTAAGTACTTCACAAGTATACGGGTCGTTCAAGTAGTAAAGAAAAGATATCGTCCCACAGAGATTTGTTATTTGAGTACCAAACTATAAAAGTTATGATTATTTGGGCTATCGATAATTTGTGCCAAAAATAGAGTAAGAGATGCAGCAAATTAAATTGAAAAAATAAAGAAATTATGATGAATGAAGTAATTAAAATTCTAAGCACTATACTAATTTATTAAAATTTCAGCAAATAACAAAAGATTTAATTAATTAATGGTAAAAATTGATTCCAGAGTTGAGATTTAAGAAATAAATTTCATTGGGATTTGGATAGGCAAAGCCAAGATTAAGGGAAATACAAGTTTGAAGGAAGCTGATTCTGATTTCCTTTAATTTCTCTTTCAAGCAAACTAAAGAGTATTTTAAAGGAAACTAAACCCCATTCTCAGGCGATGTTTAATTACCCAAAACCTTTTAAGCATTTTAATCAACTTGAAATTCCTCTTAACCCACTAATTTATTTCTAACACTATGTGATTAAGTTCATTATCTTGATTATTTATCATAGATTTTCACCTCTCGGTCCTTCAATCTAAGATTAAGAACAAAACCCAAAGGGTACCAACAATGGGTATATAAATAAGCACACAAGATAAAAATCAAAGCTTATATATACTAAAATGTAACACCCTAGGCAAATCCCACATCGGCAAAACACGGGAGAGATGCCGGGTCTATAAGTTGACAGTTCGTAACCCCTATTGACGCGTTTTAAAACTGTGAGGGCTTCAGCCCAGAGCGGACAATATCACTAGTGGGCCGGGCCGTTACATTTGTGGTATCAGAGCCGCTCCGCGTGCAACCTTGAACGATGGTGGGGCAAACCTCAGCGAGGACGCTGAGTCTCATAAGGGGGGTGGATTGTAACACCCTAGGCAAATCCCACATCGGCAAAACACGGGAGAGATGCTGGGTCTATAAGATGGAGGTTCGTAACCCCTATTGACGCGTTTCAAAACCGTGAGGGCTTCAGCCCAGAGCGGACAATATCACTAGTGGGCCGGGCCGTTACATTTTTCGGCCCACTAGTGATATTGTCCGCTCTGGGCTGAAGCCCTCACGGTTTTAAAACGCGTCAATAGGGGTTACGAACCTCCATCTTATAGACCCAACATCTCTCCCGTGTTTTGCCGATGTGGGATTTGCCTAGGGTGTTACAATCCACCCCCCTTTGGGACTCAGCGTCCTCGCTGAGGTTTGCCCCACCATCGTTCAAGGTTGCACGCGGAGCGGCTCTGATACCACAAATATAACAGCCTGGCCCACTAGTGATATTGTCCGCTCTGGGCTGAAGCCCTCACGGTTTTAAAACGCGTCAATAGGGGTTAGGAACCTCCATCTTATGAACCCAGCATCTCTCCCGTGTTTTGTCGATGTGGGATTTGCCTAGGGTGTTACAAATGTAACGGCCCGGCCCACTAGTGATATTGTCCGCTCTGGGCCGAAGCCCTCACGGTTTTAAAACGCGTCACTAGGGGTTACGAACCATCAACTTATAAACCCAGCATCTCTCCCGTGTTTTGTCGATGTGGGATTTGCCTAGGGTGTTACAATCCACCCCCCTTATGGGACTTAGCGTCCTCGCTGAGGTTTGCCCCACCATCGTTCAAGGTTGCAAGCGGAGCGGCTCTGATACCACAAATGTAACGGCCCGGCCCACTAATGATATTGTGCGCTCTGGGCCGAAGCCCTCACGGTTTTAAAACGCGTCACTAGGGGTTATGAACCATCAACTTATAAACCCAGCATCTCTCCCGTGTTTTGTCGATGTGGGATTTGCCTAGGGTGTTACATAAAATCTGGTTAAAACTAGTCCAAATCCACAAATAAAACTTAAATCATTATACCCAACTCTGAAATCTTAAGTATCTACTCACTCATGCTTGTATTTACAAGTAGAAAATATGAAATAGAGTAAGAAAACATGATAAAAAAAACTAAAAAATAAAAGAACCCAGAAGAAGAGAATCTAAATCTCTGAAAATGGAAGATGGAAAACGTCACTCTGTAGGTGTTCTTCCTCCAAAAATGGCATGATTCCCTCTTTCTTTCCTCTTTTGATTTTTCTCTCCCTCTCTCCTTATGGTAAAAATGAGAATATGATGCTTATATATCCCCTCATGGTTTGCCCTTAAAATAGTCTCTAAAGGGATAAGGACAAAAGGTGTGAAAAGAGAAAATTTTTCCATGTCAGTAAATCTGCCAGCGCCATCCCACATGCCTCATGTTGATTTAAGTTGTTTTTCACATGCCTCATGTTGATTCGGAGGAGGAGCCTTTAGATTCTGCATGACCAGCTACACGGGGCATGTGGGAGTCCCTGAAACTTTTGGCTTGTTTTGCTGTAAAATCTTTATTTACACGACCCACCACACGGGACATGTTAAAGCCCATGAAACTTTCGGCGTGTTTTGTTCCGAATTCTCTGTTTACATGACCCAGTGTGAATTTACGTGCCTCATGTGGATTCTTGCTGGCTAACTCTTATCTTCACACGACTTTCAACACGGGACATGTGGACTTTGAATTTCCTTAAGCAAAGTCTCGGCTGGTCTTCTTCTTTAAGCAAATTTTCTTCATTTTTCACACTATTTTAGGTTTCCAAATCACTTTGAATTTCTTCTATATGGACCTTTTTGCCTGTAAACCTTATTAAAACCTATTAAAAACATTAAAATTCCGAAAATCAAATATAATAAAACTAAAATTAATAAATTAACTAAAATAAGCATTAAAAGCATAAAATTACTAAACTAAAAGGCAAAATGGATGCAAAACTACCCTAAAATACTTATATAAAATGAGTTTATCAAATTCCCCCAAACTCAAATCTTTGGTTGTCCTCAAGCAAATTAAAAACAATTATATGCAATTGGGGTACCTTTTCTTAAATTCATGAAAATTACTCATTCAAGCTTTCAAACTTACAAACTTACCTCTAGCCACCAACAAACCATATACCCACCTTCAAGATATAAGGAATTCAATTCTCACCAAAGTTATCACCACTTAGCCTTAGGTCAAATATTCATTCCATCAAACCCAAACCAATCAATTACATAGAAAAATCATGCTAAAATATACTCTAAAACAATCCATAAACTAAAGTGTCTCAAATGATGATGGAAATAGTTTAGATGGATAAATAATGTGCCAATCCCATAGGCAAACCAGCTAATCCAATTTCCATTAATGTAGCAAAACACAATTAAGAGATCAAAAGGACTTTTAATGGTTGTAATGGGGCTAAGGGGTAATAATGTGGCTAACAAAGAAAAGGTAAAAGGGAAGCAAAACATGAGAATAATTAAATTGTTAAAAAGATCAACATACACTTTTCTTTTATTATTATTATTATTATTATTTATTTATTATATATATATATTTATTTATTTATTTATTTATTTATTAAATAATCAAATGGGAGGAAGAACTTTACAATAAATTACTAATGCTAACATACAATTTTTTTTTTTTTTTTATATAGCTATCACTTAAACAAATTATTCTCATAAAGGGTAGGTAAGTGTTTAGATTTATGGCTAGGTAGATTATGGGTACCAAAGAAATAAGGGGTATAAATAAAGGCTCAAATTGGTTTTAAAAGGAAAATTTAAAATGAGGTTGGTTAAGGCTAAAAATGTGTGTTTAAAATTTGAAGAATGCCTTAATCATTTCTCTTTTCAAGTGAATGCTAAAATTTTGCCTCGAAAGGTCTAGAATGCTTGTTCTAGGATTGGTGAGACACAATTAGTTATTTCTTATTCTAGAGTTTTCTCTAAGCACTCAAAACTCAATGTAATTAATTGGGTGGCCCTTGGCTAAGAAGATATAAACCCAGATAAGAATTTCATAACCTCATACCAATCCGGAACTTTCAATTCGTCAAACCCATCTAGAGGTAAGCTCAATTGCCTTTCGAAATGATTCTCAATCTTCTAAGAATTAGGTAAAAATTTATTTATTTATATTTTTTTATGTATGCATGATTCCTAAAATGAATGCAAAAATTAAATAAAAATAAAAATAAAAAATGAAATAAAAACTATACGTAATCTATATGATATCTATATGCAAGTGTATATATTTACATGGTGTAGGTGTATGGTGTATGTGAACTAAGTAACTAAGTATAAATGAAATGCAATTTAAGTAATGTAAATGAAAAGAATTAAAAATTTTGCAAAAATTTTGCCCTCCCCCAAACTCAAATTAGACACTGTCCTCATTGGCTTAATCGAAGTGGCAGAAATATCAATGAAATCAATAAATGATAACTTGGAGAGATATAAACTAAGAAAGAGTGGAACAGAGTTACCATGTAGAACGTACATGCCTAGTGGTGAATGATCAGAATATGTACATAAGGCATGTGAATTATAAGTATTGGAAGCATGAGGCATGTTAATCAAAATGCATGAGGAGTGTTGAAGTAAAGGTAAATTAGCATGCCCTATGCCAACTGCTAAGGAACTGATATGGGTTATCAACATGGGGCATGTCATGCTCCATGAAAGTTTCGGTGGGTTTTTAAAAATTTGAAAATTTAAAGCAATGCAAATAGCTCATTAGAGAGCATGGCCCTTAGCATGAGGCATGGCAAAGGGAAGTAGTGTCAACATGTGGCAGATGAATGTCGAGAAGTTACCTTAGAGGTAGAATTGTCAAGGCTAAGAGAAGAGCAGCTGCTGTATGTCAATAATTCAGTTATATGACTATTAAAAAGCAATATCAGTAATGCTATTACAATAGTCAATAGAAACTAAAATTAAAGAAAATGATCAATTCAATAGAAATCTGGATAACAAGGATAGTGCAAGTATCACAGCAAAAGAAAACAATGCAGCCAGCAATAATGAACAAGCCAACGTAAGATTCCTGAAACAAATAGAATTAAACGAAACAAAAATTAAGTCATTTACAAATAGATAAAACATATAAATGTTCCAATAACCAGGAAAGAAACAAATAGAATTAAACGAAACAAAAATTAAGTCATTTACAAATAGATAAAACATATAAATGTTCCAATAACCAGGAAATTAACAGTTGAAGAATAAAGCAAATTGACCAATTTGCGCAATTAAAAGCTAAAGTTTCAAAAACTGACTAAAATTAACAAAAACAAAATTCTAAAACTAGACAGCTGGTTGGTCTTCTTCATTAGTGGATGGCATGGGCTCATTTGCTGCTGCAGGTACTTGCTCAGTGGATTTCTCAGAAGCAGTATCCAGGTTTTCTACCATAGCCTTCATCTCTTTAAAAATGTCTTGGCCCTAATTGTACAGCTGGTTCAAAAAGGCTGCCAGCTTATTATAAATGTTAATCATTTCTTTATCATGGATTTTCTGCTTTTTCCTGAATGCAGAAAACTTCTTTTTAATCTTTTTCTCAAGCTTGGCTCGCTTCTGACCAAGAGTATCAACTTTAGCTTCAAAAGTCTTTAAAGCAACCATAATATCAGAATTAGCATCAGAAACAGGTTATTGTGCTATACTCATTCTGTCAATTTTACTTCCAAATCCTTAAGAAAAACAAGTAAGTCTGATTGTCCAGCACTAGGTGGGTGTGAGCTAGAAGGACCAGCATCAGTATGCTGTCCTATACCCTATGATTGCTGCTGCTCTGTACCCTCATGTCCCCCATTTACCAACACATAAACATCACCCCTCTTTACATAAATTTTCATTTGGGTCATAATAATTCTATCTAGAAAAGACTGGCCAACCATAGACACCATAGTATACTAGTTCGGGTTAAAATCAAATGATTTGGCAATTATAGTCACCATCCCTCTAATAACTATACTGCCAGCTGAATGCTTAGAGACTATATGTTCCATATGAGAGCAAAGAAAATAAGCACCATTTTTTTTTTCTTCTCTTTCATGCACCATAAAAAGAATAAATCATTCTTTCCTATAACCCCATTACTATGCCCTCTACCTAGTATAGTATAAGACAAGAATCTTTGCAAGTATCTCAGAGCAGGGTCTTGAATAGCTGAGGCCTTAGCAGAACTAGGGTTGTAATATTTCCCATATGGTGCAATGGACTTCCAAAATATAGGGGGGTTATAAATAGTCCTTTGCCACTCTATCACTTTTGCTCCATCATTACAAAAACCAAATAAGGCATTCACTTGAACAGTGTTAAGTTCTCTGTCCTGACCCAAACACCTAAAGGAAATGGTGTCCCTATGGTTTCTTTGCATAGGCTGGAAGTCCAATTGCAATGAGCTTAAAAATTCAATTGTCAATTCCCTAGAAGCAGGTTCTTGAATCCTAGCAAAATCACTCCAACCTATATTTTCCAAATATTCACTAACAGATTCATAAAGCCCTATCTCCCTGAGACTGTGTTCATCAATGTACTTGGTGGCTAAAATTTTCTTTTTAGCAAGGGCCTCATAATTTTTCCTCATTTCAAAGTCCCTAAAAGTCCGTGGGTAAGATGAGTTTACCTGACTTCTAGATGGAGGGATAACTGGAGCAGTTTGAGACACTATTGGCAAATGATGCAGGGGTAATTGGACCCTAATTGGAGCAGAAGTCACTTGCGGTGAGATAGGATTTTGGGCATTAGAGCGGGTTCTAGCGCTAACGGGTTTTGGGGAATCAACTCTAAGCTATTTCGGTGAAGCAAAGGAGTGGAGAATTGATTTCTTTCTTTTTCGTGTCTCATATATAGCTGAAGGAGCGGATTTGGTGTGTTTTTGGGAGGGAGGTATGGCGTCTTAGGTGGCATTATCGAGATTAGGGGTGGAATGAGAGGATTAGCGAGGTAGAGAGCTAGGGTTCGTATCGGGAATTTGGGGATTTGGGGACGAAATGGGTGTTTCAGGTTGAGCATTAGGTGGTGTAGGGTTTGGTGTTGGGGTTGAAAAATTACTATTGGCAGCCATTTTTATGGCTCGCAGCTTGGGTATGTGAGTTGAAAGCTGTTTGGTGCGCACCATAGAAGGAACAGTGAAGGCTTAGGTTATGCGGCTGATGAGATGAAATAGGATAAAATGGCTAGGGTAAAGGTTTAAGTGGTGATATACCTAGTGTCTAACATGAGGATATACCTAGTGTCTAACATGAGGCATGTTAAGAATAGTGAGGGGTGACATGCCTTGTGTGAATTGGTGTAAGATGAATAACATGAGGCATGTTGGAATAAAAGGGAAAAATGACATGCCTCGTGTTATTGTATATGAAGTGCTACATGAGGCATGTGAGACCCCTTGAAACTCTCAGCAAGTTTTACATTTTTAGCAATCTAAAGTGCCCAGAATAGGTTTTGGTGGTGACACTACCCCCAAAATACATCATGTTGAACCTAGTGTTAAATGACCTGATGAAAAACCCAGAAATGTGATCCTAAACACACTAAAACTAACCCTAAAACACAATTTGCATAGAAATTTCAGTCAAAATTCAATTGGAACCCAATTAATCGCTAAGAATCATTAAAATCTATTAATCCACTAAACACAAACTAAAACATTATTCAAGTAATATTCACATTAACAATCACACCACAAGGAATAACACCAAAATTCAACCCCAAACTCATCATTAAAAATTCATGAACAAGGAATAAAATTCTGCTGCAGACACTGTTCACATGGTTAAATTTCTGCAGAATAGTATTATGAAATTTCACAAAATATACAATGGCAAGTATGTTAATCTCAGTGCACTATATCAAAATTAATTACCCAAAAAGTAAAATCAAAAGCATGTTGCTATTGATTACCATGAAAGTTCCTATATTTCTTACAAATTTCCTCAAAATGCTGTAACTCAAATGGCCTTTCACTCCACCATGTTGCTGCAATCAGACATAAAGCTTAAATTAGTTCAGATTTGACTTTGTTAAAATCAATATGCATCATGGAAGACAAATATAAGGTTCAGCAACTTCCCAGGCATTAATTCTTTCAATTCAGCGTACACATTTGCTTAAAAATCTCCACTAACCTGTAGAAAGAAATTTTAATGTCAAATTTGATTTCAATGGGATATAAGATGAAACAAAATAAAAGAAAAATTAAATATAAGGGAAAATTTTTGGGGTGCCTCCCAAAAAGTGCTAATTTTAGGTCATTAGCTTGACCCTCTTTAATTCAGTGAATTGGAAGATCATCAAGGAAACAACTTGTTCCTTTCTCAATGGGTTGGCCTGTGATATAAATCTTGAGTCTTTGACCATTAACTTTAAAAAGACCCAAATTTTCACTCCAAATATCCATAGCTCCATGTGGGTAAACTTTGATGACCTTGAAATAACCAGACCATCTTGATTTCAACTTTCCAAGAAAGAGTCTAAGTCTAGAATTATACAATAAAACCATATCACCCTCTTTAAACTCCTTTTTTTTAATATAATTATCATGGCAAAATCTAGTCCTTTCCTTAAAAATCCTAGCATTCTCATATGCATCCAACCGTATCTCTTTAAGTTCATTTAATTGAAGTAACATTTTCTCTCCAACACTATTTAAGTCAAAATTCAAAGTTCGGATTGCCCAATATGCTTTGTGCTCCAACTCAACTGGCAAATGACATGATTTCCCATAGACTAGCTTAAAAGGTGTAGTTCCAATGGGTGTGATAAGTGCATAATTTATTAATTTTACTCTCATCACATTTAGTGCTTTTAATGTATTTTTATGTTTAATTCAGTTAGTTAAGTATAGTTATCTATTAAGCATATGTTTAGAGAGTTATTGAAATAATTGTGTTAAATGGAGAAATTGTTAGCATTAGCATTAATTTGGCTCTTGCTGTATTTTTCAAGGTTTTAGTGAAGTCCCAGAATGTAAAAGTGTGGAAGGGAACTTGGAGAGGTCGAAGGATTGAGAAGCGTGGTTGATATAAAGTACACGAGCCGCGTAACTTAACCCATGTAAATCTTAGAGACCCGTGTAACTTTTTACCAGAAGAAATCTAGAGAACCGAGGAAGAGACAAAGTACACGGGCTGTGTAACTTGACCTGTGTAAATCTTAGAGACCCGTGTAACTTTCTGTGCCCATGCAAAACAAGCCCATTCAGCTCTAGTAAGTTACACGGCCCTGGGCCGTGTAGTGATACACGGGCCATGTATCAGTCGACAGTCAGTTTTCTAATTTCGCTCTAGTTACAGTTTTTTATAGAAATTCTAAAAACCTAACCCTAGACCATTTATTATAAATAGAAGAGATAGCAGCCGACTCAAGGGGAGATTTAGAGGCCTCCAAAAATGATTTCAGCAGCCTCTCCATTCATCTTTGAGAATTCTTCTTTAGTTTTTCTTTTATTTTTCTGTAAGTTATGAGTGGCTAAGTTTTTCATTTAGTTCAAGGGATTCAAGTTCTTTTGCTTGATTTGTGAGACTAGGTTCTTAATTTAATTTATGTCTTTTTGAATATCTATTATTTTCTGATTTATTTGTCTTTGATTTATTGAATGATTTGCTAAAAAGGCCTATTAGTTGATTGTTTGATGAGATTAATTGCTAGTCCATCTTCATAATCCATAATTGTTGTGTAAGATTGAACATGAGTAGTAACTAGGTTTTATTGATTATGATCCCAGTTTTTGATAATAACCTAAAGAAACAATAGGGTGAAATTAAATGATTTATGCTTCATAAATTGTTGTTTAGCTTAACTACTTTCTATTCTTAAAGCAGTTATTAATTTGATGAGGATTGTTGAATACCAATTCAGTTAATAATTAGAGTCAACAAGAGTGCTGAGCTTGAATTGATGAGTATAGGGAAGTCAGGGGTTTACCTCACTGTTTGGTAAATCTATGTTAAGTATTCAATAAGAGATAATTGTATTTCTTTTGTCTATGATCAAATCAATGCATTGGAATGAGAATTACCTTGGACTGAAGTTTGTTTAAATTGAGATTTTTATATTTAGTTCTTGAATTTCTGATTTCTTCTGATTTTGTGTTACAAAACCCACCGCCCCCCCCCCCCCCCGGCCCAATCTTTGTCTATTCCGTTTCCCATTACCCAAGTGCACGAAAATCCAATAATTCAGTCTCTAGGGTTCGACCTGAATTTACCATTTGCTACTGAAAATATTTTATAGTTGGTAATTTTAGTTAATTTAATTTTTGGTGGATTCGACACCCATCAAGAATTTTGGCCCTGTTGCCGGGGACTAAAGTTTATTTGATTTCGTGTTTTTGGTGTTAGATATTCTGTTAATTAATTTTGTTTGTGAGTTGTTGGTATTTTCAGGTTTTTGGAAAAGAAAAAAAAAATTTTTTTTCACGTGTTACTATTCATTATTACTATTCATTAAGAATTTTGGTTGAATTTGGAGGGCGGCCCATACCTATTTTGAAGGAAATGACGCTCTGATCAAAACCAATCAATCTATAGGATTCCTTGGCCCCACCCTCTTGAGGCCAAATTCCATTGTTTTCTAGGGTTTTAAGGCATTTTTCTGTTTTTGCTTTGATTTCTTTTTATTTATGACAAGAACTTCTCAATCTGGTGAGTTGCTCTTTGATCCAGAAGTAGAAAAAATAGCTAAACAGTTGAGAAAATTGGCTAAGCAAGGTAGGCTGATTCCGAGTACATCTAAAGGAGTCCAATCTCCAAAGGAGCTAAGTTCAGATTCGGACTCAGAGTCAAGTTCCGAAAACGAGACCATGGCTGCTAGGACTTTGAAAGAGTTGGCTGTGTCTGATCTAAACCAATAGCCTTTGTGTATTCAATACCTTGCTTTAAATGTTGCTTTTGAGTTAAAATCTGGACTAATCCATTTGTTGCCTAAGTTTCATAGTCTTGCAGGTGAGGATCCACATAAGCATCTAAAGGAATTTCATGTTGTGTGTTCCAGCATGAAACCTCAAGGAGTTTCAAAGGATCAAATCAAGCTTCGAGCTTTCCCTTTCTCACTGGAGGGCACAGCTAAGGATTGGTTATATTACCTTCCGTCTGGATCTGTCAACTCATGGAATGGGATGAAGCAGATATTTTTGGAGAAGTATTTTCCGGCTTCTCATGCTGCCAACATAAGAAAAGAAATTTGTGGCATCCGGTAGTACAATGGAGAGAGCTTATATGAGTATTGGGAACGATTTAAGAAGCTATGCGCAAGCTGTCCCTATCATCAAATAAGTGAGCAGCTTTTGATTTAATATTTTTATGAGGGACTTCTACCAATGGACCGTAGTATGATAGATGCTGCTAGTGGATGAGCTTTGGTTGATAAGACACCAGAAGAGGCAAGAAGGCTGATTGCTAACATGGTAGCAAACTCTCAGCAGTTTGGAATAAGAATGGATCACACACCTATGAAGGTTAATGAGGTAAGTACATCTAACCTTGAGAAACAGATTTCTGATTTAACTTTTTTGGTGAGGCAGTTGGTTGTAGGGAACATGTAACCTGTTAAGGCATGTGGAATTTATTCGGGATCGGGTCATGCTACTGACATATGTCCTGTGTTATAAGAGGATGAGTCAATGCAACATGCTAATGCAGTAGGACGTTATGGACAGCCACAATGAAGGTATGATCCCTATTCTAATACTTATAATCCAGGATGGCGAGATCATCTCAAATTGAGTTATGGAAATCAACTGGTGTAAAACCGATACCAACAGCAAAGACCACAAGTAAATCAACCACAACCACCTCCACCTCCGCCTCCCTCAAATCAAGGTATGTCACTTGATGAAATTGTTAAAGCCTTGGCTAACAATACACAACAGTTTCAATAGGAGACCAAAAATAACATTCAAAACATAAAGAGGTAGATTGGTCAGTTAGCCTCATTTGTGAGTAAGCTAGAAGCTCAAGGTTCTGGAAAGCTCCCATCACAAATAGTCATGAACCCCAGAGAAAATGTAAGTGCTATACTGTTGCGAAGTGGGAAAGAAGTTGATAATCAGACTCCATATGAGCCAAAAAAGAAGCAAGAAGAAAAAGAGTCTGAAGTTCCTGAAATTGAGGTAAGTACTGAATCTAAACTAAATAAGGTTAATAATTTTGTTCTTCCTCCATTCCCATGCAGGTTGGCTAAAAATAAGAAAGAAGAATAAGAGAAAGAAAATTTGGAGACTTTCAGGAAGGTGGAGGTCAATATACCTTTACTTGATGCGATTAAACAAGTTCCCAAGTACGCTAAATTCCTTAAGGAACTATGCACTACAAAGCGCAAGTTGAGGAATAATGAGAAGATCAGTGTGGGGGAGAATGTGTCGGCATTAATTCAGCAAAAATTACCCCCTAAGTGTAAGGATCCAGGTTCATTTTTTATTCCCTACAGAATAGGTGATTCTAAATTTGAACGTGCAATGGCAAATTTAGGAGCATCTATTAATGTTATGTCAAATTCAGTTTTTCAAAATTTAAATTTGGGTCCTTTGAAAGAAACTAGTGTCATTATTCAGTTAGCTGATCGTTCTAATGCTTACCCATTGGGAGTAGTTGAAGATGTGTTGGTGCAGGTTAGAGAATTGATTTTTCCTATAGATTTTTACATTTTGGATATGGAGGTTAGTGTTCCCACATCAAAGTCAGCTTTGATTCTGTTTGGAAGACCTTTCCTAAAGACTGCCAAGACAAAAATTGATATGGATGATGGCACTTTAACTATGGAGTTTGATGGAGAGACTGTCAAATTTAATATTTTTGATGCCATGAAGTATCCTGCTGATGATTATTCTGTCTTTTCTATTGATATTATTGATACAAAAGTGCAGGATGTCTTTGAGTTAAGCATGGAGGATGAGTTAAAAGTGGTGATTAGTCAAGGAATTCAACAAATCAGTACCAATCACCCATTAAGTGTAGAGGTTCAAGAGACAGTAATGGCATTGCAGTCATTACCTCCTGTTAAAAAAAGGTATGAAGTATCAAAAATTGACTTACCTGTATCTCACACAAAATTATTACCTTCTGTGGTGCAGGCACTAGCTCTTGAACTCAAACCTTTACTTGAGCATTTGAAGTATGTTTACTTAGGAGACAATGAGACACTTCCAGTTATCATCTCAAGTAATTTAACAAAGATTCAAGAAGACAGATTGATTAGGGTTCTGAGAGTACACAAGGAAGCAATTGGATGGACAATAGCTGACATCAAAGGTATAAGTCCATCAGTGTGCATGCACAAGATTTTACTAGAGGATGAGGCTAAACCAAGTAGAGAAGCTCAAAGGAGGTTGAACCCAAAGATGATGGAGGTTATGAAGAAGGAGATTTTAAAGCTACTGGATGCAGGAGTTATTTACCCAATTTCAGATAGCAAATGGGCAAGTCCAATCCAAGTAATGCCAAAAAAATCAGGAGCCACTGTGGTAGCAAATCAAGATAATGAACTTGTTCCAACAAGGATTCAGAGTGGATGGCGAATGTGCATAGACTACCACAAGCTGAATTTAACAATAAGGAAAGACCACTTCCCACAGTCATTCATTGATCAGATGCTTGAGCGGTTAGCAGGTAAGTCTTATTTCTACTTTCTTGATGGTTTTTCTGGATATAATCAAATTATGATTGCACCGGACGATCAAGAGAATACTACCTTCACTTGCCCTTTTGGAACTTTTACTTTTAGAAGGATGCCCTTCGGGCTTTGTAATGCACCTGCCACATTTCAGAGATGCACGATGAGCATATTTTTAAATTACATTCATACTTGTATAAGTATTCATAGATGATTTTACTGTGTATGGTGATTCATATGATGCATGTTTTGAAGCAACGGAAGCATGAAAAAATCAAGTTTATACCATTGAATTCAAAAATTTTCACCTAGGGTTACATGCATCATGCAAGATTTATTTTTATCTATTTGATTTCAATAATAAACAACATATTAAAACTCTTTTAATATGTTTTTGGATCTGTATTTGCCATTTAAGATTTTAAAATTAATCAGATTAATTTTAGAACCCTAGATTAAATCAAGAACAAACACACTAACCTCTTGATGCACTACAGTGTATTTGCGCCTTTGAGATGCGTCTTCAGGACACCAGATCTTATCCCTCTAGCTTGTCCACACCAAGAACACCTATGGCAGCTCTTGAACAGCTTCTAAAGCTTTTTCTATTATTTAGAAAATCAAGTTCTGCCTTTTAAGAGATTAAAGATGTAAACAGGACACTAGAAATAATTTCTAGTATTTTTAATTCAAGAGATTGTTTGTTAATCTCTTGGAAAGATGAGAGAAGAAGATGAAGAAGACAGAAACCTTCTTAGGTGACGGCACCAAAGAAAGAGGCTGCTAGTGGTGTTATTTTTTTTTCATAACAACACTTATATAGCTAGGTCAACACATTAAACCCTTGCCACATGTCATCCTCTGATTGGTTCTAGCTTTAATTGACCCAATCATATTGTGCCAAGTGTCAAACCTATATTTAATCTTAATTTTAATCATCTTACATGATTAAAAGACATTTGGCAAGCTTATGTGTAATTCCATGTGTCACCATCTCATGGTGCCACATGTCACCCTGTAAAAAGACCAAAATGCCCCTGTGTCTTAATTTTGAGTTCTCAACCCAAAATAATTATTTCTCTTCTTCTAATTAATTTATATCAAATATAAATTAATTAATTAATCTTTATTAATTAATTTCTCATTAATTAAATTCATATTTAAACACTTTAAATATAATTTAACTTATACTATACATCCAATAATCTAGATTTAGTTTCAAGTCATGCTAGGGACTTTGCAATCTAATTGCAAACCAAACCTATTTAATTAATCAATTAAACTCTTTAATTAATTAATTAAATCATATTTAATTAGGTGATAACTTGTGTATGTATGTGACTTACTAGGCTCATCACTAATTGGCAATGAGACATGATATCAACTCTTAATATCATCAGAATTCTTTCTTACCATAAATGATTTCTCTAAATCATTTTATGCACCTCACAGACCATGGTTAACACCTAGCATAGCATGTTATGGCCACCCAATCAGTAATAAGGTTTACCTTAAATGAACCTATAATCATATGTTACCATGCACTAAAATCTCTCTATTACAAAATCCCAACTCAAGCTGGAGTAATGGTTTATGTCAAACCCCATTTGCTATGAATATTATGTTCTCTCTTAATTCCAGTTCTCGATTAAAAGATTTTCTCATCAGAAATTCTTTTTGAATAAATCTATCTGTCCTGGCCAGGAACTTGAAACATCAAGAACAATTAAATGAACATAGGATTTTATCTCTATTTACTTAGAGGAACATATTCCATCTTGATTAACACCTACCTCCATATATAACTAGTAGGAGCCAACACATGCCCATATACCCATACACAGTAAAAGTATGAAAGTAGTATCAAACTCAAACTACCAATATACAAGATAACTGTGCTATCTCAGGTCTAAAGATTATATGCACTAATATGATTTATGACAAAACATTGACAAGAGTAAACTCCATGTGCTTGTCATAAGTGTCACTGGTTCGGCTTACTTATCATGTATAAGTGCCTATCATATTTGTTATATGGCATGAGACTCACCATTCCATCTTATCTATATCTCATATAAATAACTTGGGAACAAACATGAATACAATCTTTCTGGATAATTCATGTCCTTATTATGAAGTATTCTCGATTGTGAACCTATTTATGAAACTTTGTACTAGAAATACTATCACTCATATTCTTAACAACTTAAGAATAGAATTTCTAATAAAATATCAATGGACCTTTTCTATTACACATAAATATATTATATAAATGGAAAAGTGGAAACGCCTTTTATTAATAAAACATGTACAAGATACATACTAAATGATATGCTCTAGGGCATATTACTAACAATCTCCCACTAGCACTAGAGCTATTCATTACAATATCTTCGACCCATCTTCTCAAGATGTTGGTCTAGCTGAGTCTGTAATATAGGCTTAGTGAATGGATCAGCTGGATTTTTAGCTGATGCTATTTTCTGCATGGCTACATCGCCTCTGTCACACCTTACCCCTCCGTAAGGCATAACATGATCCCGTAGAATACTTAATGAACTACCGAACTTCACCTACCGATAACTCATTAAGTACCCTACAAGGGATTTTAAAACGATTTCTTACATTTTGGAAGTGGTGAGTATTTTAGTGAGAATTAAAAACCATTTATTCAAAGCTTAAATATTAGTAAAAATTTTTTCCATTTTAAATTTTGCCGCAAATTTTATAAAAATTTTGACAGAGTTCCATTTGAAAACAGGAGAAAACAGTTCTTCAAATACCTAAAAAAAGGCACTTCCAAAAATATTTCACAACTCCCAACCTTCAATAATTCAATCAACTCAGTTCAACACACTTCAAAATAATTTCACAATACAATTCAAGATTTCTCATCTCAAAATATTTAATATTTCCATTCACAAAGCATAAAGTAGGAAATTTATATGTACAAATATTAAATTTACAGAAGAAAATCCAAAATAATATTATTACAATTTATTTACAACTGCTCAACCTACATTGATCCATACAACATTTCTATATTTACATCAAAATTATCTATAAGGGTATAAAATAATACCCGTACAAAATAGTCAGAGTAGTCCTCGATTTAACAGCAGCTCACTCTGCTGCTTTCTCCTTGCTCTTATCTGTGACAGCAAAATAAGCTATCGCTGAGTATAAAAATACTCAGTGGTGCACAATAAAAATTTAAAATACAATAAATAAATCATTCATTACCAAACACAATTTAAATATTTCTCAATCACATTTCAGAAATATCAAAGTTCATAATAACATCATTTTGTCAAATAATATATTAAACACAGTTTAGTCAAACAATTTCATAAACACAGTGTTGCCAAAGTCATACACAACTTAAGCCATGACACAAAATTTCCGATCAATGCCACGTTGTACACCACGACAAAGCAATCTCAACCCCATTAATCAAAATCAATGAGGGAGGTGGCTAGCTAGCTAATGAGTACTCATCCGATCTACAACCTCAACTGGCAAGCCAGAGAGGGAGGAAAATAAATGATCTCAACCCCATGAATGGAGGAGGAATAATGTGGTACTGTCATGCTAAGTGTGAACATAAAATCCATTCAAAACAATTTATGTAAACAATTTATGAGAAATCTAATCACTTTCCAAAGTCACATTTACGATTATAAAATGGCAACACAATACATAACTAATCAAAGAAGTCAAATTTTTGAGATTAAAATATTTAAACAATTATTATTGTGCACAAACCTGACTGGAGTCGCCTTGAAGCCTTGACTCAGTCTCTTTGAGTTTCCAAGTCTTTTTCAGCTGAAACACACAGTTTCACAGTGTTTCAGTACCATAACTTAGCATAAATCCAAAAATAAATTTCACTTCATTTTCACCTAGCTTTAATGTACTAATTTCGACGTTCTCGAAGTTTTTGTGTTTCGGGTTACTATTCATTACACTATTCAAGTCAAATTGTTGACTTTTTATGGCTTAACAGGTATGGGAACTCCAACTTCACCCACATACCACATTTTGGTCACCAAACTTGTTGGTTTTGGTCATTTTCTCAAAACTTAAGTCATTTTGGCCAAATTGTCAAATTTTAGTTTTGGTGCTCTTAGTTGCACTATTCCATTGATCAATCTACTGTTAGAATTTGGCAAACTTTCCTTCATAGAAAATGTTCCTTATTGTTTTAAGTTTATTCTCATTTTTGGATCACCTCAATCGGAGTTTTGTAGCTCAAGTTATAGCCAAAATACAATTACTGTTCACGTGCACTGTTCATGCTGCAATTTTGGTTGTGGCAGGTTTTTTATCCAACTTTGTTCAGTAATTTGATCAAGTTAAGTTCATAATTTGGTCTAACTTTCTTCATATGAAATATTTTACTATGTCTTAGGTTTCCATCGGTTTAAGAATCACATAAATCAGAGTTTTCTAGAGAGAGTTATAGCCATTCAAACATTACTGCTCAAATGGCAATCCTACAGTTTTGCAGGTACAGTAACTCAACTTTGCTCAATAATTTGAATGGGTTAATGGCATAATTTGGGTTGGTGTTCTTCATGAAAGTTTTAGATCTATATCTTATCTAATTTCTGGTAAAATTTCAGGTCAATTTGACCTGTCTAGCTCGAATTATGACCAAATGAACAGTTACTGTTCATTTGGTCAGTGGCAGCCTGCTCTCATTTCACTTTGGTCAATTGGTTCACCAAGTTTTAGTCAGTTTTTGGCCATGGTTCCTTAATGAAAATTGTGCTATTTTATGTCTATTTTCATCTCCAATTGGTGGCATATCAATTGGACTTGTAAAATTTCCGTTTTGGTCCTTCAAAGTTGGTTTGGTCATGCTGCCAGCAGCATGACCATTTGACCTACGAATTTAACTTTCATTCTCACAATTTCCACACATCTCTTTTGGTCATTATTGACCATTTTTCATCTCACAATAGACCAAAGTCATCATTTATGCATTTCTCCAAAATTTGGTTCACAAACCCTAACATTCAAACCCTAACTCATTCATCTCCTGCATTTAACTACATTTAATGGTTTTAATGCTAATCATTCAACTAAGTAAGGTTTCCTAACTCATTCAAACTCATTTAATTCATGCAATTCATACTCCCTTCAACCAGGCCAAAATTTCAGAAATGGTCTTTCCCCCATATTTGTTTCATTTAATCAAGTTCCAAGCCCACTTTCACAACTAATTATGCATTTAAAGAAGTAAAATGGTAAGTTAGCACACTAACCTCAACTTAAACACCAATTCTTCAATTCCTCTCCTCCTTTCTTCTTTCTTTCTTGTTCTTAAGTTGAGATTGCAAAGTCTAGTGAAGTTTTTAGGGGGGGTTATGTTGATTAAGTGGAGAAAATCAAGCTTAATTGTAAGCTTAAATGGAAGAATTCCATGGAGATGAGAGGGAGAAGGTGGGGCGGCAAACCAAGGGAAGAAGAAGACACTTTTTTAATTTTTTTTTTTGTTTTATTTTCTTTAGTCTTATCCCCTTTTAGAAGACCAAAAATCCCATTTAGTAAATAATTTAATTAATCGTTTATGACATCATGCATGATGTCATCACTTTTGACTTTTCCATCTTCTTTCTTTTTTTTTCTATTTATTTTTTTCTATTAGTTCTTTAATTTAATTCTCGATTCCAAAATTTTCTTTTCTCTAATTTTATTTGACAGTTAGGTCAGGAGTCAGCTCTCGGGGTCAATTGACCAAATTGCCCCTCGCCGGTTCAACCCGGTTTGTAAATAATTCCATATTTCTTTCGACTCCCTGACCTAATTATTTGACTGGCTTAACAGTTCTTTTTCGTGATTTTCTCTTTTCCACTGTGTTCATAAGGGTCCTAAGGACTGCGGCATCACTTTTTACGGTTCGAAATTTGAGTTTAAAACGACTTCGCAGTCGTTCTTGAGGAGGTCACTCATCACTGTGACTCTCGGCTCGTTTAACCTCTTATGTTATGTTTTTCTTATTTATAGTTAACTAATTAAACATTACTAATTATTTGTGTTTATGGCTTCTCAAGTTGTCTTAAGTGTGGCCCTAATCCCATTAATTGTCCGGACCGACACCGATCACCGGAACAGTGAAATATACCAGGCTATACCAATAGGGGTGTTACAATTCTCTCCCCCTTAAATAAATTTCGTCTCGAAATTTTACCTGGTGTCAATCTCTGAACAGTTGTGGGTGTTGTCTCCTCATGTCCTCCTCTCGTTCCCAAGTAGCTTCTTGGCCTGAATGATGGTTCTACAGCACTTTTGCCAATGGTATCTGCTTGTTCCGTAGCTGCTTCACCTTATAAGCCAGAATCTTTATGGGTTCTTCATTATATGTGAAGTTTGGATTCACTTCTATCTCTTCTACTGGTAATACATGAGGTGGGTCTGATCGATACCTCCTCAACATAGACACATGGAAGACATTATGTATCTTTTCCAACTCTGGAGGTAGTGCCAAACGATATGCCAAAGGACCCACTCTTTCCAATACCTCATATGGCCCAATGAAACGAGGACTTATTTTCCCCTTTCTGCCGAATCTCATAATCCTCTTCCAAGGAGAAACCTTGAGAAAAACTTTCTCACCCACTGCATACTCAATATCCCTTCTTTTCAAATCAACATAGGACTTTTGTGATTCGATGCGCTTTAAGTCGACCCCTGATCACCCTGATTTTCTCTTCAGTCTGTTGAACAATTTCGGGTCCAATCATTTTTCTTTCACCCACGTCATCCCAACACAACGGGGTTCTACATTTTTTGCCATACAAAGCTTCATATGGAGGCATCCCAATGCTTGATTGATAGCTGTTGTTATAAGCAAACTTAATCAAAGGCAAGTGTGTATCCCAACTACCCTCAAACTCAATCACACAAGCCCGAAGCATATCCTCCAAGATCTGAATTACCCTCTCGGGTGGCCATGCATGCGTGGGTGGAATGCGATCGAAGTTCAATCTAGTTCCTAGGGCTCTCAAGACTACCCGAATCTAGAAGTGAACCTAGGATCTCTGTCGTCGATAGAATCGGCACTTCATGCAGTCTCACAATCTCATCGATGTACAATCTGGCCAATCTGTCCAAATTGTAGTCCATTTGGACTGGCAGAAAATGAGCAGACTTAGTCAGTCTGTCGACAATGACCCACACTGCATCATGACTCTTATGTGTCCTCGAAAGTCCCATTACAAAATCCATCGTTATCCTTTCCCATTTCCATTCTGGCACTGGTAGTGGGTGTAACAATCCAGTGGGTACTTGATGCTCTGCCTTTACTTGCTGACAAGTTAGGCATTTGGACACAAATTCTACCACGTCTCTCTTCATACCCATCCACCAGTAATGCTCCTTTAGCCCTCTATACATTTTTGTACCACCAGGGTGCATAGCAAAAGGAGACTCATGTGCTTCCTTCAAAATGATCTACCTCAAATTAACATCATTAGGAACACACATTCTGCCTTGGTGTAGCAGTAAACCATCATCTCTGATTGAGAACTCTGGTTTCTTACCCTGCTGGACTTCTTCCATCAGCTTCTGATACTTCTTATCATTCTGGGTAGCCATTCTAATCTGATCAATCAACACTGGCTGTACATGCCATGCAACTGCCATCTGCTCCTCATCATTAATCTCTAAACTGGCATGTAATGATCTCAACTCATGTATCAAAGACAAAGGAGTAACTTATAGACTTGCCATAGTCTTGCGACTTAGGGCGTCAGCCACAACATTAGCTTTCCCTGGCTGATAGTCTATCAGACAATCATAGTCTTTTATCAACTCTAACCATCTCCTCTGTCTCAAATTCAACTCTTTCTGGGTGCCCAAATACTTCAAACTCTTATGATCTGTGTAGATGTAGCACTTCTTCCCATACAAATAATGTCTCCAGTCTTAAGAGCAAACACAATTGCTGCAAGCTCCAAATCATGTGTTGGATAGTTCCTCTCATGCGATTTTAGCTGGCGTGATGCATAGGCAATAACATTTCGACCTTGCATCAATACACAGCCTAACCCATTATGAGAAGCGTCACTATAAATGGTGTATTCTTTACCCGGTGTAGGTAAAGTCAGGACTAGAGCTTCAGTCAAACATCTCTTCAATTCATCAAAACTTTGCTGGCATTTGTCCGTCCACTGAAATTTCACATCCTTTCTAAGCAGCTTGGTCAATGGAGATGCCAACATGGAGAATCCCTTCACAAATCGACGGTAGTATCCAGCTAAACCCAGAAAACTGCAAATCTCTGTGACATTTCTGGGTGGCTTCCAATTAAGGACAGCTTTAATTTTGCTAGGATCTACCTTAATACCCTCTGCTGATACTATGTGCCCCAAAAAGGATATCTCCTTCAGCCAAAATTCACATTTCGACAATTTGGCATATAGCTGTTTCTCCCTCAAAGTCTGCAGTACAATCCGCAGATGTCTATCATGCTCTTCTGCATTCCTCGAATAGACCAATATATCATCAATAAATACCACAACAAACTAGTCGAGGTATGGTCTGAAGATAGTGTTCATCAGATCCATGAAAGCAGCCGGAGCATTAGTTAACCCGAATGGCATGACCAAGAACTCATAATGGCCATAGTGGGTCCTGAAGGCAGTTTTAGGTATACTCTGCTCTTGTACTTTCAACTGATAATAACCTGATCTCAGGTCAATTTTGGAGAACACAGCCGCACCCCTCAACTGATCAAACAAATAATCAATACGGGGCAACGGGTATCTGTTCTTTATTGTCACCTTATTCAACTACCGATAATCAATGCATAACCGGAGAGTGCCATCTTTCTTCTTTACAAAAAACACTGGCGCTACCCAAGGTGACACACTAAGGCGGATGAAGCCCTTGTCAAGCAACTCTCGCAACTGCACTTTCAATTCTTTTAGTTCTGCTGGTGCCATTCTGTATGGCGTTATGGAGATTGGGTCCACAGCAGGCATAACATCAATTTCAAACTGCACTTCTCTTTCTAGAGGTAATCCTGGCAATTCATCAGGAAACACATTCGGAAAGTTACATACAGTAGGAATGTCCTTCAGTGCTGGACTCCCCACTTGGGTGTCTATCACATGTGCCAAGTATGCCTCACACCCTTTCCTAATCATTTTTCTGGCCAGTGCAGCTGAAATGATGTTTGAAGGCAATAACTGCCTCTCCCCATGTATTACTACATCACCATACTGAGGAAGACCAAAAGTGACTGTCTTCAGTCTACAGTCAATCGTGGCGTGATGCCTGGCTAACCAATCCATGCCCAAGATAATGTCATAATCTCTAAAGGGCATTTCAATCAAGTCTGATAGGAAAATATGTCCTTGGATCACCAAAGGACAGTCTCGATGTAGCCTATTTACCCTGACCTCCTGGCCTAATGGACTAGTTACTAACACATCATAGTCCATTGGTACACACTGAGTAGCAGTAGAGCACATCACACTAGCACTAACATACGAATGTGTGGAGCCAGGATCAAATAACACATGCACGTCTTGGTCAAGGATGGAGAAATTACCAGCTACTACGTCTGATGTTTCAGCTTCCTCCCTCTGACGCATAGTATACACTCTGACTAGGGCGCTACTGGATACTAGCTGGTTAACAGTGCTCTGACTTCCAGGAGTGTTACCAGGGCCCCTACCTCTGCCTCTATCTCTAGCAGCTGACTGTGACCCTCTAGGTGCAGAGACTTGGGCTGATCCTTCCGAGATAGCAAAAGATCCAGAGCAGCGCGGACTAGTGCAATCCTTAGCGAAATGTCCGCTCCCTCTATAATTAAAACATGCACCGGTGGCCTTGAAACAAACCCCACCATGAGTTCTACCACAAGTTTCACACAGTCGTACTGATAGAGATCCTCGAGAAGCTTGTTGGGTCGGCTGACCAGACCGAGGTGGTCTTTGGCCAGAAAATTTGCCTCTGCCTCTACGGGAGCTGGATCCCCCAAATTGTTTCCTCTTGCCAGAACCACTTTCAGATGCTTGTCCAGTAGTCTTTTCAGCTTTCTCTTTCTCTTGTGAACCCTTCTTCACTGCCCCTTCGGATTCTATCCTTTCTAATTCCAAGGCTTGTGAGATCAATTCAGCAAAATTCTGATGTCTGAAACCCACAACTTGCATTCTCAGACTCTGCCTTAGCCCGGACTCAAACCTCTTGCATCTGTCTCTGGGGGTGGAGACTAAGCTTCCAGCATAGTGGCTTAGCCTTGAGAAATCTCTCTCATATTCTCTGATTCGGTTCCCTTCTTTCAAACTCAAGAATTCTTGCAACTTCATGTCCACATATGCATCGGGAACCCATTTCTGTCGGAACTCCCTCAAAAAGTCTGTCCATGTCAGCACAGGTGGCTCAACCAGGCTGTGGGGGATGGTCTTCCACCATTCAAACGCATCCCCTTGCAACAAGGAAACAGAATACTCAAACTTCAGCTCTTCCGTACATTGCAGCTTTCTGAAAACTCGTTCCATTCTTTCCAACCACTGTTCTGCTTCCAGTGGATCCACAGTGCCTTTAAACTCAGTGGCCCCAAATTTCATCAATTTTTCATACTGCCGAGCTGAGGGCTGTGGTTGTGCTACAGGTACTGGCATTTGAACTTGGGGTGGCACATTACCCGTCATTTGCTGGAAGAACGCCGCCATCTGCTGTACAAATTGAGCAGGAAACTGCGGTGCTGGAGCAGGAGCTGGAGTGACTGACCCACTCACGTTCTGGAGTGCTGGGGCTTCCACTTGAACCTCAGCCTCAACAGATTGTTCTTCGGAATGATCTCCTCCTTCCATTCCGTTTTCTCAAAATTTCTACTTCCTGTGATCAAACACAAGGAGGTTGACCTCCGTTAGTACATATTCATGATGTAAATATGTCATATGTATCAATTAAAGACACTTGAGCAGTTGTACTTATCAATAAAATGTTCATACACATAGTCAAAATTTATTGAAAAACCATGCTCTGATACCACTAAAACATGTCACACCTTACCCCTCCGTAAGGCATAACATGATCCCGTAGAATACTTAATGAACTATCGAACTTCACCTACCGATAACTCATTAAGTACCCTACAAGGGATTTTAAAACGATTTTCTTACATTTTGGAAGTGGTGAGTATTTTAGTGAGAATTAAAAACCATTTATTCAAAGCTTAAATATTAGTAAAAATTTTTTCCATTTTAAATTTTGCCGCAAATTTTATAAAAATTTTGACAGAGTTCCGTTTGAAAACTGGAGAAAACAGTTCTTCAAATACCTAAAAAAAGGCACTTCCAAAAATATTTCACAACTCCCAACCTTCAATAATTCAATCAACTCAGTTCAACACACTTCAAAATAATTTCACAATACAATTCAAGATTTCTCGTCTCAAAATATTTAATATTTCCATTCACAAAGCATAAAGCAGGAAATTTATATGTACAAATATTAAATTTACAGAAGAAAATCCAAAATAATATTATTACAATTTATTTACAACTGCTCAACTTACATTGATACATAAAACATTTCTATATTTACATCAAAATTATCTATAAGGGTATAAAATAATACCCGTACAAAATAGTCAGAGTAGTCCTCGATTTAACAGCAGCTCACTATGCTGCTTTCTCCTCGCTCTTATCTGCGACAGTAAAATAAGCTATCGCTGAGTATAAAAATACTCAGTGGTGCACAATAAAAATTTAAAATATAATAAATAAATCATTCATTGTCAAACACAATTTAAATATTTCTCAATCACATTTCACAAATATCAAAGTTCATAATAACATCATTTTGTCAAATAATATATTAAACACAGTTTAGTCAAACAATTTCATAAACACAGTGTTGCCAAAGTCATACACAACTTAAGCCATGACACAAAATTTCCGATCAATGCCGCGTTGTACACCACGACAAAGCAATCTCAACCCCATTAATCAAAATCAATGAGGGAGGTGGCTAGCTAGCTAATGAGTACTCATCCGATCTACAACCTCAACTGGCAAGCCAGAGAGGGAGGAAAATAAATGATCTCAACCCCATGAATGGAGGAGGAATAATGTGGTACTGTCATGCTAAGTGTGAACATAAAATCCATTCAAAACAATTTATGTAAACAATTTATGAGAAATCTAATCACTTTCCAAAGTCACATTTACGATTATAAAATGGCAACACAATACATAATTAATCAAAGAAGTCAAATTTTTGAGATTAAAATATTTAAACAATTATTATTGTGCACAAACCTGACTGGAGTCGCCTTGAAGCCTTGACTCAGTCTCTTTGAGTTTCTAAGTCTTTTTCAGCTGAAACATACAGTTTTACAGTGTTTCAGTACCATAACTTAGCATAAATCCAAAAATAAATTTCACTTCATTTTCACCTAGCTTTAATGTACTAATTTCGACGTTCTCGAAGTTTTTGTGTTTCGGGTTACTATTCATTGCACAATTCAAGTCAAATTGTTGACTTTTTATGGCTTAACAGGTATGGGAACTCCAACTTCACCCACATACCACATTTTGGTCACCAAACTTGTTGGTTTTGGTCATTTTCTCAAAACTTAAGTCATTTTGGCCAAATTGTCAAATTTTAGTTTTGGTGCTCTTAGTTGCACTATTCCATTGATCAATCTACTGTTAGAATTTGGCAAACTTTCCTTCATAGAAAATGTTCCTTATTGTTTTAAGTTTATTCTCATTTTTGGATCACCTCAATCGAAGTTTTGTAGCTCAAGTTATAGCCAAAATACAATTACTGTTCACGTGCATTGTTTATGCTGCAATTTTGGTTGTGGCAGGTTTTTTATCCAACTTTGTTCAGTAATTTGATCAAGTTAAGTTCATAATTTGGTCTAACTTTCTTCATATGAAATGTTCTACTATGTCTTAGGTTTCCATCGGTTTAAGAATCACCTAAATCAGAGTTTTCTAGAGAGAGTTATAGCCATTCAAACATTACTGCTCAAATGGCAATCCTGCAGTTTTGCAGGTACAGTAACTCAACTTTGCTCAATAATTTGAATGGGTTAATGGCATAATTTGGGTTAGTGTCCTTCATGAAAGTTTTAGATCTATATCTTATCTAATTTCTGGTAAAATTTCAGGTCAATTTGACCTGTCTAGCTCGAATTATGACCAAATGAACAGTTACTGTTCATTTGGTCAGTTTGGTGCAGTGGCAGCCTGCTCTCATTTCACTTTGGTCAATTGGTTCACCAAGTTTTAGTCAGTTTTTGGCCATGGTTCCTTAATGAAAATTGTGCTATTTTATGTCTATTTTCATCTCCAATTGGTGGCATATCAATTGGACTTGTAAAATTTCCATTTTGGTCCTTCAAAGTTGGTTTGGTCATGCTGCTAGCAGCATGACCATTTGACCTACGAATTTAACTTTCATTCTCACAATTTCCACACATCTCTTTTGGTCATTATTGACCATTTTTCATCTCACAATAGACCAAAGTCATCATTTATGCATTTCTCCAAAATTTGGTTCACAAACCCTAACATTCAAACCCTAACTCATTCATCTCATGCATTTAACTACATTTAATGGTTTTAATGCTAATCATTCAACTAAGTAAGGTTTCCTAACTCATTCAAACTCATTTAATTCATGCAATTCATACTCCCTTCAACCAGGCCAAAATTTCAGAAATGGTCTTTCCCCCATATTTGTTTCATTTAATCAAGTTCCAAGCCCACTTTCACAACTAATTATGCATTTAAAGAAGTAAAATGGTAAGTTAGCACACTAACCTCAGCTTAAACACCAATTCTTCAATTCCTCTCCTCCTTTCTTCTTTCTTTCTTGTTCTTAAGTTGAGATTGCAAAGTCTAGTGAAGTTTTTAGGGGGGGTTATGTTGATTAAGTGGAGAAAATCAAGCTTAATTGTAAGCTTAAATGGAAGAATTCCATGGAGATGAGAGGGAGAAGGTGGGGCGGCAAACCAAGGGAAGAAGAAGACACTTTTTAAATTTTTTTTTTTGTTTTATTTTCTTTAGTCTTATCCCCTTTTAGAAGACCAAAAATCCCATTTAGTAAATAATTTAATTAATCCTTTATGACATCATGCATGATGTCATCACCTTTGACTTTTCCATCTTCTTTCTTTTTTTTTCTATTTATTTTTTTCTATTAGTTCTTTAATTTAATTCTCGATTCTGAAATTTTCTTTTCTCCGATTTTATTTGACAGTTAGGTCAGGAGTCAGCTCTCGGGGTCAATTGACCAAATTGCCCCTCGCCGGTTCAACCCGGTTTGTAAATAATTCCATATTTCTTTCGACTCCCTGACCTAATTATTTGACTGGCTTAACAGTTCTTTTTCATGATTTTCTCTTTTCCACTGTGTTCATAAGGGTCTTAAGGACTGCGGCGTCACTTTTTACTGTTCAAAATTTGAGTTTAAAATGACTTCGCAGTCGTTCCCGAGGAGGTCACTCATCGCTGTGACTCTCGGCTCTTTAACCTCTTATGTTCTGTTTTTCTTATTTATAGTTAACTAATTAAACATTACTAATTATTTGTGTTTATGGCTTCTCAAGTTGTCTTAAGTGTGGCCCTAATCCCATTAATTGTCCGGACCGACACCGATCACCGGAACAGTGAAATATACCAGGCTATACCAATAGGGGTGTTACAGCCTCGCCCAATTATTTCTCTGATAATGTGGTAGCGCCTTTCTATGTGTTTGGATTTTTGGTGAGACCTTGGTTCCTTAGCCTGTATGACTGCTCTATTGTTGTCACAGTGTAGTGGAACTGCTGATTCAATGGAAGGAACTACTATAAGTTTTTTCACAAACTTCTTTATCCAAATAGCTTCCTTTGCAGTATTTGATGCAGCAATATACTCAGCCTCAGTAGTGGAATCTGCAATCATGCTCTGTTTGGAACTCTTCCAACTAACTACACCTCCATTACAAATGAACACATATTCAAAGGTAGACTTTCTATCATCGATATTTGATTGGAAATCAGAATCAGTATAACCATCCAACTGCAAGTCTCCACCTCTATAGATCAAGAATAAATCCTTAGTTCTTCTCAAGTACTTAAGGATATTCTTGACAGCTATCCAGTGTTCCAAACCTGGATTGGATTGATACTTGCTAGTCAAACTAACAGCATATGCGATATCTGGCCTAGTACACAATATTGCATGCATTAAACTTCCAATAGTCGAAGCATATGGAATCCTGGCCATCTTATCTCTTTCTTCAGGTGTCTTTGGAGACATCTCTTTAGAAAGGTGGATACCATGTCTCACTGGTAATAATCCTCTCTTGGAATCAAGCATGTTAAACCTCTTTAACACCTTTTCCAAGTATAGACTTTGAGATAAACCAATTATTCTTTTCACTCTATCTCTATAGATGCGAATCTCAAGAATATAGGTTGCCTCCCCTAAGTCTTTCATGGAGAATGTATTTGACAACCATACCTTTACAGTTGTCAACATACTTGTGTCATTACCCATCAACAGTATGTCATCCACATATAAGACAAGGAAAGTGATAGCATTGTCACTAACCTTCTTATATACACATGGCTCATCCTCATTTTTGATAAAACCAAATGATTTAATGGCTTCATCAAAACGGATGTTCCAACTCCTCGAAGCTTGCTTCAACCCATAAATGGATCACTTTAGCTTGCATACCTTGGAACCATCTTGGGATTCAAAACTCCTAGGTTATTCCATAAAAATGTTTTCTTCAATGTATCCATTGAGAAAAGCTGTTTTGACATCCATTTGCCAAATCTCATAATCATAGTATGCAACTATTGCTAATAGAATTCTAATTGATTTAAGCATGGCAACAGGCGAGAAAGTCTCCTCATAGTCGATTCCTTGCCTTTGGCAAAACCCTTTCGCTACTAGCCTTGCCTTATAGGTCTCTACCTTTCCATCAGAACCAATTTTCTTCTTGAAAACCCATTTGTTCCTTATAGGTATAATACCTTCAGGTGGGTCAACAAGATCCCAAACTTGATTCTTATACATGGAATCAATTTCGGATTTTATAGCATCAATCCATTTTGAAGAGTTTATATCTGATATAGCTTCTTCATAGGTAAGTGTATCATCTCCATGATCTACTTCTTCATGAGTAAAAAACTCTTGTTCTTCTTCATGAAGGAAACCATATCTCACTGGTGGGTGAGATACCCTGGTTGTTCTACGAGGAATAGCTGTAGATGTTTCATCAATGGGTGTAGGTTGACTAGATGGATCTATATCCATCTTATCTGTTGGTTGGTCAAAATTCTCCAATTAAAACTCTATTTGCCTTCCTTTGCCTCCTTCTTGAACAAACTATTGTTCAAGAAATGTAGCATCTCTACTCACCACAACCTTTTGTGATGTAGGCAAATAAAAATAATATCCAAAACTATCTTTTGGATATCCAACAAATTGACCCTTTTCTGATCTAGTTTCCAATTTATCAGTGTTCAGCTTTTTGATATAAGCTGGACAACCCCAAATCTTAACATGCTTAAGACTTGGTTTTCTTCCATGCCATATCTCATAAGGTATAGAAGAAATAGATTTTGATGGAATCCTATTCATAATATACAAAGCTGATTCTAATGCAAATCCCCAAAAGGAGATTGGCATATCAGTATAGCTCATCATACTATGTACCATA
This sequence comes from Hevea brasiliensis, assembly GCF_030052815.1. Lineage (NCBI taxonomy): Eukaryota > Viridiplantae > Streptophyta > Magnoliopsida > Malpighiales > Euphorbiaceae > Hevea > Hevea brasiliensis. The sequence goes on along the minus strand of NC_079497.1, from coordinate 4,707,793 downwards.
TCCAATAGGGTATAATTTCTCCTTTCAGATACACCATTCAGCTGTGGCATTCTTGGAGGAGTCAGCTGGGAAACAATGCTGTGCTCTCTCAAGTATTCATCAAATTCAGTACTCAAATATTCACCTCCACGATATGAACGAACAGCTTTAATACTCTTTCCTATTTGATTTTCTACTTCAGATTTAAATTCTTTGAACTTTTCAAAGGATTCATGTTTGTATTTCATCAAATACAAATACCCAAACCTTGATTTATCATCAGTAAAGGTAATAAAGTAATCAAAACCGCCTCTAGCTATTTCCTTAAATGGACCACATACATCACTATGTATTAGCTCCAAAATATTTTTAGCCCTTAGCCCTTGTCTAACAAAGAGTGATCTAGTCATTTTGCCCTGAAGGCAAGATTCACAAGTTGGAGTAGGCTCAGAGCCCAATGAGGATAGAATCCCCATTTTCTCCAGTTTTGCAATCCTATCTTCTGCAACATGACATAACCTTAAGTGCCAAATATATTTTGAACTTGAGTTGGTTTTCACCATGGCATTGCATTCATTTGGATCACTTGCATTCATTTTGTGTTTGTCATTATTATCTAAATAATAAAGACCTTCATTCATATAACCCGAACCAATATATTTATTTCCAAAATAAATATTGCAAACATCATCTGTGAATTGAAATTCATAGCTATTTCTAGTCAAACTAGATATAGAAATGATGTTCTTAAAAGCATCAGGTACATATAAAATATTATCCAAACACAAAACATGTCTCAACATGTAAAAAGATTTAGATCCTATGGCTAAAGCTTCAACAGTTGAACCATTGCCAATCCGGACTCTAACATCTTGAGAACGCAAGCTGCTACTATTTGCTAATTCCTGCATATCATTAGAAATGTGAGAACTGGCACCAGTATCTAAAACCAAGCTGTAGATGAACTATGAGTATCATCAGAATCTAAATAACAAGATATAGACGTACCTTCCGAAGGTTTATCCTTCTTGTCCTTCAGAGAAGCAAGATACTCTGGGCAATTCCTTTTCCAGTGCCCATCTTTCTGGCAGTGGAAACACTTTCCTTTGCCTCCATTAGCTTTAGTCTTCCCTTTCTGTTTAGCTATTTTCTTAGAAGGACTAGGAATCTGAGGTTTCTTTTTCTTATTGCCCTTCTTCTTGTTGGACTTTCCAGCAGAAGAAGATGCAATCAAAGCTACCTCTTTTCCTTTATTGCCCGGCATATTCTTTTGGGCAATAACTAGCTTGTTGAGTAAACCAGCTAAGGTGCATTCCTGTTTAGTCATATGAAAATTTGTCACAAAATTCCCAAAAGACTCAGGAAGGGACTGAAGGATCAAATCCGTCTGTGGTTGGAAATCCATGTTGAAGTCAAGATGTTCCAACTGCTCAATCAGCCGAATCATCTTGTGGACATAATCCCCAACATTCTGTCCCTCAGACATCCTCATGTGGAACAGCTGCCTAGATATCTCATACCTAGCATTCCTACTGTACTCACCATACAACTCTTATAGGTGAAGGAGGATCTCACTTGCACTCTGCATGTTCTCATCCTGCTTCTGTAGCTCATTACTCATGGAAGCAAGCATGTAACACTTAGCTCTCATATCATGCACCTTCCACTTATCCAAAGTTTCATGTTCCTCTGGAATGGCCTCTGGAGGTAAGGGACCAGGAACATTTGAATCTAGAACATATGCTATATGTTCAAGGTTCAGGACAAGTTTCAAATTTCTTAGCCAATCAGAGAGATTAGGTCCTGTCAACCTATTACGATCAAGTATGCTTGCAAGGATATTGGATGGTGGTGGTTATTCTGTGCTCATTATTATCAGAAAATTAACTGCAGAAAATAACCAGATTAATTAGTAAATGTATCAAGTAATTAACCAAAATGATTATGGTCTTTTATTCAAATTGGTTCTCCCACTAACTTAGCGAATCCTACACTTTCAAAGTAGAAAACAGAAATACTAGTTGGATGGATTTCTAGTGGGTGATTGAATTCTTATAATTCTATTGATCATCCTCAGGTACATTCGTTATTGGAATTACAATAAACTATAAGTGAGCAACTCCTTGCCCATCACATCTCACCTAGCCCCTAATGCTCAAAATCTTAGGTACATCTATTATTGACTTATCTTGCATTAGTTAAGTTGATCCCATTGAGCCAGTAATTATGCAAATAATTTTAATGTCCTCAGGTACATCCAATATTGGCCACTAAACCATTTATATATTTACAACATCTCATGCTTAACAATTATTCATAAGAAAATCTCTTAAATTAATTGCATCTTATGCAACTATTTAAAATTTCTTAAAATTATTGCCCCAATGGAGGGCCCATGTTATAATTACTTTAATTACCCTAATGCTCAAAATCTTAGGTACATCTATTATTGACTTATCTTGCATTAGTTAAGTTGATCCCATTGAGCCAGTAATTATGCAAATAATTTTAATGTCCTCAGGTACATCCAATATTGGCCACTAAACCATTTATATATTTACAACATCTCATGCTTAACAATTATTCATAAGAAAATCTCTTAAATTAATTGCATCTTATGCAACTATTTAAAATTTCTTAAAATTATTGCCCCAATGGAGGGCCCATGTTATAATTACTTTAATTATAGCATTTCCAACTTAATCATTTGTTTGGAAGATTTTATGGTCATCCTAATTACTATTAAGGTCTCACTTTGTACATTATCCATTTAGCATGCATTTATCATGTAACACCCCCATTTGCATAGCCTGGTATATTTTACTGTTCCGGTGACCGGTGTCGGTCCAAACAATTAATAGGATTAGGGCCACACTTAAGACAACTTGAGAAGCCATAAACACAAATAATTAGTAATGTTTAATTAGTTAACTATAAATAAGAAAAATAGAACATAAGAGGTTAAACGAGCCGAGAGTCACAGCGATGAGTGACCTCCTCGGGAACGACTGCGAAGTCATTTTAAACTCAAATTTCGAATCGTAAAAAGTGACGTTGCGGTCCTTAGGACCCTTATAGACACAATGGAAAAGAGAAAATCACGAAAAAGAACTGTTAAGCCAGTCAAATAATTAGGTCAGGGAGCCGGAAGAAATATGGAATTATTTGCAAACCGGGATAAACCGACGAGGGGCAATTTGGTCAATTGACCCCGAGAGCTGACTCCTGACCTAACTGTCAAATAAAATCGGAGAAAAGAAAATTTCGGAATCGGGAATTAAATTAAAGAACTAATAGAAAAATAAAAAAAAAAGAAGAGAAAATGAAAAAGTTGAAAAGTTGATGACATCATCATGATGATGTAACTATGACCTCATAATTAATTTTAATTTAATTAACTAATTGACTAAGTCAAATTAAAGACTAAAAAGAAAATTGAAAAGCCAATTTTTTTACTTCTTCTTCTTCTTTTTTTCTCTCTTTCCCGTAGCTCTCTCCTCTCCCTCTCTTCTTATTTTGTTTCACCATTAAAACTTAGATTTAAGCTTCTTAAACTTTAGATTTCACCCCCTAATCCTTGAAAATAATTATAGAAACCATTAAATTGACCCTCAAGAAGAAGATTTGGAGCAAGAAATTAAAAGAATTTGAAGATTTGAGGAAGATTGAAAAAAAAGCTTCAATTAAGGTAAGTTTCCTCTTTTAATTTGAATTTGAATTGAATTTTTAGTATAAAATTGTGATTAAACAAGATTTTAATTGCATAAAAACATGAAAAATTTTCATGTAGAGGGACTAAACTGATTTTAGGCCAGCTTGGTTATGAGGATGATTTGCATGAATTGAATGGTTTGAAAGGGGTATATAAACTTTAGTTAGTTGAATGATTATGGTTAAAGGCATGGAATCAAGTAAATGCAAAAAAATTAGTAAGTTAGGGTTTGGAGGCTAGGGTTTGTGAACCAAATTTTGGAGAAATGCATAAATGATGACTTTGGTCTATTGTGAGATGGAAAATGGTCAATAATGACTAAAAGAGATGTGTGTGGAATTGTTGGATTGAAAACCAAATTCGTAGGCAGCATGACCAAATCCACTTTGAAGGACCAAAACGGAAATTTTACAAGTCCAATTGATATACCACCACTTGGGGATGAAAATAGACATAAAATAGCAGAATTTTCATTCAGGAACCATGGCCAAAAACTGATTAAAACTTGGTGAACCAATTGACCAAAGTGAAATGAGAGCAGGCTGCCACTGCACCAAACTGACCAAATGAACAGTAAATGTTCATTTGGTCATAATTCGAGCTAGACAGGTCAAATTGACCTGAAATTTTACCAGCAATTAGATAGGACATAGATCTAAAACTTTCATGAAGAACACCACCCCAAATTATGCCATTAACCCATTCAAATTATTGAGCAAAGTTGAGTTACTGTACCTGCGATTCTGCAGAATTCCATTTGAGCAGTAATGTTTGAAGGGCTATAACTCTCTCTAGGAAACTCGGATTTAGGTGATTCTTGAACCGATGGAAACCTAAGACATAGTAGAACATTTCATATGAAGAAAGTTAGACCAAATTATGAACTTAACTTGATCAAATTACTGAACAAATTTGGACCAAAAATCTCAATATGAACAGTGCACGTGAACAGTAATTGTATTTTGGCTATAACTTGAGCTACAAAACTCCGATTGGGGTGATCCAAAAATGAGAATATACTTAAGACAATAAGGAACATTTTCTATGAAGGAAGTTTTGCCAAATTCCAACAGTAGATTGACCAATGGAACAGTGCAACTTCGGAGCACCAAAACCGAAAATTGGCAATTTTGCCAAAATGACTTAAGCTTTGAGAAAATGACCAAAACCAATAAGTTTAATGACCAAAATGTGGTATGTGGGTGAAGTTGGAGTTCCCATACCTATTAAGCCTTAGAAAGTCAATTATTTGACTTGAATAGTGCAGTGAATAGTAATCAGAAACACAAAATTTAAAGAACGTCGAATTTAGCACGTTAGAGCTAGGTAATTGTGAAGCTAAATTTATTTTGGATTTATGTTAAGTTCTAGTACTGAAACATTGTAAAATTGTGTGTTTCAGTTAAAAAGAATATTGGGAAGGAACCCGAGGAATCGAGTCGAGGCTAAGGGACGACTCGTTTGAGGTTTGTGCACAACTAACACTTTTGTTATTTTTCAATTCCAAATTGATTTGAAATAAATTATTATATGATTCATGATTTTTGTTGTGTTGAGAATTTTAACTTATTGAATGAAATTGTATAATTTGATTATAAATTTTCTTATGCATTTACGGATTTATTGCATTGCTTTGATGATTGTAAATATTAAGTTTGATGTGTTGCCAACCTTGAACATGAATTTATGATGATTAAATATGCTGATGATTTGTAAATACTTTGTAAATAGAAATTGTTTTGAATATGATTTGAAACCACAGTTGACATGACAAAATATGTTGTGAATTCTCATTAGCTTGTCTAGTGAGATAACTCCTCCATTTGATGGGGCGAGTTTCTTCCTCTCTGGCTTGCCAGTTGGGGAATGATGTGAATGAGTACTCATATATACTAGCTAGTCTTTGTTTCTCCCTTTTAGCCTCGGTTATTGGGAGAATGTGAAATATTGTGGTGTACAACACGACATCTATGTGAATTTTGGGTCATGGGTTCGACTGTGTGTATTGTTGGCAACGCCCTTTAAACTATGCATGATTTGATAAAATTGTGATTGAAATAAATAATTTGTCAGTGATTCAAAAATTTTTGTATTGTTTCGAAATTTCAAAGAAATGTAAATAAATAGTTACTATTTAATCAAAATGTTATTCGAATGAATAATTTGCATGAATGAAAATGTTGATTTCCGAAGGTCACGGATTTTGAAGAATTTAGAAATTTTAAAATTCTATTTGTTATGAATTGTCAAGCATAAATTGTATTAAGTTTTAAATTATTAGTTTGTGCACCATTGAGTTTACCACTCAACGATAGCTTTGTATGCTGTCGCAGATATAGAGACTAGAGGAGCAGCAGATTGAGCTGCTGAGGACAGGGGAGTTACCTGCTAGAAGTTATCGGGTATAATTTATACCTCGATCAGAATATTCATTTTGATGTATGTATTGCACGTAATTGTATGGACATGTAAAATCGGTCTTGAGCAGCTTGTACAAAGTTTGTATAAAGTTGTAATAAATTTTAGTTTGGATTTTCTTAATGTAAATTTTGTAATGATGTATCTAAATTGTTTTGTTTCTAATGAAATATGAATGATATTGATTGACAGTATTTTGAGAATTATTGAACTTGTGAGTTTGAGAAATTGATTGAGATTGAGTATGAAATTAAAGTAGTTGTTGAGAAAATTTTTTAAAAGTGCTTTTTACAGGTATTTGAAGAACTGGTTTCTCAAAATACAGACAAAACTCTGTCAAAATTTTTATAAAATTTACGGTGAAATAAAATGGGCCAAAATTTCCAACTAGCTTTCCACTTAATTACATGTTTTAAATACCTATTAGAAAATGCTCACCACTTGTCAAAAATAAGAAAATTGTTTTAAAATCCCTTGTAGGGTACTTAATGAGTTATCGGTAGGTGAAGTTCGGTAGTTCATTAGGTATTCTACGGGATCATGTTATACCTTACAGAGGGGTAAGGTGTGACATATCATATAATTGCATACATTCTCATACATCTCATGCATTCATGGATAAGCAGTAAATATGGTATGATCATGGACTTTCTAAGGGATTCAATTCTGAGCCACTAAGAATTGAATTAGGGCATTCCTAGGTGCATTTCATTCATTCATTTTACAAGAGTTGCTAAAGGAGTACATAATCAACACTTGATATTGAATTCCTCCCACTGGTTCCACCAATGCTCTTGACCTCTTTAAACTTTTTGCAATCCAATATTACATAGTAATCCTTGGCATACCAAGGCGAATTTACAAGAACTTAAAAAAATGAAATTACAACCCAAAAATTATTACAAACTTAATAATACATGCCCAAAATAAATTAAAATAAATTAATTAATTTACAATCCCAAAGAAATATAAAAGAAATAAATCTAATCACATTGGTCTTTTATAGTCCATGATCATCCATCATGCATATCACTATTTAACAATTAAATAAAACATACATACTTAAATTAAATTGAATATCTCATATTCAACTTAAAAATCCAAATTTGAATATGATTCAAATAAATTTAAAAATTCAGATTTGAATCTCATTCAAACAAATTTAAAAATTCAGATTTGAATCACATTCAAACAATTTTTAAAAAATTAGATTTGAATCACATTCAAACAATTTTAAAAAATTCATATTTGAATATTATTCAAACAACTTTAAAAATCAGATTTAAATATGATTCAAACAACTTTAAAAATTCAGATTTGAATCACATTCAAACAACTTTTAAAATTCTGATTTGAATCAAATTTTAATTGTGTGATTGAAATTCTAATTAAACAATTTAATTAGACATAGGATGAGCTTTTATATCATACAACAATTGCAAATTAAAAAGCCAAACCTTGAACCACCCATGAAGCCACAAACCTTACGCAACATGAAGGTGTTCTCTTGCATGCCGCCACACATCCATTGCAACCAGCAATGGATAAATCATCTCATGATCAAAACACACAATTAAATCATATAATCAAAAATCTAAATTGCAAATAAAGTGGCTCTGATACCAATTAAAGGAATGGAAGCATGAAAAAATCAAGTTTATACCATTGAATTCAAAAATTTTCACCTAGGGTTACATGCATTATGCAAGATTTATTTTTATCTATTTGATTTCAATGATAAACAACATATTAAAACTCTTTTAATATGTTTTGGATCTGTATTTGCCATTTAAGATTTTAAAATTAATCAGATTAATTTTAGAACCCTAGATTAAATCAAGAACAAACACACTAACCTCTTGATGCACTGCAGTGTATTTGCGCCTTCGAGATGCGTCTTCAGGACACCAAATGTTGTCCCTCTAGCTTGTCCACACCAAGAACACCTATGGCAGCCCTTGAACAGCTTCTAAAGCTTTTTCTATTATTTAGAAAATCAAGTTCTGCCTTTTAAGAGATTAAAGATGTAAACAGGACACTAGAAATAATTTCTAGTATTTTTAATTTAAGAGATTATTTGTTAATCTCTTGGAAAGATGAGAGAAGAAGATGAAGAAGAGAAAAACCTTCTTGGGTGGCAGCACCAAAGAAAGAGCTGCTGGTTGTGTTATTATTTTTTTTTTTCATAACAACACTTATATAGCTAGTCAACACATCAAACCCTTGTCACATGTCACCCTCTAATTGGTTCTAGGTTTAATTGACCAATCACATTGTGTTAAGTGTCAAACCTATATTTAATCTTAATTTTAATCATCTTACATGATTAAAAGACATTTGGCAAGCTTATGTGTAATGTCATGTGTCACCATCTCATGGTGCCACATGTCACCCTGTGAAAAGATCAAAATGCCCCTGTGTCTTAATTTTGAGTTCTCAACACAAAATAATTATTTCTCTTCTTCTAATCAATTTATATCAAATATAAATAAATTAATTAATCTTTATTAATTAATTTTTCATTAATTAAATTCATATTTAAACACTTTAAATATAAATTTAACTTATACTATACATCCAATAATCTAGATTTGATTTCAAGTCATGCTAGGGACTTTGCAATCTAATTGCAAACCAAACCTATTTAATTAATCAATTAAACTTTTTAATTAATTAATTAAATCATATTTAATTAGGTGATAACTTGTGTATGTATGTGACTTACTAGGCTCATCACTAATTGGCAATGAGACATGATATCAACTCTTAATATCATCAGAACTCTTTCTTACCATAAATGATTTCTCTAAATCATTTTATGCACCTCATAGACCATAGTTAACACCTAGCATAACATGTCATGGCCACCCAATCGGTAATAAGGTTTACCTCAAATGAACCTATAATCATATGTTACCATGCACTAGAATCTCTCTGTTACAAAATCCCAACTCAAGCTGGAGTAATGGTTTATGTCAAACTCCATTTGCTATGAATATTATGTTCTCTCTTAATTCCAGTTCTTGATTAAAAGATTTTCTCATCAGAAACTCTTTCTGAATAAATCTATCTGTCCTGGCCAGGAACTTGAAACATCAAGAACAATTAAATGAACATAGGATTTTATCTCTATTTACTTAGAGAAACAGATTCCATCTTGATTAACACCTACCTCCATATATAACTAGTAGGAGCCAACACATACCCATATACCCATACATAGTACAAGTATGAAAGCAGTATTAAACTCAAACCACCTATATACAAGATAACTGTGCTATCTCAGGTCTAAAGATTATATGCACTAATATGATTTATGACAAAACATTGACAAGAGTAAACTCCATGTGCTTGTCATAAGTGTCATTGGTTCGGCCTACTTATCATGTATAAGTGCCTATCATATTTGTTATATGGCATGAGACTCACCATTCCATCTTATTTATATCTCATATAAATAACTTGGGAACAAACATGAATACAATCTTTCTGGATAGGTCATATCCTTATTATGAAGAATCCTTGATTGTGAACCTATTTATGATACTTTGTACTAGAAATATTGTCACTCATATTCTTAACAACTTAAGAATATAATTTCTAATAAAATATCAATGGACCTTTTCTATTACACATAAATATATTATGTAAATGGAAAAGTGAAAACGCCTTTTATTAATAAAACATGTACAAGATACATACTAAATGATATGCTCTAGGGCATACTACTAACATGTTTACATCATTTAAATTCTGTTCTTGAAAGATGCATTGAGAAAATCTTGTTTTGAACTATGAGAAGTGTCATTTTATGGTGGAACATGGGATTGTTTTGGGTCATATTGTCTCTAATAGGGGTATTGAGGTGGATAAATCTAAAATTGATTTAATTGTGAACTTTCCCTACCCCACAACTGTGAGGGAAGTATGCTCTTTTCTTGGTCATGTAGGTTTCTATCGTAGGTTCATTAAGGATTTCTCTAAGATAGCATTGCCTTTGTCTAGACTCTTGCAAAAAGATGTTCCTTTTGAGTTCAGTGAAGAGTGCAAGGAGGCTTTCGATAAATTAAAATCTGCATTGACATCACCCCCTATCATCCAGGTTCCTGATTGGATAATACCATTTGAAATTATGTGTGACGCAAGTAATTATGCAGTGGGAGCAGTTTTGGGGCAGCATGTTAGGAAGCTCTTTCATGTGATTTATTATGCATCAAGAACACTAAATTCAGCTTAGCGCAATTATTCTATGACCGAAAAAGAGTTTTTGGCTATAGTTTTTGCTTTAGATAAATTTAGGTCATATTTGCTTGCTTCTAAAATAATTATCTTCTCTGATCATGCAGATCTCTTGGCAAAGAAGGAAGCAAAACCAAGATTGATTAGATGGATCCTTCTACTGCAAGAATTTGATCTTCAAATCAAGGATAAGAAAGGAGCTGAGAACCTTGTAGCAGATTATTTGAGAAGGTTAGTGACACAAGAAGATCCACTTCCTTTGCAGGAACTCTTTCCTGATGAGCAGTTGTTTAAATTGCAAGGTATGATCCCTTGGTATGCTGATTTAGTAAATTATTTGGTTACTAAGGTTGTGCCTTTTGATTTGAGTAGAACTAAGAAACAGAAATTGAAAAGTGAAGCCAAGTATTATGTGTGGGATGACCCGTATTTATAGAAATTTTGTTCAAATCAAATTATTAGGAGATGTGTTCCTGATAATGAGATTCAATATATTCTTGCATTCTGTCATGCCTATGCATGTGGAGGTCATTTTGGACCCAAGAGAATAGGTAGAAAAATATTAGATTGTGGTTTTTACTGGCCCACTATATTTCGTGATTCATAATTGATTTGCAAAAATTGTGAACAATGTCAAAGAACAGGAAACAGAAATTGAAAAGTGAAGCTAAGTATTATATGTGGGATGACCTGTATTTATAGAAATTTTGTTCAGATCAAATTATTAGGAGATGTGTTCCTGATAATGAGATTCAATATATTCTTGCATTCTGTCATGCCTATGCATGTGGAGGTCATTTTGGACCCAAGAGAATAGGTAGAAAAATATTAGATTGTGGTTTTTACTGGCCCACTATATTTCGTGATTCATATTTGATTTGCAAAAATTGTGAACAATGTCAAAGAACAGGAAATTTAACCCGTAAGAATGAGATGATTCAGAATCCAATACATGTTGGTGAGATTTTTGATGTGTGGGGTATTGATTTTATGGGTCCATTTCCTTCTTCTTTTGGCTTTGTTTATATAATACTTGCTGTTGATTATGTTTCGAAATGGGTGGAAGCCAAAGCCACCAGGATTGATGATTCTAAAGCTGTCGTAGGTTTTATCAAGTCAAACATTTTTAGCAAGTTTGGAGTTCCTAGAGCTATAATCAGTGACCGAGGCACACATTTTTGTAATAGAACTGTTGAGGCATTGTTGAGGAGATATGGTGTTCTTCATAAAGTATCTACAGCTTATCATCCTCAAACAAGTGGGCAACCAGAGGTGTCTAATAGAGAGATGAAGTTTATTTTGGAAAAAATAGTGAAGCCAAATAGAAAAGATTGGAGCCTTAGACTTGATGATGCATTGTGGGCTTATAGGACTGCTTATAAGACACCCATAGGTATGTCCCCCTTCAGATTGGTATTTGGTAAGTTGTGTCACCTTCCTATAGAGTTAGAACATAAAGCTTATTGGGCTGTTAGACAATGTAATTTGGATTGGGATACTGCTGGCATGGAAAGAAAATTACAATTGCAGGAATTAGAGGAAATTCGACTTGAGGCTTATGAGAACTCTAAGATCTATAAGAAAAAGACCAAGGCATTCCATGATAAACTAATTCTAAAGAAGCAGTTTGTGGTTGGACAAAAAGTTTTATTATACAACTCCAGACTGAAGCTGATGCCTGGTAAGTTGCGTTCTCATTGGATTGGATCCTTTGTTGTTACTAATGTATTTCCTTATGGTGCAGTTGAAATTCAAAGTTTAGGAACTAATAAGGTGTTCAAGGTCAACGGTCATAGACCCAAGCCATTTTATGAAGGGTTTCAGGAGCATACAGTGGAGGAACTCAAATTGAGTAACCCAATTTATGAGGATTAAGGAGATTTGCCATGTCGAGCTAACGATAATAAACAAAGGTGCTTCTTGGGAGGCAACCCATGGGTGGCTTGTTAGCCACAAACATATTTGTTTTCTTTCCCTTATCTTATTTTATTTTCTAGCATTTTTTTTTCCTTTTCTTTTGCATTTGGGCTTTACATTGGGGACAATGTAAGTTTTAAGTGTGGGGGAGGAGAAATTTGTTGCTTTAATAATAAAAAAAATGTTCTTATAAGCTTGATTCATGATTCTATATTAACTCTCGGAGAGAAGTGCTTTGTCCTTAAAATGAATTTTCTACCTTAGATTGAATTTTTAAAATTTTAGGAAAGGTAATAGTAACTTTAATGATGGATTTTCCCTCTTCTCCATACCATAGAGAAATTTTTTCATGCATAAATCATTTAGGCTTGATTTAATGGTGAAACGAATAGTTATGTATGCTTTAAACTAGTGTCATTCATATTTCAGAATTTTGTTTAATCTATCAGGGCACTTTATAATATGTAGATGCATAAATTGGGAGAAATAAAAGGTTGAACTTGAAAATTGCTCCGCTATAAACTAACCAGGGGTCTTCATGAACCCCACATCGATTCTCAGGCCAAAAGCTAGCTAGGATATGAGCAAGGTACTTTTCTGAAGGTGACGGTTAAAAGTAACTGTGACGAGAGAGAAGTTCCAATTTTGAAAAAAAAAAAAACCCATTTCTATCTCCCCTAAGATTTGCAAAGAGCTATAATTGTTGTGCCTTGATAAATTATTGATTTAAAATTTTATGAAACTCTAATTGTGTGAGCTTAATTGATTTCAAGCCTATTGTTTTATGTTAGAAAATTGTTGATATATTGGTATGGTGTTGATGGAATTTATTGTGATGGTTATTACCTTACTTGCTTCTTCTTTCAAACTTTTAATTTTTTGTTAGAGAATGTTGTGATAGGGTGAAGTTAAGGAACTTCTAAGTGGAGTTGATTGAGAATTTAAGTCATGCTTGAGGACAAGCATGGAATAAGTGTGGAGGAATTTGATAAGTGCATAATTTATTAATTTTACTTCCATTATATTTAGTACTTTTAATGTGTTTTTATGTTTAATTCAGTTGGTTAAGTATAGTTATCTATTAAGCATATGTTTAGAGAGTTGTTGAAATAATTGTGTTAAATGGAGAAATTGTTAGCATTAGCATTAATTTGGCTCTTGCTATATTTTTCAAGGTTTTGGTGAAGTCCCAGAACGTAGAAGTGTGGAAGGGAACTTAGAGAGGTCGAAGGATTGAGAAGCATGGTTGATATAAAGTACACAAGCTATGTAACTTGACCCGTGTAACTTTCTGCCAGAAGAAATCTAGAGAACCGAGGAAGAGACAAAGTACACGGGCTATGTAACTTGACCCATGTAAATCTTGGAGACCTGTGTAACTTTCTGTGCCCATGCGAAACAAGCCCATTCAGCTCCAGTAAGTTACACGGCCTTGGGCCGTGTAGTAATACATTGGCCGTGTATTCGTCTACAGTCAGTTTCCTAATTCCTCTCCAGTTACAGTTTTTGACAAAAATTCTAAAAACCTAACCCTAGACCATTTATTATAAATAGAAGAGATAGCAGCCGACTCAAGAGGGAGATTCAGACGCCTCTAAAAATCATTTCAGCGGCCTCTCCATTCATCTTTGAGAATTCTTCTTTAGTTTTTCTTTTATTTTTCTATAAGCCATGAGTGGCTAAGTTTTTCATTTAGTTCAAGGGATTTAAGTTCTTTTGCTTGATTTGTGAGATCAGGTTCTTAATTTAATTTATGTCTTTTTGAATATCTATTATTTTATGATTTATTTGTCTTTGATCTATTGAATGATTTGCTAAAAATGCCTATTAGTTAATTGCTTGATGAGATCAATTGCTAGTCCATCTTCATAATCTGTAATTATTGTGTAAGATTGAACATGAGTAGCAATTAGGTTTTATTGATTATGATCACAGTTTTTGATAATAACTTAAGGAAACAATAGGGTGAAATTAAATGATTTATGCTTCATAAATTGTTGTTCAGCTTAACTACTTCCTATTCTTAAAGCAGTTATTAATTTGATGAGGATTGCTTAATACCAATTCAGTTAATAATTAGAGTCAACAAGAGTGCTGGGCTCGAATTGATGAGTACAGGGAAATCAGGGGTTTACCTCGCTGTTTGATAAATCTACGTTAAGTATTCAATAAGAGATAATTTTATTACTTTTGTCTATGATCAAATCAATGCATTGGAATTTTGGACTAAAGTTTCCTTAATTTTGTCTATGAAAATTACCTTGGACTAAAGTTTGTTTAAATTGAGATTTTCATATTTAGTTCTTGAATTTCTAATTTCTTGTAATTTTGTGTTACAAAACCTCCCCAATCTTTGTCTATTCCATTTCCCATTACACAAGTGCACAAAAATCCAATAATTCAGTCTCTAGGATTCGACCTGGATTTACCATTTGCTACTGAAAATATTTTATAGTTGGTAATTTTAGTTAATTTAATTTCTGGTGGATTTGACACCCATCAGGGTGTCTTGTAAGCTGTCCTGTACGCACATAATGCATCATCTAGCCTCAATTACCAATCCTTCCTTGAATGATTAACAGTTTTTTTCCAGAATTCTCTTCAATTCCTTATTAGATACTTCAACTTGTCCACTAGTCTGAGGATGATAAGGTGTAGCTACCTTATGAGTAATCCCATATTTCTTCAAAAGATTTTCAAACTGTTTATTGTAGAAATGAGATCCACCATCACTGATTATAGCTCTTGGAGCTCCAAATCTAGTGAAAATAAACTTTTTAAAAAATTTCACTACTACCCTTGCATCATTTGTATGGGAAGTAATGGCCTCCACCCATTTAGACACATAATCCACACCTACCAAAATGTAATTATTCCCAAAAGATGATGGGAATGGTTGTAACGATCGGGAACCAGCCACTAGAGGAATTGTCCGCTTTGGCCATAAGCCTCACGGTTTTGTCCCATAGGTGGAATGGAGAACTTCCCAGGAGGTCACCCATCCTAGGATTTCTCTCAAACGAGCACGTTTAACCCTGGAGTTCTTCCAACTCTCCAAGCCATTCCACCAAAAGACGCCTCTAGTGATTAGTTCCCCCATCTTATATATCATTACTTTTGAGCCCAAGACCATCTCCGTGCTTTGCCGATGTGGGATTTGCCTAAGGGACCTTTCTCCCCCCCTTTCGGGACTCAGCGTCCTCGCTGAGGTTTGCCCCACCATCGCCCAAGAGGACACGCGAGTGGCTCTGATACCAATTGTAACAGCCCGATCCTTCTCCGGTCAGTATTGTCCGCTTTGGCCCATGGGCCTCACGGATTTGTCCCTTGGGAGGTTTCATTCCCAAAAGCGCGCTGACCAGGTGAGGAAGGCTCCCACATATATGGCCCAAATCTTTTCTTCCCGTTTTCGATGTGGGACACGAAGTTTCCACCCCAGTGCGTAGCTGGTTGAACAAGCACATCCCAACCCCATCCCTGGGTCGTGACAAGCCCACCAGCTTCCGCCTGGTGCATCCTCGCACCACACACCGTACTAGAGGGAGTCCAGCTCTGATACCAATTGTAACGATTGGGAACCAGCCACTAGAGGAATTGTCCGCTTTGGCCATAAGCCTCACGGTTTTGTCCCATAGGTGGAATGGAGAACTTCCCAGGAGGTCACCCATCCTAGGATTTCTCTCAAACGAGCACGTTTAACCCTGGAGTTCTTCCAACTCTCCAGGCCATTCTACCAAAAGACGCCTCTAGTGATTAGTTACCCCATCTTATATATCATTACTTTTGAGCCCAAGACCATCTCCGTGCTTTTCCGATGTGGGATTTGCCTAAGGGACCTTTTATATATCATTAAAGGTCCCTTAGGCAAATCCCACATCGGCAAAGCATGGAGATGGTCTTGGGCTTAAAAGTAATGATATATAAGATGGGGGAACTAATCACTAGAGGCGTCTTTTGGTGGAATGGCCTGGAGAGTTGGAAGAACTCCAGGGTTAAACGTGCTCGTTTGAGAGAAATCCTAGGATGGGTGACCTCCTGGGAAGTTCTCCATTCTACCTATGGGACAAAACCGTGAGGCTTATGGCCAAAGCGGACAATTCCTCTAGTGGCTGGTTCCCGATCGTTACAATCTTGTCACGACCCAGGGATGGGGTTGGGACGTGCTTGTTCAACCAGCTACGCACTGGGGTGGAAACTTCGTGTCCCACATCGGAAACGGGAAGAAAAGATTTGGGCCATATATGTGGGAGCCTTCCTCACCTGGTCAGCGCGCTTTTGGGAATGAAACCTCCCAAGGGACAAATCCGTGAGGCCCATGGGCCAAAGCGGACAATACTAACCGGAGAAGGATCGGGCTGTTACAATTGGTATCAGAGTCGCTCGCGTGTCCTATTGGGCGATGGTGGGGCAAACCTCAGCGAGGACGCTGAGTCCCGAAAGGGGGGGAGAAAGGTCCGTTAGGCAAATTCCACATCGGCAAAGCACAGAGATGGTCTTGGGCTCAAAAGTAATGATATATAAGATGGGGGAACTAATCACTAGAGGCGTCTTTTGGTGGAATGGCCTGGAGAGTTGGAAGAACTCCAGGGTTAAACGTGCTCGTTTGAGAGAAATCCTAGGATGGGTGACCTCCTGGGAGTTCTCCATTCCACCTATGGGACAAAACCGTGAGGCTTATGGCCAAAGCGGACAATTCCTCTAGTGGCTGGTTCCCGATCGTTACAATTTTATCGGATGGTCCAAATGACCTAAAATTTTACCCATGGAAAGTTTAGACATAGGGCTACACTTTTCATGAAGACCACTTAACCCAGTTTTGCCTTTAACAAATTCAAATTATTAGCACAAGTTGGGTCACTGAAACTGCCAACCCAGAAAATGACCAAATGAACAGTACGTGTTCATTTGGTCATAACTCTCTCTATAATGGTCCAAATGACTTAAAATTTTACCCATGGAAAGTTTAGACATAGGGCTACACTTTTCATGAGGACCACTTAACCCAGTTTTGCCTTTAACCAAATCAAATTGTTAGCAAAATTTGAGTCACTAAAATCACAACCTAAATTGTCCAAAATACTGTTCCTTTGGTATGCTTGACCAGTTTTGGCAAAAATGTCATAACTTGGTCTCCAAAGCTGAAAATTGAGTGAAACTAGTGCCAAAAGTTTTATAAGACATAGCACAACAATTTTTATGTTTTGACCAAGCTCTAGAAACCATTGCATCCTAGGGAAAATATTAGCCAAAGTTAGAAATTGAAATCTAGAAAATGTTAAGTTGAACCCAGAATGCCATTTGATACCTGTGTGTTCATTTGGCCATAACTCCCACTAGGAAATTCCATTTGAGATTTGCCAATATGATCTAGAAACATGATACTTTGGGATACAATATTGATTTAGACACCTTTGCCAAATTCTAAGTGTAAAGACCCTAAAAAGAGGGTCAAACATACTGGCCTGAAGTTGATTTTTGCCCTTATAGGACTGAGAGTCCAGGTTAATACATTGACCATAACTCACTATACCAAGCTTGAAAAATTATGAAATTGTACCTGGGAGTCCCTAAGACATAGAGGAACATATCTTGTGAAGGAACCTAAGTCTAAAAATGACAATAAAATGATCAAATGACTGGTCAAAGTTTATTGACTAGAAATTGTAAATTCTGGACAGCTTAGAGGCAAAGGGACCAGTTATGGTATTTTGACCATAACTTGAGTTCTATAAGTCCAAATTCAGTGATTCAAAAACTGAAATTCAAGTTTAAACATAGAGGAACAATTGTTATGAAGGAAGTGTGACTAAATAGACATCCTAACCTAGTCAAATTCCTAGATAAAGATAACACATTAACATGAACCTAAAGAAAGGTTCATGGGAAAAATGCTATATATGATAATTAAAATACTCATAAGGATAATTAAATATTAAAAATGATATGAATATGTAAATTGGGACTAATGTCCCATTAATATGAAATTAATGGTACCAATGAACAGTACTAGAAAATAGTAACAGTGAATAGTGCTAAAATAATTAAAAATGTTTAATTGCCCATAGTATACCTAGACTTATTTATTTAGTTTGGATAAATTGGTATACCAATTAGGGACCACAGATAGCAGTACTGCTTATAGAGCAAATCATGAACTGACAATATATGTCTGATATGATTGTTCTGCAGGCTATATGCCTACTTACTGGCCATTGTGCCTACTTTATTTCTGGCTTTACAAGCCTGACAGCGGGTCTCGTGCCCGACAGCTGGCCTCGTGCCTGACAGATGTATACAGGGTAGACATATGGCTGTCTAACCATATACTCCCGTGTATCCAGCTTTTATAATTTGTTATAGGTTTCTTGGGCATTGATAATAATTAATTAATACTGAATATACAATAAGTAAACAGGAAAGACCCCAATAATTTTAATTGATTCCAAAGTGTAAAAAAAAATGTAAAAGACCCAGAATTTATGATTTGTAAATATTATTTCAATTGTTTAATTATTATTATTATAAATTATGCACCACTAAGCGTTATGCTTAGCGCGTTGGTTTTTCATCGCGTAGGTACTGAAGATCAGCAGCCGCCACAGTAGTATTCGGACAGAGTTCCGACCAAATCTGCCACCGATCAGAGTCACCTCATCAGTCTTTTGTATTTTGGTAAGGCCCATGTGTAGACTAGTATTTTGGTTCATCATGTTTAGTCATGATGTAATTACTAGTTTATGATGTATTTCATTTTGGACTTGTAACTAAACTTTGAGATTGAAATGAAACCTTGTAATTTATTATCTATGAATTTCTATATGAATGCAATAGATAATACTTCATTTTTAGATCTCATAAATAATTGTAAATGATATGATACATGATAATATGATATGGAAATGTGTGAAATGAATATGGACATATTAACAGGTGATTAGTGGAACCCGCCAGATGCTAATAAAATAAGGGAGGCTCTGTCCGGGTCTCCACAGAAATAAGATATAAAAAAAAAAAAAAATTCTACACATAGAATACATGTTTTAGATGACATCAAAAGTTTACAATAGATATGATAAAACAAGATAGGGTGCTCCGGCACCGAATGTGGCACTTCTTGCTCGGCTATACTGTAAACGGGTAAGGGGCGTCACATTTAGTGGTATCAGAGCTGGACTCCCTCTAGTACGGTGTGTGGTGCGAGGACGCACTGTGAAGCCGTGGGCTTGTCACGACCTGGGGATGGGGTTGGGACGTGCTTGTTCAACCAGCTACGACCGGGTGGAAACTTCGTGTCCCACATCGAAAACGGGAAGAAAAGATTTGGGCCATATATGTGGGAGCCTTCCTCACCTGGTCAGCGCGCTTTTGGGAATGAAACCTCCCAAGGGACAAATCCGTGAGGCCCATGGGCCAAAGCGAACAATACTAACCGGAGAAGGATCGGGCTGTTACAATTGGTATCAGAGCCGCTCGCGTGTACTCTTGGGCGATGGTGGGGCAAACCTCAGCGAGGACGCTGAGTCCCGAAAGGGGGGGAGAAAGGTCCCTTAGGCAAATCCCACATCGGCAAAGCACGGAGATGGTCTTGGGCTCAAAAGTAATGATATATAAGATGGGGGAACTAATCACTAGAGGCGTCTTTTGGTGGAATGGCACGAGAGTTGGAAGAACCTGTGGTTAAACATGCTCGTTTGAGAGAAATCCTAGGATGGGTGACCTCCTGGGAAGTTCTCCATTCCACCTATGGGACAAAACCGTGAGGCTTATGGCCAAAGCAGACAATTCCTCTAGTGGCTGGTTCCCGATCTTTACAATTGGTATCAGAGCTGGACTCCCTCTAGTACGGTGTGTGGTGCGAGGACGCACCAGGCGGAAGCTGGTGGGCTTGTCACGACCCAGGGATGGGGTTGGGACGTGCTTGTTCAACCAGCTACGCACTGGGGTGGAAACTTCGTGTCCCACATCGGAAACGGGAAGAAAAGATTTGGGCCATATATGTGGGAGCCTTCCTCACCTGGTTAGCGCGCTTTTGGGAATGAAACCTCCCAAGGGACAAATCCGTGAGGCCCATGGGCCAAAGCGGACAATACTAACCGGAGAAGGATCGGGCTGTTACAATGGTCCCATGAAATCTATGCCCCAAACATCAAATAACTCAATCTCCAAAATTCCTTGTTGTGGCATTTCATTTTTCCTTGAAATATTCCCCACTCTTTGACATCTGTCACATCTCAAAATAAATTCTCTCACAATTTTAAACATGTGTGGCCAATGAAATCTAGCTTGAAGTATTTTACCCACTGTTTTATCCACACTAAAATGACCTCTATAGTCAGAAGAATGACAATGCTCTAGAATTTTTCCTATTTCCTCTTCAGGCACGCTCCTTCTAACTAGGCCATCATTACATCTCTTGAATAACAATGGATCCTCCCATGTATAAAATTTCACATCATGCAAAAATTTCTTTTTTTGTTGATAGCTCAAATCTGGTGGGAGAACTCCACAAGATAGGTAATTGACAAAATCTGCAAACCACGGCAATGCAGCAACAACAACTAGCAATTGCTCATTCGAGAAAAACTCATCAATTGGTAATTCCTCTTCATTTCCATCCTTACTTTCATACTTAATCCTTCATAGATGGTCTGCCACAACATTTTTAGCTCCCTTTTTATCTTTAATTTGTAAGTTAAACTTCTGTAGCAATAGAACCCATCTTATTAGTTTTGGTTTTGCTTCTTTTTTATTCATCAAATATCTTATGGCTGCATGGTCTATATAGACAATCACTTTCAATCCAACCAAGTATGATCTGAACTTTTCCACAGCAAATACCACAGCTAAAAATTCTTTCTCAGTGGTGGCATAATTTACTTGAGCATCATCTAGAGTTTTACTGGCATAATAGATTCCATAAGACCTCTTCTCTTTTTTCTAACCAAGTACAGCTCCCACAGCAAAGTCACTAGCATCACACATAATCTCAAATGGCAATGACCAATTCGGAGGTTGCATAATAGGGGCTGTTGTTAGAGCTTCCTTCAACCTTAATGTAGATGGAAGTAGTTTGAGGTCTACCTGTGGTGTGTACTTCTCATCTAGCAAAGATGGTTATGCAACTTCATATTTCAATTCTTCAACTTGTAAAACTTGATCTCCTACAACTTCTTGAGTAGCTTCCAAGATTTGAGCAAAAGCTGCAACTTCAAGATTTTCATCCTTTGTTGTTCTACTATGTACCAAACAATTCTCCAAAGGGTCCTCAGGATATCTTTCCTTAAATTCTGCTTCTACAATCTCATCAATAACATCCACCCTTAAATAAGGATCAACTCCATAAAGTCTGATTCAAATTAAATTCTACCTCCTCTTATCCAACTTTTAATGTCAATTTGCCATTCTTTACATCAATTATAGCCCCTGCTATGGCTAAAAATGGCCTTCTTAAGATGATAGGTATGTGAATATCCTCTTTTATTTCAAGAACCACAAAATCCACAGGAATAAAAAAATTTCCAACCTTCAATGGCACATTCTCCAAAATTCCCACTGGATATTTGATAGATCTATCAGCTAGTTGCAAAGAAATGGTGGTGGGCTTCAAATCTCCTACCTTCAGCTTTTTACAAATGGAGAGTGGCATCAAACTTACACTAGCTCCAAGATCACACAATGCCTTTTCAATACTAGTGTCCCCAATGTGACAAGGAATAGAGAAACTTCCTGGATCCTTCAATTTTGGTGGAAGTTTATTCTATAAGAGAGAACTATACTCCTCTGTTAATGCCACAGTTTCATAATCTTCTAATCTCCTCTTGTTTGACAAAATTTCTTTCAGGAATTTAGCATATGAGGGCATTTGAGAAATTATATCTGTAAATGGAATGTTGATGTATAACTTCTTCAAAACTTTCAAAAATTTCCCGAACTGCTTATCTAGCTTTGTTTTTTGAAACCTCTGAGGATATGGCAATGGTGGCTTGTATGGTGCTAGAGGCACATACTTTTCCTCTTCTTCTTTTTCATCTTCCTTCTTCTTGTTTGCTTCCTCATTAACTTCATCATGATTCAAAATAGATTCATTTTTGTCTTCATCTTCTTTCTTCTTTTCCTCTTCTACCTCATCATTCTCTTTTTCTCCCATAATTTTCCCACTCCTTAGGATCACTGCCCTGCAATGTTCTCTAGGATTCTTTGATTGACTTGGAAGTTTTCCTTGTGCTTTGCTGGAAGAGCTTGCTTATTGCGTTATTTGGTTTTCCAACATCCTGTTATGAGTGGCAAGCTGGTCTATCCTTGAAGTTAATTGTTGAATCATTTCTCCTTGTTTCTATTGAGTAGTTAAGAAATTCTCCATCATAGACTTCAAAATTGAATCTTGGTCTAAAGACTGAACTGGTGGTTGTGGAATAGGTGCATTTTGATTCCTTTGTGGTGGAAATCCAGGTGGTACTCTGTTTTGCTGAAAATTCTACTATTGTTGCTGAAAATTAGGAGGTTTTTTATAATTCTGTTGCTGCCCTTGTCGACCTTCCCAAGAAAAGTTAGGGTGGTTCCTCCATGCTGGATTATATGTAGCATAAAAAGGATTATCAACTGGTTTCTGATTGTAATTCCCAATAAAATCAACTTGCTCATTTCCAAACTCTTGCCCATAGGAAGGAAAATCATTGATACAATGCATATTTCCTGCACCAACATCTTCTGTATGACTAGATCCTCTAATTGACGAGTCAACCTTCATGCTTAACTTATCCATTTTTCTCGTCAAAGCATCAAATTTGGCATTGAACATACTCATGGCATCTAATTCATATACACCAGCTGGTGGCTTCTTCATTTCATTTCTTTCACAGCTCCATTGATAATTATTGTAAGCAATTTTATCCAATGTTGAATAAGCTTCATCTTCTGACTTCTCCATAAGATCACCTCCTAAAGATGCATCAATTATACTTCTAATTGCTGGAGAAACACCATTGTAGAAATGTTGAACCAGCATCCATCTAGTGATTCCATGATGTGGACATCTCCTTTGAAGATCCTTGTATCTCTCCCATGCTTCATAGAGACTCTCATCATCCCTTGGTCTGAAAGAAGTTAATTCATTTCTCAATTTTACAGTTTTGCTAGGAGGAAAGTATTGAGCCAAGAAAGCTTGTGACAACTCATCCCAAGTAGTTATTGAACCCGGAGGTAATGAATGCAACCACTCCCTAGCACGATCCTTCAAAGAAAAAGGAAATAATCTCAGCCGGATGGCATCATCTGACACTCCATTTATCTTTAGCATGTCTCTAATCTAAAGAAAATGTGCAAGGTGCACATGTCGAATCTTAGTAGGACCTCCCCCAAAATGTGATTGTTGAACCATTTGACAAAGTGAGGGCTTCAACTCAAAGTTGTTTGCTTCCACTCTAGGTCTCGTAATACTCGGTCTAAAATCTCCAAAATTAGGAAAAGCATGATCCTTAATTGATCGGTTGTTGTTTGCCATAGCTTCTATCACTTGTTGCTCTTGTTGTCTTTGAATTCTGAGTTTAGCTTTTCTTCTTTTAGACTGTGCTCTTAAAGCTTTAGCTGTCTTTTCAATCTCAGGATCAAAAATTAAATTAATTTCTACACTTTTTATTCTTCTCATATAAAAGACATGTACCGGAAAAAACCAAAATAAGAAAATCTCAAAGTAAAATGATAAAGAAGAGAAATTAAAATAAAAAATAAAATGCCCAAATTAACCAAACAATCAATCGTCTAATATCAAACAAACAAATCCCCGGCAACGGCGCTAAAAACTTGTTTGTGTACTCCACAAGTATACGGGTCGTTCAAGTAGTAAAGAAAAGATATCATTCCACAGAAATTTGTTGTTTGAGTACCAAACTATAAAAGTTATGATTATTTGGGCTATCAATAATTTGTGCCAAAAATAGAGCAAGAGATGTAGCAAATTAAATTGGGAAAATAAAGAAATTATAATGAATGAAGTAATTAAAATTCTAAGCACTATACTAATTTACTAAAATTTTAGCAAGTAACAAAAGATTTAATTAATTAATGGTAAAAATTAATTCCAGAGTTGAGGTTCATGAAGTAAATTTCATTGGGATTTAGATAGGCAAAGCCAAGATTAAGGGAAATACAAGTTTGAAGGAAGTTGATTCTGATTTCCTTTAATTTCTCTTTCAAGCAAACTAAAGAGAATTTTAAAGGAAACTAAACCCCATTCTCATGCAATGTTTAATTACCCAAAACCCTTTAAGCATTTTAATCAACTTGAAATTCCTCTTAACCCACTAGTTTATTTCTAACACTAGGTGATTAAGTTCATTATCTTGATTATCTATCATAGATTTTCACCTCTTGATCCTTCAATCTAAGATTAAGAACAAACCCCAAAGAGTACCAACAATGGGTATGTAAATAAGCACACAAGATAAGAATCAAAGTTTATATATTCTAAAATCTGGTTAAAACTAGACCAAATCCACAAATAAGACTTAAATCATTACACCCAACTCTGAAATCTTAAGTACATACTCACTCATACTTGTATTTACAAGTAGAAAATATGAAATAGAACAAGAAAACATGAAAATAAAACTAAAAAATAAAAGAACCCAGAAGAAGAGAATCTAAATCTCTGAAAATGGAAGATGGAAAACGTCACTCTACAGGTATTCTTCCTCCAAAAATGGCGTGATTCCCTTTTTCCTTCCTCTTTTGATTTTTCTCTCCCTCTCTCCTTATGGTAAAAATGAGAATATGATGCTTATATATCCCCTCAAGGTTTGCCCTAAAAATAGTCTCTAAAGGGATAAGGACAAAAGGTATAAAAGGTGTGAAAAGAGAAAATTTTTCCATGTCAGCAAATCTGCCAGTGCCATCCCACATGCCATGTTGATTTAAGTTGTTTTCCACATGCCTCATGTTGATTCGGAGGAGGAGCCTTTAGATTCTGCATGACCAGCTACACGGGGCATGTGGGAGTCCTTGAAACTTTTGGCGTATTTTGCTTTAAAATCTCTGTTTATACGACCCGCCACACGGGGCATGTTAAAGCCCATGAAACTTTCGACATGTTTTGTTCCGAAGTCTCTGTTTACAAGACCCAGTATGAATTTATATGCCTCATGTGGATTCCTACTGGCTAACTCTTATCTTCACACAAACTTCAACACGGGGCATGTTGAGGCCCTTGAAAGTCTCGGCTGGTCTTCTTCTTTAAGTGAATTTTCTTCATTTTTCACACCACTTTAGGCTTCTAAATCACTTTGAATTTCTTCTATATGGACCTTTTTGCCTTTAAACTTTATTAAAACCTATCAAAAACATTAAAATTCTGAAAATCAAATATAATGAAATTAAAATTAACAAATTAATTAAAATAAGCATTAAAAGCATAAAATTACTAAACTAAAAGGCAAAATGGATGCAAAATTACCCTAAAATACTTATATAAAATGAGTTTATCAATGATAGTTGATAATGAGATCACAAATTAATGGTTAATTTTTTTTAACTACTTGCCATTAATAAACTTTTATTATTATTATTATTATTATTATTATTATTATTATTATTATTATTATTATTATTATTATTATTATTATTATTATTATTATTATTATTATTATTATCTTCTAAATTATTTTTTAAAATATTATTATTATTATTATTATTATTATTATTATTATTATTATTATTATTATTATTATTATTATTATTATTATTATTATGGATGGTAACATGTGGCAAATAATGTTTTTACATAAAAGAATTTATAAAAAAATAATATAAATAATTTTTAAATATTACAGTTAATTACAAAATATCTTAATTTTTAAAAATTAAATTTTAAAGAAAATAATAATTTAAATAATAAATATTAAGGTAGTATTGTAAATAATAATGATAATTAGAGAAATAAAAAAATTAAATAATAATTAGTATAAAAAAGAACATTTATGGAATGAGACACATGGCGAGTTTTTTTTAAAAAATGTCACTTGTCATCTCCTTGAGAACAATTATATATATATATATATATATATGGAAGATCAAAATAATTAATAATCCTATTTAAAAATAAAATTATATAATAATTATATATTACAACTGTTTAAAAAATATAGAAAAATTATTATCAATAAATTTAATTAAAAATTGTTACTTGTTATAAATATGACAAATTTAAAATCTTATCTCTTCTTAAATTTATTTTATAAAATCTGAACAACCTCTTCATCAGAAAGCGAACATTGAATATACATAAATTAGCATATGTGTGATCATTGAATATAATTAATAAATTAATATCATTAACTCTTAGTTTTTTTTATCTCTAATTAAATTAAGCTTTTCTAGACATTTGTAATAATAATAATAACAATAATAATAATAATAATAATAATAATAATAATAATAATAACTCTTTATTATAATATTAAAATATAATAATTATATAATTTATAACTTACATATACATAATTAGGAAATTAATAACTTAATCATAGTTTATAGAAATTGTATCATTAATTAATTTTTCTAAATAATAATAAAATAATATAACATAACATGATTAATATTAACTAAATTAATGATATTAATTATTTATTAATATACCATAAAAAATATCAAAAAAATAATAAAGATTGAATATTAATATAAATTTATTGTTTACCATAACTATGAAAATAAATTTTTATTTCATTTTATTTTTCCACAATTCATTTTATATAGTATTCAATATATAATAAAAAATATGTCTTTATTAAATGAATACTAAAATAAGATAAATAAAAATAAAATAACATTAAAGTAAATTAAAAATTATTAAATATGTAAAAGAGGGAGAGAGAAAGCAAAGTATTTAACTACATGTGACTATTTTCATAACATAATTTTAAATTATTTTATTAATCTTAATATATATATATATATATAATTCTTAAATTTTTATAATTAAATGAAATAATTAAAAATTTAAGAATTATTAAATGAAAAATTTATAAAATTAATAAAATATGTCTAATATTTTTAATTAGTTAATAATAATAATAATAATAATAATAATAATAATAATAATAATAATAATAGCTACTTATTACAATATTAAAGTAATAACTAAGTAAATAGTTTGTAACTTATATACATATAATTAGGGAATTAATATCTTAATCATAATTTAAAAAAAATATATCTTTAATTAATTTTTCTAAATGATAATAAAACAGAATCTTGTCTGCTGTCTAATTTCATTTGGCAAGGAACATACTACATGTGGATGGTTGAGCAGTCATCGATTACCGAAAAATGGGTACATCATTTGTGAGCTAATAGCTGCTGAACAATATTGTCTTATAATATTTATCCAAAAAATTTAATCGGAAGCTTTTTTTTTTTCCGCAGATGCTGCTTTGGCGTACCTGTAAATATTTGTATATTTTGGGAAGTCAAGTCTTCGAATTACGTTCATATATTAGTGGCATTAATTAAACATTGAATTCTAACTAATTAAGAGCATATTCCAACAACTTTGAGCATCTATCTAAAACATTATGTTATGTTAAACAAAAAAAAGCAACAACAACAACTACTTGATGTTGAACACAGCGTTAACACATGGGACTGACCAATCCGTAAGACTAGAGAATCAGTGAAGCAAACTAGTGTAATTATATTTTTGTTAATAACAGTTAAAATAATAATTAGTGTAATGATAATGCATTATTTGAGTTGATTTCAGATCTCCTTCCCTTAGAGAAGTAAATGAATAAAAATGCAATACTGTAACCAAAATAAATCAACATATATACATATATATATACATATAGGAAAGGCAGAACAAGAACACATCTCTTTATGTCATTAGAATAGGCACACCAAGAAATTACATCATTTTATTTGATTAGGATACGCTTGCTCAATTATTGGAGACACTGCATCGAACATAACTAAACTTTATTCTTAAACAGTGACCAGCACTGACTTAATTTAAATGGTTGTTTTATGCATTGGCAAACAGTTTCTGAAGTTTTACCACTTCATCGTTGTTCAATTGGAAGGCCTTAGCGAGAACATCAGGATTAATGGGTGGATTAGGCCCGAAGATTGCATTTGCTATCGTGATGACACCTGGGTTTTGGCTGCTTAGACCAGCAAAGGCAACTGCATTGGTCTTTGCAATATTAAACTGGAAGTGAATGAGACCAATTGGAAATACAAAAACATCTCCTGGGTATAAGACTTTAGTGAAAAGGCGATTAGGGTTGGATGTCACAAAGCCAACTGTGGGAGGTGGGGCGTGAGGCGAAATATCATCTATTAGAATTATATAAAATGCACCAGGTAATGCCCAGGAAAGATGGTGGAGTCACAATGGTCTCACTTAAGTACCACCTCCTTAGACAGCATTTCCTAGGCATGCACTTCATACAATCCTAATAGAATCAAACCACTGGTAAGTACCGTCTTCCCATAACACTACCACGGTACTAAGGATTTATGCCACGAAGGCATAGATAGACAGGAGTCGCCACCCGGGTAATAACCGGGACATATTCAGTGTTTCTTCCGAGGGTCATGGATGGCAACTTACTCCTTGCAGAGTTTCCACAACCGTCATTACCATAGCCCAATGTCTAGGTTCGGGATAGTGGGTACGTAAGGGGAAGGTGTTAGGCACCCCTTACGCCTGGTCTAACCTCGTTAATTCGAGTGCCAGTCCTCTACTAATGTTTCTAGAAGTCTTGTTTATTATTCCTTTATTAAACTTTATCCTAAAAATGCAATTCTAATCCTACACACGCAAGTAATTCACAAAAGGATTGTTGTTTACACACAATTTTCATGCACAAGTAATTCTTATCTATGGGGTTGCTAATTATTTAAATGATATTTACCAGATGACTAAAATTAATTTATTATTGAGAATTTAATTTACAAACAAATTCAATTTCAAATAACCCTACGTTTCTATTTAACATAATTAATTAATTTTCACCAAGTTACCCTAAGGATAATTAAACTAAGTTAATTATGTACATGTGTAATTTATTCTAATATCACATAAGGCCCAAACAATCACAACCTAATAAAGATTTCTAACATGCAAATTTATTTTACAATTACCAAGTATTAAATTAAATTTATTTACATGCCAATGTTAATTTAATTTACAAACAAGATTAATTTTAATTTACAAAGTATTTATTTAAATTAATTACATGCAAAAGTCAGTTAAATTAAAAACAAAGTTAATTTTAATTTACCAAATAAAAGTTCTATTATTACTACAATTTCATGCCAATGGTTATTCGAGAAGTTTAGAGCTACTTACCTGTTGTTAAATGCAGTTGCCATTGGGGCAAGCTACCCTTAAAAAAAGGGTCTTCTCTTCTAGTATGACAATGATATCCCTGGCTTACTCCCGTTTAGCTCCATATAAGCTCCACGCAAATGCCCTCTTTGGTACTTACCTTAGAGCTACTTACCAATTTTGTTTGTAATAAAAAATAAAGAAACTAAAGAAAATAAAAGAAATAAAGAAAATATTAATAACAATTTACATTGGATTCTAACTCTGGTCTCCTAAAGGGTTAAGACTCTTAATTAGTTACAACTATCTAATAGTCTAAGTCTTCTAACATGATCCAAACACTTTATAACACTTCTTGAATTAAAAGAATACAGAAAATAGATCAAATATCAATTAAAACCTAAGAAAATACAAGAACATGCACAAATATATAATTTTCAAATTCTGGCAGATTAACAGTAGCAACAAATTCGATTTTTTAAAAATAGTTAAACACGCCTAAAAATCATAAAAAAATTACAGAAGACAGCCTATATATCATACAATAACATAAAATTTATAAATCAAACAAAACCCTAGCCGAATGATCTACATAAATCGTAACTCTTCTAAGTGACAGAATCGTACTACTTTTTTGTAAAATTCATAACTCATTAACCACAAAAGATATGAATGCAAAACCAATTGGAAAAGATTCATAAGATTCTGAAGTTAATTTTAGACACTAGATTTGCACAAAAATATTAAGGAACAAGGGAGATATGGGCTCCACAAGTCGGATATCCTGCAAATCAGATTTTACAGGAACCCTAACTTCAAACAGCCATAACTTACAAAATATTAAAGCTTTTTTAGTGATTCTTGAGCGTAAAATTAATGGAATTTCGTGTAGAATATGAATATAATTTT
Source organism: Hevea brasiliensis (assembly GCF_030052815.1). Classification (NCBI taxonomy): domain Eukaryota; kingdom Viridiplantae; phylum Streptophyta; class Magnoliopsida; order Malpighiales; family Euphorbiaceae; genus Hevea; species Hevea brasiliensis. Next base: position 4,677,296 of record NC_079497.1, on the reverse strand, counting down.
TACAAATTTTTTACAGATTCAGAAAATAAAGAAAAATAATAAAAATACGAGAGACAGAAACTAAACATGTGCAGAGTTGTGTATCCCCTCAAATTAAACATGATTACATGATCAATATGAACGTATAAAATAAATTGAAGACAAAGAGCATAGAATTAAAATATTGTGTGGCATAGATCTTGAATCTTGAAAAGAAAACAACAAAAACTGACCTTCCAGAAATCTTGTATGAAAATCTTCTTGAAGAAAAGAAAAAATAAGGAAAAACTCAAAGAGTCTTGAATATCTCCAAATTTCCTGTAGCTCTGAATTTTCTCTTCCTCTTTCCTTTCATCCCCCTCTTTTTTTTTTTATCTCCAGTAGGGTATTTATAGGGTTTTGGGAGAGAGGTGTGATAGGGTTTGGAGTCTTAGGATGATAAAATTTAGATGACTTAAACAACTACGATTGTAGAATTCGAATAAGACTGGGATATGGGAGAGGTGTTTCAACCAATAGGAAGACAGGAAAAAATGGAAGGCACCAATAGGGAATGAGGAAGAGGTGTGGTAGGATTTGGAGTCTTAGGGTGATAAAGTTTAGATCACTTAAACAACTGCGATTGCAGAATTCGAATAAGATTGGGATATGGGTGAGGTGTTTCAACCAATAGGAAGACAGGAAAAAATGGAAGGCACCAATAGGGAGTGAGGAAGAGAGTGGGGTCAAGGAGGAGAGAGATATTTTGTTATTTTAATTTTTAGAAAATAATTAAATGGGTCCCATTTAAAATTCCTAACTAGGCTTTCTTAGGCCCATAGAGCCCAATTAAACTTAATTAGATTCATTTAAGAACTACCCATATTAAATTTAAACAAAATAAAATTTTATTTAAATTTAATTAAATTAATTTCCCCAAAATTTTATTATTATTTTTATTTTTTCAAGATCATGCCACGGAATTAATAATTCAGCTCCATGCCTCCAATTACATCTTACAGTCATATAATTTTTCATCATCGGGTTTCCCACGGCCTCAATGTACATACTCATCACAAAATAAGGGTCTACAGTTTGCCCCCCACTTTGGCGAAAGTTGAAATCAATGCGAAGCATTGCTCAAGTTTCGTCAAAGTGAAACTCAAATTTCTAATAACTATGAAACATTGGCTATGAGGATCAAGTATATCTTGCTCGGTCGACATACTCTATGTTATGAGACTAGCTACGGTCTCATAATAGTAATAATTGTGTCACGTGAAAAACGAGTGTATCTTGCTCTGTCGATACACTCGCATCATGAGACTAGCTACGGTCTCATACAATGGTGATAACTGTGTCATGTAAAAATTGAGTGCATCTTGCTCTGTCGATACACTCTGTGTCATGAGACTAGCTACGGTCTCATAACAGTGATAACTTTGTAATGTGAAAATCGAATGCATCTTACTCTGTCGATACACTCTGCATCATGAGACTAGCTACGGTCTCATGATAATGGAAACTCTGTGTTTTGAAATGTTGTGGATTCGTATTTAGGACCGTAGTCCTAAACTACCTACGTATCTCCCTCGCTATCCTGAGGAAGAATCAGACCCACTCGTAGTTCGACACTTGAAACTGTGGTGATGCATGTTCTTCTACGCCTTACACACCTACAAGTGACATGTTGATGCGTGTTCTTCTACGCCTTACACAACTATGCCATGTGCCCTAAACAACGTCTAAGGACTTACCAAAAAACATCTATCATGAAATGTTGTGGGTTCGTATTTAGGACCACGATCCTAAACTACCTACGTATCTCCCTCGCTATCCTGAGGAAGAATCAGACCCACTCGTAGTTCGACACTTGAAACTGTGGTGATGCATGTTCTTCTACGCCTTACACACCTACAGGTGACATGTTGATGCGTGTTCTTCTACGCCTTACACAACTATGCCATGTGCCCTAAACAACGTCTAAGGACTTACCAAAAAACATCTATCATGAAATGTTGTGGGTTCGTATTTAGGACCATGATCCTAAACTACCTACGTATCCCCCTCGCTATCCTGAGGAAGAATCAGACCCCCTCGTAGTTCGACACTTGAAACTGTGGTGATGCATGTTCTTCTACGCCTTACACACCCACAGGTGACATGTTGATGCATGTTCTTCTATGCCTTACACAACTATGTCATGCGCCCTAAACAATGTCTAAGGACTTACCAAAAAATATCTAATTCATGATTTGAAAAAAATTAGGATGACTGGGTCTCAAAATTCTCTCTAATTTTTATGTTTCTCTCTACTTCCTATCATGGGCATGCTGATTTTGCTAGAGATTCTAAAAAAAACTTAGTCCTCTGGGGGACCTCTTTTTGCAAAAACTTTCTTATAACCTCAAATTTTTTTTGAGAAAAATGATTCACCAAAAAAGACTTCCTTTAGGTCACAATATAATTTCTCTCTGATTTTTCTTTTTCTTCTCTCTCCCCATGATTTCTGCCTTGACTCATTTCTCTTCCATGAACTTCATTCTCTGTGCCCTAAGTTTTGCCTGAAATGCCCTTTTGGGTTTTCATCTCAGCGGGCTTACTCTAACTTTTGCCTACTTTTCAGGTTTTCCACTTAGCGAGCTCTTTTTTTTTCTTTTCTTTTTCTTGTTCTTTTTCTCTTTTTTTGAAATTAGACAATCACCAAGATATTCATATCAAGCACCTATTCTATCATGCTCACAAGACAATAGATTAAATCAAAACAATGCAGTTCAATTACTTAATCTTTTGATATATCCCTCAAGACACAAAACATTCACAATCATAATTCAATAAAACCTATTCCTGGTTAATGCAATAAACACTTCTTTATTTATTCAGGTACACCATTACTCCCTCTTACATTTAGTTTTGCTAAATTTCTAACCTTCCAAAGTTAGAAATAAGCTTTATAACCTGCCGAATGGCCTTTTCAGGTTTTCCATCCAGATCTTCTCTCATCTCTCCTTTTGCCTAGACTGCCTTTTGTAGGTTTTCAATCTAGCATTTTTTTCTTTTCTTTTCTTTTCTTTTCTTTTTTCTTTTTCTTTTTTTTCGTTCTTTTTTCTTTGACCCTTACTTTTGCCTAGACCGCCTTTTGCAGGTTTTCAGCTTAGCGGGCCTGTCTCACACAAAGTACCATTTAAGCCTATCTAAATTGACTGGTTCTTGAAATTCATTCCCATCCAGGTCTGATATTCTTACAGAAGCAAGATCTTTTGACTATGTGTGGACCATCCCAGTTTGGCTTAAACTTTCCTCTCGGATCAAAAGGGATGGGCCGAGTTTGTTTCACAACCATATCTCCCTCTTTGATCTTTCTCGGCTTCACCTTCTTATTAAAGCCTCTAGTTATCTTCCTTTGATAAGCCTGCATATGATACAAGGCTCGCATCCTCTTTTCATCAATCAAAGCTAGTTCTTCTTATAGGCCCACTCATTTTCTAGGATCTTAGCTTCTAGCATCACTCTTAAGGATTTGACCTCTTGCTTAATGGATAGCACTACTTTAATCCCATACACTAAAGAGAATGGGGTTGCCCTCGTGGATGTCCTTGTAATACTACGATAATCTTAAAGAACATAAGGGAGTTTTTCAGGCCAATCCGTATATGTTTCGAACATTTTTTCCCAACTAGAACATTTCCATTCATATGGGGACCACAAATTTCCTGCAAGTATTTCTTTCATTATTTGCTCAGCCTGTTTTTCTATCACACATAAGAGTTTGTAGAATTGCCCCCCAGCTAAAGTAAGTTGAGTGGCTAATCCATGAATTGTTGCTCTATCTCTTTTGTAGGCTTATTGTGAGTATTCTCTCACTTCCAGAGACCTCCTTATGTCTTCATATCATTTTCCTTCTCCCTCTAGGTCCATATGTGCTACTACTAATCCTTCATAGCATAAAATTTTACTCCTCATTAGGATAACTGGCTAAGTCAACTTTTCATCACTCTTTTCCTATGGGGATACCAGTGTGGCTTGGGAATCGGCCATCTGATTTTAAGCTCGAGGCATGTGCTTCTTGGTACTTTGTTAACAAGGCTATAAATTTATCTCTTTCTTCTTGGGTTAAATCTTCAGCTAACTTAATGTCTTTAGGATTATTTGGTGTACCCAAATTAATAGAGATCGATTTTGAAGCATTAATAGAAACTGATTCTAAATGATTATGAATGCCATGCATACGCCTATTAGAATAAACATCAAACAAGTAAGCAAAAGGACTGGTCATGTTATTGATCTTTGCCTCAAAATCTTTATCAAGTACATCAGAATTGGAAACATCAGTATCACTACTGTGAGCATTACAAAAGACAAACTCAAACTTAGGAGTGTAACTTTAGGTGCTTAGCTTTCTATGCAGCCCTTAGATCAATGGTCCTGATTTTCTGCTTTAGCACTTTCACATGTAGTAACTCTTAATCATATGTCTAGGTAATTGCCCCTCTCTTTCAAGAACTTAGGAGGTTTTGACTCTTTTTCGTCTTTAGTTGGCTCATAGCCCAAATCATACCTTGTGATCTACCCCTTCATTTTAAGAAAAACCACTAGGCCATCTATACTTGCTCCTAGGCCTATGCTAGGAAAATACTTCATCCATTTTTTCATTGTAGCCACTTTTAGATCCATCTAATTTTCATAGATCCCAATAACTTGAAAATCAGACACTAGTGGAACTGAACCATCTAGTTGTAATGTAACTATCTCCTCATCAGAATCAGTCTAGACATCCAAAGGACCCTCATCATAGCTAGAATTATCACAAATGTCAACAACCATTATAGACTGAGGTTCATTAGGCTTTTGGATGGGTTGGATAGGTTCATTGGGCTTTTGGATGGGTTGGATAAAGTCAATAATTCTGTTAGGGTTATTTGGGGTGATGGAGATCATGTAGAGACCTGGTATAGGTGGAAATTTTGGCTAGGCATGGGGCTTTTGGGTTGATTTTCTGGGTCAATTATCCTTTTGGCATCAATTAGGTCTTAGATATCATGCTTAAGTTGAAAGCATCAGTCGGTGTCATGATTGTGGGCTTGGTAGAACCCGCAACATTGGTTGATATCATAGCTAGGTGGGAGTAGATTTGGTAGTGGTCTGGGTGCTAAGAGCTGTAGGAGGTCTTGAACTTTGAGACGCTCCAAAACTTAGGATAAGGGTTGGCTGATTTGGAAAAAATCTCCTTGGGGTGTGAGACACAATTTGAACCTCAATAACTTTAATGCCACTTAATTGGCCTACCTCGGGGCCTCTTTCTAAAGTTGACCACAATTGTCTCTTCTAGCTCAAACATCTTGGCATTCAATATTTCATCAAGCACGGCCATAGTTTTTTCCATCTTAAGTAGTGCAGGAGAAATCCTTACTAGTTTCTTCCATTCCCTAACCCAAGTGACCTAATTGGAAGTCTCTTTGGTGTGTTTTGAGGCTATGTTTGCTCAAAAAAAAAAAAAAAAAAAAAAAAAAAAAAAAGGATTTAGGGGTTAACCTAAGCATGCTATGTACATGAATGCAATGCATGAATGGACCATTTTTTATTTTTATTTTTATTTTTTATTTTTTTTTACTTTTACAAAACCAAAATCGAACCATACCACTAGAACCAAAACTAAATCAAAACCAGACCATATAAACTGAACTAAAATCGGACCAAAGACTGAATCAAAACCGAAAAAAAAATCTCCAGAACTGAATCTTCGCCCCCTTATACCTTCAACTCTCACGTGCAGGGTAAGAAAAAACTTTATCCTAGGCTATGGTACACTGGACACACCAACAAGGGGTGGTCCAGGATGACCTTTCCTCTATAAACAAATGATTTGTATCCTTAAAGTTTAACTATAAGTAAGCATCCTCTTGCTTAACATGGGTTTTAAAATGGACTTGGGCCTATACACACATTGGGTTTATGCATAGGCCTAGGTTCATCTCAACTACCACTAGAACTTATGGTTTGAACAGTAAGGATACGAATCCAGCACAACAAAAATCTATAGGGTACCTAGGGTTGAAATCTATGGCTCATGGGCTTTATTGGGTAGGAAAAGGGTCACCCATGCGAGAGCTTGTCCATTAAGCACAACGGCCGGAGCTATGGCTCTTTTATATACTCGAAGGTACAGGCATGGGGTGCTAGCATTCACCAATTCGTCATAGCTCGAGTAGAGCTATGGTTTCCTTGGCTAGTACTAACGGGGCTAAAAAGGGTAAGAGTGATCCGTGTGATAGTGTAGTGCAATGCAAAAAGTTTAACAGAGGAATAATATTAGACTAATAGAAACATGTTGGAGTAACTATCCATTTAATCCCCAGTGGAGTCGCCAAACTGTGGGAGGTGGGGCGTGAGGCGAAATATCATCTATTAGAATTATATAAAATGCACCAGGTAATGCCCAGGAAAGATGGTGGAGTCACAATGGTCTCACTTAAGTACCACCTCCTTAGACAGCATTTCCTAGGCATGCACTTCATACAATCCTAATAGAATCAAACCACTGGTAAGTACCGTCTTCCCATAACACTACCACGGTACTAAGGATTTATGCCACGAAGGCATAGATAGACAGGAGTCGCCACCCGGGTAATAACCAGGACATATTGATGTTTCTTCCGAGGGTCATGGATGGCAACTTACTCCTTGCGAGTTTCCACAACCGTCATTACCATAGCCCAATGTCTAGGTTCGGATAGTGGGTACGTAAGGGAAGGTGTTAGGCACCCCTTACGCCTGGTCTAACCTCGTTAATTCGAGTGCCAGTCCTCTACTAATGTTTCTAGAAGTCTTGTTTATTATTCCTTTATTAAACTTTATCCTAAAAATGCAATTCTAATCCTACACACGCAAGTAATTCACAAAAGGATTGTTGTTTACACACAATTTTCATGCACAAGTAATTCCTATCTATGGGGTTGCTAATTATTTAAATGATATTTACCAGATGACTAAAATTAATTTATTATTGAGAATTTAATTTACAAACAAATTCAATTTCAAATAACCCTACGTTTCTATTTAACATAATTAATTAATTTCACCAAGTTACCCTAAGGATAATTAAACTAAGTTAATTATGTACATGTGTAATTTATTCTAATATCACATAAGGCCCAAACAATCACAACCTAATAAAGATTTCTAACATGCAAATTTATTTTACAATTACCAAGTATTAAATTAAATTTATTTACATGCCAATGTTAATTTAATTTACAAACAAGATTAATTTTAATTTACAAAGTATTTATTTAAATTAATTACATGCAAAAGTCAGTTAAATTAAAAACAAAGTTAATTTTAATTTACCAAATAAAAGTTCTATTATTACTACAATTTCATGCCAATGGTTATTCGAGAAGTTTAGAGCTACTTACCTGTTGTTAAATGCAGTTGCCATTGGGGCAAGCTACACTTAAAAAAAGGGTCTTCTCTTCTAGTATGACAATGATATCCCTGGCTTACTCCCGTTTAGCTCCATATAAGCTCCACGCAAATGCCCTCTTTGGTACTTACCTTAGAGCTACTTACCAATTTTGTTTGTAATAAAAAATAAAGAAACTAAAGAAAATAAAAGAAATAAAGAAAATATTAATAACAATTTACATTGGATTCTAACTCTGGTCTCCTAAAGGGTTAAGACTCTTAATTAGTTACAACTATCTAATAGTCTAAGTCTTCTAACATGATCCAAACACTTTATAACACTTCTTGAATTAAAAGAATACAGAAAATAGATCAAATATCAATTAAAACCTAAGAAAATACAAGAACATGCACAAATATATAATTTTCAAATTCTGGCAGATTAACAGTAGCAACAAATTCGATTTTTTAAAAATAGTTAAACACGCCTAAAAATCATAAAAAAATTACAGAAGACAGCCTATATATCATACAATAACATAAAATTTATAAATCAAACAAAACCCTAGCCGAATGATCTACATAAATCGTAACTCTTCTAAGTGACAGAATCGTACTACTTTTTTGTAAAATTCATAACTCATTAACCACAAAAGATATGAATGCAAAACCAATTGGAAAAGATTCATAAGATTCTGAAGTTAATTTTAGACACTAGATTTGCACAAAAATATTAAGGAACAAGGGAGATATGGGCTCCACAAGTCGGATATCCTGCAAATCAGATTTTACAGGAACCCTAACTTCAAACAGCCATAACTTACAAAATATTAAAGCTTTTTTAGTGATTCTTGAGCGTAAAATTAATGGAATTTCGTGTAGAATATGAATATAATTTTTACAAATTTTTTACAGATTCAGAAAATAAAGAAAAATAATAAAAATACGAGAGACAGAAACTAAACATGTGCAGAGTTGTGTATCCCCTCAAATTAAACATGATTACATGATCAATATGAACGTATAAAATAAATTGAAGACAAAGAGCATAGAATTAAAATATTGTGTGGCATAGATCTTGAATCTTGAAAAGAAAACAACAAAAACTGACCTTCCAGAAATCTTGTATGAAAATCTTCTTGAAGAAAAGAAAAAATAAGGAAAAACTCAAAGAGTCTTGAATATCTCCAAATTTCCTGTAGCTCTGAATTTTCTCTTCCTCTTTCCTTTCATCCCCCTCTTTTTTTTTTTTTTTCTCCAGTAGGGTATTTATAGGGTTTTGGGAGAGAGGTGTGATAGGGTTTGGAGTCTTAGGATGATAAAATTTAGATGACTTAAACAACTACGATTGTAGAATTCGAATAAGACTGGGATATGGGAGAGGTGTTTCAACCAATAGGAAGACAGGAAAAAATGGAAGGCACCAATAGGGAATGAGGAAGAGGTGTGGTAGGATTTGGAGTCTTAGGGTGATAAAGTTTAGATGACTTAAACAATCACATTGCAGAATTCGAATAAGATTGGGATATGGGTGAGGTGTTTCAACCAATAGGAAGACAGGAAAAAATGGAAGGCACCAATAGGGAGTGAGGAAGAGAGTGGGGTCAAGGAGGAGAGAGATATTTTGTTATTTTAATTTTTAGAAAATAATTAAATGGGTCCCATTTAAAATTCCTAACTAGGCTTTCTTAGGCCCATAGAGCCCAATTAAACTTAATTAGATTCATTTAAGAACTACCCATATTAAATTTAAACAAAATAAAATTTTATTTAAATTTAATTAAATTAATTTCCCCAAAATTTTATTATTATTTTTATTTTTTTCAAGATCATGCCACGGAATTAATAATTCAGCTCCATGCCTCCAATTACATCTTACAGTCATATAATTTTTCATCATCGGGTTTCCCACGGCCTCAATGTACATACTCATCACAAAATAAGGGTCTACACCAACATATAGGGTGCCTTCCACGACTACAAGGATCTCTGTGGCACGAGGATGGGTGTGAGGAGGATTTAAGCCATCATTGGGTGCAAAGTCTAACCGAGCGAGAGAAATACCAAGAGTATTAAGTCCAAATAGTTTATCAACATTCACGAGGGTGACATTGGATCCAACTCGATTTCCTGTATTTCCAGGAACATTGAGTCCCGGAAAAAAGAAATCTTCAGCTACAGTAAGGTTTGGGTTCTTGCAGAACTTCCCATTGACAAACACTGCATTAATATATCAAAGTAATTGTCAGTAACCATTGAACATGCATATAACAAAATGAGAAAAAGATTTCTATACAGGAAATACTGATATTTATAGGATAATGCTATGACAGAAACATGAAAGAAAGCCGAAAAACTGAAAGCAAGCTTATATATACCAGCATTCTTAGGTTCAGGTATGGCAACACAGAAGTCCTGGAGAGGGCTAGGGTCAAAGGCAGAGGCAAAAGAGAAAGCCAATGCCAGAGACAATAAGACAAGGAAATGAAAGCTCTTCATTATATGACTACTTTCTTTAGCCTTTAGTCGTTGAGGGGAAGATGTGAAAAATCTTGCATGAATAGATGAGTATTTATAGATGAAAGTCTCTCAAAATTCTCTAATGTGAAAGGTTGCCAGGTAGTCGTTAATGGTTACCTTTTTTTTATTTCACCAATGACCAATTCTTCTACAATTGTATATGCATACATTTAATCATTAAATCATCCCTCCTTTTGAATTAATTTGCAATATCAAATTGGACTGATTCAACTCTTTCAAGCTTCTGAGAGTTGTGATGAAGTTCTTCATTTTCACCTCCTAGAGTTAATTAATTTTCTTTTTTTCACCCCTGTTTTTGCTTCAAGGGCGAGAGAGGGTATAAGGATTTGTACAACTTTTTCCATTATAACATAAACACAGACACACACACACACAGACACACACACACACACACACACACACACACACACACACACACACACACACACACACACATATATATATATATATATATATATATATATATTTTTTTTTTTTTTTTCTTTTTTGAACTGCCCATTTTGATATTTAAAAGCTCAAAGTTGTCTACATTATCCTTAATTACTGTGCGTGAAAAATTAGTTAATAAAATGGGCAACTAAAATTCAATAAAACTTTGGTAAAAAAAATTTGATAATATATTGCACAACCACTCGATTAAAGTAAAGTAATTTAATTTTGGCACAAAAAATTAATCGTTGTAGCTTATGTGATAATAGAAACGTATTTGGATTAAGGATCCTTGAATTAATTAAAAAGAAAATTTCATATGCTATCGTGGATTTAATTAATTGGATTGGATGAGTCAAAGTAATCTACTATTAATTAATTGTGATAGTTGGATTAAGATATCCTTAAGATTATAATCATGCACATAAAGTCGAATGGTAAGGACTTTGAAAGTCAATAAAAAATAAATTACTTAAAAATAATCAAGCACATAAAGTCGAATTGGCTTTTGTTGTCCTTCTATGTTGGTTTACATTTTGAAAGCTATGGCCTCCAAACTGCACTTTCTATCTTCAGATAATTAGGAAACCCACCAACAGCGGGCATCGAGTCCCTAAGATTTTAAAAGTTTGCAGGAGTGTAGTGGTAATTTTTCAAAAATTAATTTTTTTCCTAAAATAATCTATAATTTCATCTTTGATATTTGGTGAAATATATAATTTAGTTTCTATATTTTTAAAATCAAACAAGTTAGTCCTATTTTTAATCCATCAAGAAAATAGTACTTATTTTTAATATACTCTTAACACAAATTTCAATTGAAACAATTTAATTATTATCATTTTGACGAAACCAATAATTTAATCTTTATATGTTTAAGATTAAACAAATTAATTCATTATTTTTTAAATTTTATATTTACATAGTTAATATATTTTATATTTAAATAATTATATACATATATTATTTCGCAAATGTAATAAATATAATTTTTTTATTAAAATATCATGTATGTATCGTATCTTAAATTATTACAATTAAATGTGCTAAAATATATGTATTCATGTTTATAATTTATAGATAAATCCATTAGATATATGTAAGTGTAATCAAACACATTTACAATTAGGATGGTTAAAATAATTTTTTAATATTTTTTTTGAAAAAAGAGTAGATTTTAAATAAATTGGACAAGGTTTTTTTTTAATTGTAAGTCATTAATATATATTTAAGTTCAATAATTTATAATATAAAATATTCATTTTATTTTTGAATTTATAACAAATCTATTTAATTTTTAACAAATTAATTTTGTTGAAAAAAATTAAGATGTTTATTTTTATCACTATAATTTATTTATAACAGAGTATTAACTTTTTCTCTGTTAACTTATATTTATTTTATTTATATTATTTTTACAAATTATAATTTAATTAGATTTTCCTAAATTAAATTTCTTTGTCTGTCACCACCCGCCTAACACATGTACATTTCATAGTCCAGCAATTCAAGCAATCTTAAAATATATGTAATATTTTAATTCATTAATTAAATTTTATTTAATTATTTTAATAATATAATTGAAAATGAGAATATACTCCTGCTTAGAATATCTTTTATCGAGGTCAGATACATAATGCATATTTAAGGACGTGAAGAGTAGTTGGATTCCTGAAAAGGATAAGATAACTTGAGCTGACTATTTTAACAAACATTAGTATTGAACTCACCCACCCATTGCTTTCTATTTACATTACATGAATGATTAGGCACTCTTACTTTTATAAGATAATAATTTAATGATAATTATTCATAACTGAGATTTTCAAAATCAAGAGATCCTTCATATTTATATTTGCAGATTTTATTTTCTCTAATATCTGAATAATTTTTCACCAATAAAATATTTTTTTTGGGTGAAGTTTATTTTATCAAAAACAAATTTTGTTGGGTCTCTTAAGATTAGGGCCGCCATGCATTTGCATTGTATTTTTACTGATTTTTGTCTTATCAATAATTCAAGGTCCCTGAATTATATTGAAAACTGATCACAATGTTGACAGTTCAACAGAAGATTAAAAAAATGTTTGCATATTTGTAACGAAACACATATAATTAAATCTGTAATTGCACCTAATCCAGAACATAAATTATATATACAGAAGAACACGGGACATATTATATATAGTCTTACGTGATCCTCTTTACTTATTCAATCCATGATAACAGGCATGTCTCTTTATTTTTTTAATCCATAAAGAATATGACATTAGGTAGCTACCTTAATTAGTCTTTGGTAATTTCCTCTTTAATTAACATTCACCACATTTTTTTTATATAGAAATGAAAAATATTTTATTAATTAGGCATAAAGTTAATATATATATATATATATATATATATATATATATATATATAATATTCAACATATTATATTTTTACATAAATGAAACTAATCACTCGTATAACAAATAATATAAAAATTTTGAAAAATCCAATAGTATTAATAGAGTATGTAAATTTACTAATATACGGGTTGCGCATTCTACTCTTCGACTCTATGGTCTTTTTTATGAATTGATATATGCATTTTATATAGTCATTTGGATTAAATTTCATAGTCATTTTACAGTCATAAGCCCTTACCTTTTCACATTAGTTTTAGATGAACTGACGAAACATATACAAGAGAGTATTCCTTGGTGCATGATGTTTGCGGATGATATTGTTCTGATAGATGAGACATAAGAAGGAGTCAATAGGAAGCTAGAACTTTGGAGAAGTACTCTAGAGTCAAAGGGTTTTAAGTTAAGTAGAACGAAGACAGAATACATGCATTGCAAGTTCAGTGAAGGCCAAACTGGTGATAGGGAAGGATTTAGTTTGAATGGAGTGGTACTGTCCCAAAGTAATCACTTTAAATATCTAGGCTCAGTCCTTCAAGTAGATGGGGGATGTGAGGAGGATGTTAGTCATAGGATTAAAGCCGGATGGTTGAAGTGGAGACGTGCCACAAGAGTTTTATGTGATCGTAAGATTCCCAATAAATTGAAAGGAAAATTTTACTGTACAGCCATACGACCGGCTATGTTATATGGTAGTGAGTGTTGGGCACTGAAAGAGTCGTATGCATCTAAGATAAGAGTTGCAGAGATGAGAATGTTAAGGTGGATGAGTGGCTATACTAGACTAGATAAAGTCCGTAATGAAAGTATTAGAGAAAAGGTAGGAGTGGTGCCAATTGAAGATAAGTTGAGAGAAGGGAGATTGAGGTGGTTTGGTCATGTGAAGCGTAGACATACGGAGGCTCCAGTTAGACAAGTAGAGCACATTAGGTTAGAGGATAGAAAGAAAAAAAGGGGTAGACCTAAATTGACTTGGAGGAGAGTAGTACAATATGACTTAGAAGCATTACACATTTCTGAGGATTTAATCCAAAATCGTTCAGAGTGGAAAAAGCGAATCCATATAGCCGACCCCAAATTTTTGGGATAAAGGCTTAGTTGAGTTGAGTTGAGTTGAGAATTATCAATTTTTGGACTAATTTGTAATTTTTGCTTTTGTTTTGTAGATTAAATGGTGTTTTTGAGGAACTAAAAAGTAATTGTGCAAGTAAGGAGTGATTTCAAGATCCAAAAGTGCTAAAACGAAGCTTGGAAATTGAAGAATGCGAAGTTGCAGAAATCTGCACAACTTATTGCACAGGCTGTGCAGTTTTTACACAGGAATCAGAAGAAATTATAAACCTACTGAAAAGTGCACAATATACTGCATAGCTTATGCAGGCCTCTTATGCAGCTTCACGAAAGAAATCTTGCACCTGTTGAAATCTGCACAACGTGCGGCACAGCTTGTGCACTTTCACACCTTCACTTGTGCAGTTTCACGGAAGGAATTCCTAACTGACTGAAACTTGCACAGTTTGCTGCATAACCTGTGTAGCTCGATTGTGCACTTTTATGGAAGATTTCAAAACATGTAGGAACTTGCACAGGCTCTGGAAACTATCAGATTTGTATAAGATCTTGCATAACCTGTGCACATCTTCATAAATGAGCTAGAAAGGAGATTCTCCCATGTGAATCATTACCTTACACACGCCATTTTAGGACTTTTATCAGGGAATATAAATAGAGACATTTTACCTCATTTGACAACGGGAAGAAAAGGAGGAAGACAGAGAAAAGGAAAGGAAGCAAGTAGCAGCCGGCATTTTTCTATTCCTTGCCCAGATTTGGAAACATCTTATTTTTTTCACCATTTTTCTACATTTCTTTCACTAGGTTTCTTAGTTCTTAGATCATTTTCCAAATTTACTGCCTAATTTGCTTAGAATTCTTTCTATTAAATATGGATAGTGAGTAGTTTTTCCTAAGATTCTGGAGTTTGGGTACGTAATATTTAAGATATTTTATGGATTTTAGTTGGGTAATCCACATTTTATGGTTTTTATTAGGTTTTATTTATTTCTTGTGTGCCTAATGACATGCTTAGTGTAGGATCCTATTAAGTATTGTTCATAATCCTTAATTGAAGCAGCGAAAGGAGAAAATCTTATGAAAGATAATCAAGAACTTGGACTTAATTAACTTAGATCTAGAGATAAACTAAGGATTAAGAGGATTAATAGATTTATTAAGGAACCTAATGGGTTTTAGTTAATTTCAACTCCACGAAAGTAGGATTGAGTTAATTAAGACACTCATTGTCGGGAAAATTACTGTACGGGTGTCTCATGGAAAAGAAAATATGGAAAAAGCGTTGAAAATTCAAAAATTATCAGAACGGGGTGAGTTGAAAATACAGACGCGAATCAAAATAATATTTTTAGTTGGGACGCTATCAAGGATAGCGTACAGAGGCAAATCAGTTGGAACAGCGTCCCAAGAAATACGACCATTCCCGTCCAAATTTAAAAAAAAAAAAAAAAAAAAACTAGACGCTACTTATAGTAGCGTCCAGCTTTTGTTTTAATTTCTTTTAATATTTTAAATAAAATATAAATATTATTTTAATAAATAATATTATAATAATTAATATTATATATTATAATATTTTTATTATAAAAAATTATTTTTTAATTTAAAATTAAATTAAATTTTAATTAAATAAAAAATTAAAATATAAAATATTATTATAGTAAAAGAATTAAAAAAATTAAATAAAAATCTGGACGCTACTTATAGTAGCGTCCAGCTTCTTATTTAATTTTTTCATAATTTTATTTTTATATTTTAAATAAAATATAAATATTATTTCAATAAATAATATTATAATAATTAATATTATATATTATAATATTTTTATTATAAAAAATTATTTTTTAATTTAAAATTAAATTTTAATTAAATAAAAAAATTAAAATATAAAATATTATTATAATAAAATAATTAAAAATTAAAATAAAAAATCTGGACGCTATTTACAATTGCATCCAGATTTTATTTTTCATAATTTTATTTTATATTTTAAATAAAATATAAATATTATTTCAATAAATAATATTATAATAATTAATATTATATATTATAATATTTTTATTATAAAAAAATTATTGTTTAATTTAAAATTAAATTTTAATTAAAGAAAAAAAAATTAAAATATAAAACATTATTATAATAAAATAATTAAAAATTAAAATGAAAAATCTGGACGCTATTTACAATTGCATCCAGATTTTATTTTTAATTATTTTATTTTATATTTTAAATAAAAATATAAATATTATTTTAATAAATAATAGTATAATAATTAAAATTATATATTATAATTTTTTATTATAAACAATTATTTTTCAATTTAAAATTAAATTAAATTTTAATTAAATAAAAAATTAAAATTATTTTAAAATTAAATTAAATTTTTTTTATATTTTTTTAATTTAATTTAATTTTAAATTGAAAAATAATTTTTTATAATAAAAAATTATAATATACAATTTTAATTATTATACTATTATTTATTAAAATAATATTTTTATTTTTATTTAAAATATAAAATAAAATAATTAAAAAATTAAAAATAAAATCTTGACGCTATTATAAATAGCGTCCAGATTTTTTATTTTAATTTTTAATTTTTTATTATAATAATATTTTATATTTTAATTTTTTTATTTAATTAAAATTTAATTTTAAATTAAACAATAATTTTTTATAATAAAAATATTATAATATATAATATTAATTATTATAATATTATTTATTGAAATAATATTTATATTTTACTTAAAATATAAAAATAAAATAATTAAAAAATTAAATAATAAGCTGGACGCTACTATAAGTAGCATCCAGATTTTCATTTAATTTTTTTAATTCTTTTATTATAATAATATTTTATATTTTAAATTTTTATTTAATTAAAATTTAATTTAATTTTAAATTAAAAAATAATTTTTTATAATAAAAATATTATAATATATAATATTAATTATTATAATATTATTTATTAAATTAATATTTATATTTTATTTAAAATATTAAAAAAAATTAAAACAAAAGCTGGACGCTACTATAAGTAGCGTATAGCTTTTTTTTTTTTTTTTTTTTTAAATTTGGACGCGAATGGTCGTATTTCTTAGGACGCTGTTCTTAACAGCGTCCCAACTGATTTGCCTCCGCACGCTATCCATGATAGCGTCCCAACTAAAAATGTTACTTTGACTCGTGTCTGTATTTTCAACTCACCCCGTTCTAATAATTTTTGAATTTTCAACCCTTTTTCTGTATTTTCTTTCCCATGAGACACCCGTACGGTAATTTTCCCCTCCTTGTCTCACTCGAAAGAGTATTCAAAAGATTTAAGAATTAATCTCCTTGAAACCCATAATTTTCATTTGTTTGGATAACTGATTTAAAATTCCAAAATAGTTTGAATATTATACCCTAAACTCCGAAATAACTTTATTATTATTTTTGATTGTTAGTTAATTTTAATTGATTACTACTTTAATTCTTGCCTTATTTCATTTGTTGAGTCTATTTCCTACGATTTTAGTTAAATTTTCCATTTAGGTTATTTCTTAGTTGAATTTGCTATTATACCCCTTAATTCCTAATCTCTTCCTCTAATTACTTTTTAGCTAAAATTTAGCTAAAATTAGTTAATTTTATATCAAAAATTCAATCATTAACACAACTCTTCGAGGGAACGATATCTTATCTACATTACTTGTGTGACCCGTGCACTTACAGTTGAGCCACATCATGAACCCATCAGTTAACCTACAAATTTAAATCTCCTATCAAAAGATTTGCATCTTACATAATACTCTTATATGAAGAAACAAAATATTCTAATAACAAAAACACAATAATTTTATTGAATGAGAGAAAACACCACAAAAACTTAAAATCTACCAAGATAGATTTGAGGTTTATTCACTCAAAAGCTATTAATAATTATAAATATTAGTAAATATGCCTAAAATTTTCAAATGGTCACATATTTGAAAGTTATTAGAAAAAATAAAATAAAATAAAGGGAGAAATTGCCATCGGTGAAAACACTCACCGGTAGCTATCCAAAAAAGAGATTAAAGGAAGGAAGGATGGAAGAAAGAAGGAAAGATAGGAAAAAATGAGATTTCTAGAAAGAGGGCAGAATCCCTCTCTCTAGAAGCTTAATTTCAACTTCATTTCCTTCGTTTACTACATCTGATTATTTTCTTAATCAAATTGATTTTTTAAATAAATAAATATGTTATATTTATCAATTGAAAAACAATTATTTAAAAATTTATAAACTTAAATGGGATATTTTATTATATCAGTTCTGTTAATTTCGACTTGAGAAAAACAAATTACAAACATGGCCTATTATCAAGGTTAGCTTAATATTTAGAGGTGGGCTCAGTTTAGGGTTTGAAAAATTCCGAAATTCAATTCAAACTCCCTTTTTTTTTCTATAAATTTGCGCAATTACTATTTTTCTAATTTTTTAAATTTCTAATTTTAAGAGAATTTTAATTTAAGTTAAATTTTTAATTAATATATGGTTTAAAGTTATCAAATTGAATCAAAATAAAAATTCTATAACATTTAAATTTTAAATGTTTAATACTGTTAAATATAAATTGAGAGGAAAATAAGAAAGGGATATACGACCATTCATGGTGTAAATAGACTAACTGATGTTACAGTAATGGGAGGGCAGGAAATCAACAGACGACAGTGACGTTGAGGCTGCCGGAGGAAGTCCATCACAAACAAATCGATTTTGTTTTTTGTACCGGATGTGCATGCTTCCATAAACCCAACATTGTGAAATATATCTAACATTATTTTTTGGTTTTTTATCACATAAAATATCAATTTATAAGAATTTTCTATCAATTCAAAAAATAATAATTTTTTTAAAATAAATATATAAATATTATAATTTAATCATATTTTTTAAGAAGAATATTATATAATTATGATTTTGATTATTATATAATTTTAGAATAATATAAATTCTATTATTTAAAAAATCACAATATCAATTGTATTATACTAACTTCACGGACATAAAAGTAAAAAAATAAATATAAACTATATAAAAAAAATTAGTTTAGATAACATGATAATACAAGAAATAAAAAATTATTATTGAACTAATAATTGGCCATTTATCTTATGGCACAAGAAGTATCAAAAGAAATAATAAAATTTATTAGGCTTAGCTTGATGATGGTTGATGTGTCTCAACCGCAAGTGCACGGGTCGTTCAAGTAATATAGAAAAATATATCGTTCCCACAGAGAGTTGTGTTTTCAATTGAATTTTTGATATAAAATAAAATATGTTAAAATTGTATTTTAATCAAATAAATAAAAGAAATTTGGGAATTTGAAGCATAAGGTATGAAAATGCAAAACTAAATTCAAACAATGGCTAATTTAATAATTTGCAAAATAAAGAAATTGATAATATTAATAATGAAAATTAATAAAATGAGATTAAACTAAACACTCAAATGTAAAATCCAAGCAATAATTGATAAAAAACGATTCTGGAGTTAAGGGTTCATATTTAAGTCATTTTGGGATTTTTCCTAGCTAGCCCAATCCATGAAATTTATGGGTTTAAAGGAGATTAATTCTAAAATCTTTTGAAAACTCTTTCGAGTGAGACAAAGAGTGCCTTAATTAATTTAATCATACTTTCGTAGAGTTAAAATTAATCAAGACCCATTAGGTTCTTTAATCAATCTATTAAAACCCTCTTAACCCTTAGTCTATTTCTAGATCTAAGTTAATTAGGTCTAATTTCTTGATTAACTATCATTTGGTTTTCTCATTTCAGTGCTTCAACCAAGGATTAAGAACATAACTTAATGGGGCTCTTCATTAAGCATGTGAATAAGCACACAAGAAATGGATTAAATCTCATAAATTTCATTAAATTGAGACTAACCCAATTCAAATCTACAAAAATAACTAAAATATTATATCCCTTACTCCAGAATCAAAGTAAAAGAGGAAATAAATCATGAAAATAAACTAAAACTAAAGAAACTCGGTTGGAGAAATGTAAAAAATGGTGAAGAAAAGAAGAAGAAGCTGGATTCTCCTCCCCAAGAATGAAAGTCAACTGCTCCTCTGTTTTTCTGCCCCCCTTTTTTTTTTTGTCTTCCTCTCCTTCTTCTTATCGCCAAAAATGAGGTAAGGGCATTATTTATACTTTCAGACAAATAACCCTAAAAATGGTGTGTTTGAGGAAGGGATTCATGTGTAAAAATTCTTTTGCCAGCTCATTATGAAGACTTGCACAAGTTGTGCAAGCTCCTTATGCAGATTCTGAGCAAATTTGGTAATTCCAAGTGCTTCCCGTGAACCTGCATAAGCAGGGCGTGAACCTGCATAAGCAGGGCGTGAGCCTGCATAAGTTATGCAGGTAAGTCATGCAGATTTCGGCAGGTTTAAGAATTTGCTTTTTCTCCCTGTGCAAAACTGCACAACTTATGCAGCAGGTTATGCACATTTCAGTCACTTTGCATTTTTCAACTTTCAAGTTTTGTTTTTGACATCTTTGGCCATAGGAATCACTCCTCACTGGCAAAATTACTTTTTAGTCCCTTAGAAACACCATTTTCACCTATAAAACAAAAGAAATTACAATGTAACCCATAAATTGACAATTATGAAAAATCATCTAAATAACTAATAAAATTAGCTAAAAGTGACTAACAAATAAATGAAATGGCCATGAAATTAAACCTAAATGACTATGCAAAATGCATGTATCAAATACCCCCAAACTCAAATCTTTGCTTGTCCTCAAACAAACTTTAAAATATAATACAATTTTAGGGGTGCCTTGTCCAAAGAGCTATGAAAGTCACATATTAAAGTAACTTAACATACCTTTAGCCATACCAACAATCTATATACCCGTCCTTCAAGATGCAAAGAATCTAATGCTTGTCCAAGCTTTCACCGTTTAGCCATCAAGTCAATTATCATCCAAAATTCCCAAACCAACTAATCAAAAGAGAGAGTCATGCTCAAAAAGAACTATAGAACAATCAATAATCAAAGTGTCTCTATATAGAATGATGGAATTGAATGAATGAATGAGTAAGCTCCAATCCTATAAGCAAACTTCCTACCCCTATCTCCACTAATGTAGCAAGTACTATTAAGAGATCAAAGGTCTTTTTAGGAATGTAATGGGCCATGGGGTTCAAAATGAGGTTAAGAAGAAGAAGGATAAAAAGGATTCAAAGCATGAGAATATTTTCAATCTTGAAAGCATAAGGTACACTTCTTATTTATTTTTTTTCCTTTTTTTTTCTTTTTCTCTTTTTTTTTTATATATAAAGAGGAGAGAAATACACAATGAGAATTTTCAAGTGCTAGCATATTTTACAAAATACATAAAAAACACCACCCCCAAACTCATTTCCTTTAATTACTTTGGGTGGATTTTCTTTCAATTTGAATGACAATAATGAAAAATACATACATTCTAGCATTTTTACAGCATGATAAGCATTTCTTCTCCCTTTTATTATTATTATTATTATTATTTTCTTTCTCCCCCCCCTTTTTTTTTATAGTGTACCTAATATTATAAATAATTATTCTCATGAAAAGGGTTGGAGTGTTTGGTTCATTGGCTAGGTAGCAATAAGAGTTTCAAGAAAAATTAGGAATATAAAGGCTTAAAGGGGTTTACAAGGGTTAATTTTAATTGGGAAAAAGGCCAAAGATTTAAAATGAAAAGGTTTAAATTAAAGAATGCCTAATCATCTCTCTTTTCAAGTACAAGCTAGTATTTCACCTCGAAAGGTTTAGAAAATTTGTTCTAAGATTGGTGAGACATCACTAGACTACTTTTTATCCTATAGCTGCCTCTAAACACTTCCATGTTTAAATGACTAGTTGGGTTGCTTTTTGGCTAAGAAAATATAGGCAAACGATAAACACTTCAAAACTTTGCACCTCTTAGGAAACTTTCAATCCACAAACCCAACTAAAGGTAAGTCAAATGACTCTCATAAGCTACTTCTCATTACTCAAGGGATTTGGCAAAAGATTTTATGCAAAAATTTTATTGCATGAATGCATAGTTCCTAAAAATGAAAAATGCATTAACTAAGCAGAAGAAATCTATTTGTATGCAATATGTACAATTTTTAAATGGTTACTGTATGATGTATGGTATGTATGTATGTGTGTATAAAATATTTACAATATGAATATATGATGCATGGAATGAAATGAAGTGCATTTAGACTAAAAATGCTAAAATTTTTAAGCAAAAATAAGTGAAAATCTTACACCCCCAAACTCAAAATTGGACATTGTCCTCAATGTCTAAGGTAGTGCATAGTGAAATTCAA
The DNA here is from genome assembly GCF_030052815.1 of Hevea brasiliensis. Taxonomy (NCBI): domain Eukaryota; kingdom Viridiplantae; phylum Streptophyta; class Magnoliopsida; order Malpighiales; family Euphorbiaceae; genus Hevea; species Hevea brasiliensis. The sequence continues at coordinate 4,655,135 of NC_079497.1, read as the reverse complement.
GACAAAAATGAATAACCAGGTATTAGTGAAATGAAAAGCAAAGGTGAAAGGTTACCTGGCATAGGATAGTGATTTAGCAACTTAAAGTGCATAATGCATGTTGCATAAGTAGATTGCATAAGTTATGCAGTAGGAATGCTCTGTAAAATAAGTGCATAAGTAGGCTGCATAAGTTATGTAGGTTCTTATGCAAGTTTTGGCAAAAATGAAATAACAAGAAGTTGAGTAATGTGAAACTGCATAAGTTATGCACTAAGTTGTGCAGGTTTTGGCAGAAATGAGAAATAGGGCAAAAATGAAGTATAAAAACTACATAAGTTGTGCAGTTTGCCTATGCACAATTCAGCAGAAACAAAAGTTGATAAAATCACTTTGCAAATTTGGAAATTGCAAGGGAAAATGACTTTTAATGTTTAAACTTCATTAAAAATGAGAATTTTTAGCCAAAAAATTGCATGAATCATTAAAAGTTAACATAAAAATTCATTAACATATGCAAATCCAAATTAGTTGCACATTCAAGTTCATGATAGCAAAAATTTCTGCACAAAAACTTGTGAGCAATATCATTTCAACTCAAAACCTGCAGCTTGACATTAATCACATCTTAAGCTTAGCAAGAACCAATACCACTGCACTACAATCAGAAAGTTGCATTTATCCACAAAAGCAAATCATGCATACTCAGTTTTTCCAATCAAATGCAGCATCATAAAATTGAATGACACAACCCAATTGAGCCCACAATCACAAAAATGAACCACTCACCATAATACTAACATTAAAGGCACAGAAAATAATACACCTAGCCTCAGCTAATAAGAATAACCAGATAGTTGACAGCTTATATTGCAGAATTAGCACACAGAAATTTCTTTGCACAAGCCTAAAAGGATCTGCAACAAAGGCAATTAAAACAAATCAATTTTAGAGAAGTAGACAATCAAAATATCAAGTAAGAATAACTTCCCAACAGTGCAATAGACTCTAGTTCTTCAAAATGAATCTATAAAAGGAAAAATTCAATAATGTCAAAATTGAATTTGAGGGATATTTAAAACAAAACAAAAATAATGCAAATAGAATAAACTTAATAAAAATAGAATAAAGAAACTTGGGATGCCTCCCAAGAGCGCTAATTTATGGTCCTTAGCTTGACCTTTGTGATGTTTCATGGTGGCTGGAATTGGAATTTATTGCCTCTATTTCCAATAGGTGCTTCAATGAATCTATACTTCATTTTCTTTCCATCACATGAGAAGATCCTTGTTGCTTTGTCTAAAAATCCAACCATTTCTTTCTTGACAACCTTTGGTGCATCTTTTTCTTTGAGAGATGGTTGTTTGACCTCACTTTTCTCCACTTGCTCAAGTTGAAAGATTGGTGCCATATGACAAGGTGGATTACTCTTTAAATGTTGTGCAAATGTAGCCTCTTTTGGATTTTCATCATTGATAGTCCCTTCATGGACAAGATAACTTTCAAGAGAAGCCTTTGGATAACTCTTTCTAAATGGCTCTTTTGCTAACTCATCAACTATATCAATTCTCAAACAAGAGTCTACATCTTCATATTGCTTCTTTTTGCCATTGCCAATGTTGAAGACTAACAGATCCTCTTCGACTCTAAGAGTAAGCTTTTTACCTTTCATGTCAATCAAAGCACCAGTTGTAGCCAAGAAAGGCCTCCCTAAAATGATTGGCATATGAGAATCCTCTTCCATGTCCAAAATGACAAAGTCAACTGGGATGTAAAATTTTCCAACCTTCAGTGGTATATTTTCCAAGATCCCTTCTGGATACTTAATTGATCTGTCTGCCAACTGAAGAGAAATGTGGGTTGGCTTAAGATCTCCCATGTTAAGCTTCTCATAGATGGAGAGGGGCATAAGGCTTACACTAGCCCCTAAATCACATAAAGCTTTTATAGAACATGATTCCCTAATGTGGCATGGAATTGAAAAACTCCCTGGATCCTTGAGCTTTGGAGGAAGTTTCCTTTGGAGGATAGCACTGCATTCCTCAGTTAAGGCTACAGTCTCATAATCTTCAAGTCTTCTTTTGTTTGAGAGAATTTCTTTCAAAAACTTAGCATAAGAAGGCATTTGGGAAAGAGCATCAATAAAAGGCACATTTATATATAGCTTCTTCAAAACCTCTAAGAACTTCCCAAATTGCTTATCAAGCTTGGCTTTTTGAAATCTCTGTGGAAAGGGAAGTTGTGGCTTGTAAGGCTCTGGAGGTATATATTTTTCTTCTTTCTCTTCAACCTCCTTCTTACCTTTTCTTGCACTCCCTTTTTCACTCTCTTATTTTTCATCTCCCTTAACATTTTTCTCATTTTCTCTCTTCTCAACTTTTTCACTCTTCTCATTATGCACTATTTTACCACTCCTCAGTGTGATGGCATGACACTGCTCCCTTGGATTTTCTATTTGACTAGGAAGTCTTCCCATTGATTTGGTACTTGAGGAGCTTGCTTGTTGTGCAATTTGATTTTTTAGCATCCTATTGTGTGTTTGCATTTGTTTCAGCCTTGCTTTCATCTCTCTCATCTCCTCATCATGCTTAATTTGATTGGTAAGAATTTGTTGTAACAAAGCTTCAGTTGTAGACCCTTGTTCTTGCTGTTTTGGTAGAGGTGTAGGATTTGCATTCCTTTGTTGAAAACCAGGTGGTGGTTGCCTAGGTTGTTGGTATTGATGCCCTTGTTGTTGTAGTGGAAAGTTTTGAGTTGAAGATTGATTTTGTTGATTCCCCCATGAAAAATTGGGATGATTCCTCCAAGCATATGAAGGATAATCTACTCTACAACTCATTATTCCTTCTACATAAGTAACTTGTTGAGAACTTCCAGAACATGATGATGAACTGACTAGCATACTTAAATCCTCCATTTTCTTAGCAAGGACATTAGTGAGTGCATCAAATTTGGCATTGATCATGTTTAATGGATCAAGCTCATACATTCTAGCAACTTGCCTTTTTTGAGTTAGAGTTGACCCTTTTGGACTACTCCATAGATGACTGTTCTTTGCTATTTTCTCTAACAACTCATAAGCTTCATCTTCATGCTTAATGATGAATTCCCCTCCAGTTTGAGCATCAATGATTCCTCTGATAGCAGGAGTGACATTTGTGTAAAATTTTGGTTTATCATCCATTTAGGAATGGCATGAAGTGGACATTATCTCTCCAACTCCTTCCATCTCATCCATGACTCATAAAGAGTCTCATATTCTCTTGGTCTAAAAGTAATCATTTGATTCCTCAACTCTTGAGTTTTTCCAGGTGGAAAGTATTGGGTGAGAAATGCATCAGTGTGTGATGCCCTTTACCTGTCTACTGTATAGCCGAGCAAGAAGTGCCACATTCGGTGCCGGAACACTCTATCTTGTTTTATCATATCTATTATAAACTTTTGATGTCATTTAAAATATGTATTCTATGTGAAGAATTTTTTTTTTGTTTTTTATATCTTATTTCTGTGGAGACCCAGACAGAGCCTCCCCTGTTTTATTAGCATCTGGCGGGTTCCGCTAATCACCTGTTAACATGTTCATATTCATTTCACAAATTTCCATATCATATCATTTACAATTGTTTATGAGATCTAAAAATGAAGTATCATCTATTGCATTCATATAGAAATTCATAGATAATAAATTACAAGTTTTCATTTCAATCTCAAAGTTTAATTACAAGGAAATACATCATGACTAGATATAATGAACCAAAATACTAGTCTATACATGGGCCCTACCAAAATACAAAAGACCGGTGAGGTGATTCTGGACAGTGGCAGATCTGGTCGAAACTTTGTCCGAACACTACTGTGGCGGCTGCTGCTGTGATGGCTGCTGATCTCCAGTACCTACGCGATGGAAAACCAACGCGCTAAGCATAACGCTTAGTGGTGCATAATTTATAATAACAATAATTTAACAATTGAAATAATAATTGCAATTCGTAATTTCTGGGTCTTTTACATTTTTTTTTGTTACACTTTGGAAACAATTAACATTATCGAGATCTTTTATGATTACTTATTATATTTTAAGTCTCAATTAATTTTTATCAGTGCCCAAGAAACCTATAACAAATTATAAAAGCTGGATACACGGGTGTATACTAGTTAGACAGCTATATATCTATCCAGTATACGTCTGTCAGGCACGAGGCCAGCTGTCGGGCATGAGACCCGCTGTCAGGCTTGTAAAGCCAGAAATAAAGTAGGCACAATGGCCAATAAGTAGGCATATAGCCTGTATAACAATCATGCCAGACATATATTGTCAGTTCATGATTTTCTCGGTAGGCAGTACTGCTATCTGTAGTCCCTAATTGGTATACCAATTTATCCAAACTAAATAAATAAGTCTAGGTATACTATGGGCAATTAAATATTTTTTATTATTTTAGCACTATTCACTGTTATTATTTTCTGGTACTGTTCGTTGGTACCATTAATTTCATATTAATAGGACATTAGTCCCAATTTACATATTCATATCATTTTTAATATTTAATTATCCTCATGAGTATTTTAATTATCATATATAGCATTTTTTTCTCATGAACCTTTCTTTAGGTTCATTTTCATGTATTATTTTATCTAGGAATTTGACTAGGTTAGGATGTCTATTTGGTCACACTTCCTGCATAACAAATGCTCCTCTATGTTTAAACTTGAATTTTAGTTTTTGAATCACTGAATTTGGGGTTATAGAACTCAAGTTATGATCAAAATACCATAATTGGTCCCTTTGCCTCTAAGCTGTCTAAAATTTACAATTTCTGGTCAATAAACTTTGACCAATCATTTGATCATTTTTTGGTCATTTTTAGACTTAGGTTCCTTCACAAGATATGTTCCTCTATGTCTTAGGGACTCCCAGGTACAATTTCATAATTTTTCAAGCTTGGTATAGTGAGTTATAGTCAATGTATTAACCTGGACTCTCAATCCTATAAGGGCAATAACCTACTTCAGGGCAGTATATTTGACCCTCTTTTTAGGGTCTTTACACTTAGAATTTGGCAAAGGTGTCTAAATCAATGTTGTAGCCCTAAGTATCATGTTTCTAGATCATATTGGCACATCTCAAATGGAATTTCCTTGTGGGAGTTATGGCCAAATGAACACACGGGTATCAAATGGCATTCTGGGTTCAACTTAACATTTTCCAGATTTCAATTCGTAACTTTGGCTAATATTTTCCCTAGGATGCAATGGTTTCTAGAGCTTGGTCAAAACATAAAAATTGTTGTGCTATGTCTTATAAAACTTTTGGCACTAGTTTCACTCAATTTGCAGCTTTGGAGACCAAGTTATGGCATTTTTGCCAAAACTGGTTAAGCATACCAAAGGAACAATATTTTGGACAACTTCTGGGTTGGCAGTTTTAGTGACTTAAATTGTACTAACAATTTGATTTGGTTAAAAGCAAAACTGGGTCAAGTGGTCTTCATGAAAAGTGTATCCCTATGTCTAAGCTTTCCATTGATGAAATTTTAGGTCATTTGGACTAGTATAGAGAGAGTTATGACCAAATGAACACGTACTGTTTATTTGGTCATTTTCTGGGTTGGCAGTTTTAGTGACTGAAATTTTGCTAACAATTTGATTTGGTTAAAGGCAAAACTGGGTCAAGTTCATGAAAAGTGTAGCCCTATGTCTAAGCTTTCTATTGATGAAATTTTAGATCATTTGGACCAGTATAGAGAGAGTTATGACCAAATGAAGTACTGTTCATTTGGTTATTTTCTGGGTTGGCAGTTTTAGTGACTGAACTTGTGCTAACAATTTGATTTGGTTAAAGGCAAAAATGGGTCAAGTGGTCCTCATGAAAAGTGTAGCCCTATGTCTAAGCTTTCCATTGATGAAATTTTAGGTCATTTGGACAAGTATGGAGAGAGTTATGACCAAATGAACACATACTGTTCATTTGGTCATTTTCTGGGTTTGGTGCAGGGTAATCCGGATTTGGGCAGTATTTTGGTCAAGTTTTGAGCAGAATTTAGGCATGATTTCTTTATGGAAAATGGGCCATGTTGAGTCTAATTTCACCTCCAATTGGCCTCATACCAATTGGAGTCACACATTTTCAGTTATGGGTCAATAAACCCACTGGACTCATTGAGTCCAAACCTACTGAAAATTGAACACTCTCAATATCTCAATTCCTCCAACTTCCTTACATCAATTTGCATGCAATACACTTCTATAAGCAACAATCTCAAATCAATAGGTCAATTTCAATATTTTACACAAAGTCCTCAACATTTACAAAAACCCTAGTTTTCAAAGTTTTAAATTTACACAAACACTACACAATCAAACTCCCATCCATTTCAACTCATCACACATTCGCATGGAACCATTTTTCATCACTTAAAAGCAACAAACCTCCAGTTTCATGGCTGCCAAAAATTCAAGGGTTCTTTGCTCAAGATTTTCTTTTTATTTTCATGGTATTTATACTTGGCTAAATTTGCTTTTCATGTTTAATAAAGAGAAGAAGAGGGATTAGTGCACTAACCTTACTTGAGCTTCCCTAACTTCAAATTTCTTGCTTCCAATGGGTTTCTGTAGCTTCCTTAGGGTGTGGGGAGTATTTTTTGTGAAGTGAGCTATGGGTTTTGGTGTGTAGAAGCTTGGGAAATCAAGCTTGGAAGCTTGACAACAATGGAGGAAATGAGGGAAAGAGAGAGAGAAGAAATGGAGGAAGACGATGGAAGTGGGTGAGAGTTTGTCCTCTAGTGCCTATTTATATATATATATTTTTTTTGAATTTTCCTAAGCTTTTTCTTTTCTTTTCTTTTCTTTTCTTTTCCTTTCTTTTCTTTTCTTTTATTTTCTCATCTCATTTTCGTAATCTATTTCATAAATTTTAATTAATATTAATTATTTTATTCTCTAAATTTTTTTTTTGACATTTAGGTCAAAATTTACTTTTGGGGGTGAAATGACCAAAATGCCCTTAGTAGTGCATATTGGGTTATTTTTATTATTTTTGTATCAATTTATAAATTCTCTAAACTTTAAGTTATTTTTTTTCTCTACATTTTTTCTATATTTTTTTAACATTTATTTCTTCGATTTATGCCTCCTCACTATAGTCTAGGTGTAGTTCTAGACATTTTAACTGTCCGAACAGATATTAGTTGTCGGAATAGTAAAATGTATGGACTACCTACAGTGAGGGCATTACAATTCTTCCCCTCTAAATAAAATTTCGTCCTCGAAATTTACACAGTGTAAATAATCGAGGGACCACTATCTCCTTGTCTTTTCACCTTTTTGTGTTATAATACTTTACTTTTTCTTTAGTCTGTCTTATTAATCCTAGCTCTACAATCTTATCCTTATCTTGATTTACTATTGAAAATACGTAGCTCTACACAATAGTCCCAAGTTGGTATTGTAATCTGCAGCTTACAGCACAAACATCAAGAGCATTGCATAGTTACCACGGTATAATCCCAATAGACTAACTCTTTTTTTTTTCAACCAGTTTTGTACTCATCTTCTTTCATCTTATATACAGCCTCCTTCTCATTTTGATCTATTATCTTTGATACGATCCTTTTCGATTGATAATCTACCATAACCTTATGATTCAAAGGGTTGGTGACAAGCATGTCATCTTCTAACCTATCTCTCGGTATCCTCTTTTAACAGGAGGTACAATGTATATATAGGGGTGAATATAATTAGGGTCTATCAATACATACTTAAAGGTATTCTAATTAAGAAATGTACCTCTGATAACATTTACTGGATTTGGCTCATCTCGAGCCATAGCGTACACACGGGGTGCTACTCCAACCTCGGGCCGTTCTGTAGTCTCAGAAGCCCTCTGTAATGTACCAGTTATCTCAAGCCTCACAGGTCTTCTACCCCTTTACACTATCGGGTAGACCTCTCAGTCGGTGTTAGTGTAGTGGGAGCACTCCCTTATGGACAACTTCGTATGAAATGATTCGTAGACCCACATCTAAAACATCCACCAATCAACAGTCGACACTCCCCTCTGTGTATCCTGCCACAGTGGGTACATTCTGGCACTAAAATTGATTCTCTTGTTACTGTACCCGGGGAACTAGCTATAGATACTTCAGACTGGCCCCTCTGGCCTTGTGTCTGGCTCTGTGAACCCTTATGCTTCTTACTACTAGTAGCTGGTGCACTAATCTAGCCCTGTCCAGGACCTCTCTTGCGTTGCCTATCCTTTCTGGACTACTCTTCATTTCTGACTCTCTCCACATCAAGGGCTGATGCTACCAACAGAGAGAAATCTATGAAGTGATGAGATGTCACTATCAACCTGATGTTGTCATTCAGTCCATCCTCAAACCTTCTGCACTTATCAACCTTTGTAGGCATTAGCTCTAATGCATATCTATTAAGTCTCATGAATTCCTGCTTATATTAGGAGACTGTCAGCTGCCTCTGTCTCAGTGCCAGGAATTCTCTCCTTCTGGCCTCCAAGTACACATGACTGATGTATTTCTTTCTGAATTCAGCCAGAAAGAACTCCCATGTGATCTGTGCAGGTTGTACTACTCTAGATACTGTCACCCACCATCTATATGTATTCTCCTATAGAAGTGACAGAGCACACTCTAACTACTACTCTGGGGTGTAATGCAACTGCTGCAATACCCTCTCTGTCCTCTCCAGCCAATACTCTGCTGCGGCTGGATCATCATCCCTCTTACCTCTAAAGTCAACTGTCCCATACTTCCGCAGTCTCTCTAGTAGAGATTTGTGTACAGGTTGCGATTATGGGGGTGGAGGTGGCTGTATAGGTGGTGGTGGTGGTGGCGGCTGTGGCTGTGGCTGTGGATGTGGAGGTGGCTGTAGCTGAGGAATGGCTCCGGCGACCTGACGGAATAGCTGTGTCATCTGTTCATAGAAGGCCTGTTGTGCCCTACTCACAGTACCTTGAGATAACTCTGCTTTACTACCACTTCTCCCCTGACTAGGAGCAGGTGCGTGACTCTCTACTTCCTCCTCTATCGGTCCTGGAGGTCCGTGCTCTGAAGGATCAGATGCCATCGATCCTATAAAACAGACAAAGAACAGATCTGCATTAGTGTCACCTCGACTCTATCTAAAGGCCCATGCATGTGATGCAACTATTTCTTTCTATCTATTTAGGTCTAGGACCGCCTAAACCTCTGCTCTGATACCACTAAATGTGACGCCCCTTACCCATCTACTGTATAGCCGAGCAAGAAGTGCCACATTCGATGCCGGAGAACCCTATCTTGTTTTATCATATCTATTGTAAACTTTTGATGTCATTTAAAACATGTATTCTATGTGTAGAAATTTTTTTTTGTTTTTTATATCTTGTTTCTGTGGAGACTCGGACAGAGCCTCCCCTATTTTATTAGCATCTAGCGAGTTCCGCTAATCACCTATTAACATGTCCATATTTATTTCACATACTTCCATATCATATTCTCTTGTATCATATCATTTACAATTATTTATGAGATCTAAAATGAAGTATCATCTATTGCATTCATATAAAAATTCATAGATAATAAATTACAAGTTTTCATTTCAATCTCAAAGTTTAATTACAAGGAAATATATCATGACTAGACATAATGAACCAGAATACTAGTCAATACATGGGCCCTACCAAAATATAAAAGACCGGTGAGGTGACTCTGGACAGTGGCAGATCTAGTCGAAACTTTGTCCGAACACTACTGTGGCGGCTGCTGCTGTGATGGCTACTGATCTCCAGTACCTATGCGATGGAAGACCAACGCGCTAAGCATAACGCTTAGTGGTGCATAATTTATAATAAAAATAATTTAACAATTGAAATAATAATTGCAATTCGTAATTTCTGGGTCTTTTACGTTTTTTTTTATTACACTTTGGAAACAATTAACATTATCGGGATCTTTTATGATTACTTATTATATTTTAAGTCTCAATTAATTTTTATCAGTGCCCAAGAAACCTATAACAAATTATAAAAGTTGGATGCACAAGTGTATACTAGTTAGACAGCCATATGTCTATCCAGTATACGTCTGTCAGGCACGAGGCCAGCTGTTGGGCATGAGACCCACTGTCAGGCTTGTAAAGCCAGAAATAAAGTAGGCACAATAGCCAGTAAGTAGGCATATAGCCTGTATAACAATCATACCAGACATATATTGTCAGTTCATGATTTTCTCGGTAGGCAGTACTGCTATCTATAGTCCCTAATTGGTATACCAATTTATCCAAACCAAATAAATAAGTCTAGGTATACTATGGGTAATTAAATATTTTTTATTATTTTAGCACTATTCACTGTTACTATTTTCTGGTATTGTTCGTTGGTACCATTAATTTCATATTAATAGGAAATTAGTCCCAATTTACATATTCATATCATTTTTAATATTTAATTATCCTCATGAGTATTTTAATTATCATATATAGCATTTTTTTTCCCATGAACCTTTCTTTAGGTTCATTTTCATGTATTATTTTATCTAGGAATTTGACTAGGTTAGGATGTCTATTTGGTCACACTTCCTTCATAACAAATGCTCCTCTATGTTTAAACTTGAATTTTAGTTTTTGAATCACTGAATTTCAGGTTATAGAACTCAAGTTATGGTCAAAATACCATAACTGGCCCCTTTGCCTCTAAGCTGTCCAAAATTTACAATTTCTGGTCAATAAATTTTGACCAATCATTTGATCATTTTAAGGTCATTTTTAGACTTAGGTTCCTTCACAAGATATGTTCTTCTATGTCTTAGGGACTCTCAGGTACAATTTCATAATTTTTCAAGCTTGGTATAGTGAATTATAGTCAATGTATTAACCTGGACTCTCAATCGTATAAGGGCAATAACCAACTTCAGGGCAGTATGTTTGACCCTCTTTTTAGGGTCTTTACACTTAGAATTTGGCAAAGGTGTCTAAATCAATGTTGTAGCCCTAAGTATCATGTTTCCAGATCATATTGGCACATCTCAAATGGAATTTCCTTGTGGGAGTTATGGCCAAATGAACACACGGGTATCAAATGGCATTCTGGGTTCAACTTAACATTTTCCAGATTTCAATTCCTAACTTTGGCTAATATTTTCCCTAGGATGCAATGGTTTCTAGAGCTTGGTCAAAACATAAGAATTGTTGTGCTATGTCTTATAAAACTTTTGGCACTAGTTTCACTTAATTTACAGCTTTGGAGACTAATTTATGGCATTTTTGTCAAAACTTTTTAAGCATACCAAAGGAACAGTATTTTGGATAACTTCTGGGTTGGCAGTTTTAGTGACTCAACTTGTACTAACAATTTGATTTGGTTAAAAGCAAAACTGGGTCAAGTGGTCTTCATGAAAAGTGTAGCCCTATGTCTAAGCTTTCCATTGATGAAATGTTAGGTCATTTGGACTAGTATAGAGAGAGTTATGACCAAATGAACACGTACTGTTTATTTGGTCATTTTCTGGGTTGGCAGTTTTAGTGACTGAACTATCTTTCTAATGGTTAAGTAGTCATTTTCTGGGTTGGCAGTTGTGAGGTAAAGAATCAAACCAATCCAATGATCTATCTTTCCAGGAGAATGGAAACAATTTTAGCCTTGCTGCATCATTAGACACTCCTGGCCACTTTTGCATGTCACAGATCATAACAAACTTCTTAAGATGAGTATGAGAATTTTCTGAAGGATGTCCCCCAAATTGGAAATTTTGAATCATTTGTAATACCCTAAAATCCATTTTGTAGCTGTTTGCATCAATTCTTGGTCTTGCTATACTCTCTCTCAAATCATCAAAATGAGGAAATGCATGATCCATCATACTTCCCCTAGGCACATTAGCATTTACAACCTCTTCACCTTGGACTGCATTTTCATTGTTTCGATCATTTTTAACATTACCACCACCAATTCTAATTCTTTCATCAGCCATTTCTGCCTCGATTTTAGTTGCTCTCAAGGCTTCTTTTCTTTTTTTGGTTTCTTTCTTATTGGCTCTACAAAATTTCTCAATTTCAGGATTAAACAATAAGGATGTGTCACTTGTGCTTCTAGCTCTTCTCATAAAAGATTAAGAGTACCTAAAAAGAACAAACAAACACAAAAAATGAAAAGATAACAAAAGTAAAAAAACTATAAACAACTAAAATAATCAAGAATTCAATCTTAAACAAACAACTCCTTAGCAATGGTGCCAAAAACTTGATGTGTCCCAACCGCAAGTGCACGGGTCATTCAAGTAGTATAGAAAAAGATATCGTTCCCACGGAGAGTTGTATTTTCAATTGAATTTTTGATGTAAAATAAAATATGTTAAAATTGTATTTTAATCAAATAAATAAAAGAAATTTGGGAATTTGAAGCATAAGGTATGAAAATGCAAAACTAAATTCAAACAATGACTAATTTAATAATTCGCAAAATAAAGAAATTGATAATATTAATAATAAAAATTAATAAAATGAGATTAAACTAAACACTCAAAAGTAAAATTCCAAGCAATAATTGATAAAAAGACGATTCTGGAGTTAAGGGTTCATATTTAAGTCATTTTGGGATTTTCCCTAGCTAGCCCAATCCATCAAATTTATGGGTTTAAAGGAGATTAATTCTAAAATCCTTTGAAAACTCTTTTGAGTGAGACAAAGAGTGCCTTAATTAATTTAATCCTACTTTCGTGGAGTTAAAATTAATCAAGACCCATTAGATTCTTTAATTAATCTATTAAAACCCTCTTAACCCTTAGTCTATTTCTATATCTAAGTTGATTAAGTCCAATTTCTTGATTAACTATCACTTGGTTTTCTCCCTTCGGTGCTTCAACCAAGGATTAAGAACATAACTTAATGGGGCCCTTTATTAAGCATGTGAATAAGCACACAAGAAATGGATTAAATCTCATAAATTTCATTAAATTGGGACTAACCCAGTTTAAATCCACAAAAGTAACTAAAATATTACATCCCTTACTCCAAAATCAAAGAAAACTACTCACAATCCATGTTTAACACAAGAAATTCTAAGTAAAAGAGGAAATAAATCATAAAAATAAACTAAAACTAAAGAAACCCAGTTGGAGAAATGTAGAAAATCGTGAAGAAGAGAAGAAGAAGCTGGATTCTGCTCCTTAAGAATGAAAGTCGACTGCTCCTCTATTTTTCTGCCCCCTTTTTTTTTTTTTGTCTTCCTCTCTTTCTTCTTATCGCAAAAAATGAGGTAAGGGCACTATTTATACTTTCTAACAAATAACTCTAAAAATGGTGTATTTGAGGAAGAGATTCATGTGTAAAAATTCCTCTGCCAGCTCATTATGAAGACTTGCACAAGTTGTGCAAGCTTCCTATGCAGATTCTGAGCAAATTTGGTAATTCCAGGTGCTTCCCGTCATGTTGCATAAGTGAGGCATGAGACTGCATAAGTTATGCTGCTGGTTATGCACATTTTGACAAGTTTAAGTGCTCTTCCGTGAAGCTGCATAAGCAGGGTGCGGGACTGCATAAGTTATACAGTTTTCTGTGAAGCTGCATAAGCAGGATGTGAACCTACATAAGTTATGCAGGTAAGTCATGCAAATTTCGGCAGGTTTAAGAATTTGCTTTTTCTCCCTGTGCAGAACTACACAACTTATGCAACAGGCTATGCACATTTCGGTCACTTTGCATTTTTCAACTTTCAAGCTTTGTTTTTGACATCTTTGACTATAGGAATCACTCGTCACTGGCACAATTACTTTTTAGTCCCTCAGAAACACCATTTTCACCTATAAAACAAAAGAAATCACAATTTAACCCATAAATTGACAATTATGAAAAATGATCTAAATAACTAATAAAATTAGCTAAAAGTGACTAACAAATAAATGAAATGGCTATGAAATTAAACCTAAATAACTATGCAAAATGCATGTATCAATGGTGTAATATTTGATTTGGAAAAATTAATTTGAGTTCATTCCCTTCCTTTCTAGTACAGCAAAGCCCAAATTGGTGTCCCCAATCTTCTTTATTACTAAACAAAAAGAAGCCATCCAAATGTCAAAATTTATTGGTGAAACATAATGAGGGTCCTTGGATTGAAAAGTGAAGTTGATGTGTTATCGTGTAGTTGATTAACTGGATTGGATGAGTCAGACTAATTAATAATTAATTAATTAATTGATTACAATTAAAATGTAATAGTGATGTATCCATTTCAAGTGTGACGTAAGCTTCTTTTTACCTTTTTTACTATCAAATTTGGATTACCTCAGTTTTAAACGTCACTTTGATTGAATCTATTTCGATTTATCATTTATATGGGTCAAAACACAAATGTATTTAAATTTTATTTTAAAAAATTTCTGGGTGAGGCCCATAACTATCGGATAATGTTACCTTACATTGGTTTGAGATAAATAATTTGTGATAAATATAAGACTCAATAAACTTCATTCCCTTTAGTTAGTTTTTGGAATAGAGTTAGGTCCGATCTATTTTGTTTAAATGGTATCAAAGCCTCGCAAATGTTTATGCTTGCAAATGTTCATACTTGGATGTGAGACGTGCATTGTCAATTTATGCTAAATATAAGAGTTGACTTAACTTTTGATGTGAAATTAGGCCCGATCTATTTCTCTAGTAATCAGAATTGACAATTTAATTGTCAGCCAACTTTCAATAGATATTGAAATTCTGGTCCACTGAGCTGCTGAAAAATAGCAGAAAAGCTTATATGACAAAATTCCAATATTTCATACTACATCCAAAATGAACATAGACAACAGCACGTGATAGGAAACCATTCCTTCGTTTTATTCTATTCATGGAATTACAATAAGGAATATTGAACAACATTATCAAGCAATTAAGGTTACTATTCTTTTATTATTATTATTATTATTATTATTATTATTATTATTATTATTATTATTATTTGCATGTCACCCAACTTGTCACCAAACTTCACCCGAATATTTTTGACAACTTTCTTATCCAGCCGGAAGGCCTTAGCCAGAACATCAGTGTAACATCCCTAATTTTTAAATTATTTATTTTATGGGTAAATATAATATTTTATTTTATTAAAATTTCGAGAAATTATTTGAAATTTTTTAAATTTTAGTAATCGAGTTTGATTTTTTCAAAATCAATAAACTTTGTTAATTTTTACAAATTAATTTAAAGACCACGTGGCAAAACTAAAAATATATTTAAACTTTACAAATTTTTCTGAGTTTTCTGAAATTTTTGGGCATCGTTTTTTGTCTCAAGGCAAAATAAAAATTTAATTTTTGGTATCCTGAATCGAACCGGCCGAATTGAACTGAATCGAATCGAACCAGTCTCCTTCCTTCTTTTCTTCTCCTTTCTTCTCTCTCCCTGATGCCCCAATTCTCTCTCCTCCCTCTCCCTCCGCGCTAGCCATCGCCTCCACTCTCCTCCCCTCCCCCCATCACCAGTGACCTTCCCCGCCCCTCCCCCACCGCCGACTGGCCTTCAGGTCACCGGAAAACCGTGCCAAAAACCTCCCCTGTGCGAGCACGCCGGTTCAACTTCCCAGGCAGATTTTGGCTGATCCGGCCACCAATTGGACCAAGTCTTGTCCCAAAACCTATCTACACCTCAAGAGCTTTCCATAGACACTAAAAATACAAAAATCCATCTAACAGTTTATCCAATTATTATTCGGGAAGTTTTAGCCCATTTTGATTTTTGGGCTAGATTTCTCACAAACCGTGAATCCCATAAAAAATTCAAGAGTATCGGAGTGCTCCCCTAGATGAAAGCTTTGCGGCAATATCTATTTCAAAATTTTCTGACATCATTTTTCGGTGGATCCTATGAAACTTTGTAGTGTTTTTTCGGGCATTAAATGAGCTTAATAAATTCCGTAAAAATTATGTATTAACCCCCGTGTTATGAGCTTCGCGTTGGTATGCTCATTTTGCAAAAATTCGACAGTTGCTCGGGTCTGCAATTTTAGGTCGGGCAAGCAAGCTACCAAGAAAGCTTCAAAATTGGGTCAAGATTTTAGACTACCCCATCATTTTCAGACGTCCTGGAGGAGTCCTAAGGGTCGAAATTGGCATAGGTAAACCCGAATCCTCATTTTTCTTAATTATCTAGGCTTGATTTCGATTAAAAATCTATAAAATATTCGTAGTAGGTTAGAAAATTATAATTTCTTTTATATTAGCTTAATAATATTGCTAAGGACCACATGGCAAAATTTTAAAATTTTTAGAGCTCATTTGGGTAATTTTTACAAAAGGATTAGTTGTAGGGACTAAATGGTAATTTTTTAAATTGTTGTTGTTGACTGTTTGGATGGGCCTAAGAGGGGCCATGTGATAATTAGGGAATTAATATCTTAATCATAATTTAAAAAAAATATATCTTTAATTAATTTTTCTAAATGATAATAAAACAGAATCTTGTCTGCTGTCTAATTTCATTTGGCAAGGAACATGCTACACGTGGGTGGTTGAGCAGTCATCGATTACCGAAAAATGGGTACATCATTTGTGAGCTAATAGCTGCTGAACAATATTGTCTTATAATATTTATCCAAAAAATTTAATCGGAAGCTTTTTTTTTTTCCCGCAGGTGCTGCTTTGGCGTACCTGTAAATATTTGTATATTTTGGGAAGTCAAGTCATCAAATTACGTTCATATATTAGTGGTATTAATTAAACATTGAATTCTAACTAATTAAGAGCATATTCAAACAACTTTGAGCATCTATCTAAAACATTATGTTATGTTAAACAAAAAAAAGCAACAACAACAACTACTTGATGTTGAACACGGCGTTAACACATGGGACTGACCAATCCGTAAGACTAGAGAATCAGTGAAGCAAACTAGTGTAATTATATTTTTGTTAATAACAGTTAAAATAATAATTAGTATAATGATAATGCATTATTTGAGTTGATTTCAGATCTCCTTCCCTTAGAGAAGTAAATGAATAAAAATGCAATACTGTAACCAAAATAAATCAACACACACACACACACACATATATATATATATATATATATATATATATATATATATATATATATATATACACACATATAGGAAAGGCAGAACAAGAACACATCTCTCTATGTCATTAGAGTAGGCACACCAAGAAATTACATCATTTTATTTTATTAGGATACGCTTGCTCAATTATTGGAGACACTGCATCGAACATAACTAAACTTTATTCTTAAACAGTGAGCAGCACTGACTTAATTTAAATGGTTGTTTTATGCATTGGCAAACAGTTTCTGAAGTTTTACCACTTCATCGTTGTCCAATTGGAAGGCCTTAGCAAGAACATCAGGATTAATGGGTGGATTAGGCCCGAAGATTGCATTTGCTATCGTGATGACACCTGGGTTTTGGCTGCTTAGACCAGCAAAGGCAACTGCATTGGTCTTTGCAATATTAAACTGGAAGTGAATGAGACCAATTGGAAATACAAAAACATCTCCTGGGTATAAGACTTTAGTGAAAAGGCGATTATTAGGGTTGGATGTCACAAAGCCAACATAAAGGGTGCCTTCCACGACTACAAGGATCTCTGTGGCACGAGGATGGGTGTGAGGAGGATTTAAGCCACCATTGGGTGCAAAGTCTAACCGAGCGAGAGAAATACCAAGAGTATTAAGTCCAAATAGTTTATCAACATTCACGAGGGTGACATTGGATCCAACTCGATTTCCTGTATTTCCAGGAACATTGAGTCCCGGAAAAAAGAAATCTTCAGCTACAGTAAGGTTTGGGTTCTTGCAGAACTTCCCATTGACAAACACTGCATTAATATATCAAAGTAATTGTCAGTAACCATTGAACATGCATATAACAAAATGAGAAAAAGATTTCTATACGGGAAATACTGATCTTTATAGGATAATGCTATGACAGAAACATGAAAGAAAGCCGAAAAACTGAAAGCAAGCTTATATATACCAGCATTCTTAGGTTCAGGTATGGCAACACAGAAGTCCTGGAGAGGGCTAGGGTCAAAGGCAGAGGCAAAAGAGAGAGCCAATGCCAGAGACAATAAGACAAGGAAATGAAAGCTCTTCATTATATGACTACTTTGTTTAGCCTTTAGTCGTTGAGGGGAAGATGTGAAAAATCTTGCATGAATAGATGAGTATTTATAGATGAAAGTCTCTCAAAATTCTCTAACGTGAAAGGTTGCCAGGTAGTCGTTAATGGTTACCTTTTTTTTATTTCACCAATGACCAATTCTTCTACAATTGTGTATGCAAACATTTAATCATTAAATCATCCCTCCTTTTGAATTAATTTGCAATATCAAATTGGACTGATTCAACTCTTTCAAGCTTCTGAGAGTTGTGATGAAGTTCTTCATTTTCACCTCCTAGAGTTAATTAATTTTCTTTTTTTCACCCCTGTTTTTGCTTCAAGGGCGAGAGAGGGTATAAGGATTTACAACTTTTTCCATTATAGGATAAACACACACACACACACACACACACACACACACACACACACATATATATATATATATATATATATATTGTTTTTTGAACTGCCCATTTTGGTATTTAAAAGCTAAAAAATGTCCACATTATCCTTAATTATTGTGCGTGAAAAATTAGTTAATAAAATGGGCAACTAAAATTCAATAAAACTTTGGTTAAAAAAATTTGATAATATATTATACAACCACTCGATTAAAGTAAAGTAATTTAATTTTGGCACAAAAAATTAATCGTTGTAGCTTATGTGATAATAGAAACGTACTTGGATTAAGGATCCTTGAATTAATTAAAAAGAAAATTTCATATGCTATCGTGGATTTAATTAATTGGATTGGATGAGTCAAAGTAATTTACTATTAATTAATTGTGATAGTTGGATTAAGATATCCTTAAGATTATAATCAAGCACATAAAGTCAAATGGTAAGGACTTTGAAAGTTAATCAAAAATAAATTACTTAAAGTGATGTCCCTCGAATTCAATACCTTATTTCCAGGATTTGAATTGGCTTTTGTTGTCTTTCTATGGCCTCCAAACTGCACTTTCTATCTTCAGATAATTAGGAAACCCACCAACAGTGGGCATCGAGTCCCTGAGATTTTAAAAGTTTGCAGGAGTGTAGTGGTAATTTTTCAAAAATTAATTTTTTTCCTAAAATAATCTATAATTTCATCTTTGATATTTCGTGAAATATATAATTTGGTTTCTATATTTTTAAAATCAAACAAGTTAGTCCTATTTTTAATCCATCAAGAAAATAGTCCTTATTTTTAATATACTGTTAACCCAAATTTCAATTGAAACAACTTAATTATTGTCATTTTGACGAAACCAATAATTTAATCTTTATATTTTTAAGATTAAACAAATTAATTCATTATTTTTTAAATTTTATATTTACATAGTTAATATATTTTATATTTAAATAATTATATATATGTTATATTTAAATATAAATATGATATATACATATATTATTTCGCAAATGTAATAAATATAATTTTTTATTAAAATATCATGTATGCATTGTATCCTAAATTATTACAATTAAATGTGCTAAAATATATGTATTCGTATTTATAATTTATAGATAAATCCATTAGATATATGTAAGTGTAATAAAACAAATTTACGATTAGAATGGTTAAAATAATTTTTTAATATATTTTTTTAAAAAAGTAGATTTTAAATAAACTGGATAAGGTTTTTTTTTTAATCGTAAGTCATTAATATATTTTAAGTTCAGTAATTTATAATATTAAATATTCATTTTATTTTTAAATTTATAAAATTTCATTTAATTTTTAACAAATTAATTTTATTTAAAAAATTAAGATGTTTATTTTTATCACTATAATTTATTTATAACAGATTGTTAATTTTTCCACTGTTAACTTATATTTATTTTATTTATATTATTTTTACAAATTATAATTTAATTAGATTTTCCTAAATTAAATTTCTTTGTCTGTTCCTACCCACCTAACACATATACATTCCGTAGTCCAGCAATTCAAGCAATCTTAAAATATATGTAATATTTCAATTAAATTTATCATTAAGTAAATTTTATTTAATTATTTTAATAATGTAATTGAAAATGAGAATACACTCCTGCTTAGAATATCCTTTATCGAGGTTGGATATATAAATGCATATTTAAGGACTTGAAGAGGAGTTGGATTCCTGAAATGGATAAGATAAATTGAGCTGACTATTTTAACAAATATTAGTATTGAACTTACCCACCCATTGCTTTCTATTTACATTACATGAATGATTAAGTACCCTTACGTTTATAAGACAATAATTAATCCTTAATTTAATGATAATTATTCCTAACTGAGATTTTCAAAATCAAGAGATCCTTAATATATATATATATATATATATATATATATATATATATATATATATATATATATATATATATATATATATATTATTGTTTTATCAAAAACAAAATTTGTTGGGTCTCTTAAGATTAGGGCCGCCACGCATTTGCATTTTATTTTTACTGATTTTATTTTGTCTTATTAATAATTCAAGGTCCCTGAATTATATTGAAAACTGATCACAGTGTTGATAGTTCAACAGAAGATTAAAAAAATGTTTACATATTTGTAACAAAACACATATAATTAAATCTCTAATTGCACCTAATCCAGAACATAAATTATATATACAGAAGAACCTGCGACATATTATATATAGTCTTACTTGGTCCTCTCTGCTTATTCAATCCATGATAACAGGTATGTCTCTTTACTTAATCCGTAAAGTATATGACATTAGGTAGCTACCTTAATTAGTCTTTGCTAATTTCCTCCTTAATTTGTTCACCACATTTTTTTTCATGGAAATAAAAAATATTTTATTAATTAGACATAAAGTTAAAATATATATATTATTATTATTTTGCATAAATGAAATTAATCATTCATATAAAAAATAACATAAAGAATTTGAAAAAACTGATAGTGTATCAGAGCATGTAGATTGACCAATAAGCATACTGTGTACTCCGCTCTTCGACTTTATAATCTTTTTATAACCTGTTAGAAAACCTTCAAATTTAAATCTCCTATCAAATGAAGCCTATGCACCTCAAAAACAAAATATTCTTATTACAAAAACACATAATAGCTTTATTGAATGAGAGAAAACACCACAATGATAGATTTAAGGTTTATTCACTCAAAAGTTATTAATAATGATAAATATGAGTAAATATGCCTAAAATTTTTAAACGGGCACTTTTCTGGAGTTATTAAAAAAAAAAAGAAAATAAAGGGAGAAGTTGCCAGAGGTGAAAATACCTTATCTGGAGTTATTAAAAAAAAAAAAAAAGATTTTAGTGGTTTACCTGCTTCAAGACGATCCAAATCAAACCTAATATGAATTTGGTAGTTCAACCCTTCAATGTGGCGTTGGACCAGACAATGACCATTTTTTGTGATTAATTAATATTGTAGATTATATATAAAATAAATTATATATACCTTTGAATATTTCCATTTTTAGTTTATCTTAATGTTTTTAATTGAGCTGGATGCACGGATAAAAACCAAACATGTATATGCATATATGCATTTTTTTATTATTAAATTTAAACTGCGAATACATCATTTCACCTTAATTTTTATTAAAAAAAGAATTATTTAACATTTCACCTTTAGTTACAACCCATTACCTTTAGTTACAACCCATTTAATAACTAAACTTTATAAAAATGTAAATAATTTAACCCTTAATATTTACACAATTAAGTCATTTGACATTTGATTTTATAAAATATTAGTTATTTAATCTTTATAATTGGTAACTTACATTCATTTTGTCGTATATAGTAATGATGACTTTACTAAGTTCATTGAAAAACATGGACAAATTAGGCTTAGTTAAATAATTAAAAAAATAATAAAAAAAAACGAACATGGACACAAAAGTGTCTAGTTCATCCCCTTGCACCTTTTGTTTTTAGCTTGCGAGAATTTGATGTTGTGTATTGTAATCCGCAAGTGCACGGGCCACAGTAGTATAGTTTTAAAAAAAAAAATGATATCGATCCCACAGGGAATTGTGCTTAAATTGGAAATAAAAGTATAAGCTAATTAGAATGACAAAATTTAAAGATGTTAAAAATGAAATTTGAAATTAAAATTTGTATTTGAAGAATTTAAGCTAAATCAAACAATTAACTAAATTAATTAAACTAGATTACCAAGATTTAAATTGAAATTTCTATTTATGAAATTGGGAGGAATTAAATCTAAATTCAATAAAAATTAAAGTGATTCTAGAGAATGGATTTTCAATATTGTTTGCATGTGGTTTATCCCTAATTTAGCCAAACACATGAGAATTGCAATTTTGAGGGAAATCAATTCTTAAATTTTTGAAACCTTTTTCAAGCATCTCAAAGTTAGTTTTCATTAAATCAAACCCTGTTTTCACGGTATTTCAAACCTAACAAAAACCCAATTAATGCTCTAATTGATTTTGGAAAGTCCCCTTGATCCTCTTAGCTTATCTCTAACACCAAGAAAATAAAGTTTATTGCAAGATTATCTATCCCTAATATTCACTTTTCAATCCATCTATTAAGGATTAAAGCTTAACTTAATGAGGGCCCATTCATCAAGCAAGGCAACAAGCTCACAAGCAATAAATCAAAATGTAACAACCTCATTTAAATGGCTAAATCAGTTCAAAACCACAATACAAAACAATATTTACAAACCCATCTCTAGAATCTCAAATAACTACTCACAAATCATAGTTTCTAAACAAACCCAAATGTATAAGTGAAGAAATAATGGAAATGTAAGCTAAGGAGTAGAAAAACCCAGAAAAATGCAGATGAAGCTGCTGCAGAAAAGTGCAGAATGAGCTCCTGCTGCTGCTGAAAAAATGAATCCCGTGCTCCCTCCTTCTCTCTTTCTTTTCTTGCCAAAAATTGCCTCCCTTCCTCTTTGTGGAAAGAAAATGATAAAGGAGGCTTTATATGGGTTAGGGATCTGCCCTAGAATGGGTAAAAAGGGGGAAGGTTCCAGAGAAAGTGAGGTAAAAAGTCAGAGTAATGCAAATGCCACGTCAGCCATTTCCAGTAAAAACGACATAAGCTGGATCGGTTGTGTCGCGGGTTGTGTTGCGGGTTGTGTAGCTCTCGGCCTGAATATCTGACGATCGACACAAACTGCGACATAAGCTAGTTCGGTTGTGCTGCAGGTTGTGCAACAATCTGCCTGAATATCTGACGATTCGACACAACCTGCGACATGAGCTAAATCGGTTGTGCTGCAGGTTGTGTCGCTCTCGGCCATTTTTTTACTCAACTTCAAAAATTTTTGCAATTCAACTCTAATCTCCTCCAAATGGCTACTCTGATCAAAATACATCAAATTTCTCCAAATTTAACCTACAAAACAAATAAATTCTAGAAATTAAACTAAGAAGTGTGAAAATTGTAAAGTTGACTAAATATGTGCTAATATCTATAGTAATAGCTATGAACAAGGGTAAATTATGTGTAAAAATTACACCTAAATGATGATATTAAATGCATGCATCAAATTCCCCCATACTCAAACTCTTGCTTGTCCCCAAGCAAAAATTTCATTGAAACTCATTTGGAAGGGAATAGAATCAGTCTTTGAAAATACAAAATTCACTAATCCAAACTACCAACTTACCTCTAGCCACCAACATTCCAAATTCCCACCAGCAAAAGCACAAAGAATGAAGCAAGCACTCTCAACAATTACAGAATAGCTAAGAATTAACTAATCAACCCAAGCAACAAATACCAACCAACTACAAGAGTCAATTGTGCCAAAACAAACCTAAATGAAATAGATAGCCAATGTGTCTCAAATAGATGGTAAGTAATGTATGGAAGATTATATTGCCAAACCCATATGCAAGCATAAAAGATCTAACTCTACTAATGTAACAAGCATTTTTCAAAGAATCATTAGGTCTTTTTAAGGGTTGTAATGGGGTCAAATAGGGTAAAATTGTGGTTAACAAAGAAAGGGAATAAGGTAAACAAAATATGAGAATAATATTAATCATGAAACTCAAAGTGCATCCATTTTTTTTTTATCAAGAGGAAAGAAATTCACAATGAATCTCAAGTGCTATCACAATAAAGAGACTACTTTTACAATATATATATATATATATATATATATATATATTTTTTATTTTGTATGCGTCCCTATTTCATGTCACACCCAAAATTACTTTTGGGAAATTTTGGTGACCTTTTTTTTTTTATCAACTTTTCACAATTACTCTAGCACTTTTCAAGATGTTTCAATCCTCCATGTTTTTTTTTTTATAATTTTTTATGCACTTAATTGCTAAAATATTATTCTCATAAATAGGTGGTAGTGTTTAGGTTTAATGGCTAGGTAAATGATTTGGGTTCCAAAGAAATTAGGGAATTAAGGTTCAAGGGGGTTTGCAAGGGTTGAAATGAAATTAAGGTAGGTTAAGGCTAAATATGAGGTTTAAAATATGAAGGAATGCCTAAGTCATATTCTTATCAAATGCAAGTTAAAAATTTCGCTTTGAAAGATCTAGGACGCTTGTTCTAGCAATGGTGAGATGACAATGACCATTTTCTTCCTTAAAGGCTTATCCAGACACTCAAAAACTCAAAATAACTAATCAGAATCTGCATACCTAGATAGATATATTAATTTTCAGCTATTAAGTAAGAGAAAGAATAATGCTTAAGACTTTGTACCCAGCTGGAACTTTCATTCCACTAACCATCTAAAGGCAAGTTGGATTGCTTGAATAAGTGGCTTATGGACTTCAAAGACTGGTTTAAAAATTCAAAAAAAAATTTAAATGAACAAATGAAATGCATGAATGTATAAATGTATAGTCAACCTATATGTAACTAAGTATGTATAACTAAGTGTATGAAGCTATATGCAGTGTATATAGGTGAATATGTACAAGTATGAAGTAATGAGTGTGTCGCTATATGCAAATGAAAAAGGAAAAAGTAATTTTTGCAAAAAATTTACCCTCTCCCCCATACTCAGAATGAACATTGTCCTCAATGTTAAAAGAGTGCAAGGAATGGGATAATTGGGTTATATGTGCAGAAAATGGGTAGCTCATGTGTGCATAAAGAATTATTACCCTGTTGCATAAGCGATAGCACAACTTGTGTTGAAAGGGACACAAGCTGAGATGAGAATTGTTACCTCATTGAAGTGCAGCCAATTTAATTAGATAAAATTTGGACAGCTGCTGCGCTCATTGCAAAAGAAACAGTGCAATGGAATCCATTAAATCAATTAAACTAAAAAATTTGGAATAGGGAAGTTAAGCGCAAAAATATAACCATGAAGTGTAAATTCCGAAGGAGCATATCAAAGCAAGTGAGCAATGTACTAAAGATATAAAAGAAAAATGTATTTTATGAGGAACTAAAAAAAAACTGAATAAGTAAATGGTTCAAGTAAAGGAAAAACAACACAAGCAAAATATTAACTAAATAAGTTCAAAATACTAATTAATTAAGCAACGAAATTAAAGACATGAAATGTAAATGGAGAATAAAAGCTGGTCAGTCAGGTATGAGAACTCCTTTGCCCTTGCCATCTTGTGGAGGTTGTGGTGCTTTTGGTGGTTGCTGTGGAGAGATGATGCTCAAAATCAGTGCCTGGTTTGTTTCGATCTTCTCCAGCTTAGCTCGTATGACTTTCAACTCGTCTTGCATTTCAGCACTTCTATCCAAATATATGTCAGCTAAATCTCGTAATGTCTGAAAAGAGACATCCGTCATTTGCCGAAAAGAATAGATCTCATCACTCAGATTCTCCATGAATGTCAGAAGAGTTGCTATGGATGGTCCAGAAGCTGTTGATGAAGCAGGTTGGACAGCTGGTGGAGCCTGGCGTGAAGGATGTGTAAAAGGCTACTCAAATGGTCGCTTAGATGCTGAGGAGGAGCTAATTGCAATGGGAGAACCAGGTGGTGGTTTTGTTAGTGCAGGATTCTCATACAGCTTGGTAACCTCATTTTTGATACAAAATTTTTGGTTGGCCAAATGAGGTCCATCCAAAAATAGCAAACCAGTTGGAAGAGCAGGACACTTGTGAATTTGAGGATTAAAGCCAAAATAATGTGCAATGGGTGTGACCAAACCTCCAAACACAATGTTACCAGTACCCCTAGTAGTCTGGCGGATCACATGACGGCAAAAATAATAACCAGGGGAAGCCCTTTTGCCAGTTTTTGCACACCACAAAAAGAATAGATCATACTGTGACATTGTGCCAACACTAGTTCCTCTTCCTAAAATTGTATTTGCAATTAGTCGCTGAAGCAATCTCAAGGCATGATTCTCAATCTTGGAGGCCTTACTGTGCCCCGGTTTGAAGGTACCTGCTGAAGGTGCAATTTGCTGCCAAAATTCATACCCATTATAGTCCCTTTGGCTAGCAGGTATTTTGAACAGACCATCAGGTGGAAAGCCAAATATATGGTGAAAATTATCCATAGACAGCACCTTATCTTGACCAAGGCATCTAAAATTGATTGTCAAGTCATTATCCAATGCAATTTTATGCTCATTAGTGGACAGGGAGGCCATAAATTCCTGCACTAAAATGGGGTAGACCAGTTCCTGTTTATGTGCAAATCGCACCCAACCTAAAGCATCTAACAGAGTCTGCATTTCATCATATATCTTCAAGGATTTAAGTGTAGACACATCCAAATACCGAGTTTGGACCATTTGTCGAGCTACGACTCTTGCCTTATTTCTTTTCATGTCGGCAGTAGGTAATACCCAGTGTGTAGCAGTAGGCAAAGAGGAGGGAATTGCAAAGTTACCTTTAGATGTACCGGGACGCTTGACCGCCGACTTTGGGATGCCACGTCGGACAGCAGGTGCGGCAGGCATCGGAGGCGGGATTGGGGGTTGTTGTGTGGCCGGTTCGGGTCGCTTCCTCTTGACGCCGCCCGTTGATTTGTGTGGCTTAATGCTTTTCGCCTTTTTCTTCTTGTATGTGGCGATCGGGGCGTCACCAGAATTGGCCGGCGATGGGTCAGCATGCATTGGCGGGGTGGTTTGGGGCTGCGGCGGCTGTGAGGAGTGGGGAGGTGAGTTTTCGAAGGATAGTGGGGAGTCGGGCATGGCGAAATGGAGGGGCGTGATCGGAAAAGGAAGAGAATGCAGAGAAGTAATGATGGTTTGGATGGGGGTTATGGAGGTGACGGTGAGGATGAAGATTACGGCGAAGAGAGAGGGCTGTGTCGGGGGCGATGTCGAGAGGAAGAAGGAGGGTTATGGGTTTACGGGTTATGGGCTTGGGGTATGGGGTTTAATCGGTTGGGCTATGGGTTTTAGGTTTGGTTTTGGGCTTGGGCTTATGGGGTTTAATCGGTTGGGCTATGGGTTTTAGGTTTGGTTTCGGGCTTGGGCTTATGGGGTAGCTACTGGCCCATTCTGGTGAAGCAAGTTTTTATCCTGCAAAACAAATAGGCGACACAAGTTAGAACATAAGGATAGGGGGGTTATGTCGCAGGTTGTGCAACAATCTGCCCAAAAATGTGCCCAGCGAACATAAGCGGTGACACAAGCAAACCCGGTTATGTCACAGGTTGTGCAACCTGCTGCCCAAATTTGACCAGATTTCATAGCACCTAAAAAAATTGAAACAAATTAGATTTCAAATGATTAAACCTTCATAACATGAATTCTAATTGTTCAATTTGTCATGTTCATCAAATACTCATAAAAAATAATTTTTCAAAGCACCAATTCACACATCCAAATAGTTTTCCTTTTAAACCAAGATGTCAAAATTTGGAAAAACTTTCTCTTAAAATTAACCAAAAGGGCAATGAATCCAGCAATATGCACCAGCAAATACTCAACAATAGAAAGATGAAAATGGTAAGTGAACAAATTTAAAACTAAAATTTAAAGCTAAAATTTAAAGCTAAAACTAAAGCAAAATTTTTAATGCTCATTTGCTTGCAATGCATTGCATCCCATCTGCACAAGGAAATTAGAACAATGTTAAACTCTGAATAAGGAGTATAGAAAAACTTAAAACAAATATATATATAAAGGAAATAAGGAATCAATGAAAAATTTTGAGTTATGCATAAAAATGCTAAGTTTAGGTCTTTAGCTTGACCATACTCACTCAAGATGTTTATGGAGAATGAGAGAGATAGCAAGTTGCTATCTTCTCAATTGGCTCACCAACTGAATAGTGCCTCAACCTTTGCCCATTTACCTTGAAATTACCGGATTTTTCACCAAAGATTTCCACAGCACCATGAGGGAAAACTTTTATAATTTTGAATGGACCGGACCACCTTGATTTTAATTTTCCTGGAAAAAATTTCAACCTTGAATTGAATAAGAGAACCAAATCTCCTTCTTTAAAGTCCTTTTTCTTGATATGCTTATCATGCCATTTTTTAGTTCTTTCTTTATAGATCCTAGCATTTTCATAAGCATCAAGTCTCAATTCTTCTAATTCATCAAGTTGCAAAAGTCTTTTGTGTCCAGCAGCTTGTAAATCAAAATTGATTGCTCTAATGGCCCAATAAGCTTTATGTTCTAACTCTACGGGCAAGTGGCATGATTTCCCAAAAACTAACCTATAAGGTGTAGTTCCTATGGGGGTTTTAAATGCTGTTCTATATGCCCAAAGAGTGTCATCTAATTTAAGGGACCAATCTTTTCTGGACTTATTGACAGTTTTCTCCAAGATTTGCTTGATTTCTCTATTTGTGATTTCTACTTGGCCATTTGTTTGAGGGTGATATGGTGTGGCAATCCTATGCCTTACCCCATACTTTCTCATCAATTTTTCAAATTGGTGGTTGCAAAAATGGGTACCACCATCACTGATTATGGCACGTGGGGCACCAAATCTGGTTAAAACAAATTTTTTCAGAAATTTTACCACAACTTTTGCATCATTGGTAGGTGTAGCAATAGCTTCTACCCATTTAGATACATAGTCCACTCCTACCAAGATATATTTATTCCCATAAGAAGATGGAAATGGCCCCATGAAATCAATTCCCCACACATCAAATAATTCAACTTCTAATATGGACTGTTGGGGCATCTCATCTCTCTTGGAAATGTTGCCTACCCTTTGACACCTATCACACTTGCTTACAAAGTCTCTCACATGTTTAAACATTTTAGGCCAATAGAAACCTGATGTCAAGACATTTTCAACAGTTTTTGAGACACTAAAATGACCACCATATTCAGAGGAATGACAATGGTAAATAACATCATTTATTTCTTCCTCCGGTATACATCTCCTAATTATTCCATCATTACATCTCCTAAACAAAAGAGGTTCTTCCCAAGAATAAAATTTAACATCATGCAAGAATCTTTTCTTTTGCTGCCAAGATAAATCAGGTGGCAAGACACCACAAGACCAGAAATTCACAATATCGGCAAACCAAGGAAGTGAAGATTTCAACACATACAACTGCTCATTCATGAAAAACTCATCAATTGGCACAATTTCATCATATCTATTTTCAGTTTTTATCCTAGAAAGGTGATCAGCCACCACATTCTCAACACCTTTTTTATCTCTTATTTCCAAATCAAATTCTTGAAGTAACAAAATCCATCTAATCAACCTAGATTTAGCTTCTTTCTTGCTCATTAGATACCTTATTGCTGCATGATCAGTGAAAACTATTACCTTTGAGTTGACCAAATAAGAACGAAATTTATTGAGTGCAAATACCACCGCAAGGAACTCCTTTTTAGTTATAGCGTAATTGACTTGAGCTTCATCAAGGGTTCAGCTTGCATAGTAAATGGCATAAGGTTTTCTATCTTTTCGCTGGCCAAGGATAGCTCCAACAGCAAACTCGCTTGCATCACACATGATTTCGAACGGCAAAGTCCAATCCGGGGGTTGCATGATAGGAGCTATTGTTAATGCCGTCTTCAACCTGCAAAAAGCAACCATACAATCTTGATTAAAATCAAATTTAGCATCATGATTCAAAAGATTTGTTAAGGGTTTAGCAAGTTTAGAAAAATCCTGAATAAATCGCCGGTAAAACCCAGCATGTCCAAGAAAACTCCGCACTCCTTTGACAGTGGTTGGAGGGGGCATTTTTTCAATAATTTCTATTTTGGCTCTATCCACTTCAATTCACCTATTTGAGATCAAATGCCCTAAAACGATCCCCTCTTGGACCATAAAGTGGCATTTCTCCCAATTCAACACCAGATCATTATCAGCACATCTCTGCAAAATTTTAGACAAATTAGTCAAGCATGAATCAAAATTAGTGCCATATATTGAAAAGTCATCCATGAAGACCTCCATAATTTGTTCAATAAAATCAGAAAAAATAGCCATCATGCACCTTTGAAAGGTTCCAGGCGCATTACACAATCCGAATGGCATCCTTCGATAGGCAAAGGTGCCATAGGGACAGGTAAAGGTAGTTTTTTCTTGGTCATCAGGATGTATTGGAGTTTGAAAGAAACCAGAATATCCATCTAAGTAACAAAAGAAAGAATGCTTGGCTAATCTCTCTAACATTTGATCCATAAAAGGAAGGGGAAAATGGTCTTTTCTTGTAGCATTGTTCAACTTCCTATAGTCTATGCACATTCTCCAACTGTAATGATTCTAGTGGGTATCAATTCATTATTCTCATTTTTAACAACTGTCACCCCACCTTTTTTTGGTACAACATGCACAGGACTAACCCACTCACTGTCAGAAATGGGGTAAATAATTCTAGCAGCTAGTAACTTTAGGATTTCCTTTTTCACAACATCCTTCATTGTAGGATTCAATCTTCTTTGGTGTTCAATGGAGGGTTTACTATTTGGCTCAAGGAAAATCCTATGCATACAAACTGTTGGACTAATTCTCTTTATATCATCAATTCCATAACCCAAAACTCTTCTATATTCTCTCAAAACTCTCAACAATTTTTCATTCTCAATATCAGTCAAAGATGCATTAATTATAACAGGATATGTTTCATTTGGTCCAAGAAAAGCATACCTGAGGTTGGAAGGAAGAGGTTTAAGATCTACCTTTGGGGCATCCACTACCTTTAATGATGGTGGTTTGATCTCCAAATTTTGCACTCCTTCAAGTTGAAAAATTGTGGCTTCAGGATTTGGTGGAGAACTCTCCAAGTGTTGTGCAAAAGCAGCTATGTTATGATTATCATCATCAATGCTCCCACCATGGACTAAGTAATTTTCAAGTGGGTCTTGTGGATAGCTTTTTCTAAAATGCTCTTGAACAATCTCATCAATAATGTCTACCCATAAACAAGACTCAACTTCTTCATGTTTGCTTTTCATGGCAGGATTGATGTTGAATATCATTTGATCATCTCCCACTCTAAGTGTCAATTTCTCACCCTTTACATCAATTAATGCACCAGCTATTGCCAAAAAGGGTCTTCCCAATAAGATAGGAACTTTTGTGTCTTCTTCCATATCCAAAATGACAAAGTCCACCGGAATGTAGAATTTCCCAACCTTGATAGGCACATTTTCAAGAATGCCTTCCGGATATTTAATTGAACGGTCAGCCAATGAAAGATACATGTTAGCGGGCTTTAACTCTACCATATTCAACTTCTCATATATTGAAAGTGGCATTAGGCTGACACTAGCTCCAAGGTCACATAAGGCATTTGCCACACAATTATCACCAATATGACAAGGAATGGAAAACACACCCGGATCTTTGAGTTTGGGAGGTAAGTTCTTATGAATTATAGCACTGCATTGCTCTCCCAAGTTGATGGTATCATAATCTTCTAGCCTTCTCTTGTTGGAAAGAATCTCCTTCAAAAATTTGGCATAACTTGGCATTTGGGATAGTGCCTCAGTGAATGGCACATTGATATATAACTTCTTTAGCACTTCAAGGAATTTGCCAAATTGTTTATCTAGCTTATGCTTGATGAATCTTTGAGGGTAGGGAAGGGTGGGCTTGTAAGGTTCAGGTGGGATGTATGGTTTCTCTCCCTCATCTTGCTCACTTTTGCTTTCTTCTTCTTTTTCATTTTTCTTGCTCTCAACTGTATTTTCTTCTTTTGTGCTCTCTTTTTCTTCACTCTTGTTTTCACTCTCTTGACCAATTTTCTTACCACTTCTCAAGGTCACAACCTTACATTGTTCATGAGGGTTTTGTGGTTGGCTAGGTAATTTCCCATAGGATTTGCCTCCCGATGAGCTTGCTTGTTGCGCCAATTGAGTCTCCAACATGCGGTTGTGGACTTGTAATTGATCCATGGTTTGTCTCATGTGTTGCATTTCTTCCTCCAATTTGCTATTCATCTTGCTTTGTTCAGCAAAAAATTTCTCCATCATGCTTTCCAAGGTTTGCTTCGGTTCATGAGGTGGAAGGGATTGTTGTGCTCTTGCTTGATATCCAGATTGTGGCTGCCTTGGGGGCTAAAATTGAGGCTAAAACTGAGGCTGAAATTGAGGCCTATTCTGCTGCATATACTGCTGGTTATGAGCATAGTTTGAGCTTTGACCTTGTTGAGCAAAAGTTGCTTGTGGTCTCCATGTTGAGTTGTTCACATTAGAGTAAGCATTTCCCATAGGTTTTTGTTGATAACCTCCTACATAAGTAGCTTGTTCTTGCAAATAATCATCACCATAAGAAGAGTAATCAACTCCACAACTTTGAGTTCCATCTGTGTAGGCAACTTGTTGCATAGTTGTAGGAGTTGAGGTAGTTGCTTTTGTGCAAAAATCACTAAGAAGCTGAGTCAACTGATCAAATCTTGCATTCATATAGTTAACTGAGTCAAGTTCATAAATCCCAGCCTTCTTTGGCTCAAGTGCTCTAGGATTTCCCCATAAATGAGTATTATGAGCAATTTTCTCTAATAAATCATAGCATTCTTCACTTGTCATTCTCATGAAATCTCCTCCTGCTTGTGAATCAATTGTGTTTCTTATGGCTGGAGTAACTCTGGTGTAGAAATTCTGAACAATCATCCATTTGGGTATTTCATGATGAGGACATTGCCTTTCAAGCTCCTTAAATCTCATCCAAGATTCATACAAAGTTTCATCATCCCTTGGCTTAAAAGCTACCATCAAATTCCTCAAATGAGTGGTCTTCCCAGGTGGGAAAAATTGAGATAGAAAAGCTTGAGATAGCTGCTCCCAAGTAGCTATAGTAGCTTGTGGAAGTGAGTCATACCACTCCAATGCTGAATCCCGAAGAGAGAATGGAAATAAGGTGAGCCGAATAACTTCATCTGAAACTCCAGGTTGCCTTTGTGTACCACATATCATCAAAAATTTTTTCAAATGAGAATGAGGATTTTCAAGTGGACTACCTCCAAATTGTGAATTCTGAACCATTTGAATGAGACCAGTCTTTAACTCAAATTGATTAGCTCCAATGATAGGTCTGTTATCTCTCACATCTGCACATCTAGGAAAAGCATAATCCAACATGGATCTTCTTTGAGGATCATTTTGATTAACAACTTCATTTTGCCTATTTTGCTCATTTCCTCCATTGTTTCCACCAATAGCTCTATTTTGATTCTCCATATTTTCAATTGTCTCCTCTTGCTCAAATCTTTGTTATTCTTCTTTTTCTGCTTCCTTTCTTCTCTTGTATTCCTTTTTGTTGGCGCGGCAGAATTTTTCAATTTCAGGATTGAACAACAATTCAGTATCACTTGTGCTTTTCGATCGTCTCATAAACAAGAAAAGTACCTGAAAAACACAAGGAGTAGTAGTGAAAATAAAAGAAAATAAAAATTCTAATTAGCTTAAAACAATTAAAATCCAACTTAAAAACAAACAATTCCCCGGCAACAGCGCCAAAAACTTGATGTTGTGTATTGTAATCCGCAAGTGCACGGGCCACAGTAGTATAGTTTAAAAAAAAAATGATATCGATCCCACAGGGAATTGTGTAATGCCCTCACCATAGGTAGTCCGTACAATTTACTGTTCCGATGACTCATATCTGTTCGGACAGTCAAAATGTCTGGAACTACACTTAAATTATAGTAAAGAGGCATAAATTAATGAAATAAATAAAAAAAAATATAGGAAAAATTTTGAGAAAAATAAATTAAAGTTTAGAGAATTTATAAATTGGTATAAAATAATAAAAATAACCCGATGAGTACCATGAAAGGCATTTTGGTCATTTTACCCCTAGAGGTGAATTTTGACTTAAATGTCAAATTAAAATTTGGAAATAGAATAATTAACATAAATTAATTTTATGAATTTGAATTTGGAAAATGGAAAGGGCAAGAAAAGAAAAGGAAAGAAAAGAAAAGAAAGGAAAATAAAAAGACTTATGGCATTTAAAGAAAAGAAAAAATAAGCTTATGAAAATTTAAAACAAAATTAAGTACAATAAAAATATAAATATATAAAGCACAAGAGACAAAACCCACCAACTTTTCTCTCCATCTTCTTCCCCACTCTCCCTTTCTCTTACCGTCCACCCTGGTGCTCCCTCTCCACCATTTTTGTCAAGCTTTCAAGCTTGATTTTCCAAACTTCCACACACCAAAACTCATAGCTCCATTTACAAAAAATACTCCCTACACCCTAAGGAAGCTTTAGATACCCATTTGAAGAAGAGAAATTGAAGTTTGGCAAGACACCCAAAAAGGTTAGTGCACTAATCCCTCTTCTTCTCTTTATTAAACATGAAAAGCATGTTTAGCTAAGCATAAATACCATTAAAACAAAAAAAATCTAGAGGAAAGAACCCTTGAATTTTTGGCAGCCATGGAACTTGAAATTTATTGCTTTTAAGTGATGAAAAATGGTTCTATGAGAATGTGTAATTAGTTGAAATGTTTGGGTGTTTGATTGTGTAGTGTTTGTGTAAATTTGAAACTTTGAAAACTAGGGTTTGTGTAAATGTTGAGGACTTTGTGTAAGATGTTGAAATTGATCTATTGGGATGAGATTGTTGCTTATAGAAGTGTATTGCATGCAAATTGAAGTAAGGAAGTTGGAGGAGATTGAGTTTTGGAAGTGTCAATTTTCTGCAGGTTGTGTTTGTTGAGGGCAGTGTACATTCTAGGCCATAAATAAAATTGTGTGACCCCAATTGGTATGAGGCCAATTGGAGGTGAAACTAGACCCAAAATAGCCCATTTTCCATGAAGAAACCATGCCCCAATTCTGTCCAAAACTTGACCTAAATACTGCCCAAATTCGGATTTCCCTGCAACCCAACCCAGAAAATGACCAAATGAACAGTACGTGTTCATTTGGTCATAACTCTCTCTATACTGGTCCAAAAATCCTAAAATTTTAACCATGGAAAGTTTAGACATAGGGATACACTTTTCATGAAGACCACTTAACCCAGTTTTGCCTTTAACCAAATCAAATTGTTAGCACAAGTTGGGTCACTGAAACAGCCAACCGAGAAAATGACCAAATGAACAGTACGTATTCATTTGGTCATAACTCTCTCTATACTGGTCCAAAAATCCTAAAATTTTAACCATGAAAATTTTAGACATAGGGCTACACTTTTCATGAAGACCACTTAACCCAGTTTTGCCTTTAACTAAATCAAATTGTTAGCACAAGTTGGGTCACTGAAACTGCCAACCCAGAAAATGACCAAATGAACAGTACGTGTTCATTTGGTCATAACTCTCTCTATACTGGTCCAAAAATCCTAAAATTTTAACCATGGAAAGTTTAGACATAGGGCTACACTTTGCATG
Source organism: Hevea brasiliensis (assembly GCF_030052815.1). Classification (NCBI taxonomy): domain Eukaryota; kingdom Viridiplantae; phylum Streptophyta; class Magnoliopsida; order Malpighiales; family Euphorbiaceae; genus Hevea; species Hevea brasiliensis. Next base: position 4,619,379 of record NC_079497.1, on the reverse strand, counting down.
GAGACCACTTAACCCAGTTTTGCCTTTAACCAAATCAAATTGTTAGCACAAGTTGGGTCACTGAAACTGCCAACCCAGAAAATGACCAAATGAACAGTACGTGTTCATTTGGTCATAACTCTCTCTATACTGGTCCAAAAATCCTAAAATTTTAACCATGGAAAGTTTAGACATAGGGATACACTTTTCATGAAGACCACTTAACCCAGTTTTGCCTTTAACCAAATCAAATTGTTAGCACAAGTTGGGTCACTGAAACTGCCAACCCAGAAAATGACCAAATGAACAGTACGTGTTCATTTGGTCATAACTCTCTCTATACTGGTCCAAATGACCTAAAATTTTAACCATGGAAAGTTTAGACATAGGGCTACACTTTTCGTGAAGACCACTTAACCCAGTTTTGCCTTTAACCAATTCAAATTGTTAGCACAAGTTGGGTCACTGAAACTGCCAACCCAGAAAATGTCCCAAAATACTATTCCTTTGGTATTTTGACCATAACTTGAGTTCTATAACCCCAAATTCAGTGATTCAAAAACTGAAATTCAAGTTTAAACATAGAGGAGTAATTGTTATGAAGGAAGTGTGACTAAATAGACATCCTAACCTAGTCAAATTCCTAGATAAATAGAACACATCAACATGAACCTAAAGAAAGGTTCATGGGAAAAATGCTATCTATGAAAATTAAAATCCTCATAAGGATAATTAAATATTAAAAATGATATGAATATGTAAATTGGGACTAATTTCCTATTAATATGAAATTAATAGTACTAATGAACAGTACTAGAAAATAGTAACAGTGAATAGTGCTAAATTAATAAAAAATGTTTAATTGCCCATAGTATACCTAGACTTATTTATTTAGTTGGATAAATTGGTATACCAATTAGGGACTACAGATAGCGATCGCCTACCGAGAAAATCATGAACTGACAATATATGTCCGGTATGATTGTTCTACAGGCTATATGCCTACTTTATTTCTGGCTTTACAAGCTGACAATGAGCCTCGTGCGATACCGCCTCGTGCTGATGACGATATCTTGGATAGACATATGGTGTCTAACCAAGATACACCCGTACATCCAGCTTTTATAATTTGTTATAGGTTTTCTTGGGCACAAAAAAAATAAATAATTAAGACTTAAAATACAATAAGTAATCATAAAAGATCCCAATAATGTTAATTATTTTCAAAGAGCAATAAAAATGTAAAATACCCAGAAATTATGAGTTGCATATATTATTTCAAATTATTAAATTATTGTTATTATAAATTATGAACCACTAAGCGTTATTCTTAGCGCGTTGGTTTTCCATCGCGTGAGGTCTTGGAGATCAACTGGCAGCGCGGCACGATGAGTACAACCGTGAGCCTTGATCAGATCTGCCATTGTCCAGAGTCACCTCACCGGTTTGTTGTATTTTGGTAGGGCCCATGTATAGACTAGTATTTTGGTTCATTATGTTTAGTCATGATGTAATTACTAGTTTATGATGTATTTCATTTTGGACTTGTAATTAAACTTTGAGATTGAAATGAAAACTTGTAATTTATTATCTATGAATTTCTATATGAATGCAATAGATAATACTTCATTTTGAGATCTCATAAATAATTGTAAATGATATGATACAGGAGAATATGATATGGAAATGTGTAAAATGAATATGAACATGTTAACAGGTGATTAGTGGAATCCGCCAGATGCTAATAAATAAGGGAGGCTCTGTCCGGGTCTCCACAGAAATAAGATATAAAAAAAAAAAAAAAAATTTCTACACAAAGAATACATGTTTTAAATGACATAAAAAGTTTACAATATATATGATAAAACAAGATAGGGTGCTCCGGCACCGAATGTGGTACTTCTTGCTCGGCTATACTGTAGACGGGTAAGGGGTGTCACATTTAGTGGTATCAGAGCCTGGTTTAGGCGGTCCTAGACCTAGATAGATAGAAAGAAATAGTTGCATCACTTGCATGGGCCTTTAAATAGAGTCGAGGTGACACTAATGCAGATCTGTTCTTTGTCTGTTTTATAGGATCGATGGCATCTGATCCTTCAGAGCACGGACCTCCGAGACCGATAGAGGAGGAAGTAGAGAGTCACGCACCTGCTCCTAGTCGGGGGAGAAGTGGTAGTAGAGCAGAGTCATCTCGAGGTACTGTGAGTAGGGCACAGCAGGCCTTCTATGAACAGATGACACAGCTGTTCCGTCAGTTCGCCGGAGCCATTCCACAGCCACAGCCACAGCCACAGCCACCTCCACCTCCACAGCCACAGCCACAGCCACCTCCGCCTCCACAGCCACAGCCACAGCCACCACCACCACCACCACCACCTGTACAGCCACCTCCACCCTCACAGCCGCAACCTATACACAGATCTCCACTAGAGAGACTGCGAAAGTATGGGGCAGTTGACTTCAGAGGTAAGAGGGATGATGATCCAGCTGCAGCAGAGTATTGGCTGGAGAGGACAGAGAGGGTATTGCAGCAGTTGCATTGCACCCTAGAGCAGCAGTTGGAGTGTACTCTATCACTGCTACAGGAGGATGCATATAGATGGTGGGTGACAGTATCTAGAGTAGTACAGCTGCAGATCACACAGGAGTTCTTTACGGCTGAATTCGAAAGAAATACATCGATCATGTGTACTTGGAGGCCGAAGAAGAGAATTCCACCGAGGCAGAGGCAGCGGTGATCTCGAATATGAGCGTAGAATTCGTGAGACTTAGCGAATATGCATTGGAGTTGATGCCAACAGAGGTTCATAACTGCAGAAGATTTGAGGATGGACTGAATGACAACATCAGGTTGATAGTGACATCTCACCACTTCACAGATTTCTCTCTGTTGATAGCATCGACCCTTGATGTGGAAAGTCGAAATGAAGAGCGATCCAGAAAGGATAGGCAACGCAAGAGGGTTACCTGCAGTCGGTCAGGTTCAGCGGACACGGGTAGTAAGAGACCCAAGGTGTCTCGAGTCGGACTCAAGGTCGGGGCAAGAAAGCAGAAGTCTCGGTTTGCTCAAGGAGAGGAGGAGGACAATGCGGTGCATCGGTGGGTAGTTCACAGTGCGATTACAGGATCGGCCCACCACTGCTTGTGTACATTGTGGTAGACCCCACGGAGGAGAGTGCAGATTGTTGTGGTGGATGTTTGAGATGTGGGTCTACGGATCACTTCTGAAGGATTGTCCACAGAGGAACACTAGTGCTCCCCCGCTCCACCTCGGATGGAGAGGTGCGCCCACGAGAGGGTAGGAGACTGCGAGGCTGTCTGGTGGCACATCACACGAGGCTTACTGCAGAGAGGCAGTCGAGGCGGGAGATTAGGGTAGCACCTCGTGCTTATGCCATGAGCTCGAGATGAGCGAGCGGTGATGTCATTAGAGGTACATTTTCTTTTTATGACTGCTAGTATGTACATTGATTGATCGGGTTCCACACATTCATATGTGTGCATCACACCACCAATTGATAGAGGGTACAAGTAGAGGAGCTAGAGGAGGACATACAAGTCACAAACCCTTTAGGCCATAGTGTCATGGTGAAAAAGGTCTACAAGGGTTGTCCTCTGAAAACACAAGGGTATGAGTTTTTAGCTGACTTGATTGAGCTACCATTCCATGAGTTCGATGTGATACTAGGTATGGACTGGTTATCACATCATCAGGAGATGGTAGATTGTCGGCTAAAGAGGATGTCACTCTGAGATAGATGGGGATGTGATTACGGTTGTGGGTGAAGGCAGGTTGTCTTTCCACCATCATATCAGCCACAACAACGGAAGATTGATAAGAAAGTGTGAGGCTTTCTTAGCACATGTGGTTGATACCGGGAAGACTAGCCCAAGCATGCGGGAGATCCCCATCAGTATGTGATTTTCCGGATGTGTTTAGGAAGAGTTGCCGGTTGCCACCCAATAGAGAAGTGGAGTTGCTATAGAGGTTATGCAGTCTTGCACCAATGTCCATTGCTCCATATAGGATGGCACCTCTTGGTGAGAGAGTTGAAAGTTCGATTCTGGAGCTACTAGACAAAGGCTTCATACGCCCTAGTGTGTCACCACAGGAGCACCGGTGCTATTTGTGAAGAAGAAGGGCGGTACCCTTGGCTATGTATAGACTATCGGCAGCTGAATAAGGTGACTGTGAAAAATAAATATCCTTTACCTCAGGTAGATGACCCATTTGATCAGTTGAGGGGAGCTGAAGTATTCTCCAAGATAGATCTCAGATCAGGCTATCACCAGTTGAGAGTGAAGGAGACAGATGTTCCTAAGACTGCTTTCAGGACCAGGTATGGACACTATAAGTTTTTAGTGATGCCATTTGGGCAAACGAATGCACCAGTAGCTTTTATAGACCTAATGAACCGCATCTTTCATCCCTACTTGGATCGGTTTGTTGTGGTCTTTATAGATGATATCTTGGTGTATTCTAAGAATCGGGAAGAACATGATGAACACCTGAGAGTAGTGCTACAGACACTGCGGGAAAAGCAGTTGTATGCCAAGTTATCCAAGTGTGACTTCTGGTTGGATGAGATATCCTTTCTTGGACACATTGTGTCGTGAGATGGAATCGGGTAGATCCAAGGAAGATTGAAGCAATAGTTGAATGGAAGCCTCCCAAAAATGTAAGTCGAAGCTTTTTGGGGTTAGTGGATACTCTGAGAGATTTGTGAAGGATTTTCCCTTATAGCATTGCATGACTAAGTTCTTGCATAAGAATGCAAAGTTTGACTGGAATGAAAAATGTCAAACCAGTTTTGAGAAGCTAAAGGCTATGCTTCTGAAGCTCCAGTGTTGACACACGGCCAGTCGAGAAAGACTATGTGATCTATAGTGATGCCTCTCACAATGGGCTTGGGTGTGTTCTAATGCGGGAAGGAAAGTAGTTGCCTATGCTTCTAGGCACTAAGGCCACATGAAAAGAACTACCCAGCTCATGATCTAGAATTGGCGGCAATAATATTTGCATTGAAGATATGGAGGCATTACCTATATGGTGAGAAGTGTTACATCTACACTGATCACAAGAGTCTAAAGTACTTGCCAACTCAGAAGGAACTCAATGCAAGCAGAGGAGATGGATTGAATTCCTTAAAGACTATATTGTGTGATCGACTACCATCACAGGAAAGCAAATATAGTGGTGACGCCCTAAGCAGGAAGTCCATGATGGCTTTGAGAGCATTGAATGCTCGACTATCTTTAGCACAGGATGGGGTACTTTTGGCTGAGTTGTGTGTAAAGCCAAGTTTGTTCTGACAAATACAAGAGGCCTGATTAAGGGATGAAAAGTTGCTAAGCTGTTATGGGCGAGAACTCAAGAGGAAGGAGGCGATTATGAGTTGAAAGGAGATGGGTGCTGTCTATAAAGCGGAATATGTGAACCAAGAGATGAGGAACTGAAGAAGAATATCTTAAAAGAGGCGCACAGTAGCTTCCATGCTATGCACCAAGGAAGTACCAAGATGTACTAAGACCTGAAAACACATTATTGGCGGCCTGAAATGAAGAAAGAGATTGGTGATTTTGTGACTAAATGTTTGACATGCCCAGCGAGTTAAGGTGAGCATCGAGTTCCATCGGGGTTGTTGCAACCTATATCCATACCGAATGGAAATGGGACCGCATTACCATGGATTTTGTGATTGGGCTACCATTGACACAGAGGAAGCATGATACTATATGGGTGATTGTGGATAGATTGACCAAGTCAGCTCATTTCCTACCAGTTAGAACCAGCTACTCATTAGAGAGATTTGCAGAAATTTACATAGATGAGATAGTCCGGCTACATGGAGTGCCAACATCGATCATATCGGCGAGACCCGAGATTTACTTGAGGTTTTGGAAGAGGCTACAGGAGTCTTTAGGCACTCGACTACACTTGATGCGACTTTTCATCCACGCAGACGGATGGGCGATCGAGCGGGTGATTCGTAACCCTTAGAACCTAGTAAATTATTATAAATGTTAAAAGACTACTAAAAATGACATGAATCACATAATAGGTATTGGAGGATATGTTGAGAAAAGCATCATTGATTTTGAAGGAAGTTGGGAGAAGTATCTTCCTTTGGTAGAGTTTGCTTACAACAACGACTACCAAGCCAAGATAAAAATGGCTCCATATGAGCGTTGTATGGGAGGAGATGTAGAACTCCCTTATCTTTGGACAGAAATGGGTGAGGAGAAAATAGTGGGCCCAGTTTAGTGAGGCAGAGACAGAGGAAAAAGTGAAACTCATCGAGAGACAATTTGAAGGTCGCCTTGGGAGCATGAAGTCATATGTCGACCTGAGGAGAAAGGATATAGAGTATGAGGTTGGCGAGAAGGTGTTTCTAAAGGTATCACCTTGGAAAAAAGTGCTAAGATTTGGTAAAAAGGGTAAGTTGAGCCCTAGGTTTATTGGTCCATACGATGTCATTGAGCGTGTGGGTCCAGTAGCCTACAGGCTAGCTTTACCACCTGAGCTGGACAAGATCCACAGTGTATTCCATGTGTCGATGCTCAGGAGATACAGATCAGATCCTTCACATGTCATTTCAGCAGAGGAGATAATTGTGCAACCTGATTTGACATATGAAGAAGAACCAGTTAGAATCTTGGCACGGGAAGTGAAAGAACTAAGAAATAAGAGGATCCCACTAGTGAAAGTCTTGTGGAGACACCACAACACGGAAAAAGCGACATGGGAGAGCGAGGAGACGATGAGGCAGCAGTTCCCTCAGCTCTTCACATTAGGTAAATTTCGAGGACGAAATTTCTATTAGAGGGGAAGAATTGTAATGCCCTCACCATAGGTAGTCCGTACAATTTACTGTTCCGACGACTCATATCTGTTCGGACAGTCAAAATGTCTGGAACAACACTTAAATTATAGTAAAGAGGCATAAATTAATGAAATAAATAAAAAAAAATATAGGAAAAATTTTGAGAAAAATAAATTAAAGTTTAGAGAATTTATAAATTGGTATAAAATAATAAAAATAACCCGATGAGTACCATGAAAGGCATTTTGGTCATTTTACCCCTAGAGGTGAATTTTGACTTAAATGTCAAATTAAAATTTGGAAATAGAATAATTAACATAAATTAATTTTATGAATTTGAATTTGGAAAATGGAAAGGGCAAGAAAAGAAAAGGAAAGAAAAGAAAAGAAAGGAAAATAAAAAGACTTATGGCATTTAAAGAAAAGAAAAAATAAGCTTATGAAAATTTAAAACAAAATTAAGTACAATAAAAATATAAATATATAAAGCACAAGAGACAAAACCCACCTACTTTTCTCTCCATCTTCTTCCCCACTCTCCCTCTCTCTTGCCGTCCACCCTTGTGCTCCCTCTCCACCATTTTTGTCATGCTTTCAAGCTTGATTTTCCAAGCTTCCACACACCAAAACTTATAGCTCCCTTTACAAAAAATACTCCCTATACCCTAAGGAAGCTTTAGATACCCATTTGAAGAAGAGAAATTGAAGTTTGGCAAGACACCCAAAAAGGTTAGTGCACTAATCCCTTTTCTTCTCTTTATTAAACATGAAAAGCATGTTTAGCTAAGCATAAATACCATTAAAACAAGAAGAAAATCTAGAGGAAAGAACCCTTGAATTTTTGGCAGCCATGGAACTTGAAATTTATTGCTTTTAAGTGATGAAAAATGGTTCTATGAGAATGTGTAATTAGTTGAAATGTTTGGGTGTTTGATTGTGTAGTGTTTGTGTAAATTTGAAACTTTGAAAACTAGGGTTTGTGTAAATGTTGAGGACTTTGTGTAAGATGTTGAAATTGATCTATTGGGATGAGATTGTTGCTTATAGAAGTGTATTGCATGCAAATTGAAGTAAGGAAGTTGGAGGAGATTGAGTTTTGGAAGTGTCAATTTTCTGCAGGTTGTGTTTGTTGAGGGCAGTGTACATTCTAGGCCATAAATAAAATTGTGTGACCCCAATTGGTATGAGGCCAATTGGAGGTGAAACTAGACCCAAAATAGCCCATTTTCCATGAAGAAACCATGCCCCAATTCTGTCCAAAACTTGACCTAAATACTGCCCAAATTCGGATTTCCCTGCAACCCAACCCAGAAAATGACCAAATGAACAGTACGTGTTCATTTGGTCATACCTCTCTCTATACTGGTACAAAAATCCTAAAATTTTAACCATGGAAAGTTTAGACATAGGGCTACACTTTTCATGAAGACCACTTAACCCAGTTTTGCCTTTAACCAAATCAAATTATTAGCACAAGTTGGGTCACTGAAACAGCCAACCCAGAAAATGACCAAATGAACAGTACGTGTTCATTTGGTCATAACTCTCTCTATACTGGTCCAAAAATCCTAAACTTTTAACCATGGAAATTTTAGACATAGGGCTACACTTTTCATGAAGACCACTTAACCCAGTTTTGCCTTTAACCAAATCAAATTGTTAGCACAAGTTGGGTCACTGAAACTGCTAACTCAGAAAATGACCAAATGAACAGTACGTGTTCATTTGGTCATAACTCTCTCTATACTGGTCCAAAAATCCTAAAATTTTAACCATGGAAATTTTAGACATAGGGCTACACTTTTCATGAAGACCACTTAACCCAGTTTTGCCTTTAACCAAATCAAATTGTTAGCACAAGTTGGGTCACTGAAACTGCCAACCCAGAAAATGACCAAATGAACAGTACGTGTTCATTTGGTCATAACTCTCTCTATACTGGTCCAAATGACCTAAAATTTTAACCATGGAAAGTTTAGACATAGGGCTACACTTTTCGTGAAGACCACTTAACCCAGTTTTGCCTTTAACCAATTCAAATTGTTAGCACAAGTTGGGTCACTGAAACTGCCAACCCAGAAAATGTCCCAAAATACTATTCCTTTGGTATTTTGACCATAACTTGAGTTCTATAACCCCAAATTCAGTGATTCAAAAACTGAAATTCAAGTTTAAACATAGAGGAGTAATTGTTATGAAGGAAGTGTGACTAAATAGACATCCTAACCTAGTCAAATTCCTAGATAAATAGAACACATCAACATGAACCTAAAGAAAGGTTCATGGGAAAAATGCTATCTATGAAAATTAAAATCCTCATAAGGATAATTAAATATTAAAAATGATATGAATATGTAAATTGGGACTAATTTCCTATTAATATGAAATTAATAGTACTAATGAACAGTACTAGAAAATAGTAACAGTGAATAGTGCTAAATTAATTAAAAATGTTTAATTGCCCATAGTATACCTAGACTTATTTATTTAGTTGGATAAATTGGTATACCAATTAGGGACTACAGATAGCAGTACTGCCTACCGAGAAAATCATGAACTGACAATATATGTCTGGTATGATTGTTCTACAGGCTATATGCCTACTTTATTTCTGGCTTTACAAGCGGCATCGACAATGGCCTCGTGCGACGGTAACCTCGTGCACAGACGATATCTTTGGATAGACATATGGCTGTCTAACCAGTATACACCCGTACATCCAGCTTTTATAATTTGTTATAGGTTTTCTTGGGCACTGAAAAAAAAAATAAATAAATAATTAAGACTTAAAATACAATAAGTAATCATAAAAGATCCCAATAATGTTAATTATTTCCAAAGAGCAATAAAAATGTAAAATACCCAGAAATTATGAGTTGCATATATTATTTCAAATTATTAAATTATTGTTATTATAAATTATGCACCACTAAGCGTTATGCTTAGCGCGTTGGTTTTCCATCGCGTAGGTACTGGAGATCACCAAGTGATGACACAGCAGTGAGCTTTGATCAGATCTGCCATTGTCCAGAGTCACCTCACCGGTCTGTTGTATTTTGGTAGGGCCCATGTATAGACTAGTATTTTGGTTCATTATGTTTAGTCATGATGTAATTACTAGTTTATGATGTATTTCATTTTGGACTTGTAATTAAACTTTGAGATTGAAATGAAAACTTGTAATTTATTATCTATGAATTTCTATATGAATGCAATAGATAATACTTCATTTTGAGATCTCATAAATAATTGTAAATGATATGATACATGAGAATATGATATGGAAATGTGTAAAATGAATATGAACATGTTAACAGGTGATTAGTGGAATCCGCCAGATGCTAATAAATAAGGGAGGCTCTGTCCGGGTCTCCACAGAAATAAGATATAAAAAAAAAAAAAAAAAATTCTACACAAAGAATACATGTTTTAAATGACATAAAAAGTTTACAATATATATGATAAAACAAGATAGGGTGCTCCGGCACCGAATGTGGTACTTCTTGCTCGGCTATACTGTAGACGGGTAAGGGGTGCACAAATTGTGCTTAAATTGGAAATAAAAGTATAAGCTAATTAGAATGACAAAATTTAAAGATGTTAAAAATGAAATTTGAAATTAAATTTTGTATTTGAAGAATTTAAGCTAAATCAAACAATTAACTAAATTAATTAAACTAGATTACCAAGATTTAAATTGAAATTTCTATTTATGAAATTGGGAGGAATTAAATCTAAATTCAATAAAAATTAAAGTGATTCTAGAGAATGGATTTTCAATATTGTTTGTATGTGGTTTATCCCTAATTTAGCCAAACACATGAGAATTGCAATTTTGAGGGAAATCAATTCTTAAATTTTTGAAACCTTTTTCAAGCATCTCAAAGTTGGTTTTCATTAAATCAAACCCTGTTTTCACGGTATTTCAAACCTAACAAAAACCCAATTAATGTTCTAATTGATTTTGGAAAGTCCCCTTAATCCTCTTAGCTTATCTCTAATACCAAGAAAATAAAGTTTATTGCAAGATTATCTATCCCTAATATTCACTTTTCAGTCCATCTATTAAGGATTAAAGCTTAACTTAATGAGGGCCCATTCATCAAGCAAGGCAACAAGCTCACAAGCAATAAATCAAAATGTAACAACCTCATTTAAATGGCTAAATCAGTTCAAAACCACAATACAAAACAATATTTACAAACCCATCTCTAGAATCTCAAATAACTACTCACAAATCATAGTTTCTAAACAAACCCAAATGTATAAGTGAAGAAATAATGGAAATGTAAGCTAAGGAGTAGAAAAACCCAGAAAAATGCAGATGAAGCTGCTGCAGAAAAGTGCAGAACGAGCTCCTGCTGCTGCTGAAAAAATGAATCCCGTGCTCCCTCCTTCTCTCTTTCTTTTCTTGCCAAAAATTGCCTCCTTCCTCTTTGTGGAAAGAAAATGATAAAGGAGGCTTTATATAGGTTAGGGATCTGCCCTAGAATGGGTAAAAAGGGGGAAGGTTCCAGAGAAAGTGAGGTAAAAAGTCAGAGTAACGCAAATGCCACGTCAGCCATTTCCAGTAAAAACGACATAAGCTAGATCGGTTGTGTCGTGGGTTGTGTTGCGGGTTGTGTAGCTCTCGACCTGAATATCTAACGATCGACACAACCTGCGACATAAGCTAGTTCGGTTGTGCTACAGGTTGTGCAACAATCTGCCTGAATATATGACGATTCGACACAACTTGCGACATGAGCTAAATCGGTTGTGCTGCAGGTTGTGTCGCTCTCGGCCATTTTTTTACTCAACTTCAAAAATTTTTACAATTCAACTCTAATCTCCTCCAAATGGCTACTCTGATCAAAATACATCAAATTTCTCCAAATTTAACCTACAAAACAAATAAATTCCAGAAATTAAACTAAGAAGTGTGAAAATTGTAAAGTTGACTAAATATGTGCTAATATCTATAGTAATAGCTATGAACAAGGGTAAATTATGTGCAAAAATTACACCTAAATGATGATATTAAATGCATGCATCAGAATTTCTTCACAAGAGATTATTCGGTGCATCTAGTGTACATGCATTCTTTCTCTAAATATATAGATTCCACTTCTCTAAAATAAAAATAAAAAAATTAATTTTTTTTGTCTCCAAAGGAGTACTATCTTTTAGTACTCTAGGTGTATATAATAATTCTTGCTTCCTTTACACCTTGATTCCCTTTCTTTTTTATCTTTTTTTCTCTTCCTCTGGTAGCACCCACTAGCGCCTACCACTCTAAAAACTAACCCCCTTTCCTTTGGGAAGCTGATGATGGTAGAGAAATGCTCAAACGGCATAAGCAATGACACAAAGGACATTTTTCCTTCTCAGTGATGTGCAATGGACAGGATCTTCAGGTAGCTATATCGGTTGTTTTTGGCGATCAGCATAGGTGATATATGCACCAATTAACTCCCCTCAACCCTAACTTCTTCTCCAATCAACGGTACTTAATTTGGTGGAGTTTTCCAACAATAAGAAGAGAGGATAAAGAATTAGAGTAGCTATTATAATTTAATTAGTTTCATAATTAAAGCACATTTGTAATTTTTTTTTTATTAGTTAATTAGATATTATTTTAATTCAGTAGTCTAAATAACAATATAATCACATAGGCTTTTGGTACTTAATATCTAATCTTTGTTGGATCGATAATTCTCTTATCAATGTATTATTTAAGACGACACCATGCACTTGTGGATTCGGTCTATTATAGTTATAACACCCTTATCCACACTGAAAGTCATTCTTCCCTTGCTTTACAGGACCATGGAGTCTAGCCAGTCGGAGCATCTAAAACCATTAAACTGATACTCAACATCCATCTTATATCACCTGCAAAACTGGTGAGTTGGGAGGGGTGAGCTTCTAGGGAAAGACTTAGTGAGTTAGCATTTACAATACACATCATGCAATAGAAAGAACTAGGGAATAAGAAGCCAAACGAATAAGTTTGATAATAAAATTTTTGGAACAAGTTGAATAAAATAGATAATAAATTTCAACATTATGTTATGCAAGTTCTAAGATCTCCATATTAATCTCAAAATAAATTCTTCCTAGTCTCCAATCATTCCTCACATATGTAAAAATATCGATAATTTGGCTCTTGACATCCAAGGATATGCTAAGGTATCAAAATAGATATCAAAATCATATCCATACTGTGTTAATCTCGCAGTGGTGGCTCCACCTCTTTATGGATAGCCCTTTCCTAGTGCAATAATTAAACTAAAGACATCTCTCTAGCAAGAGAAAATATGCTAAATATAATTCAGTATCTCATAATGATACTAAGGCATATCATAGTTGTTAAAACTATAAACCATTAAACTCATAACCTCAATAACATAATTATGCTAAATAAAAATGCATTGCTAACCAAAGTAGCTAAATAATCAATCAATCATCATGCTAATCTACAATCTCATAATATTTCTTATAATTCTAAAATATTAAATCATATTTGCTAAATTTTGCTACTATCGCTCCATAATGTACTACTAATCTCATTACCACCTCCATTCTCATAATCTCTTAACTCTCTTTCTAGACTTGCTAATATGTATGAAATAAGATTTGAATAATAATGAAGAATTATATAATAGAGTCGAATTGAATCAAAATAAGAAATCAATTTATGAGAATATAGTAAATGATATCAGAAGCAAATAACAACTTTTGAAGGAACAAGAATCAATCAAGAAGCAAATTCATGTTATATATTGTAAAATACCACTCACCTGTATTGCAAGATACCAACTCACATATGTCACTTTTTCATCCATATAAATCATAATCCTAAAGCTCCTCCTAAACCATAACAATTTAACAATCAAAATCAACTATAAGCTTCACTTTCCATATTAAATACCTAATGAAAATTCGATAGCATTTCCTCTTAAAATTAAACTAAACTCCATGTCACAAACTCAAATCCACAATTCAAAAATTATATCAACACATCCATATTCCAAAGTCATATCTCCATATCAATATTTTTCCCAACACTTCCTACTCAAATCTCAATAAAAAATGTTCTATAATGTATCCATAACACCAAAAATCCATCTAAACATATATAATTCTTTCTCAAAAATATTCCACAATCACATAAAAATTCAACAACTTCATATTCTATCTCAAAATAGTTTTAGTTCCATCAAAATCACTTATTCAATTTAACCCAACCATTAATACCTAATCTAGTAGCTTGTACATTCAAATTTATATATAATGATCCATTAGGTAGATAAATCCCAAATTTAAACCATATATTCAAGACATCTATATACAACATTAGTAAAAATTTTATCATCAAATTAGCTCTACATCATGAGATATCAACATATTCATCCAACCCTTCAAAATCTAAAATTTTCAGAAATCATTCTTAATCAGACAACTCATACAAAATAATTTATATCTCATAAACCACATATCTAAAATTCAAAAAATTTTAACACAACAAGCTCAACATCCTAAAGATCATCTGTACTAAATTTCATAATTTTCTAAGAATTTTAACTATTTATTTTCCACAAATTTCAGTGGCCAAAATTCAGAATTCCAATTGCAGATAGCCTGTGTTCAACAATTTATTTCTCTAAATCCAACTGTTGAAAAATTACCAAATTTTAACCATAACTTCTACACATATAGAGCTTAAACATATCCAAAAATAAATGGTAAAAGTTAAATGAAACTTACCTAAACGGAAGATAAAGCTACTGCCCCTGCTCAACTCCTGTTTTTGCTACTATTCACCTTCTTTCTCCCTTTTCTCTTTTTAATTTTTGGTATCTTAGACCAAAATCCTTCTTTTCTCCTTGTTGGTGTTCTTTCTTTCTAGAGAACCTCAAAAAAAATCCAGCACCATCTCCCTCTTCCCTTCTCTTCTTCTCCTTCTTCCTTTCTTTATTTCTTTTCCTTTCTTCCCCCTTTTTTCTTCCTCTTTCCCGATTCTTCTTCTTTATCCTTTTTTTTTTTTTTTGTTTCCCACTGGAGAGTTGTGCCAGCTGTTCCCTTTTAAAACAAATTTCATTTTAGTCCTTCAACTTTTCAAAAATCCTATTTTCACCCCAAAACTTCTAAAACTTTTTTTCAAGTCCAAGTTCAAATTAAATTTTTCTCCCCAAAGCTTTATAAATTATATTACCATTCAAATAATAACCATATTTAATATTTCTTCAAAAATTAGGGTGTTACAATTCTCTCCTGCTAAAAATGAATTTCGTCCTCAAAATTTCACAGCTTAAGGAGCTAGAAATTCCAATCCAAAACCACCATACTTTTGCTGAAATTAAACTCTTTTTCTCCATATGATCAAAGTAACTATCATACACCCATCACTTCAGAACTCAGTAAAACAAGACAAAACCTAATGCTCTGATTACTAGAGTCCACTTCAGAACCTATGCTCCCATTTCAGTTCTAGATACTTCTTTTATAATATCTCTCTTTGTATTATTATATTGTGCATAGTTAGTCCTTAAACCCATAATCAAATATTTATTCTTGATCTTAGTAGAGCTAGCTACAAATTATCTTATAAACTTAACTATTTATACCTAATAGAATTGTGTTCTGCATAACCTTTATAAATTTAAAACACACCTACCTTAATCTTCAAATAATTAACCACTGATTTATCTAAAACTCTTAAACTGTAGTCTACTTGATGCTATGAAAACAACTAACTAATTATTATTCCTTTATAACATCTATTACTATTTCACCATAAGTATAAGACATTTATAGCATGCTATTTCTATAATCTTATGCTCTTCACTTTATACAACTACGACAATTGAGTCATTCCGATAACTGATTGTACATCATTGTCATCAAACATCAAAATTCATTATTCAAGTCAACATTTGCTATACAAAGCTATACAATAGTCCCATAATCCCCAAAGGATGCAAATTCCTCTTTAATATAGATACCGTTATCTCCATAATACTTGTCAAACTATGATTGATACCCCATTTGAAAATTCTATCCATTTCATTATTTCTCACTCTAAAATTTATTACTGATTAAGACTCCAAATTAATTTCCAAGGCATTGATCCCATTACACTCAGATATGTATCCTGCTAGATCTGCTGGCATCTCAATTGTATATAATAAACTTTGACAGCCTGAGAGCAATGCTGACATCTTGGGCTCTATAATGACACTGTTGAAGGCCCAAAAGCAATAAAAATACTAGTCATACATAATGGGCAAAGCGGTCCCCAAAGGGCAAATAAGCTGGCATCCACCTAGAAGAGCAAATGCTGACTCCATGAAACTAACTATCCAGTGATGTTGATGCTGATGTTGATGCTAATGCAGAGACAAATGCAAATGCTGCTGGCATCACTCTAGGGAAGCAATTAAAAATAAACTGGTCATACGCATGTGCAGAGCTAACTCCAAAGGGAGAACCACTTGATATATGCCCCAAAGGCTATGTGTATATCAAGCGCTGTCCCAAAGATAGTATAATGCTAAAATATAAACCCCATCATCAAAGGGCGATCTAACAAGTACATATAATAATGTAACAAGGCTCTTAATTCACCTTAATCATTCATAATCCTCATTAGAACCAACAATTCTTTCTCATCATGTAAGCATAGGACTCCCAATAAAATTCAATGATCACACATTATAACCTCTTCTTATTGCTAACACTCTTATATTCACATATCATATTTGATACCTTCAGAAGACTCGTAGTTCTCTTATAGCACTCCATCAAGATATATGTTCTATAATATAATATTTAAATAAAAATTTCTAGTTACTGATATATCTCATGCTTCTTAATATTTTGAATTTACTAGCATCAACAACCACCATAATTGTCATTTACAATCATAATAACAACATAGTCACGTTGAGCCAATTCCTTCAATAAAATCATTGCCATCAAGTATATCATGATCACATAACTTATATAACTATAATCTTAAAAATATATCATCACCAGACTAATTTAATTTTTCCAACTCGTATTTACTTTCTAGTTCACTCTATCACATATTCACATTTTTACTGTCCATATTATACTTGCCAAGTTTCCACTTTCAAATTTTCTTTCCTTATAATATCCTTCACAAATATATTTTAAAGTCTAATCCTCTCAACTAGGATTCCAAACTCATTCCTTAATTAAAAACAATTTCATAACTAACACACTTCTAATTCAATATAGAGCTTCTAGCTCATAATATCACCTTACTAGACAAAATTCTAACTCTTTAACTATTATCAAAAATTAAAATCTCAATGCTCTATTCATCAACAAGTTCAAAACTGATCTTTTACTTATATCCATATTAACCTAAACATTTTAGCACTTGCCACTCTAAAAACTAATCCCTTTTCCTTTGGGAAGCAATTGATGGTAGAGAAATGCTCAAACAGCATAAGCAATGACACAAAGGACATTTTTCCTTCTCAGTGATGTGTGATAGACAGGATCTTCAGGTAGCTATATCAGTTGTTTCCGGCGATCAGCACAGGTGAAGTATGCACCAATTAACTCCCCTCAACCTAGCTTCTTTCCAATCGACGGTGCTTAATTTGGTGGAGTTTTCCAACAATAAGAAGAGAGGATAAAGAATTAGAGTAGCTATTATAATTTAATTAGTTTCATAATTAGAGCACATTTGTAATTTATTTTGTTTTTTTTTTTATTAGTTAATTAGATATTATTTTAATTCAATAGTCTAAATAACAATATAAACATAGGTTTTTGGTACTTAATATCCAATCTTCGTTGGATAGACAATTCTCTTATCAATGTATTATTTGAGACAACACCGTGCACTTGTGGACTCAGTCTATTAAAGTCTTCAATATAAAGGCTCAAACAATCCTCCCCTTAAGATAACTTTTAGAATTGAATTAGTCGAATCTATTTTCTCTGCAGTCATATATTTCAAATAGAAAATAAATATTTGCATTATACCTTATTAATTAAGCTAAGTCTCATAAATAATAATCCATATCTTGAAACCAAAAGGTAATTTAGCATACAAATATAGTGATTGACTAATTATATTGATATTCAGGTCTTGAAAAAACATAAAATTTTTATTTGCTATCAATTAATTTTAATCTAAACGTTTTATATTTATACCATTTTTAACAATTATTATTTATATTATCCTTTCGTACTATTCATCACCGGAATTATATTGGATTATTCGAGATATGAAGGTTGGAAAAGAAGGGGGAGAGACGAGGTATTAGAACTCTGAGAAGGAAAAATAGAAAGATTAAAATTAAAATATATTTAATTAATTAATACCATTTTTAACAATTATTATTTATATTATCCTTTAGTACTATTCATTTCCAGAATTATATTGGATTATTTGAGATAAGAAGGTTGGAAAAAAAGGGGGAGAGACGAGGTATTAGAACTCTGAGAAGGAAAAAAAGAAAGATTAAAATTAAAATATATTTAATTAATTAATAATAAAATACTATTTTATTAATTTAAGTCGATTGTTAAAATTTATGCAAATATAAAATTTTAAAAAGTACATAAATAGAATTTGAAAAACTGTTAAAATTAATAATAATATTAGAAAAAAAATGTCTCCCCAATTTAAGTAGAAGCCATTTTAGCTTTGCCACGTTGGAAGCGAGGTCAATGTAGTAATTTTATAACTTTATACATTGAATTCAAGCAAGTAATAGCATGCCCCATTCTCCACAATTTTTTAGCATCTAACTTAAAAGTTATTATAAATTAAGATTTAATTTGTTTTGTAGAAAATAATTTTTATATAAAAAATATTTTTTGTTATTTATTTATAATATCAGACTAATAATTGTATATATCGTGTATATATAAATATTTTCACATTTTAATAAAATTATCAAAGTTTAAAAAATAAAAAATAATTTAGTTTTCTTTATTAAGAAAATATTTTTTTATCAATCTATTCTTTTAAGAAAACGTTAGAAAATATATAAAATATTTTCCGTGAAACAAACGAAACCTAATTTATTAACGCTAGTTCACTGAACAACAATTATAATGAAGAAAGACTTTATCCCACTAAAATATATTTCTCTCACTGTTCACATCGATTATAATTTATTATGAGATAAAACTATACTTGATGAAATAATATATTATTTATAAATTTTATTTTTATGAAACCTGGGAGTATTATCAAATACACCGTTGTAAAAGAAATATGGATATTGAAATTGAAATATTGGTGCATACAAAATGTGCAATGCAGGAAAGGGGTCGGGCTAATTGACAAACTGCGGCCACTATATTTCATATAATCATATATACCGTCTTCAAAAACATATGCATATAAAAATTAATTAAAAGCATCTCCTTATTTAATTAATACTTGCTTGTGGCAATACAGAGAATGTTGAACACCATTATAATTAAATGGTTTTATGGTTGTTTTATGCATGTATGTCTCTCTGATTAATTGCTTTCCCAGGATAACTTCTGAAGATAGTTGACAACACTCTTGTCTAATTGGAAAGCCTTAACTAGAACATCAGGATTAATGGGTGGATTTGACGCAAACAATGCGTTTGCAGTAGTGATAACACCAAGGTTTTGGCTTCTTAGATCTGCAAGGGCAACTGCTAGGAATTTTGAGTCACCAAAATGAGAAATTATTAGCTACAGTGAGGTTTGGGTTCTTGCAGAACTTCCCGTTGACAAACACTGCATAAAAGAAACGTTATGCATATATCAAAACGGGAAATTAAGGATTTCAGAATAATGGCCTTTATATATAGGAAATACTAAAGCAGAAATTATAACTAAAAACAAGGTTATATGTACCAGTGGTTCATGGGCTTACGGAAACTATATGGGATATACGTATAACTTAGACCTTATTCCTAGATAGCTTGGGTTATTCATTTTGAATCATATGGTTTAAGGGCCTAAAACTTATTTGAGTTAATTGGGCTTAAGTTGTTACATATAAATAACCATGTTCGAACAGCCCAAGATAGGCATTCATTGTTTAATTAAAGTTTAATTCGCCCATCCTATTTAATTGAGTTGATTATATCAGCCAAGGCATTATAGAATGAGATAAGCTGATTATATATTTCAGTTACTTGCCCATTACAAACCTATATGTACAGAAGAAATTAACACTATGTCAAGAAGTGGTATTCTGCCTATGTAATTAATCAGAGTTGTTATAAAAATTGGTAGGTGCTGTGTATGAAAATGTGATAAATTTGATGAAAAAAATAGGGAAAAAAAGAAAAAGACTTAAAATGATATGAAAGAAAGTAATTTAAAAAAGATTTTTAATTTTTAAATATTAATATAGAATTTATCTCAAATGAAGTATATATATGTATCTCAAATGAAGTATATATATGTATTAATATAGAATGGGCTGCTTGTTTCTGATTTCCATGTGGCATAATTGTATTCATGCTAGGTCATTACATTATTTATAGCTAGAACCAACATTTAGTAATCTCATGCCTCATAATGTAAAGATTAAGAGATATTAGTTAAATCTTTACGACTTAACAAATAAATATTGACTTAATCTTGGGAAAAAGTCCAAGTTATAAATTAAAATTCGCTTGCTTTTACTTAATCATCAGAACAGGGAACAGGTTATAGTTAAAACTTGGGAAGTTGTTGAAATTAGAAGGATGCACCTAAGCCATCCGATTAAGCCATGCAAGTGCAGAAATTTCTTACATATATATATATATATATATATATATATATATATATATATGTGTGTGTGTGTGTGTGTGTGTGTGTGAAATTAATGAAGCGATCATGAACAATTTACCCTACGCGAAATGTCCTCTTTTTTATTACTAGAATCATCCACAATCCCACTTTTTATTTTTTTAATTATAAGTAAAATTTTTTATTAAAGATATGAAAATTAGGAAAAACTTAACATGATTATTGCCAATTAAACCAAGTTAATAGGCCTCTCTAATATACTCAATTTAAACAAAAGTATTCTAAGTATAAAAAAAAAAAAAAAAAAAAAAATCTAAAGGATACGGTATAAAACTAAGCCAAACAAGATAAACTAAGCTAATTGGTACAAAACTACAAGGCCCACTTGCCCATGAACTCGCAAAACATAACGTGTGTGATAAATATATGTACAGAGAATTCTGTCCCTTTGTATGTAGAGAAAGTCATTCAAATTTATTTATTTTTATTCTATATATATGTATATATAAAACAGACTCCATATCACCAATAAAGTATAATATTTAGTTTGTTCCAGGCATATCATTCACTTAATAAATAATTTAAGTTCTTACTCTCCTAATGTAACGACTCAAGTTAGGAGCCGTTACTGCGCTTAGGATCGTGTCGCTTTAAAGGTCACAAACCCGTAATAAGTCTAAAACCTATAAATGTACCGTTAACACTTGTACTATTATTACTTGAAAGTATAACAAACCATCACACTTTAGTCTCCTCATCCATACACAAACATCTTTAACATAAAAGTAGTTTACAATTTGAACATCAGCATATATAAAACTCTAAAGCATAATGGTCTAACATGTATTGTGACGCCCCTTACTCGTTTACTGTATAGCCGAGCAAGAAGTGCCACATTTGGTGCCGGAGCACCCTATCTTGTTTTATCATATCTATTGTAAACTTTTGATGTCATTTAAAGGTAGTAATCCATGTGTAGAATTTTTTTTTTATATATAACTTATTTCTGTGGAGACCGAGCAGAGCCTCCTTTATTTTATTAACATCTGGCGGGTTCCACTAATCACCTGTTAACATGTTAATATTCATTTCACACATTTCCATATCATATTTTCTTTTATCATTTCATTCATAATTATTTATAAGATCTTAAAAATATTATCTATTGCATTCATATAAAAATTCATAGATAATAAATTACAAGTTTATATTACAATCTCAAAATTTAATTATAAGTCCAAAATGAAATACATCATGACTAGACATAATGAACCAAAATACTAGTCTATACATGGGCCCTACCAAAATACAAAAGACTTGTGAGGTGACTCTAGTCGGTGGCAGATCTAGTCCGAGCTCTGTCAGTGCACTACTAGGATCTAGGATCTCTAGTACCTACGCGATGGAAAACACCAACTCGCTAAGCATAACTCTTAGTGGTGCATAATTTATAATAACAATAATTTAACAATTGAAATAATAATTGCAATTCGTAATTTCTGGGTCTTTTACATTTTTATTACACTTTGGAAACAATTAAAATTATTGGGATCTTTTCTGTTTACTTATTGTATATTCAGTATTAATTAATCATTATCAATGCCCAAGAAACTTATAACAAATTATAAAAGCTGGATGCACAGGTGTAAACTAGTTAGACAGCCATATGTCTATCCAGTATACGTCTGTTAGGCACGAGGCTAGCTGTCGGGCACGAGACCCGCTGTCAGGCTTGTAAAGCCAGAAATAAAGTAGGCACAATAGCCAATAAGTAGGCATATAGCCTGTAGAGCAATCATAGCAGACATATATTATCAGTTCATGATTTTCTCGGTAGGCAGTACTGCTATCTGTAGTCCCTAATTGGTATACCAATTTATTTAAACTAAATAAATAAGTCTAGGTATACTATGGGTAATTAAACATTTTTAATTATTTTAGTACTATTCACTGTTATTATTTTCTGGTACTGTTCAGTGGTACCATTAATTTCATATTAATAGGACATTAGTCCCAATTTATATATTCATATCATTTTTAATATTTAATTAACCTTATGAGTATTTTAATTACCATGTATACTATTTTTCCCATGAACCTTTCTTTAGGTTCTTTTGATGTATTATCTTTATCTAGGAATTTGGCTAGGTTAGGATGTCTATTTGATCACACTTCCTTCATAACAATTGCTCCTCTATGTTTAAACTCAAATTTCAGATTTTGAATCACTCAATTTGGGGTTATAGAACTCAAGTTATGGTCAAAATACCATAATTGGTCCATTTGCCTCTAAGCTGTCCAGAATTGATAATTCCTGGTCAATAAACTTTGACTAGTCATTTGATTATTTTATGGTCATTTTTAGACTTAGGTTCCTTCACAAGATATGTTACTCTATGTCTTAGAGACTTCCAGGTACAATTTCATAATTTTTCAAGTTTAGTATAGTGAGTTATGGTCAATGTATTGACTTGGACTCTTAATCCTATAAAGGCAATAGTCAAACCTCAAGGCAGTATGTTTGACTCTCTTTTTAGGGTCTTTACACTAAAATTTGGCAAAGGTGTCTAAATCAATATTGTAGCCCTAAGTATCATGTTTTCAGATCATATTGACACATCTTAAATGGAATTTCCTAGTGGGAGTTATGGCGAAATGAATACACGGATATCAAATGGCATTCTGGGTTCAATTTAACATTTCCATATTTCAATTCCTAACTTTGGCTAATATTTTCCGTAGGATCCAATGGTTTCTGGAGCTTGGTCAAAACATAAAAATTGTTGAGCTATGCCTTATAAAACTTTTGGCACTGGTTTCACTCAATTTGCAACTTTGGAGACCAAGTTATGGCATTTTTGCCAGAACTGGTCAAGCATACCAAAGGAACAGTGTTTTGGTCAATTTTTGGTTTAGCAGTTTTAGTGACCCAACTTGTGCTAACAATTTGACTTATTTAAAGGCAATACTGGGTCAAGTGGTCTTCATGAAAAGTGTAGCCCTATGTCTAAGCTTTCAATTGATGTAAATTTTAGGTCATTTGGACCAGTATAGAGAGAGTTATGACCAAATGAACACGTGCTGTTCATTTGGTCATTTTCTGGGTTTCAGTGTTTGGTCATCCGGGTTTGGGCAGAGAATTGGTCATGATTTTGATAAAATTTGGGTAGGGTTCCTTCTTGAAAAATGAAGGTTTGGATGTCCCAAAATACCTCCAGTTGGCCTCATACCAATTGGGGTAACCCAAAGGGAGATATGGCAATAAAAAGCTATTGGATTTAACAACAACACAACCTGCAGAAAATTCACACTCCCAATTTCAATCTCCTCCTTCCAAACTCCAAATAAGCATATATGAAACTTCTATAAGCATCAATCTCAACTCAATTAGGTCAAATTCATGCATTTACACAAGATTCTCAATCATTTCCACAAACCCTAGTTTCCAAAGTTTCAAATTTACACAAACCCTACACAATCAACTCCCAACAATTCAACTCATCACACATTCTCATGGAACCATTTTTTCATTACTTAAAGGTAGCAAACTTCAAGTTCCACGGCTGCCAAAAATCAAGGGTTCTTTCTTTCAATTTTTTTTTTCAATTTCACACAAATTTTCACTTGATTTAGCATGATATTCATGCTTAAAGAGAAGATTAAAAGTTTAAAGCACTAACCTTTTTGGGTGTTTTGTTAAACTTCAATTTTCTTGTTTCTTTTTGGTATCTATAGCTTCCTTAGGGTGTGGAGAGTATTTTTTGTAAAGTGGGCTATGAGTTTTGGGTGGATTAAGCTTGAGAAATCAAGCTTGGAAGCTTGATAACAATGGAGGGAAATGGGAGCAAAGGTGCTAGCCAAGAAAGAGAAGAGGGAGGGAGGAAGAAGATGGAAGTGGTTGGGTTTTGTCTTGTAGTGTCTTATATATTTTTGTACTTTAATTAATTTTTTTTTTTAAATTTCCATAAGCTTTTCTTTTCTTTTCCTTTCTTTTCTTTTCTTTTCTCATTTTTCCTAATTTATATTCATGAATTTAATTTATGTTAATTATTTTATTCTCTAAATTTTAATTTTGACATTTAGGTCAAAATTCACCTCTGAGAGTGAAATGACCAAAATGCCATTCATAATGCATATCTTGTCATTTTTATTATTTTTTTACTAATTTATAATTTCTCTAAATTTTAAATTTATTTTTCTCTAATTTTTTCCTATATTTTCTTAACATTAATTTATTTCTTCAATTTATGCCTCCTCGCTATAATTTAGGTGTAGTTTCAGGCATTCTGACTATCTGAACAGACATTAGTAGTCAAAACAGTAAAATGTATGGACTACCTATGGTGAGAGCATTACAATTCTTCCCCTCTAATAGAAATTTCGTCCTTGAAATTTACCTGATGTGAAGAGCTGAGGGAACTGCTGCCTCATCGTTTCCTCGCTCTCCCATGTCGCTTGTTCTGTGTTGTGGTGTCTCCACAAGACTTTTGTTATACTCATTTCATATAGGCATTTTAGGGTAGTTTTGCATCCATTTTGCCCTTATATTTTAGTATATTTTATGTTTTTAGCTTTATTTTAGCTTATTTGTTAACTTTAGATACTTTATATTTGATTTTTATAATTTTGTTGTTTTTGATAGGTTTTTGTGGCAAATTGAAGATCAATGAGTGCATTAGGAAGTGATTTGAAGAAATTTGGAGTTCTTTAAGCATGGAGGAAAGTTGAAGAAATCAAGCCTTGAAAGAGCAAGTTAGCCGAAATTTGCTTGAGACTTTGCTTATGATGTTACTTAGGGTATGTCATATAAGCTTAACCTTAAGCCTATTCAAGCTGAAAGTCAAGCACGGCTTAAATCCTACATATTCAAGCTTTTACTCCAAAACCTACAGAGAATTGCTTAAGATCCTGCATAGGGTAAGTGGCAGTGCCTAAGGTCAAGCTAAAAGTCAAGGTAAAAGTCAAGCATGAGCAAAAAAGTCTATTTTACTCCAAATCTGCAGAGATTTGCTGAGGGTCTGCTTAACCCTAAGCAGACAGTGCAACCACAGGCCGAAATTTACTGAAGAAGCTGCTTAGGGTAAGCAATACCCTAAGTAAACTGCCCAAAACGTGAATGACTCTGCTGACTTGGATATTTCTACACCTCATTTCCTATCTACTCCTTGGCTCTTATTCACTTTTAGGGTAACTTTTTGGGACCATATAAAATCATCATTTTCTAGTTTTTTCCACAAGAGGAAACGGGAAGAAACAAAGAAAAGAAAAAAAATTATAAATAGAGAGAGGAGGAGGACGCCATTTTTCTGAGGGAGGAGCTGCTGCAACCATCTTTGGGAGCTTTAGAAATCAGAGTTTTGGGTTCTTCTACCTGAGTTTTTCTATTTTTAGTTCTCTTATCATGTTTTTCTTTACTTTTCCATCAATCTTTCTTGTAAATACCAATATGAGTGAGTAAACTCTTTGGATTTCAGAGTTGGTAAAATATGTTTTAGATTAATTTGTGGATTTGTACTGGTTATTTTCATATTTTATATAAATATGAGTTTTGATTCCTTCCTTGTGTGCTTGATTTACTTGCCTAATATTGGTACCCATTGGGTATTGTCTTAATCTTTGATTGAAGGACGGAAAGGTGAAAGTCATTGATAGATAATCAATGATTAGAACTTAAAATTACCTAGATTTAGAAATAAACTAGGATTTTAAGAGGAATTAATGATTGGTTACAAAACTTAATTGGTTTTAAAGTAATCAAATAACATACGATAGTAGGTTTGGTTATTTTAGAATACACTTTGATTTGCTTGAAAAAGATATCAAAGGAATTTAGAATCAATCACCTTCAAACTCTATTTTTCCCTAAAAATTTTATTGAGAAAATGCCACCCCCGACATCTGTGAAAGGAGTGAGGAGTTTCCTGGGCCATGTTGTATTTTACAGGAGATTCATCAAGGATTTTTCTAAGATTTCTAAACCTCTTACCAATTTATTGAGTAAAGATGTGGAATTTCATTTTGATACTGATTGTATGAATGCTTTTTGCAGGATAAAGGAAGCTTTGATATCTGCTCCTATTATGCAGCCACCCGATTGGTCATTACCTTTTGAGTTGATGTGTGATGCTAGCGATTATGCCATTGGAGCTGTTTTGGGACAAAGGAAAGATAAGAAGGTGTATGCAATATATTATACAAGTAGGACCTTAGATGATGCTCAAATAAATTACTTTACTACAGAGAAAGAGTTTTTGGCAGTGGTATTTGTAACATCCCCGCTGTACGTGTTTTGTACGTTCAATTGCTCCAGTAGTCAAATAACAGTCCAGGCAAGTCAGTATGTCTGGAACTACAGTTCGGTGATAGTGAACAGACATATAATCATGAAATAAAAAAAAAAAAGAAAATACAAAAAAAATCAAACAAAAATGAAAGAGAGAAAATGATGTTAAGTTAAACGAGCCAAAGCACATAACGATGGGTGACACCGCAGGAAGGCCATTGTCCACCCAGATCAGTGGAACCCTCGGAATTTAATTTTGAGACATAAATAAAGGTTTATTGAAATGTAATTGACACTAGAAATATTAAAAAAATTAATAAATTAGTACAAAGAAAAATGAAAAATCGAGAAACAGACAAAAATTAGTGTTACTGAAAAATCGGGAATATAACCCGAAGTGGGGTATTTTGGTCATTTGACAGCTAGTATTGCCTTTTGACCTTAATGTCCATTAAAAATAAATGATATTACACTTTAGAAATGACATGAAAAATTAAATTATGATACATTATGTAAATTGTGAAAGAAAGGAGGTAAATGTGTAAATAAGGGAAACTTAATATAATTAAACATTAAACAAATCATTAGTGCTCCATTAACTACATTATAAACTACATAAAATAAACCTTAGTGGGCAGAATTGGGTCATCTTCAACCTTGAGAGAAGCTTGCCGAATTGATCCTCTCAAAGTCCTCCATGGCCGCCATGCATGAAGCTTTCTCTCTCCATCATCAAGCCCTCATTTTCACTTGCTTCCTTCATTAAAGCTTGCTTATTCACCTTGGGAAAGATATTGGCAACAAGAAAAACCAGATTTGGTGAAGTTTTGATAAGCATCAAAAGTTGTAAGTGTCCAAAACCTCTCCCTTGCTTTAGTAAAGCTTGTGTTTAGGTTGAGGTGAGTGTTTTGGTGAAGAGAAATGAAAGAAATAGTGAGAAATGGACTTGTCCATTTTCGGCAGCCATGAACCCTTGTTGAGCTTGAGTTATTTTTACTTCTAATGAATGAAAATGAAGGTTGATTAATTCAAATGAAAGTTGTAGTAAGTTTGTGCATATGTATGTGCATGTAGTGTTTAGATTAAAGGTGTGAAATGGAACCTTGATGTCTTGAGCAAACTGCCATGTTTGGCAGCCCCTAATAGCATGAATTTGTGTGTGAACATGTGTTTATTAATGATATATGTTAATGTTAAATTGTGGGCAGCAAGTGTAAGTGATATTGAAGTATGAATATATTGAAGTATATGTGTAATATTAACATTGAAGTATGTTGAATTTTGGTGGAAGTGAATGTTGAACTTAATAATGAATTGTGTGCATTGAGCACTTGAACATTCTACCCAGAATTGTTGCTGAAATTGTGTACAATATATGTATGGAAGTGTTGTTGATTGAATATTGTAGTAATGAGGAGGAGAAGGAACATCTAATTGGGAGTGTATGTGCTTTGTGCAGGTTGTGTATTGAAGGCAGCACCTAAATTAGGCCATAAGTGCCAAACCGTGAACCCAATTGGTATGAGGCCAATATGGGGTGAAACTAGACACCAAATAGGCCAACTTTCATGTTAGAAATGTTGCCAAAATTCTGCCTAGAAACTGACCTTAAAAAGTGACCAAATCCGGATTAGTGCATTTAAGGCCTGAAAACTGACCATTTGGGCAGCAGTTAGTGTTTAGGTGATAACTCACTCAAAACAGGTCCAATTGACCTGAAATTTTGACCATGAATAGTTAAGACCTATATCTACAAGTCTTATGAAGACACCAAAGCCCATAAATGACCAGAACCAAGTCAAATGGCTTGCACAAGTTCGGGCACAAAAACTGCCGAACCAAAAGTGACCTAAAAATTGACCAAATTGTGCACTAAAAGTGCAATCTGTCCAGCTTTAGCAAATTGACCATATCTTGGTCTACACAACTCGGAATGACCTGAAATTTTGCCCCGCGTGCAATAAGACATAGAGCTACAATTTTTCTTCTTTGACCAGAAGCTAAAAACCAAGGAAAATAGGACTTTAAGCTAGGCCAATCTAGCACACAAAAATTGAGAATTTGACATTTTGCATACAGTGATGCTTGAAGCATTTTGGCAATGAATGCCAACTTGTAAAAATGGTAAATTGCACTATATTGGCAGCATATTGAGATATAAATTTTGACATATTGATGCTAGAAACAACTTATCCATATTACCTAAAAAGGTCAACATATGCATTGACTTGTGAATTATATAATAGTTAGTAAACTCCAAAGATTGAAGAATTAAATAATTAATTTATAATGTGCCCTAGTTTGCCTAGTTGACTAGTATGGATAGGTTGGCATGCCAATAGGATTCTGACAGCTGTTTTGTAAATGGCTTTATGCCATACTGTATTTTTACGGCTTATTATGCTGCACTGTGACTTTAATAGCCTACGGCTATACATATTGTGTATTTATTTTTGGCTTATCGCCAGATTGACTATATGGCTTTTTAGCCACGCTATTTGCACATCTAGAGACACTTTGTTACTGATGGTGTGACGGCCTGAGGTACTAGGTACCCAGTGCCAGTATATCCATTTATCTAGTCTGGTCAGTATATAGGCTACACGGGCAGTAATTCAAGTACTATTAAATTTAAATAACTAAATTCAGTCTTCTGACATACAACACTACCAAAATTAGCAGATATTAAAATGTTAGCAAATAAAGGTAGAATCAACAATTGTGAAGAACACCGATGCCATAAATTTATTTACTTTATTTTAGTGTATATTTCTTTATATTTGGCACCACTAAGCAAAATTGCTTAGCGCGTTGCTTTTGTAACGCGTAGGTATTGGAGACACAAATGAGCCCAAAGCAGCCTACCACCGGGTGAGACATCAGATCTGCATAGGAGTCCAGAGTCATCTGCACTGCATTGCATACATGGTAGGACTTAGGATATCTTGTATTTTGTACTTTTGTTGTATATTTGAAATTCGGCCCTGTATTTAGTAATGTTATAAAAGCTTTAAAGTTTGTAATATTTTGTACATATTAAATAACATGAAGATTTTCTGTATATATTTAAATTATTATGGACTGTATTATGGAACTGTTTAATGACTGTAAAAGTCTATAGACTTTATTGAGAAATAGAGACTGTGAAATATTTGAGAATTTGATATTATCATATTAAACTGTTTTCAATAGGTTTGGAAGGACAGTTTGTCCGAAATACAGATGGCACCTTGCCAAATTTTTATTACCATTTTAAAACACTGATTTTATTAAAGTGTGAAAATAGAACCAGTATGCTATGAATAGCACATAAAGACTTCTTAAAATCAAATTGAGTTTAGAAAATGTGATAATCACAGACTAAGTACTCCGGCACGCCGTGTAGCACGCCTTGCTCGGCTATTCTGTAGACGGGTAAGGGGTGTTACATTTAGTGGTATTAGAGCACGGTTTAGGCATTTCTGGACCTAGATAGATTGCATATCATGCATTGCATTGTAAGTGTTAATATGACTCTAATGCAGATCTTTTGATTTGTTTTGTTATTTTAATCAGAATATGATCTCCACATCGCAGAGAGCGGTCGATAAGGAAGTGGAAAGTCATGCTCCATCTATGACTGAACCAGGAGACAAGAGGGAACCTGCTCCACCAATACCAAATGCATCAGCCACATTTCAGCAAATGGCTGAGTTCTTTAGACAGATGGCAGGAGTTATGCCACCACCACCACCTCCACATCAAAAATCTCATATGGAGAGACTCAGGAAGTTTGGAGCAGTGGACTTTCTGGGAAAAAGGGAAGATGATTCTGTCATAGCTGAAAACTGGTTTGACAGAACTGGAAGAGTCTTGAAACAACTTCATTGTACTCCAGAGCAGAATTTTGAAGCTGCCATATCACTACTGCAAGATGATGCATACCAGTGGTGGGATACAGTAACTAGTGAGGTGCCATCAGAACAGATAACTTGGGATTTCTTTCTCACTGAGTTCAGAAAGAAGTATGTGGGCAGTGTATTCTTGAAAGAGAAGAGAAGGGAGTTTATTACCCTACGCCAGAGACAGCTGACAGTGGCTGAATATGAAAGAGAATTTGTCAGACTGAGCCGCTATGGGCAGGAAATAGTCCCTAATGAGGCAGAGAGATGCAAGAGATTTGAGGAAGGACTCAATGATAACATTAAAGTAATGATTACAGCTTTGGGGATTACAGAGTTTGCCAAGTTAGTGGAAGTCAGACCAAGGTTTAAAAAGTTAGAATGAATGAGCAGAACAGAAGGGACAGACAGCAGAAAAGAGGTCAGGGTTAGACCGATACATCTTCTGCCCCTAGCAAGAAATTCAGAGGTTCACCTACTCAGAGTTTCAGTAGAGCACCAAGTCAGGGTCAGTCACAGAGGCCCAAATCTCAATTTGCACCAAGGAGAAGTCAGTCGACCACTTCAATGGCTAGCTCTCCAGGGACAGGGTACAGGGGACCAGCCCCAACAGTATCTGTTGCTTGCCCACATTGCCAAAAATGGCATAAGGGTGAATGTTGGAGGATGATAGGTGCTTGTTTACGGTGTGGATCTACATACCACCTAGTCCGAGATTGTCCACGCAGAACTGCTACATCCTCTTCGGTATCAATCGATAGGCTCGCCTCTCCACCCAAGGGGTAGAAGGTCGTAAGGCCGAGGCAGCTGCATTTCACGTAAAACCCGTGTCGAGTCGTGGAGAGAGCAGGCGTAAAACCAGCCAGAGCCTATGCTATACGGGCACAGGAGGAACAGGATGCTCCAGATGTCATCATGGGTACGTTCCTCCTTTATAATACTTCTGTGCATGTATTAGTGGATCCTGGATCTACTCATTCATATATTTGTCGCCTGTAGAAAAGGGAATACTAGTGGAGGAAAGTGACCAAGACATCATGGTCACAAATCCGCTAGGCCACAGTGTGGTAGTAAACAAGGTGTATAAGGGCTGTCCATTGAAGATTCAAGGGAAAGAGTTCTTAGCAGACTTAATCGAACTACCTTTCCATGAGTTTGATGTGATTTTGGGAATGGACTGGTTATCCCATCATCAGGCAATAGTAGATTGTAAATTGAAGAGAATCTCTCTGAAAACTGCTGAGAACGAAGAAATAATAGTTGTGGGTGAAAGGACAGATTTCTTGTCCAATGTCATCTCAGCTACAGTTGCAAGGAGATGGCTGAGAAAAGGGTGTAAAGCCTATCTGGCACACGTGGTTGACACTAGGCAGGGTAAACTTAACTTGTCTGACATACCCACAGTAAGGGATTTCTCTGAGGTATTTCCTGAGGAATTGCCTGGTTTACCACCAGAAAGGGAAGTTGAATTTGCTATTGAGATTATGCTGCACACCCAATTTCAATTGCTCCGTATAGGATGGCACCTGCTGAATTGAAAGAGTTAAAAATCCAGCTACAAGAATTACTAGACAAGGAGTTCATACGCCCCAGTGTGTCACCATGGGGAGCTCCGGTATTGTTTGTAAAGAAGAAAGATGGGACATTGAGGTTATGTGTTGACTATCGGCAGTTAAACAGAGTAACAGTGAAGAACAAGTATCCGTTGCCTAGAATTGATGATCTGTTCGATCAGTTGAAGGGAGCCGGTGTTTTTTCTAAGATTGATCTCGCATCGTATCATCACTAAGGGTTAAGGATGCAGATGTGCCTAAGATCGCATTTAGAACCCGGTATGGGCATTATGAATTCTCGTGATGCCATTTGGGTTAACAAACGCCCAAAGAAGATTTATGGACCTTATGAACCGTATCTTCCATCCATACTTAGATCAGTTCGTAGTGGTCTTCATTGATGACATCCTGGTGTATTCCAAGGATAAAGTAGAACATGATGAGCATTTGAGAATTGTTCTGCAGACTCTAAAAGAGAAAAAATTGTATGCTAAATTGTCCAAGTGTGAGTTCTGGTTGAATGAGATTGCATTCCTTGTAGTATCAGCTGAAGGGATTAGAGTGGATCCTAAGAAGATTGAAGCAGTGATGGGATGGAAGCCTCCCAGAAATACAACTGAGATCAGAAGTTTCTTGGGGTTAGCTGGATATTATAGAAGATTTGTTAAGGGATTTTCCCTGATAGCTGCTCCAATGACCAAATTACTACACAAGAATATGAAATTTGACTGGAATGACAAGTGTCAAGCCAGTTTTGAGAGGCTGAAGGCTATGTTGACAGAGGCACCAGTGTTAACACAGCAATGTCTGGAAAAGACTTTGTAGTCTACAGTGATGCCTCACACAATAGTTTAGGATGTGTATTCATACAAGAAGGGAAAGTGGTCGCATATGCTTCCAGGCAGTTAAGGCCACATGAAAAGAATTACCCTACTCATGATTTAGAATTAGCAGCAATTATCTTTGCATTGAAGATATGGAGGCATTACCTGTATGGAGAAAAATGCTACATATACATAGATTATAAGAGTCTGAAGTATCTGCCAACCCAGAAGGAACTTAATTTGAGACAGAGGCGATGGATTGAATTCCTGAAAGATTATGATTGTGTGATTGACTACCACCCTGGGAAGGCAAATGTAGTCGCTGATGCTTTAAGCAGAAAATCTATTATAGCATTAAGATCTCTGAATGCCCAACTGTCCTTAACTCATGATGGAGTTATTTTGGCTGAGTTGCAAGTGAAGCCGAATCTGTTACAGCAGATACAGGATGGGCAGAAGACAGATGGGAAATTAATGGTTGTTTTGGGCAAAATCACTGAGGGGAAGGAAACTGAATATGAAGTGAAAGAAAATGGGTGCCTATACTATAAAGATAGAGTATGTGTACAGATGATAAAGAGTTGAAAACCAGTATTCTGAAAGAAGCACATAACATTGTGTATGCTATGCACCCAGGAAGCACAAAAATGTACCATGACCTGAATCTCCGATACTAGTGGCCAGGTATGAAGAAGGACATAGTTGACTATGTAACTAGATGCTTGACATGTCAACAAGTCAAAGCAGAACATCAAGTTCCATCAGGTTTGTTGCAGCCCATAAACATACTTGAATGGAAATGGGACCGAGTCACTATGGACTTTGTCAGTGGTCTACCTCTCTCTCAGAAGAAGCATGATGCAGTATGGGTGATTGTGGATAGGTTAACCAAATCAGCACATTTTCTGCTAGTCAGAACTGACTACTCACTGGAAAAGCTAGCAGAATTGTACATCAGTGAGATAGTTAGACTACATGGAATTCCACTTTCCATTATATCTGATAGAGACCCGAGGTTTACATCTAGATTTTGGAAGAAATTATAAGAATCCTTGGGCACACAATTCCATTTTAGTACAGCTTTTCATCCTAAGACGGATGGACAGTCAGAAAGAATAATCCAGGTCCTCGAGGATATGCTGAGAAGTTGTGTTATTGAGTTTAAGGGAAGTTGGGACAGATACCTTCCACTGGCAGAATTTGCATATAATAATAGCTATCAAGCTAGCATACAAATGGCACCCTATGAAGCATCAGATGGGAGAAAATGCACACTGTATGTTGGACTGAATTGGGTGAAGATAAGCTAGTGGGGCTGCACTGATAAAATGACAGAGGAAAAGGTGAAACTGATAAAGGCCAATTTGAAAGTTGCCTCAGACCGACAGAAATCTTATGCTGACTTGAGGAGAAAAAACATTGAGTATGAAGTTGGCGAGAAGGTATTTCTCAAAGTATCACCGTGGAAGAAAGTGTTGAGATTCAGGAAAAAGGGAAAATTAAGCCCTAGGTTTATTGGCCCATATGAAGTTATTAAACATGTGGGACCAGTAGCCTACCGATTAGCCTTACCACCTGAGCTGGACAAGATACATAATGTGTTCCATGTCTCGATGCTCAGAAGATACAGATCAGATCCTTCACATGTCATCTCAGTAGAAGAAATTGTAGTACAACCTGACCTGACATATGAAGAAGAACAAATTAAAATCTTAGCACGAGAGGTAAAAGAGCTCAGAAATAAGACAATTCCACTAGTGAAAATCCTATGGAGACACCACAACACGGAAGAGGCAACATGGAAGAGTGAGGAGACAATGAGACAACAGTTCCCTCAGCTCTTCAAATCAGGTAAATTTCGAGGACGAAATTTTTATTTAGAGGGGAAGAGTTGTAACATCCCCGCTGTACGTGTTCTGTACGTTCAATTGCTCTAGTAGTCAAATAATAGACCAGGCAAGTCAGTATGTCTGGAACTACACTTCGGTGATAGTGAATAGACATATAATGATGAAATAAATAAAAAGAAAATACAAGAAAAATCAAACAAAAATGAAAGAGAGAAAATGATGCTAAGTTAAACGAGCCGGCACCGCAACGATGGGTGACCGCACCGGGAAGGCCGTTGTCGACCCCACGACCACAGGGAACCCTCGAAATTTAATTTTGAGACATAAATAAAGGTTTATTGAAATGTAATTGACACTAGATATATTAAAGAAAAATTAATAAATTAGTACAAAGAAAAATGAAAAATCGAGAAACAGACAAAAATTAGTGTTACTGAAAAATCGGGAATATAACCCAAAGTGGGGTATTTTGGTCATTTGACAGCTAGTATTGCCTTTTGACCTCAATGTCCATTAAAAATAAATGATATTACACTTTAGAAATGACATGAAAAATTAAATTATGATACATTATGTAAATTGTGAAAGAAAGGAGGTAAATGTGTAAATAAGGGAAACTTAATATAATTAAACATTAAACAAATCATTAGTGCTCCATTAACTATATTATAAACTACATAAAATAAACCTTAGTGGGCAGAATTGGGTCATCTTCAACCTTGAGAGAAGCTTGCCGAATTGATCCTCTCAAAGTCCTCCATGGCCGCCATGCATGAAGCTTTCTCTCTCCATCATCAAGCCCTCATTTTCACTTGCTTCCTTCATTAAAGCTTGCCTATTCACCTTGGTGAAGATATTAGCAACAAGAAAAACCAGATTTGGTGAAGTTTTGATAAGCATCAAAAGTTGTAAGTGTCCAAAACCTCTCCCTTGCTTTAGTAAAGCTTGTGTTTAGGTTGAGGTGAGTGTTTTGGTGAAGAGAAATGAAAGAAATAGTGAGAAATGGACTTGTCCATTTTCGGCAGCCATGAACCCTTGTTGAGCTTGAGTTATTTTTACTTCTAATGAATGAAAATGAAGGTTGATTAATTCAAATGAAAGTTGTAGTAAGTTTGTGCATAAGTATGTTCATGTAGTGTTTAGATTAAAGGTGTGAAATGGAACCTTGATGTCTTGAGCAAACTGCCATGTTTGGCAGCCCCTAATAGCATGAATTTGTTTGTAAACATGTGGTTATTAATGATATATGTTAATGTTAAATTGTGGGCAGCAAGTGTAAGTGATATTGAAGTATGACTATATTGAAGTATATGTGTAATATTAACATTGAAGTATGTTGAATTTTGGTGGAAGTGAATGTTGAACTTAATGATGAATTGTGTGCATTGAGCACTTGAACATTCTGCCCAGAATTGTTGCTAAAATTGTGTACAATATATGTATAGAAGAGTTGTTGATTGAATATTGTAGTAATGAGGAGGAGAAGGAACATCAAATTGAGAGTGTATGTGCTTTGTGCAGGTTGTGTGTTGAAGGCAGCACTTAAAATTAGGCCATAAGTGCCAAACTGTGAACCCAATTGGTATGAGGCTAATATGGGGTGAAATTAGACACCAAATAGGCCAACTTTCATGTAGAAATGTTGCCAAAATTCTGCCTAGAAACTGACCTTAAAAAGTGACCAAATCCGGATTAGTGCATTTAAGGCCTGAAAACTGACCATTTGGGCAGCAGTTAGTGTTTAGGCCATAACTCACTCAAAACAGGTCCAATTGACCTGAAATTTTGACCATGAATATTTAAGACCTATATCTACAAGTCTTATGAAGACACCAAAGCCCATAAATGACCAGAACCAAGTCAAATGGCTTGGACAAGTTCGGGCACAAAAACTGCCGAACCAAAAGTGACCTAAAAATTGACCAAATTGTGCACTAAAAGTGTAATCTGTCCAGCTTTAGCAAATTGACCATATCTTGGTCTACACAACTCAGAATGACCTGAAATTTTGCCCCGCGTGCAATAAGACATAGAGCTACAATTTTGCTTCTTTGACCAGAAGCTAAAAACCAAGGGAAATAGGACTTTAAGCTAGACCAATCTAGCACACAAAAATTGAGAATTTGACATTTTGCATACAGTGATGCTTGAAGCATTTTGGCAATGAATGCCAACTTGTAAAAATGGTAAATTGCACTATATTGGCAGCATATTGAGATATAAATTTTGACATATTGATGCTAGAAACAACTTATCCATATTACCTAAAAAGGTCAACATATGCATTGATTTGTGAGTTATATAATAGTTAGTAAACTCCAAAGATTGAAGAATTAAATAATTAATTTATAATGTGCCCTAGTTTGCCTATGTGACGCCCCTTACTCGTCTATTGTATAGCCGAGCAAGAAGTGCCACATTCGATGCCGGAGCACCCTATCTTGTCTTGTCATGTCTATTGTAAATTTTAATGTCCTTTAAATCAGGTAATTTAAGTGTAGAAATTTTTTTTTATATCTTATTTTTGTGGAGACCCGAACAGATCCTCTTTTGTTTTATTAGCATCTGGCGGGTTCCACTATCACCTGTTAACATATTCATAGTCATCTCACATATTTCCATATCATATTTTCTTTTATCATATCATTCACAACTATTTATGAGATCTCAAAATGAAGTGTCATCTATTGCATTCATATTGAAATTCATAGATAATAAATTATAAGTTTTCATTTCAAGTCCAAAATAAAATACATCATAAACTAGTCATGACTAGACATAATGAACTAAAATACTAGTCTACACATGGGCCCTACCAAAATGCAAAAGACTGGTAAGGTGACTCTGATCAGTGGCAGATCTAGTCGGAACTCTGTCCAAATACTACTGTGGCGATTGCTGATCTTCAGTACCTACGCGATGGAAAACCAACGCGCTAAGCATAACGCTTAGTGGTGCATAATTTATAATAAAAATAATTAAACAATTGAATTAATATTTACAAATCATAAATTCTGGGTCTTTTACATTTTTTTTATTACACTTTGGAAACAATTAAAATTATTGGGATCTTTCCTATTTACTTATTGTATATTCAGTATTAATTAATTATTATCAATCCCAAGAAACCTATAACAAATTATAAAAGCTGGATACACGGGAGTATATGGGCTAGACAACCATATGTCTACCCTCAGAACATCCTGTGTGCACGAGGCCAACCGTCGCACGAGACTACCGCCGCTTGTAAAGCCAAAAATAAAGTAGGCACAATGGCCAGTAAGTAGGCATATAGCCTGTAGAATAATCATACCAGACATATATTGTCAGTTCATGATTTTCTCGGTAGGCAGTACTGCTATCTATAGTCCCTAATTGGTATACCAATTTATCCAAACTAAATAAATAAGTCTAGGTATACTATGGGCAATTAAACATTTTTAATTAATTTAGCACTATTCACTGTTACTATTTTCTAGTACTGTTCATTAGTACCATTAATTTCATATTAATAGGACATTAGTCCCAATTTACATATTCATATCATTTTTAATATTTAATTTTCCTTATGAGTATTTTAATTATCATATATAGCATTTTTCCCATGAACCTTTCTTTAGGTTCATGTTGATGTGTTATCTTTATCTAGGAATTTGACTAGGTTAGGATGCCTATTCAGTCACACTTTCTTCATAACAATTGCTCCTCTATGTTTAAACTTGAATTTCAGTTTTTGAATCACTGAATTTGGAGTTATAGAAGTCAAGTTATGGTCAAAATACCATAACTGGTCCCTTTGCCTCTAAGCTATCCAGAATTTACAATTCCTGGTCAATAAACTTTGACCAGTCATTTGATCATTTTATGGTCATTTTTAGACTTAGGTTCCTTCACAAGATATGTTCCTCTATGTCTTAGGGACTCCGAGGTACAATTTCATAATTTTTCAAGCTTGGTATAGTGAGTTATAGTCAGTGTATTAACCTGGCCTCTCAGTCCTATAAGGGCAATAACCAACTTCAGGGCAGTATGTTTGACCCTATTTTTAGGGTCTTTACACTTAGAATTTGGCAAAAGTGTCTAAATCAATATTGTAGTCCTAAGTATCATGTTTCCAGATCATATTGGACATCTCAAATGGAATTTCCTAGTGGGAGTTATGGCCAAATGAACACACGGTATCAAATGGCATTATGGGTTCAACTTAACATTTTCTAGATTTCAATTCCTAACTTTGGCTAATAATTTCCCTAGGATGCAATGGTTTCTAGAGCTTGGTCAAAACATAAAAATTGTTGTGCTATGTCTTATAAAACTTTTGGCACTAGTTTCACTCAAATTGCAGCTTTGGAGACCAAGTTATGGCATTTTTGCCAAAACTGGTCAAGCATACCAAAGGAATAGTATTTTGGACAATTTCCGGGTTGGCAGTTTTCGTGACTCAACTTGTGCTAACAATTTGAATTGGTTAAAGGCAAAACCGGGTTAAGTGGCCTTCATGAAAAGTGTAGCCCTATGTCTAATCTTTCCATGGGTAAAAGTTTAGGTCATTTGGACCAGTATAGAGAGAGTTATGACCAAATGAACACGTACTGTTCATTTGGTCATTTTCTGGGTTGGCAGTTTCAGTGACCCAAATTGTGCTAACAATTTGAATTTGTTAAATGTAAAACTGGGTTTATTGGTCTACATGAAAAGTGTAGCCCTATGTCTAAACTTTCCATGGGTAAACTTTTAGGTCATTTGGACCAGTATAGAGAGAGTTATGACCAAATGAACACGTACTATTCATTTGGTCATTTTCTGGGTTGGGTTGCAGGGAAATCCGAATTTGGGTAGTATTTAGGTCAAGTTTTGGACAGAATTTGGGAATGGTTTCTTCATGGAAAATGGGCTATTTTGGGTCTAGTTTCACCTCCAATTGGCTTCATACCAATTGGGGTCACACAATTTTATTTATGGCCTAAAATGTACACTGCCCTCAACAAACACAACCTGCAGAGAATTTGACACTTTCAAAACTCAATCTCCTCCAACTTTCTTACTTCAATTTGCATGCAATACACTTCTATAAGCAACAATCTCATCCCAATAGAACAATTTCAATATTTTACACAAAGTCCTCAATATTTACACAAACCCTAGTTTTCAAAGTTTCAAACTTACACAAACACTACACAATCAAACACCCAAACATTTCTACTAATTACACATTCTCATGGAACCATTTTTCATCACTTAAAAGCAATAAACTTCAAGTTCCATGGCTGCTAAAAATTCAAGGATTCTTTCCTCTAGATTTTCTTTTTGTTTTAATGGTATTTATGCTTAACTAAACATGTTTTTCATGTTTAATAAAGAGAAGAAGAGGGATTAGTGCACTAACCTTACTTGAGCTTCCCAAACCTCAACTTTCTTGCTTCTTATTGGTATCTATGGCTTCCTTATGGAGTGGGGAGTATTTTTTGTGAAGGGTGCTAAAGGTTTTGATGGGTAGAAGCTTGGGAAATCAAGCTTGGAAGCTTGATAACAATGGTGGGGAGGGAGAGACCAAGGGAGACGGCAAGGAGAGAGAGGGAAGAGGAAGAAGAAGATGGTTGGTGGGGTTTTGTCTCTTGTGGTTATTTATACATATACATTTATGTGTACTTTATTATTTTTAAATTTCATAAATCTATTTCCTTTCTTTTCTTTCTTTTCTTTTCTTCTTCTTTCTCTTCTCATTTTTCAAATTCAAATTCATAAAATTAATTTATGTTAATTATTCTATTTCCAAATTTTAATTTGACATTTAAGTCAAAATTCACCTCTAGAGGTGAAATGACCAAAGTGCCTTTCATGGTGCTCATCAGATTATTTTTATTTTTTATACCAACTAATAAATTCTCTAAATTTTATTTTATTTCTCAAAATTTTTCCTATATTTTTTTAATATTTATTTCATTAATTTATGCCTCCTCACTATAGTTTAAGTGTAGTTCCAAACATCCTGACTGTCCGAATAGATATTAGTCATCTAACAAGAAATGTACTGACTGACTACCTACGGTGAGGGCGTTACAATTCTTCCCCTCTAAATAAAATTTCGTCCTCGAAATTTACACACTGTAATTAATCGAGGGACCGCTATCTCCTTGTCTTTTTCACCTTTTTGTGTTATAATACTTTACTTTTTTTTTTT
Organism: Hevea brasiliensis; assembly: GCF_030052815.1. NCBI lineage: Eukaryota > Viridiplantae > Streptophyta > Magnoliopsida > Malpighiales > Euphorbiaceae > Hevea > Hevea brasiliensis. The sequence goes on along the minus strand of NC_079497.1, from coordinate 4,578,249 downwards.
AGTCTGTCTTATTAATCCTTATTCTATAATCTTATCCTTATCTCGATTTACTATTGAAAATACGTAGCTCTACACAATAGTCTCATGTCGGTACTGTAATCTACAGCTTACAGCACAAACATCAAGAGCATTGCATAGTTACTACGGTATATCCCAATAAACTAACTCTTTTTTTTTTTCAACCAGTTCTGTACTCATCTTCTTTCATCTCATATACAGCCTCCTTCTCATTTCCATCTATTATCTTCAACACGATCCTTTTCGGTTGATAATCTACAATCACCTAGTGACCTAAAGGGTTGGTGACAAGTATGTCATCTTCTGACCCATCTATCGGTATCCTCTTTCAACAGGAGGTACAATGCATATATAGGGGTGAACATAGTTAGGGTCTATCAACACATACTTAAAGGTATTATAATTAGGAAATTTACCTCTGATAACATCTACCGGATTTGGCTCCTCTCGAGCCATAGCGTACACGCGGGATGCTACTTCAGCCTCGGGGTGTTCTATAGTATTAGAAGCTCTCTATGATGTACCAGTTACCTCTGGTCTCATCGGTCTTCTACCACTCTATACTGTCGGGGTAGACTTCTGAGTCTGTGGTGGAGCTGTGGGAGCACTCCTCCGTGGGCAATCTCTTAAAAAAAAAAAAAAAGCTTTATGTACCCACATCTGAAATATCCACCCGTTAGTAATCTACACTTTCCTCTGTGCTTCTTCCTATAATGTGTGCAAACTGGCATCGGGATTGATCTCCGTGCTATAGGACCCACAGAATTTTCAATTGATACACTCATCTGACCTCCTCTCCTCGGGGCAAATCGGAACCTCTGCCTCTATTCTCTACTCTGAATTTAACCCTGAGACCCCCTGGGTCTCTTGCTCTCAGCAGCCTATGCCGGATCGGCCAGTCTGCACCTCTCTTGCACTGCCTGTCTCTCCTAAACTGCTCATCATTTCTAACTCTCTCTACTGGGGTCCTATATACTAGCTGGGGAGGTGGTGGCATAGCTCTAGTGACCTAACGGAGCAATTGAGTCATTTGCTCTAGGAAGGCCTGTTGTGTCCTTACTAAAGTACCCAATGATGGTTCTGCTCTACTGCTACTGCGCCCCTGATTAAACGTAGGTGCAGGTGCGTGAATCTCTACTTCCTCCTCTATCGGTCTTGGAGGTCCGTGCTCTGAAGGATCAGATGTCATCGATCCAATAAAACAGACAAAGAACATATCTGCAATAGTGCCACCTCGACTCTATCTAAAGGCCCATGTATGTGATGCAACTATTTCTTTCTATCTATCTAGGTCTAGGACCGCCTAAACCTCTGCTCTGATACCACTAAATGTGACGCCCCTTACCCATCTATTGTATAGCCGAGCAAGAAGTGCCACATTCGGTGCCGGAGCACCCTATCTTGTCTTGTCATGTCTATTGTAAATTTTAATGTCCTTTAAATCAGGTAATTTAAGTGTAGAAATTTTTTTTTTATATCTTTTTTTTGTGGAGACCCGAACAGATCCTCTTCTGTTTTATTAGCATCTGGCGGGTTCCACTATCACCTGTTAACATATTCATAGTCATCTCACATATTTCCATATCATATTCTCTTTTATCATATCATTCACAACTATTTATGAGATCTCAAAATGAAGTGTCATCTATTGCATTCATATTGAAATTCATAGATAATAAATTATAAGTTTTCATTTCAAGTCCAAAATAAAATACATCATAAACTAGTAATTACATCATGACTAGACATAATGAACCAAAATACTAGTCTACACATGGGCCCTACCAAAATATAAAAGACTAGTGAGGTGACTCGATCAGAGCGATCCGGCCTAACTCATTCCAAATACTACTGTGGCGACTGCTGATCTTCAGTACCTACACGATGGAAAACCAACGCACTAAGCATAACGCATAGTGGTGCATAATTTATAATAACAATAATTAAACAATTGAATTAATATTTATAAATCATAAATTCTGGGTCTTTTACATTTTTTTTATTAAACTTTGAAAACAATTAAAATTATTGGGATCTTTCCTATTTACTTATTGTATATTCAGTATTAATTAATTATTATCAATGCCCAAGAAACCTATAACAAATTATAAAAGTTGGATACACGGGAGTATACGAGTTAGAAAGCCATATGTCTACCTCAGATACATCCTGCTGCATGAGGCCACCGTCGCACGAGACTCAGCTAGGCTTGTAAAGCCAGAAATAAAGTAGGTACAATGGCTAGTAAGTAGGCATATAGCCTGTAGAACAATCATACCAGACATATATTGTAAGTTCATGATTTTCTCGGTAGGCAGTACTGCTATCTATAGTCCCTAATTGGTATACCAATTTATCCAAACTAAATAAATAAGTCTAGGTATACTATGGGCAATTAAACATTTTTAATTAATTTAGCACTATTCACTATTACTATTTTCAAGTACTGTTCATTAGTACCATTAATTTCATATTAATAGGACATTAGTCCCAATTTACATATTCATATCATTTTTAATATTTAATTTTCCTTATGAGTATTTTAATTATCATATATAGCATTTTTCCCATGAACCTTTCTTTAGGTTCATGTTGATGTGTTATTTTTATCTAGGAATTTGACTAGGTTAGGATGTCTATTTAGTCACACTTTCTTCATAACAATTGCTCCTCTATGTTTAAACTTGAATTTCAGTTTTTGAATCACTGAATTTGGAGTTATAGAACTCAAGTTCTGGTCAAAATACCATAACTGGTCCATTTGCCTCTAAGCTGTCCAGAATTTACAATTCCTGGTCAATAAATTTTGACCAGTCATTTGATCATTTTATGGTCATTTTTAAACTTAGGTTCCTTCACAAGATATGTTCTTCTATGTCTTAGGGACTCCGAGGTACAATTTCATAATTTTTCAAGCTTGGTATAGTGAGTTATAGTCAGTGTATTAACCTGGACTCTCAGTCCTATAAGGGCAATAACCAACTTCAGGGCAGTATGTTTGACCCTCTTTTTAGGGTCTTTACACTTAGAATTTGGCAAAGGTGTCTAAATAAATATTGTAGCCCTAAGTATCATGTTTCCAGATCATATTGGACATCTCAAATGGAATTTCCTAGTGGGAGTTGTGGCCAAATGAACACACGGTATCAAATCGCATTCTGGGTTCAACTTAACATTTTCTAGATTTCAATTCCTAACTTTGGCTAATATTTTCCCTAGGATGAAATGGTTTCTAGAGCTTGGTCAAAACATAAAAATTGTTGTGCTATGTCTTATAAAACTTTTGGCACTAGTTTCACTCAATTAGCAGCTTTGGAGACCAAGTTATGGCATTTTTGCCAAAACTGGTCAAGCATACCAAAGGAACAGTATTTTGGACAATTTCCGGGTTTGCAGTTTTAGTGACTCAAAGGCAAAACCGGGTTAAGTGGTCTTCATGAAAAGTGTAGCCCTATGTCTAAACTTTCCATGGGTAAAAGTTTAGGTCATTTGGACCAGTATAGAGAGAGTTATGACCAAATGAACACGTACTGTTCATTTAGTCATTTTCTGGGTTAGCAGTTTCAGTGACCCAATTTGTGCTAACAATTTGAATTTGTTAAAGGTAAAACTGGGTTTAGTGGTCTTCATGAAAAGTGTAGCCCTATGTCTAAACTTTCCATGGGTAAAATTTTAGGTCATTTGGACCAGTATAGAGAGAGTTATGACCAAATCAACACGTACTGTTCATTTGGTCATTTTCTGGGTTGGGTTGCAGGGAAATCCGAATTTGGGCAGTATTTAGATCAAGTTTTAGACAGAATTTGGGCATAGTTTCTTCATGGAAAATGGGCTATTTTGGGTCTAGTTTCACATCCAATTGGCCTCATACCAATTGGGGTCACACAATTTTATTTATGGCCTAAAATGTACACTGCCCTCAACAAACACAACTTGCAGAAAATTTGACACTTCCAAAACTCAGTCTCCTCCAACTTCCTTACTTCAATTTGCATGCAATACACTTCTATAAGCAACAATCTCATCCCAATAGATCAATTTCAACATTTTACACAAAGTCCTCAACATTTACACAAACCCTAGTTTTCAAAGTTTCAAATTTACACAAACACTACACAATCAAACACCCAAATATTTCCACTAATTACACATTCTCATGGAACCATTTTTCATCACTTAAAAGAAATAAACTTCAAGTTCCATGGCTGCCAAAAAGTCAAGGGTTCTTTCCTCTAGATTTTCTTTTTATTTTAATGGTATTTATGCTTAACTAAACATGTTTTTCATGTTTAATAAAGAGAAGAAGAGGGATTAGTGCACTAACCTTACTTGAGCTTCCCAAACCTCAACTTTCTTGCTTCTTATGGGTATCTATGGCTTTGTTATGGACTGGGGAGTATTTTTTGTGAAGGGTGCTAAAGGTTTTGATGGGTAGAAGCTTGGGAAATCAAGCTTGAAGCTTTATAACAATGGTGGGGAGAGAGAGGCCAAGGGAGACGGCAAGGAGAGAGAGGGAAGAGGAAGAAAAAGATGGTTGGTGGGGTTTTGTCTCTTGTGGTTATTTATATATATACATTTATGTGTGCTTTATTATTTTTAAATTTCATAAATCTATTTCCTTTCTTTTCTTTTCTTTCCTTTTCTTTCATTTTCTCTTCTCATTTTTCAAATTCAAATTCATAAAATTAATTTATGTTAATTATTCTATTTCCAAATTTTAATTTGACATTTAAGTCAAAATTCACCTCTAGAGGTGAAATGACCAAAATGCCTTTCATGGTGCTCATCAGATTATTTTTATTTTTTATACCAGCTAATAAATTTTCTAAATTTTATTTTATTTCTCAAAATTTTTCCTATATTTTTTTAATATTTATTTCATTAACTTATGCCTCCTCCCTATAGTTTAAGTGTAGTTCCAAACATTCTGACTGTCCGAACAGATATTAGTCATCGGAACAGTAAAATGTGCGGACTACCTACGGTGAGGGCGTTACAATTCTTCCCCTCTAAATACAATTTCGTCCTCGAAATTTACACACTGTAATTAATCGAGGGACCGCTATCTCCTTGTCTTTTCACCTTTTTGTGTTATAATACTGTACTTTCTTTTTTTAGTCTGTCTTATTAATCCTTATTCTACAATCTTATCCTTATCTCAATTTACTATTGAAAATACGTAGCTCTACACAATAGTCTCATATCGGTACTGTAATCTGCAGCTTACAGCATAAACACCAAGAGCATTGCATAGTTACTACGGTATATCCCAATAAACTAACTCTTTTTTTTTTTTTAACCAATTATGTACTCATCTTCTTTCATCTCATATACAGCCTCCTTCTCATTTCCATCTATTATCTTTAACACGATCCTTTTCGGTTGATAATCTACAATCACCTGGTGACCGAAAGGGTTGGTGACAAGTATGTCATTTTCTGACCCATCTATCGGTATCCTCTTTCAACAGGAGGTACAATGCATATATAGGGGTGAACATAGTTAGGGTCTATCAATACATACTTAAAGGTATTATAATTAGGAAATGTACCTCTGATAACATCTACCGGATTTGGCTCCTCTCGAGCCATAGTGTACATGCAGGATGCTACTTCAGCCTCGGGGTGTTCTATAGTCTTAGAAGCTCTCTGTGATGTACCAACTACCTCTGGTCCCATCAGTCTTCTACCACTCTGTACTATCGGGGCAGACTTCTGAGTCTGTGGTGGAGCTGTGGGAGCACTCCTCCGTGGGCAATCTCTCAAAAAAAAAATGCTTTATGTACCCACATCTGAAACATCCACCCGTTAGTAATCTACACTTTCCTCTGTGGTTCTTCCTATAATGTGTACAAACTGGAATCGAGATTGATCTTCGTGCTATAGGACCCACAGAATTGTCAATTGATACACTCATCTGACCTCCTCTCCTCGGGGCAAATCGGAACTTCTGCCTCTATTCTCTACTCTGAATCTAACCCTGAGACCCCCTGGGTCTCTTGCTCTCTGTAGCAGCTACGCTGGACTAGCCAGGTCCAGACCCTCTCTTGCACTGCCTGTCTCTCCTAAACTGCTCATCATTTCTAACTCTCTCTACTGGGGTCCTATATACTAGCTGGGGAGGTGGTGGCATAGCTCCAATGACCTGATAGAGCAATTGAGTCATTTGCTCTAGGAAGGCCTGTTGTGTCCTTACTAAAGTACCCAACGATGGTTTTGCTCTACTGCTACTGCGCCCTTAATAAAACGTAGGTGCAGGTGCCTGAATCTCTACTTCCTCCTCTATCGGTCTTGGAGGTCCGTGCTCTGAAGGATCAGATGTCATCGATCCTATAAAACAGACAAAGAACAGATCTGCAATAGTGTCACCTCGACTTTATCTAAAGGCCCATGCATGTGATGCAACTATTTCTTTCTATCTATCTAGGTCTAGGACCGCCTAAACCTCTGCTCTGATACCACAAAATACGATGCCCCTTACCCATCTATTGTATAGCCGAGCAAGAAGTGCCACATTCAGTGCCGGAGCACCCTATCTTGTCTTGTCATGTCTATTGTAAATTTTAATGTCCTTTAAATCAGGTAATTTAAGTGTAGAAAATTTTTTTTATATCTTATTTTTGTGGAGACCCAAACATGTCCTCTTCTGTTTTATTAGTATCTGGCGAGTTCCACTATCACCTATTAACATATTCATAGTCATCTCACATATTTCCATATCATATTCTCTTTTATCATATCATTCACAACTATTTATGAGATCTCAAAATGAAGTGTCATCTATTGCATTCATATTGAAATTCATAGATAATAAATTATAAGTTTTCATTTCAAGTCCAAAATAAAATACATCATAAACTAGTAATTACATCATGACTAGACATAATGAACCAAAATACTAGTCTACACATGGGCCCTACCAAAATACAAAAGACTGGTGAGGTGACTCTGATCGGTGGCAGATCTGGTCGGAACTCTGTCCAAATACTACTGTGGTGACTGCTGATCTTCAGTACCTATGTCTAAACTTTCCATGGGTAAAAGTTTAGGTCATTTGGACCAGTATAGAGAGAGTTATGACCAAATGAACACGTACTGTTCATTTGGTCATTTTCTGGGTTGGCAGTTTCAGTGACCCAACTTGTGCTAACAATTTGAACTTGTTAAGGGTAAAACTGGGTTTAGTGGTCTTCATGAAAAGTGTAGCCCTATGTCTAAACTTTCCATGGATAAAATTTTAGGTCATTTGGACCAGTATAGAGAGAGTTATGACCAAATCAACACATACTGTTCATTTGGTCATTTTCTGGGTTGGGTTGCAGGGAAATCCGAATTTGGGTAGTATTTAGGTCAAGTTTTGGACAGAATTTGGGCATAGTTTCTTCATGGAAAATGGGCTATTTTTGGTCTAGTTTCACCTCCAATTGGCCTCATACCAATTGGGGTCACACAATTTTTTTTATGGCCTAAAATGTACACTGCCCTCAACAAACACAACTTGCAGAAAATTTGACACTTCCAAAACTCAGTCTCCTCCAACTTCCTTACTTCAATTTGCATGCAATACACTTCTATAAGCAACAATCTCATCCCAATAAATCAATTTCAACATTTTACACAAAGTCCTCAACATTTACACAAACCCTAGTTTTCAAAGTTTCAAATTTACACAAACACTACACAATCAAACACCCAAATATTTCCACTAATTACACATTCTCATGGAACCATTTTTCATCACTTAAAAGAAATAAACTTCAAGTTCCATGGCTGCCAAAAATTCAAGGGTTCTTTCCTCTAGATTTTCTTTTTGTTTTAATGGTATTTATACTTAGCTAAACATGCTTTTCATGTTTAATAAAGAGAAGAAGAGGGATTAGTGCACTAACCTTACTTGAGCTTCCCAAACCTCAACTTTCTTGCTTCTTATGGGTATCTATGGCTTCCTTATGGAGTGGGGAGTATTTTTTGTGAAGGGTGCTAAAGGTTTTGATGGGTAGAAGCTTGGGAAATCAAGCTTGGAAGCTTGATAACAATGGTGGGGAGGGAGAGACCAAGGGAGACGGCAAGGAGAGAGAGGGAAGAGGAAGAAGAAGATGGTTGGTGGGGTTTTGTCTCTTGTGGTTATTTATACATATACATTTATGTGTACTTTATTATTTTTAAATTTCATAAATCTATTTCCTTTCTTTTCTTTTCTTTTCTTCTTCTTTCTCTTCTCATTTTTCAAATTCAAATCCATAAAATTAATTTATGTTAATTATTCTATTTCCAAATTTTAATTTGACATTTAAGTCAAAATTCACCTCTATAGGTGAAATGACCAAAGTGCCTTTCATGGTGCTCATCAGATTATTTTTATTTTTTATACCAACTAATAAATTCTCTAAATTTTATTTTATTTCTCAAAATTTTTCCTATATTTTTTTAATGTTTATTTCATTAATTTATGCCTCCTCACTATAGTTTAAGTGTAGTTCCAAACATCCTGACTGTCCGAATAGATATTAGTCATCGGAACAGTAAAATGTACGGACTACCTACGGTGAGGGCGTTACAGCCTAGTTGACTAGTATGGATAGGTTGGCATGCCAATAGGATTCTGACAGCTGTTCTGTAAATGGCTTTATGCCATACTGTGTTTTTACGGCTTATTATGCCGCACTGTGACTTTAATAGCCTACGGCTATATATATTGTGTATTTATTTTTGGCTTATTGCCAGATTAACTATATGGCTTTTTAGCCACTCTATTTGCACACCGAGAGACACTTTGTGACCGATGGTGTGACGGCCCGAGGTACTAGGTACCCAGTGCCAGTATATCCGTTTATCCAGTCTGGTCAGTATATAGGCTACACGGGCAGTAATTCAAGTACTATTAAATTTAAATAACTAAATTCAGTCTTCTGACATACAACACTACCAAAATTAGCAGATATTAAAATGTTAGCAAATAAAGGTAGAATCAACAATTATGAAGAACACCGATGCCATAAATTTATTTACTTTATTTTAGTGTATATTTCTTTATATTGAGCACCACTAAGCAAAATTGCTTAGCGCGTTGCTTTTGTAACGCGTGGGTATTAGAGACACAGCTGGGGAGCCCAGCAGGCCTACGACCGGGTGAGACATCAGATCTGCACAGGAGTCCAGAGTCATCTGCACTGCATTGCATACATGGTAGGACTTAGGATATCTTGTATTTTGTACTTTTATTGTATATTTGAAATTTGGCCCTGTATTTAGTAATGTTATGAAAGCTCTAAAGTTTGTAATATTTTGTACATATTAAATAACATGGAGATTTTCTGTATATATTTAAATTATTATGGACTGTATTATGGAACTGTTTAATGACTGTAAAAGTCTATAGACTTTATTGAGAAATAGAGACTGTGAAATATTTAAGAATTTGATATTATCATATTAAACTATTTTCAACAGGTTTGGAAGGACAGTTTGTCCGAAATACAGATGGCACCTTGCCAAATTTTTATTACCATTTTAAAACACTGATTTTATTAAAGTGTAAAAATAGAACCAGTATGCTATGAATAGCAAATAAAGACTTCTTAAAATCAAACTGAGTTTAGAAAATGTGATAATCACAGACTAACTGCTCCGGCACGCCGTGTAGCACGCCTTGCTCGGCTATTCTGTAGAAGGGTAAGGGGTGTTACAGTATTCGTAGTAGATAAATTCAGGTCCTATCTTGTGGGGACTAAGGTAATAGTGTACACAGACCATGCAGCTATCAAGTATCTCCTTCAGAAAAAAGAGGCCAAACCTAGGTTGATAAGGTGGGTACTGCTCCTTCAAGAGTTTGACTTGGAAATTAAGGACAAGAAAGGAGTAGAAAATGTAGTAGCAGATCATTTGTCTGGATTGAGGCAAGAACAAGGAGATCAATTTGTGGAGAGAGCTTCCAATAGATGATTATTTTCCTAATGAGCAGTTGTTGGTAATCATGAGTGCAAAAATCCCTTAGTATGCAGATTTCATGAACTATTTGGTGTGTGGAATCCTTCCACCTGATCTAACATGGTAGCAAAATAAGAAATTTCTTTTTGATCTGAGGGATTACGATTGGGAAGAACCATTTTTGTTCAAGAGATGTAGAGATGGGTTAATTAGAAGATGTTTATCTGATGTGGAGATAGGGAATGTTATTAAAGATTGCCATTCTTCACTTTATGGGAGTCATATGAGTGTTACAAAGATTACAGAAAAAGTTCTTCAAGCAGGGTTCTTTTGGCCACATATATTTAGAGATGTGAGAAAGTTTGTAAATACATGTGATAGGTGTCAAAGGATGGGAAATATCTCAAAAAAAGATGAAATGCCCCTCCAAAACATATTGGAAGTAGAACTATTTGATGTGTGGGGCATTGATTTTATGGGACCCTTTCCATCATCCTTTGGACACAAGTACATTTTAGTTGGGGTAGATTATGTGAGCAAATGGGTTGAAGCTATACCATCTCCAACTAATGATGTTAGAGTTTTGATCAAATTCCTTAAGAAGTTCATTTTTACAAGATTTGGAACTCTACATGCCATTATAAGTGATGAAGGTTCTCATTTTTGCAACCATCAATTTGAGAGATTATTACAAAAATATGGAGTAAAGCATAAGGTTGCAACACCCTACCATCCACAAACTAGCAGTCAAGTGGAAATCTCAAATAGAGAGTTGAAAAGAATTCTTGAGAAAACAATGAATAGTTCAAGGAAAGATTGGTCACTAAAGTTAGATAATGCTCTTTGGGCCTATAGGACAGCTTTTAAAACTCCCATTGGCACCACCGCTTTTAGATTGGTTTATGGGAAAGCTTGTCATTTACCTTTAGAGTTGGAGCATAGAGCATATTGGGCCATAAGGACACTAAATTTTGACTTAAAGACTGCATGAGAAAAAAGAATGTTACAATTAAATGAACTTGAGGAACTTAGATTGGATGCTTATGAAAATACCAAGCTTTACAAGGAAAGAACTAAGAGATGGCATGATAAGCATATTAGGAGGAAAGAATTTCAAGAAGGGGATGTTGTTCTCTTATATAATTCTAGGTTAAGGTTATTTCCCAAAAAATTGAAGTCAAGATGGTCAGGGCCTTACACTGTTACAAAGGTATATCCATATGGAGCTGTGGAGATAGGGAATGAAACGTTAGGTACTTTCAAAGTTAATGGGCAGAGATTAAAGCATTATATTATTAGAGAGCCCACACAAAAGGTTGTAGAGGTTTTATGGCTTAGTTCCCCAACTGGGGATATTTAGGTGATTTGGAGTGGAAGGTCAAGCTTAAGACCTTAAACAAGCGCTTCTTGGGAGGCAACCCAAGTGTATCCTTTTATAGTTTATTAATTTTCCGTTTCATTTCATTTTTAGTTTTTACCCTCATAAAACTCAAAAGTGACATTTGTTTATCTTTTATAGGTCATTCATGAAGATTGGGCAAATTGACACTTATAGTAAAAAGAAAGAATTGAAAGGGAGCAAGTATAGAGCAAATTTCTGCACTTTATCCATTCCCTATGAATAGTAACACTTTTAAACTTGTGCTAAACTGCTGATATTGAAATCTACTTGATAACACATGTTTGACTTTGTGTCTTTTGTACATTTTTGTGAAATGCAACTTAAGGGAGGATCAATTTTGATGTTTAGGACTGATGTGAGCTTTATTGGAATGCAAAATTAGTATTTGTTGAGTTTTACCTTTTAGTGTATATATAGTTTTTGTGGTCTATTAGAATTTGCATGTTTTTGTTTGAGTTACTATTTATGTTACTGTTCACGCTACTGTTCATGCTACTTAAGAGGTCAATTTTTATATCTTTTCTGCAATTTTTGAATGCTTGGAATCTATCTCAAATGTTATGGAAAATGTGCTTTGGGTATAAGCTTAGGAATAAGACCATTTCATTAGGTTTGCAAAGGGTAATCACAATCCATGCCTAATTTGAGCTATTTGCCTTTCAATTCCCTTATGGTTGTATTATGTTTGATAAGTTTATGAGAGATGATGAGCTAAAATTCTTGAATTTTATGGTGTTTATGTGTATTTGAGATTTGCTGAGGGTCATGATAGTATTCCATAGCATTTAGACTGTTTTTGATAAGTGAAGTCACAAATTTTCCCAATGTAACACCCCTCACCCGTCTATAGTGTAGCCAAGCAAAGTGTGCTACACGGCGTGCTGGAGCACCTAGTCTGTGATTATCTCATTTTCTAAACTCAATTTGATTTAAGAAGTTTTTTATGTAAAATTCATATCATACTGGTTCTATTTTCATACTTTAATAAAATCAGTGTTTTAAAAAAAATAGTAATAAAAATCCGGTAAGGTGTCGTCTGTATTTCAAATAAACTGTCCTTCTAAACCTATTAAAAATAGTTCAATATGATAATCTCAACCTTCCAACTAATTTTTTATTATCAAAATTTCATAATTTCAAAATACAATCCATCATAATTTACATTCATCCAAATACTCTCCATGGGAGTTTAATATGTACAAATTATTACAAACCTTAAAGTTTTATGATATACATATTACATAACAAAATGTCAAAATACAACTGATAGTCATTACACAAGATCCTAAGTCCTACCATGTATGCAGTGTAGTGCAAATGACTTTGGACTCCTGTACAAATCTGATGTCTCACTCGGTCGTAGGTCTGTTGGGCTCTCCAGCTGTGTCTCCAATACCTATGCGTAGCAAAAGCAACGCGCTAAGCAATTATGCTTAGTGGTGTCAAATATAAAGAAATATACACTAAAATAAAATAAATGAATTGTTTATGAATTTATGACATCGATATTCTTTGCAGTTACTATTTCTACTTTTATTTGCTAACCTTTCATTTTTGCTAATTTTGGTGGTGCTGTATGTCAATAAACTGAATTTTGCTATTTGAATTTAATAATGTTTAAATTAACTGCCCGTGTAGCCTATACACTGACTAGACTGGATAAATGGATATACTGGCACTGGGTACCTAGTACCTCGGGCTGTCACACCATCGGTCACAAAGTGTCTCCCAGTGTGCAAACAGTGTGGCTAAAAAGCTATATGGTCAATCCGGTGATAAGCCAAGTATAATAACACAATCCGTATAGCCGTAGGCTATTAAAGTCACAGTGTGGCTTAATAAGCCATAAAAACACAGTATGACATAAAGCTATTTACAGAACAGTTGTCAGAATCCTATTGGCATGCCAACCTATCCAAACTAGTCAACTAGGCAAACTAGGGCACATTACAAATTAATTGTTTAATTCTTCATTTTTTTGAGTTTACTAGTTATCATGTAATTCACAAGTCAATGTAAATATTGACCTTTTTAGGTAATATGGATAAGTTGATTCTAGCATCAACATGTCACAATTTGTAATTCAATATGCTGCCAATATAGTGCAATTTACCCTTTTCACAAGTTGGCATTCATTGCCAAATTACTTTAAGCTTCATTGTATGTAAATGTCAAATTTTCAATTTTAGTGTGCTAGATTGGTCTAGCTTAATGTCCTATTTCTCTTAGTTTTTAGCTTCTGGTCAAAGAAGCAAAATTGTAGCTCTATGTCTTATTGAACTTTTGACACAAATTTTAGGTCATTCTGAATTGTATAGACCAAGATATGGTTAATTTACTAAAGCTAGATAGATTGCATCTTTAGTGCAAAATTTGGTCAATTTTAGGTCAAATTCAGTTCTGGCAGTTTTGGTTCCCAAATTTGGGCAAGTAATTTGACTTGTTTATGGCCATTTCAGGGCTTTAGTGTCTTCATAAGAATTGTATCTCTATGTCTAAGCTTTTCATGGTAAAAATTTCAGGTCATTTGGACTTGTTTTGAGTGAGTTATGGTCATCTTAGTGACTACTGTTCATATGGTCAAAAATCTGAGCTCGCACTTACCAATTCCGGATTAAGTCATTTTTAAGGTTAGTTTTTAGGTAGAATTTTGGCAACATTTCTACATGAAAGTTGGCCTATTTTGTGTCTAGTTTCACCTCTCATTGGCTTCATACCAATTGGGATCACCAATTGTCACTTATGATTCAATTTACCTACTGCCTTCACAACACAAAATCTGCACACAAAGAACACTTACAAATGACACTTCTCCTCCTCCCAAAACTACAAATATACATTCATAACACTTCTATACCATTCATCATATCTCAATCATGTCCATTTGGACAGAATATACAAGTGCTCCATGTACATTAGACAACCCTAATTTGCAAAGTTAAATTCAACATAATATATACATGAAAACACTTGATTATAACATATACCTCCCAACCATTACTTCACATACACTACCCTCAATTCATCTTCACCATAATTCATCAAGAAAATTCATGAAACCAAACACTAATTCATGAATTTAAAGGCTGCCAAAATTGACAGTTTACTAAGATATACAAATTGCTTTCCAAACCTTCAAATTCAAGTACTCAATGTACATATACATAGAAACTAAATTGCTACAACTTTAAAATGACTAAATCAACATTATTTTCCATCCATTAGAGGAAAGAAAAACTCAAGTTACATAGGTTCTCATGGCTGTCGAAACTAAACAATACCATAACTCAATAAATTCTTCCATTCTCTTTACCATTCAACTCACCTCAAACTAAACATGAAGTTTACTAAAGCAAGGGAGGGGATTTGGTCACTTACTTCTTTTGGAGCTTGCTAAAAACTCACTAAACTTCCTTCTTTTTGCTCCAAGTATGCTGCTCAAGGTGTGTAGACAAGGTTTAGTGAAGAGAAGTGTGAGAACCATGGCTTGATGATGAGTTGATGAAGCTTGCAATGTGTGCGGCCATGGAGGTTTTGGTTGAGAGCTCTATTTCGGCAAGAAGAAGATTGTAGAAGAAGAAGATGAAATGAGTGGGATCTGCTGTCCCAATGTCCCATATGTGTCCCAAATTAGGAGTTAGTAGAGCAGTTAGGTTAGTTTTATTGTTTAATTATTCAAAGTTTCATTATTTGCACATTTACCTCATTTCTTTCACTATTTATATAATGTATCACAATTTAATTTTTCATGACATTTTCAAAGTGTAATACCATTTATTTTTAATGGACATTTAGGTCAAAAGGCAACTCTAGGTGTCAAATGACCAAAATGCCCCGTTTCGGGTTGTATTCCCAATTTTTCGGTAACACCGATTTTTGTCTGTTTCTCGATTTTTTTTTATACTAACTTATTAATTTTTCTTTGATATTTCTAGTGTCAATTACATTTCAATAAACCTTTAATTATGTTTCAAAATTTAATTCCGAGGGTTCCCCGCAGTCCTGGGGTCAGCAATTGCCTTCGCCGTAACTTCCTAGTGCGGTCACCCATCGCTACGGTGCCGGCTCGTTTAACCTAGTTTCATTTTCTCTCTTTCATTTTTCTTTAATTTTTCTTATATTTTCTTTTTATTTATTTCATCATTATATGTCTGTTCACTATCACCGAAGTGTAGTTCTAGACATCCTGATTTGCCCGGACTGACATTAGGTCACCGGAGCAACAGAACGTACAGAACACGTACAGGGAGGATGTTACACCCAGAACCTGCCAAAATTTGCTGAAGGTATTGGTTACCCTAAGCTGTACCCTATGCAACTCCTGCTTAACCCTAAGCAAATTTCTACTTAACCCTAAGCAACACCAGAATCTTTAGTAGATTAATAGATTTCTACTTAACCCTAAGCAAATTTCTACTTAACCCTAAGCAAACTTAGATCTAGAGATAGACTAAGGATTAAGAGGATTAATAGATTTATTAAGGAACCTAATGAGTTTTAGTTAATTTCAACTCCACGAAAGTAGGATTGAGTTAATTAAGACACTCTTTGTCTCACTCGAAAGAGTATTCAAAAGATTTAAGAATTAATCTCTTTGAAACCCATAATTTCCATGTGTTTGGATAACTGATTTAAAATTCCAAAATAGTTTGAATATTAATCCCTAAACTCCGAAATAACTTTATTATTATTGTTGATTGTTAGTTAATTTTAATTGATTAATAATTTAATTCTTGCCTTATTTCATTTGTTGAGTCTATTTCCTACGGTTTTAGTTAAATTTTCCATTTAGGTTATTTCTTAGTTGAATTTGCTATTATACCCCTTAATTCCTAATCTCTTGCTCTAATTACTTTTTAGCTCAAATTTAGCTAAAATTAGTTAATTTTATATCAAAAATTTAATCATTAACACAACTCTTCGAGCGAACGATATCTTATCTACATTACTTATGTGACCCGTGCACTTACGGTTGGGCCACATCATCAACCCATTAGTTAACCTGCAAATTTAAATCTCCCGTCAAAAGATTTGCACTGTACATAATATTCTTATTTGAAAAGACAAAATATTCTAATAACAAAAACACAATAATTTTATTGAATGAGAGAAAACACCACAAAAACTTAAAATCTACCAAGATAGATTTGAGGTTTATTCACTCAAAAGCTATTAATAATTATAAATATTAGTAAATATGCCTAAAATTTTCGAGCGGTCACATATCTGAAAGTTATTAGAAAAAATAAAATAAAATAAAGGGAGAAATTGCCATCGGTGAAAACACTCACTAGTAGCTATCCAAAAAAGAGATTAAAGGAAGGAAGGATGGAAGAAAGAAGGTAAGATAGGAAAAAATGAGATTTCTAGAAAGAGGGCAGAATCCCTCTCTCTAGAAGCTTAATTTCAACTTCATTTATTTTGTTTACTACATCTGATTATTTTCTTAATCAAATTGATTTTTTAAATAAATAAATATGTTATATTTGATCAATTGAAAAACAATTATTTAAAAATTTATAAACTTAAATGGAATATTTTATTATATCAGTTCTGTTAATTTCGACTTGAGAAAAACAAATTACAAACACGGCCTATTATCAAGGTTAGCTTAATATTTAGAGGTGGGCTCGGTTTAGGGTTTGAAAAATTCCGAAATTCAATTCAAACTCTCTTTTTTTTTTTCTATAAATTTGTGCAATTACTATTTTTCTAATTTTTTAAATTTCTAATTTTAAGAGAATTTTAATTTAAGTTAAAATTTTAAATAATATGTGGTTTAAAGTTATCAAATTGAATCAAAATAAAATGTCTATAAAATTTAAATTTTAAATGTTTAATAATGTTAATTATAAATTGAGAGGAAAATAAGAAAGGGATATACGACCATTCATCGTGTAAATAGACTAACTGATGTTACAGTAATGGGAGGGTGGGAAATCAACAGACAACAGTGACGTTGAGGCTGCCGGAGGAAGTCCATCACAAACAAATCGAATTTGTTTTTTGTACCGGATGTGCATGCTTCCATAAACCCAACATTGTGAAATATATCTAACATTATTTTTTGGTTTTTTATAACATAAAATATCAATTTATAAGAATTTTCTATCAATTCAAAAAATAATAATTTTTAAAATAAATATATAAATATTATAATTTAATCATATTTTTTAAGAAGAATATTATATAATTATGATTTTGATTATTATATAATTTTAGAATAATATAAATTCTATTATTTAAAAAATCACAATATCAATGTATTATACTAACTTCACGGACATAAAAGTAAAAAATAAATATAAACTATATAAAAAAAAATTAGTTTAGATAACATGATAATACAAGAAATAAAAAATTATTATTGAACTAATAATTGGCCATTTATCTTATGGCGTAAGAAGTATCAAAAGAAATAATAAAATTTATTAGGCTTAGCTTGATGATGGTTGATGTGTCCCAACCGCAAGTGCACGGGTCGTTCAAGTAGTATAGAAAAAGATATCGTTTCCACGGAGAGTTGTTTTCAATTGAATTTTTGATATAAAATAAAATATGTTAAAATTGTATTTTAATCAAATAAATAAAAGAAATTTGAGAATTTGAAGCATAAGGTATGAAAATGCAAAACTAAATTCAAACAATGACTAATTTAATAATTCGCAAAATAAAAAAATTGATAATATTAATAATGAAAATTAATAAAATGATATTAAACTAAACACTCAAAAGTAACAATAATTAATAAAAGATGATTCTAGAGTTAAGGGTTCATATTTAAGTCATTTTGGGATTTTCCCTAGTTAGTCCAATCCATGAAATTTATGGGTTTAAAGGAGATTAATTTTAAAATCTTTTGAAAACTCTTTCGAGTGAGACAAAGAATGCCTTAATTAACTTAATCCTACTTTCGTTGAGTTAAAATTAACCAAAACGCATTAGGTTCTTTAATCAATCTATTAAAACCCTCTTAACCCTTAGTCTATTTCTAGATCAATTAAGTCCAATTTCTTGATTAACTATCACTTGGTTTTCTCATTTCAGTGCTTCAACCAAGGATTAAGAACATAACTTAATGGGGCCCTTCATTAAGCATGTGAATAAGCACACAAGAAATGGATTAAATCTCATAAATTTCATTAAATTGGGACTAACTTAGTTTAAATCCACAAAAATAACTAAAATATTACATCCCTTACTCCAGAATCAAAGAAAACTACTCACAATCCATGTTTAACACAAGAAATTATAAGTAAAAGAGGAAATAAATCATGAAAATAAACTAAAACTAAAGAAACCCGGTTGAAGAAATGTAGAAAATGGTGAAGAAGAGAAGAAGAAGCTGGATTCTGCTCTCCAAGAATGAAAGTCGACTGTTCCTCTGTTTTTCTGCCCCTTTTTTTTTTGTCTTCCTCTCTTTCTTCTTATCGCCAAAAATAAGGTAAGGGCACTATTTATACTTTTTGACAAATAACCCTAAAAATGGTGTGTTTGAGAAAGGGATTCATATGTAAAAATTCTTCTGCCAGCTCATTATGAAGACTTGCACAAGTTGTGCAAGCTTCCTATGCAGATTCTGAGCAAATTTGATAATTCCAGGTGCTTCCCGTGAAGCTGCATAAGCAGGGCGTGAACCTGCATAAGTTATGCAGGTAAGTCATGCAGATTTCGGTAGGTTTAAGAATTTGCCTCTTATCTCTGTGCAGAACTGCATAACTTATGCAGCAGGTTATGCACATTTCGGTCACTTTGCATTTTTCAACTTTCAAGCTTTGTTTTTGATATCTTTGGCTATAGGAATCACTCTTCACTGGCACAATTACTTTTTAGTCCCTCAGAAACACCATTTTCACTTATAAAACAAAAGAAATTACAATTTAACCCATAAATTGACAATTATGAAAAATCATCTAAATAACTAATAAAATTAGCTAAAAGTGACTAACAAATAAATGAAATGGCCATGAAATTAAACCTAAATGACTATTCAAAATGCATGTAACAATGGTGTAATATTTGATTTGGAAAAATTAATTTGAGTTCATTCCCTTCCTTTCTAGTACAGCAAAGCCCAAATTGTGTCCCCAATATTCTTTATTACTAAACAAAAAGAAGCCATCTAAATGTCATAATTTATTGGTGAAACATAATGAGGGTCCTTGGATTGAAAAGTGAAGTTGATGTGTTATCGTGTATTTGATTAACTGGATTGGATGAGTCAGACTAATTAATAATTAATTAATTAATTGATTACAATTAAAATGTAATAGTGATGTATCCATTTCAAGTGTGACGCAAGCTTCTTTTTACCTTTTTTACTATCAAATTTGGATTACCTCACTTTTAAACATCACTTTGATTGAATCATATTTCGATTTATCATTTATATGGGTCAAAACACAAATGTATTTAAATTTTATTTTAAAAAATTTCTGGGTGAGGCCCATTACTATGGGATAATGTTACCTTACATTGGTTTGAGATAAATAATTTGTGATAAATATAAGACTCAATAAACTTCATTCCCTTTAGTTAGTTTTTGGAATAGAGTTAGGTCCGATCCATTTTTTTTATATGGTATCAAAACCTCATAGATGTTCATGCTTGCAAATGTTCATACTTGGATGTGAGACATGCATTGTCAATTTATGCTAAATATAAGAGTTAACTTAACTTTTGACGTGAAATTAGGCCCGATCTATTTCTCTAATAATCAGAATTGACAATTTAATTATCAGCCAACTTTCAATAGATATTGAAATTCTGGTCCACTGAGCTGCTGAAAAATAGCAGGAAAGCTTATATGACAAAATTCCAATATTTCACACTGCATCCAAAATGAACATACACAACAGCACGTGATAGGAAACCATTCCTTCGTTTTATTCTATTCATGGCATTACAACAAGGAATATTGAACAACATTATCAAGCAATTAATGTTACTGTTCTTTTTTTATTATTATTATTATTTTTTGCATGTCACCCTACTTGTCACCAAACTTCACCCGAAGATTTTTGACAGCTTCCTTATCTAGTTGGAAGGCCTTAGCCAGAACATCAGTGTGACATCCCTAATTTTTAAATTACTTATTTTATGGGTAAATATAATATTTTATTTTATTAAAATTTTGAGAAATTATTTGAAATTTTTTGAATTTTAGTAATCGGGTTTGATTTTTTCAAAATCAATAAACTTTGTTAATTTTTACAAATTAATTTAAAAACCACGTAGCAAAACTAAAAATATATTTTGACTTTAGAAATTTTTCTGAGTTTTCTGAAATTTTTGGGCCTCGTTTTTTGTCTCATGGTAGAGCAAAAATTTAATTTCGGTTATCCTAAATCAAACCGACTAAATCGAATTGAATCGAATCGAACCAGTCCCCTTCCTTCTTTTCTTCTCCTTTCTTCTCTCTCCCTGATGCCCCAATTCTCCCTCCCGTTTCTCTCTCCTCCCTCTCCCTCCGCGCCGGCCGCCACCTCCCCTCTCCTCCCCTCCCCTCATCGCCGGTGACCTTCCCCACCCCTCCCCCACTGCCGGCTGGCCTTCAAGTCTCCGGAAAACTATGCCAAAAACCTCCCCGGCGCAAGCACGCCGGTTCAACTTCCCAAGCCGGTTTTGGCCGATCCGGCCACCAATTGGACTGGGTCTTATCCCAAAGCCCATTTACACCTCAAGAGCTTTCCATAGACACCAAGAACACAAAAATCCATCTAACAGTTTGTCCAATTTTTATTCGGAAAGTTTTAGCCCATTTCGATTTTTGGGCTAGATTTCTCGCAAACCGTGAACCCCATGAAAAATTCGAGAGTACTAGAGTGCTCCCCTAGATGAAAGTTTCACAGCAATATCTATTTCAAAATTTTATGACATCATTTTTCGGTGGGTCCTATGAAACTTCACAGTGTTTTTTTTAGGCATTAAATGAGCTTAATAAATTTCGTAAAAATTATGTATTAACCCCCATGTTATGAGCTTCGCGTTGGTATGCTCATTTTGCGAAAATTCGACAGTTGCTCGGGTCTGCAATTTTAGGCCAGGCAAGCAAGCTACCAGGAAAGATTCAGAATTGGGTCAAGATTATAGGCTAACCCATCATTTTCAGACGTCTCGGACGCGTCCTAAGGGTCGCAATTGGTATAGGTAAACCCAAACCCTCATTTTTCTTAATTATCTAGGCTTGATTTTGATTAAAAATCTATAAAATATTCGTAGTAGGTTAGAAAATTATAATTCCTTTTATATTAGCTTAATAATATTGCTAAGGACAGCGGGGCAAAATTTTAAAAGTTTTAGAGCTCATTTGGGTAGTTTTTACAAAAGGGTTAGTTGTAGGGACTAAATGGTAATTTTCTAAATTGTGGTTGTTGACTATTTAGATGGGCCCAGGAGGGGCCATGTGATATGATTGAGTTGTGGTTGTGAGACTTGTGGATATAAAAGTGTATTTTGAGCCCTTTTGCAGGTTGGGTAGGTCTTAGGTATAGTGAGAACTCTACGAGATTTTCAGCACGACTTAAGGTGTCTTTGATTTTTTTTAAGCTTGTATTGAGTCAATTATATTAAATAATTATAATGAAATTATCAGGAGAGCCGGAATAGCCTTCCTCCTCCGCCCAGCCACCACAGTGACCTCGATTCAAGTCTGTGAATAAAATATTGATTTTAATTATAATTTCAATATTATTATATGTTCAAATATGCTCATGCATCACTTATGAATATATATTTATGTAGTTAAATACTAGGCATATTTTATATTGTATCTTTATTTGATGAAATGCTATAAATGTTGTTTTATAGTAATTTAGAGCAGTGTGCATGTATTGGCGTGCACGTGGTGTGTGGTATTGGATATGGACAGGACGGGTAGATGCGGCTAAAGCTTGACTCGCTGGGACCCAATCCTTTTATGGATAAGTCGGGGTAGGCATGACTCGAGATGATCTCGCTGGCCCCCGCATTTGGTCTATTAAGCGAAAGTTCGACTTGAGATGCACTCGCTGGCAGAGGTTGGATTAAGAGTGCTGTATAGGGGATTAGCTCCCATATATGTACTGTTTGAATATTATATGGGTGTGTGAGTGCTCCAAATTACCCTTTTTATTGTTTATGATGTGATTTGTATGAAAACTATGAAGGTGTTGCATTCCACTCTTTAGGATACATTAGCTTTAGATAGCTATAAAAATTGTACTTAAAATAGGTATTTTACTCTCTGAGTCAAACACTCACTCCTGTTCACCTTATTTTTCCATGATACAAGAGATTTGTTATTGAGTTCTAACCTACCTCTCTCCTTCGCAGGCAATCAATTAATACCTGTTATGTTTTGTATAATTTTACTAACTTTCAGAACTTCTCATGTGTTAGAAGTATTTTATTTAAATTGGGTCTGTACTATAATGTCGTGTTGGATTTGTAAATTTATTAGATGCATGTATGATTGGATTGGATGAGGGAGCTGAGCCCCCATTTGATTTTATGACATTATGAGTATGTGGAGGGTGAGCTGAGCTCCCCAAATTGTTATATATTGTGCTTATAGGTCGGGCTAGTAAAAAACTCTCCATTGTATGGTCCATGTTATGACCGGACTTTGTCCAGTTGAATTATTGAAAATGGGCTTAAAATGGGCCTTAGGATTGGGTTAAAGAATAATTAGGCTTACTACGGGCCTCGGGGGCTTTAGGCTGGCTCAGGTCCTAGTGTCGGTCCGGCTCATAGGTTGGGTCATGACAATCAGGATTAATAGGTGGATTATAAGATCCAAAGGCTACATTTGCTATAGTGATAAATCTAGGATTTTAGCTGTTTAAACTAGCAATGGCAACTCCATTGGTCTTTGCAATATTGAATTGAAAGTGAATCAGGCCGATTCGGAACACAAAAACATCTCCTGGGTTTAAGACTTCACTAATAAGGCGATTGGGTTTGGATGTGACAAAGCCAATGTAAAGAGTGCCCTCAAGGACTAAAAGGAAATATTTCTGTAGCACGAGGACGAATGTGGGGAGGATTTAAACCATCATTCTATACGAGCGAGGGACATACCAAGAGTGTTAACTTTTGGTATGTGCTCAACGTTTAAGAGGGTTACATTTGATCCAACTTGATTTCCTGTAGTTCTAGGAATATTGAGTCCCGAAAAATTAAGAGAAATCATTGGCTACAGCGAGGTTGGGATTTTTGCAAAATTTTCCATTCACGAACTGCATGACATAAATGTTAACTATTACCATTCCATGTAAATCAAAATAAAGGACTGTTAAAAAAAACGTAGGTATATGTAGGACAAAATTATGACACACAGAAGTCCTGGAGAGAGCTGGGGTCATAGGCAGGGGCATATGAGAAAGCCAAAATCCAAGAATGCGAAGGCTAGAAGGAAATGACACTCTTCATTTGATCAAACAGTCTCTAGCTTGATATAGCTTTAATTTTGATGAGAGAAATCTTGCGTGATTACATTTCTATTTGCAGATGAAGGTCTGGATAAACCATGTCTAAATTGTTTACTGGGAATTTTAATTGATAAACAACTTCAAAATTTTAAGTAACAGCTCGATTAATATATAGTCTTGCAACAGAACTTTTTTTTTTTTCTTTTGGATAAATTCTTGCAACTGAACTAGAAGACCATGCAAATTTTGGTGGCATAATTATAAGTTTGATTGCTGCTAAATCATTTTTTAATCTCTAATAATGATATGGTGTTAATATTAATTATGTACATATACAACAACGAAAAATAACGATTTTTCAAGGAGTGGTTTTGGTTGGCCATCTTCTTCAAGCTAGCTATGATCCAATCCAAGACGAGTTAAGCAGTACTCATTCAGCAGGACCATGGAGACAAAGGGAACAAATGACCTTATTCTGGTAATTCTATAACTAATTGGAAATCCTAGGTTGGGTATTTTGTGAAGGGCTTGTCCTGGGTTTAGCTGATTTTTTATAAGCATAAGATCCATTAAATATAAAAAAAAAAAACGAGGAGAAAAACTAATTAATTTGTCAATATATAGTTGTAGGTGTATAACGGAAAACAAACTTATTTAAAAATGCAACTTTCTATACATTTTCCAAGAAGTGGTTTGGGTTGGGTATCTGCTTCAACGCAATCTCAGTTAAATTATAGTTCAACGCTCAATGATTGTGACCATGGAGACACAGTAGATAACGGTTGTCTAAGTGTGTCAAATATAAGACTTAGATAAATATTCTTGTTAAAGTTAACTTTTTTAATGAAATTAGGTTTGATCTATTCTCTCAATGTTAGACTACTCGTAGATGTGTTTACTTGCCAACTTTACATTTCAGATATTCAGGCTTGAACTTAAGGAGTATATTGTCTCATATTAATCTGTATAAAGTATTTATATTAAATATAAGATATAGGCAAAATTCCTCCTTTATAATAAATTTTGGGGTGAAAATAATGCCCGTACATTTTCTTTGCAATAACTTTCTGTGCTTGTATCTAATTGAAAGCCCCATATAGTAAAATCACATCTAAAATTGTAAGTTTTTGGAGTTTGAATCTTAATTAAAAAACAGAATCTCGTCTGCTGTCTAATTTCATTTGGCAAGGAACATGCTACATGCGGGTGGTTGAGCAGTCATCGATTACCGAAAAATGGGTACATCATTTGTGAGCTAATAGCTGCTGAACAATATTGTCTTATAATATTTATCCAAAAAATTTAATCGGAAGCTTTTTTTTTTTTTCCGCAGATGTTGCTTTGGCGTACCTGTAAATATTTTTATATTTTGGGAAGTCAAGTCATCGAATTACGTTTCATATATTAGTGGTATTAATTAAACATTGAATTCTAACTAATTAAGAGCATATTCCAACAACTTTGAGCATCTATCTAAAACTTTATGTTATGTTAAACCAAAAAACAACAACAACAACAACTACTTGATGTTGAACACAGCGTTATCTCATGGGACTGAACAAGAACACATCTCTTTATTTAATTAGAATAGGCACACCAAGAAATTACATCATTTTATTTGATTAGGATACGCTTGCTCAATTATTGGAGACACTGCATCGAACATAAGTAAACTTTATTCTTAAACAGTGAGCAGCACTGACTTAATTTAAATGGTTGTTTTATGCATTGGCAAACAGTTTCTGAAGTTTTACCACTTCATCGTTGTCCAATTGGAAGGCCTTAGCGAGAACATCAGGATTAATGGGTGGATTAGGCCCGAAGATTGCATTTGCTATCGTGATGACACCTGGGTTTTGGCTGCTTAGACCAGCGAAGGCAACTGCATTGGTCTTTGCAATATTAAACTGGAAGTGAATGAGACCAATTGGAAACACAAAAACATCTCCCGGGTATAAGACTTTAGTGAAAAGGCGATTAGGGTTGGATGTCACAAAGCCAACATAAAGGGTGCCTTCCACGACTACAAGGATCTCTGTGGCACGAGGATGGGTGTGAGGAGGAATTAAGCCACCATAGGGTGCAAAGTCTAACCGAGCGAGAGAAATACCAAGAGTATTAAGTCCAAATAGTTTATCAACATTCACGAGGGTGACATTGGATCCAACTCGATTTCCTGTATTTCCAGGAACATTGAGTCCCGGAAAAAAGAAATCTTCAGCTACAGTAAGGTTTGGGTTCTTGCAGAACTTCCCATTGACAAACACTGCATTAATATATCAAAGTTATTGTCAGTAACCATTGAACATGCATATAACAAAATGAGAAAAAGATTTCTATACAGGAAATACATATCTTTATAAGATAATGCTATGACAGAAACATGAAAGAAAGCCGAAAAACTGAAAGAGCCGAAAAACTGAAAGCAAGCTTATATATACCAGCATTCTTAGGTTCAGGTATGGCAACACAGAAGTCCTGGAGAGGGCTAGGGTCAAAGGCAGAGGCAAAAGAGAAAGCCAATGCCAGAGACAATAAGCCAAGGAAATGAAAGCTCTTCATTATATGTCTACTTTCTTTAGCCTTTAGTCGTTGAGGGGAAGATGTGAAAAATCTTGCATGAATAGATGAGTATCTATAGATGAAAGTTTCTCAAAATTCTCTGACGTGAAAGGTTGCCAGGTAGTCGTTAATGGTTGCCTTTTTTTTATTTCACCAATTACCAATTCTTCTACAATTGTATATGCATACATTTAATCATTAAATCATCCCTCCTTTTGAATTAATTTCCAATATCAACTTGGACTGATTCAACTCTTTCAAACTTCTGTGAGTTGTGATGAAATTCTTCATTTTCACCTCCTAGAGTTAATTAATTTTCTTCTTTCACCCCTCTGTTTTTGCTTCAAGGGAGAGAGAGGGTATAAGGATTTGTACAACTTTTTCCATTATAAGATAAACACACACACACACACACACACACACACACACACACACACACACACACACACACACACACACACACACACACACACACATATATATATATATATATATTTTTTTTTTTCTTTTTTGAACTGCCCATTTTCATATTTAAAAGATCAAAATTGTCCACATTATCCTTAATTACTATGCGTGAAAAATTAGTTAATAAAATGGGCAACTTAAATTCAATAAAACCTTGGTTAAAAAAATTGATATTATATTATACAACCACTCGATTAAAGTAAAGTAATTTAATTTTGGCACAAAAAATTAATCGTTGTAGCTTATGTATAGAAACGTATTTGGATTAAGGGTCCTTGAATTAATTAAAAAGAAAATTTCATATGCTATCGTGGATTTAATTAATTGGATTGGATGAGTCAAAGTAATTTACTATTAATTAATTGTGATACTTGGATTAAGATATCCTTAAGATTATAATCAAGCACATAAGTCGAATGGCAAGGACTTTGAAAGTCGATAAAAAATAAATTACTTAAAGTGATGTCCCTTGAATAATCAATGCCTTATTTCCAGGACTTGAATTGGTTTTTGTTGTCTTTGTATGTTGGTTTTCATCTTGAAAGCTATGGCCTCCAAACTGCACTTTCTAACTTCAGATAACTAGGAAACCTACCAACAGCGGGCATCGAGTCCCTGAGATTTTAAAAGTTTGCAGGAGTGTAGTGGTCATTTTTCAAAAATTAATTTTTTTTTTCTAAAATAATCTATAATTTCATCTTTGATATTTGGTGAAATATATAATTTAGTTTCTATATTTTTAAAATCAAACAAGTTAATCCTATTTTTAATCCTTCAAGATAGTAGTCCTTGTTGTTAATATACTGTTAACCCAAATTTCAATTGAAACAATTTAGTTATTGACATTTTGATGAAACCAATAATTTAATCCTTATATTTTTAAGATCAAACAAATTAATTCATTACTTTTAAAATTTTATATTTACATAGTTAATATATTTTATGTTTAAATAATTATATATATATATATATATATATATATATATATATATATATATATGTATATATATATATATATATATATATATATATATATATATATATATTTAAATATAAATATAATATATACATATATTATTTCGCAAATGTAATAAATATAATTTTTTATTAAAATATCATGTATGCATCGTATCCTAAATTATTACAATTAAATGTGCTAAAATATATGTATTCGTGTTTATAATTTATAGATAAATCCATTAGATATATGTAAGTGTAATAAAACACATTTACAATTAGGATGGTTAAAATAATTTTTTAATATTTTTTTTGAAAAAAAAAAGTAGATTTTAAATAAATTGGACAAGGTTTTTTTGTAATTGTAAGTCATTAATATATATTTAAGTTCAATAATTTATAATATAAAATATTCATTTTATTTTTGAATTAATAACAAATCTATTTAATTTTTAACAAATTAATTTTGTTAAAAAAATTAAGATGTTTATTTTTATCACTATAATTTATTTATAACAGATTATTAACTTTTTCTGTTTTAACTTATATTTATTTTATTTATATTATTTTTACAAATTATAATTTAATTAGATTTTCCTAAATCAAATTTCTGTCTGTCACTACCTACCTAACACATATACATTTCATAGTCCAGCAATTCGAGCAATCTTAAAATATATATAATATTTTAATTAAATTTATCATTAATTAAATTTTATTTAATTATTTTAATTATATAATTGAAAAGGAGAATATACTCCTGCTTAGAATGTCCATTATCGATGTCAAATACATAAATGCTTATTTAAGGACTTGAAGAGCAGTTGGATTCCTGAAATGGATAGGATAACTTGAGCTGACTATTTTAACAAATATTAGTATTGAACTCACCCGCCTATTGCTTTCTATTTACATTACATGAATGATTAGGTACTCTTACTTTTATAAGATAATAATTTAATGATAATTATTCATAACTGAGATTTTCAAAATCAAGAGATCCTTCATATTTATATTAGCAGATTTCATTTTCTCTAATATCTGAATAATTTTTCACCAATAAGATATTTTTTTCGGGTGAAGTTTATTTTATCAAAAACAAATTTTGTTGGGTCTCTTAAGTTTATTTTATCACCCATTGTGACGCCCCTCACTCGTATACAGTGTAGCCGAGCGATGAGTGCCACATTCGGTGCCGGAGTACCCTATCTTGTCTTGTCATGTCTATTGTAAATTTTAATGTCATTTAAATCAGGTAATTTATGTGTAGAATTTTTTTTTATATCTTATTTCTGTGGAGACCCGGACAGATCCTCCTCTGTTTTATTAGCATCTGGCGGGTTCCACTATCACCTGTTAACATATTCATAGTCATCTCACATATTTCCATATCATATTCTCTTTTATCATATCATTCACAACTATTTATGAGATCTCAAAATGAAGTATCATCTATTGCATTCATATGGAAATTCATAAATAATAAATTACAAGTTTTCATTTCAATCTCAAGTTTAATTTCAAGTCCAAAATGAAATACATCATAAACTAGTAATTACATCATGACTAAACATAATGAACCAAAATACTAGTCTATACATGGGCCCTACCAAAATACAAAAGACTGGTGAAGTGACCCTGGACAATGGCAGATCTGGTCAGAGCTCTGTCAGTGCACTACTGGTGCTGCTACTGCGGCTGTTGGGACTGATCTCCAGTACCTACGCGATGGAAAACCAACGTGCTAAGCATAACGCTTAGTGTTGCATAATTTATAATAACAATAATTTAACAATTGAAATAATATCTGCAAATCATAATTTCTTGGTCTTTTACATTTTTATTGCTCTTTGGAAGCAATTAACATTATCGGGATCTTTTATGATTACTTATTGTATTTTAAGTCTTAATTAATTTTTATCAGTACCCAAAAAACTTATAATAAATTATAAAAGCTGGATGCACGGGTGTATACTAGTTAGACAACCATGTGTCTATCCAGTATACGTGTGTCAGGCACGAGGCCAGCTATCGGGCACGAGACCCGCTGTCAGGCTTGTAAAGCCAGAAATAAAGTAAGCACAATGGCCAGTAAGTAGGCATATAGCCTGTAGAATAATCATACCAGACATATATTGTCAGTTCATGATTTTCTCGGTAGGCAGTACTGCTATCTGTAGTCCCTAATTGGTATACCAATTTATCCAAACTAAATAAATAAGTCTAGGTATACTATGAGCAATTAAACATTTTTAATTATTTTAGCAAAACTGTTACTATTTTCTGGTACTGTTTATTGGTACCATTAATTTCATATTAATAGGACATTAGTCCCAATTTACATATTCATATCATTTTTAATATTTAATTATCCTTATGAGTATTTTAATTATCATATATAGTATTTTTCCCCATGAACCTTTCTTTATGTTCATTTTGATGTGTTATCTTTATCTAGGAATTTGACTAGGTTAGGATGTCTATTTGGTCACACTTCCTACATAACAAATACTCCTCTATGTTTAAACTTGAATTTCAGTTTTTGAATCACTGAATTTGGGATTATAGAACTCAAGTTATGGTTAAAATACCATAACTGGTCCCTTTGCCTCTAAGCTGTCCAGAATTTATAATTTCTGGTCAATAAATATTGACCAGTCATTTGATCATTTTATTGTCATTTTTAAACTTAGGTTCCTTCACAAGATATGTTCCTCTATGACTTAAGGACTCCCAGGTACAATTTCATAATTTTCCAAGCTTGGTGTAGTGAGTTATAGTCAATGTACTTACCTGGACTCTCAGTCCTATAAGTGCAATAACCAACTTCAGGGCAGTATGTTTGACCCTCTTTTTAGGGTCTTTACACTTAGAATTTGGCAAAGGGGTCTAAATCAATGTTGTAGCCCTAAGTATCATGTTTCCAGATCATATTGGCAGATCTCAAATGGAATTTCCTAGTGGGAGTTATGGCCAAATGAACACATGGGTATCAAATGGCATTCTGGGTTCAACTTAACATTTTCCATATTTCAATTCCTAACTTTGGCTAATATTTTCCCTAGGATGCAATGGTTTCTAGAGCTTGGTCAAAACATAAAAATTGTTGTGCTATGTCTTATAAAACTTTTGGCACTAGTTTCACTCAATTTTCAGCTTTGGAGACCAAGTTATGGCATTTTTGCCAAAACTGGTCAAGCATACCAAAGGAACAGTATTTTGGACAATTTCTGGGTTGGCAGTTTTAGTGACTCAACTTGTGATAACAATTTGATTTGGTTAAAAGGAAAACTGGGTCAAGTGGTCTTCATGAAAAGTGTAGCCCTATGTCTAAGCTTTCCATTGATGTAATTTAGGTCATTTGGACTAGTATAAAGAGAGCTATGACCAAATAAACACGTACTGTTCATTTGGTCATTTTCTGGATTGGCAGTTTTAGTGACCCAACTTATGCTAACAATTTGAATTGGTTAAAGGCAAAACTGGTTCAAGTGGTCTTCATAAAAAGTGTAGCTCTATGTCTAAGCTTTCCATTGATGTAATTTTAGGTCCTTTGGACCAGTATAGAGAGAGTTATTACCAAATGAACACGTACTGTTCATTTGGTCATTTTCTGGGTTGGCAGTTTTAGTGACCCGATTTGTGCTAACAATTTGAATTGGTTAAAGGCAAAACTAGGTCAAGTGGCACTCATGAAAAGTGTAGCCCTATATCTAAGCTTTCCATTAATGTAATTTTAGGTCCTTTGGACTAATATAGAGAGAGTTATGACTAAATGAACACGTACTGTTTATTTGGTCATTTTCTGAGTTTCAATGTTTGGTCATCCAGGTTTGGGCAGAGAATTGGTCATGATTTTGGCAAAATTTGGGCATGGTGTCTACATGAAAAATGGGCTATTTTGAGTTTATTTTCACCTCCAATTGGCCTCATACCAATTGGAGTCACACATTTTCAGTTATGGATCAATAAACCCATTGGACTCATTGAGTCCAAACCTGCAAAAAATTGAACACTCCCAATATCTCAATTCCTTCAACTTCCTTACTTCAATTTGCATATAATACACTTCTATAAGCAACAATTTCAATTCAATAGGTCAATTTCAACATTTATACCAAGTCCTCAAGCATTTACACAAACCCTAATTTTCAAAGTTTAAAATTTTCACAAATACTACACAATCAAACACCCAAACATTTCAACTCATTACACATTCTCATGAAACCATTTTTCATTACTTAAAAGCAATAAACTTCAAGTTCCATGGCTGCCAAAAATTCAAGGGTTCTTTCCTCTAAATTTTCTTTTTGTTTTAATGATATTTATGCTTGGCTAAATAAGCTTTTCATGTTTAATAAAGAGAAGAAGAGGGATTAGTGCACTAACCTTACTTGAGCTTCCCTAACTTCAAATTTCTTGCTTCCAATGGGTGTCTATAGCTTCCTTAGGTTGTGGGGAGTATTTTTTGTGAAGTGGGCTATGGGTTTTGGTATGTAGAAGCTTGGGAAATCAAGCTTGGAAGCTTGACAACAATTGAGGAAATGAGGGAAAGAGAGAGAGAAGAAATGGAGGAAGAAGATGGAAGTAGGTGGAAGTTTGTCCTCTAGTGCCTATTTATAATTTTTTTTTGAATTTTCCTAAGCTTTTTCTTTTCTTTTCTTTTCTTTTCTTTTCCTTTCTTTTTCTTTTCTTTTCTCTTCTCATTTTCCTAATCTATTTCATAAATTTTAATTAATGTTAATTATTTTATTCTCTAAATTTTTTTTTATTTTGACATTTAGGTTAAAATTCACCTTTGGAGGTGAAATAACCAAAATGCCCTTAGTAGTACATATTGGGTTATTTTTATTATTTTTGTACCAATATATAAATTCTCTAAACTTTAATTTATTTTTTTCTCTATATTTTTCCTATATTTTCTTAATATTTATTTCTTCAATTTATGCCTCCTCATTAGTGTAGTTCCAGATATTTTAACTGTCCGAACAGACATTAGTCGTCAGAACAGTAAAATGTACGGACTACCTATGGTGAGGGCGTTACACCCATTGTTGCATTTTATTTTTGGTGATTTTTGTCTTATCAATAAGTCAAGGTCCCAGAATTATATTGAAAACTGATCACAATGTTGACAGTTCAACAGAAGATTAAAAAAATGTTTGCATATTTGTAACAAAACACATATAATTGCACCTAATCCAGAAGAACCTGGGACATATTATATATAGTCTTACTTGGTCCTCTTTACTTATTCAATCCATGATAACAGGTATGTCTCTTTACTTATTTAAACCATAAAGAATATACAGAATTATATATACAGAAGAACCTTCGACATATTATATATAGTCTTACTTGGTCCTCTTTGCTTATTCAATCCATGATAACAGGTATGTCTCTTTACTTAATCCATAAAGCATATGACATTAGGTAGCTACCTTAATTAGTCTTTGGTAATTTCCTCCTTAATTAAAGTTCACCACATTTTTTTTCATGGAAATAAAAAATATTTTATTAATTAGACATAAAGTTAATATATATATATATATATATATATATATAATATTCAATATATCATTATTTTGCATAAATGAAATTAATCATTCATATAAAAAATAATATAAAGAATTTGAAAAATCTGATAGTGTTGATAGAGCATATAGATTGGCCAATAAGCGGACTGTGTACTCCGCTCTTCGACTTTATAATCTTTTTATAACCTGTTAGAAAACCTTCAAATTTAAATCTCCTATCAAATGAAGCCTATGCACCTCAAAAACAAAATATTCTTATTACAAAAACACATAATAGCTTTATTGAATGAGAGAAAACACCACAATGATAGATTTAAGGTTTATTCACTCAAAAGTTATTAATAATGATAAATATGAGTAAATATGCCTAAAATTTTTAAACGGGCACTTATCTGGATTTATTAAAAAAAAAAAAGAAAATAAAGGGAGAAGTTGCCAGAGGTGAAAACGCCATATCCTCCCAAAGAGGAGATTAAAGGGAGGAAGGAGAGAAGAAAGAAAGAAAAAATATAAAGAAATTGAGGAGGAAAAGAGATTTCTAAAAAAAAAAAAAGAGACAAAGTCCCTCCTCTCTCTAGAAGCTTAATTTCAACTTCATTTTTTTTTTTTACTACGTCTGCTTATTTTCTTAATCAAATTGATTTTTTAAATAAATAAATATGTCATATTTGATCAACTGAAAAACAATTATTTAAAAAATTATAAAATTAAATGGAATATTTTATTATATCAGTTCTGTTAATTTCGACTTCAGAAAAACAAATTACAAACATGACCTATTATCAAGGTTAGCTTAATCTTTGGAGGTGGGCTCGGTTTGGGGTTTGAAAAACTCCGAAATTGAATTCAAACTCCTTGTTTTTTTCTATAAATTTGTGCAATTACTATTTTTCTAGTCTTTTTAAATTTCTAATTTTAAGAGAATTTTAATTTAATCTAAATTTTTAAATAATATGTTGATTAAAGTTATCAAATTAAATCAAAATAAAAAGTCTATAAAATTTAAATTTAAAATGTTTAATAATGTTAAATATAAATTGAGTGGAAAATAAGAAAGGGATATACGACCATTAATGATGTAAATAGACTAACTAATGTTAATAATTATATGGCATCATTTTGATTAAAAAAAAAAAATCACATCCTTTGAATAAACTTTTTTTTTTATATGAAATCTTTTCTGATATGAAATCTTTTCTGTATTATAATTTAATAGATAATTTAAATCAATTCACAATAAAAAAAATAAACCCAATTCAAATTTGAATAAATAAATAACTTGCAACTTAAACAATCTAAATCTTTTAATCTGAATCATTTTACATCTCTAATTATTATTTGTGAATTCGTTAATGAGGATATTATAATAATAATTTTCAATTTAAATCTTAATGTATGAAAAAATGATAATTTAATCCATCTATTTTAATGGAAAATTAAGTAATTATTGAGATATTAATATGTTAATATAGTCATTAATTATAGTAAAAAAAATTATTATTCAATCACAAATGATAGTTAATCTAAATATAAAAATTAAATTGTTATAAATTATTGTAGTTTTCAATCCTAAAGCTGCAAGGAAACGACTACAAATTATCACATATTTAATTATCACTGTTTGTCAATTGAAGTTTCAATTCCATTTTATTAGACTGGTTCAAGTTTTAACATGTAGTTGGTATATAACGGAAAATATTTTATTTTCTGGTTCTTATAAATTTGAAAGAAGTGATTTTAGTGGTTTACCTGCTTCAAGACGATCCAAATCAAACCTAATATGAATTTGGTAGTTCAACCCTTCAATGTGGTGTTGGACCAGACAATGACCATTTTTTGTGATTATTTAATATTGTAGATTATATATAAAATAAATTATATATACCTTTGAAAATTTCCATTTTTAGTTCATCTTAATTTTTTTTTTAATTAAGCTGGATATGCATATGCATATATGCACTTTTTTATCTCCTTGAGAACACCACTCTATTATATATATATATATATATATATGGAAGATCAAAATAATTAATAATCCTATTTAAAAATAAAATTATATAATAATTATTTATTACAACTGTTTAAAAAATATAGAAAATTTATTATCAATAAATTTAATTAAAAATTGCTACTTGCTATAAATGTGACCATTTTAAAATCTTATCTCTTCTTGAATTTATTTTATAAAATTTGAACAATCTCTTCATCAGAAAGCGAACATTGAATATACATAAATTAGTATATGTGTGATCATTGAGTATAATTAATAAATTAATATGATTAACTCTTAGTTTTTTCTATCTCTAATAAATTAAGCTTTTCTAGACATTTGTAATAATAATAATAATAATAATAATAATAATAATAATAATAATAATAATAATAATAATAATAATAATAATAATAATAATAATAATAATAACTCTTTATTATAATATTAAAATATAATAATTATATAATTTGTAACTTACATATACATAATTAGGAAATTAATAACTTAATCATAGTTTATAGAAATTGCATCATTAATTAATTTTTCTAAATAATAATAAAATAATATAACATAACATGATAAAATAATATAACATAACATGATTAATATTAACTAAATTAATGATATTAATTATTTATTAATATACCATAAAAAATATCAAAAAAATAATGAAAATTAAATATTAATATAAATTTATTGTTTATCATAACTATGAAAATAAATTTTTATTTCATTTCATTTTTCCACAATTCATTTTATATAGCATTCAATATATAATAAAAAATATATCTTTATTAAATGAATACTAAAATAAGATAAATAAAAATAAAATAATATTAAAATAAATTAAAAATTATTAAATACGTAAAAGAGGGAGAGAGAAAGCAAAGTATTTAATTACCTGTGACTATTTTCATAACATAATTTTAAATTATTTTATTAATTTTAATATATATATAATTCTTAAATTTTTATAATTAAATAAAATAATTAAAATTTTAAAAATTATTAAATGAGAAATTTATAAAATTATTAAAATATGTCTAATATTTTTAATTAGTTAACTATAATAATAATAATAATAATAATTATTATTATTATTATTATAATTATAGTTACTTATTACAATACATAAATTAGCTACTTAACACATGGGACTGACCAATCCGTAAGACTAGAGAATCAGTGAAGCAAACTAGTGTAATTATATTTTTGTTAATAACAGTTAAAATAATAATTAGTGTAATGATAATGCATTATTTGAGTTGATTTCAGATCTCCTTCCCTTAGAGAAGTAAATGAATAAAAATGCAATACTGCAACCAAAATAAATCAACATATATATATATACATATAGGAAAGGCAGAACAAGAACACATCTCTTTATGTCATTAGAATAAGCGACACCAAGAAATTACATCATTTTATTTGATTAGGATACGCTTGCTCAATTATTGGAGACACTGCATCGAACATAACTAAACTTTCTTAAACAGTGAGCAGCACTGACTTAATTTAAATGGTTGTTTTATGCATTGGCAAACAGTTTCTGAAGTTTTACCACTGCATCGTTGTCCAATTGGAAGGCCTTAGCGAGAACATCAGGATTAATGGGTGGATTAGGCCCGAAGATTGCATTTGCTATCGTGATGACACCTGGGTTTTGGCTGCTTAGACCAGCAAAGGCAACTGCATTGGTCTTTGCAATATTAAACTGGAAGTGAATGAGACCAATTGGAAATACAAAAACATCTCCTGGGTATAAGACTTTAGTGAAAAGGCGATTAGGGTTGGATGTCACAAAGCCAACATAAAGGGTGCCTTCCACGACTACAAGGATCTCTGTGGCACGAGGATGGGTGTGAGGAGGATTTAAGCCACCATTGGGTGCAAAGTCTAACCGAGCGAGAGAAATACCAAGAGTATTAAGTCCAAATAGTTTATCAACATTCACGAGGGTGACATTGGATCCAACTCGATTTCCTGTATTTCCAGGAACATTGAGTCCCGGAAAAAAGAAATCTTCAGCTACAGTAAGGTTTGGGTTCTTGCAGAACTTCCCATTGACAAACACTGCATTAATATATCAAAGTAATTGTCAGTAACCATTGAACATGCATATAACAAAATGAGAAAAAGATTTCTATACAGGAAATACTGATATTTATAGGATAATGCTATGACAGAAACATGAAAGAAAGCCGAAAAACTGAAAGCAAGCTTATATATACCAGCATTCTTAGGTTCAGGTATGGCAACACAGAAGTCCTGGAGAGGGCTAGGGTCAAAGGCAGAGGCAAAAGAGAGAGCCAATGCCAGAGACAATAAGACAAGGAAATGAAAGCTCTTCATTATATGACTACTTTCTTTAGCCTTTAGTCGTTGAGGGGAAGATGTGAAAAATCTTGCATGAATAGATGAGTATTTATGGATGAAAGTCTCTCAAAATTCTCTAATGTGAAAGGTTGCCAGGTAGTCGTTAATGGTTACCTTTTTTTTATTTCACCAATGACCAATTCTTCTACAATTGTACATGCATACATTTAATCATTAAATCATCCCTCCTTTTGAATTAATTTCCAATATCAAATTGGACTGATTCAACTCTTTCAAGCTTCTGAGAGTTGTGATGAAGTTCTTCATTTTCACCTCCTAGAGTTAATTAATTTTCTTTTTTCACCCCTGTTTTTGCTTCAAGGGCGAGAGAGGGTATAAGGATTTGTACAACTTTTTCCATTATAAGATAAAAACACACACACACACACACACACACACACACACACACACACACACACACACACACACACATATATATATATATATATATATATATATATTTTTTTTTTTTTTTTCTTTTTTGAACTGCCCATTTTGGTATTTAAAAGCTCAAAATTGTCCACATTATCCTTAATTATTGTGCGTGAAAAATTAGTTAATAAAATGGGCAACTAAAATTCAATAAAACTTTGGTTAAAAAAATTTGATAATATATTATACAACCACTCGATTAAAGTAAATTAATTTAATTTTGGCACAAAAAATTAATCGTTGTAGCTTATGTGATAATAGAAACGTACTTGGATTAAGGATCCTTGAATTAATTAAAAAGAAAATTTCATATGCTATCGTGGATTTAATTAATTGGATTGGATGAGTCAAAGTAATTTACTATTAATTAATAGTGATAGTTGGATTAAGATATCCTTAAGATTATAATCAAGCACATAAAGTCGAATGGTAAGGACTTTGATTACTTAAAGTGATGTCCCTCGAATTCAATACCTTATTTCCAGGATTTGAATTGGCTTTTGTTGTCTTTCTATGTTGGTTTACATTTTGAAAGCTATGGCCTGCAAACTGCACTTTCTATCTTCAGATAATTAGGAAACCCACCAACAGCGGGCATCGAGTCTCTGAGATTTTAAAAGTTTGCAGGAGTGTAGTGGTAATTTTTCAAAAATTAATTTTTTTCCTAAAATAATCTATAATTTCATCTTTGATACTTCGTGAAATATATAATTTGGTTTCTATATTTTTAAAATCAAACAAGTTAGTCCTATTTTTAATCCATCAAGAAAATAGTCCTTATTTTTAATATACTGCTAACCTAAATTTCAATTGAAACAATTTAATTATTGTCATTTTGACGAAACCAATAATTTAATCTTTATATTTTTAAGATTAAACAAATTAATTCATTATTTTTTAGATTTTATATTTACATAGTTAATATATTTTATATTTAAATAATTATATATATGTTATATTTAAATATAAATATGACATATACATATATTATTTCGCAAATGTAATAAATATAATTTTTTATTAAAATATCATGTATGCATTGTATCCTAAATTATTACAATTAAATGTGCTAAAATATATGTATTCGTATTTATAATTTATAGATAAATCCATTAGATATATGTAAGTGTAATAAAACAAATTTACAATTAGAATGGTTAAAATAATTTTTTAATATTTTTTTTAAAAAAAGTAGATTTTAAATAAACTGGATAAGGTTTTTTTTAATCGTAAGTCATTAATATATTTTAAGTTGAGTAATTTATAATATTAAATATTCATTTTATTTTTAAATTTATAAAATTTCATTTAATTTTTAGCAAATTAATTTTATTTAAAAAATTAAGATGTTTATTTTATCACTATAATTTATTTATAACAGATAGTTAATTTTTCCACTGTTAACTTATATTTATTTTATTTATATTTTTTTTACAAATTATAATTTAATTAGATATTAAATATTCATTTTATTTTTGAATTTACAACAATTCCATTTAATTTTTAGCAAATTAATTTTGTTAAAAAAAGGTATTTATTTTTATCACTATAATTTATTTATAACAGTTTATTAACTTTTTCTCTGTTAACTTATATTTTTTTATTTTTATTATTTTTATAAATCACATATTTTAATTAGATTTTCCTAAATTAAATTTCCATGTCTGTCACTACCCACCTAACACATATACATTTCATTGTCCAGCAATTCGAGCAATCTTAAAATATATATAATATTTTAATTAAATTTATCATTAATTAAATTTTATTTAATTATTTTAATTATATAATTGAAAAGGAGAATATAATCCTGCTTAGAATATCCATTATCGATGTCAAATACATAAATGCAAAGAATTGAAGAGCAGTTGGATTCCTGAAATGGATAAGATAACTTGAGCTGACTATTTTAACAAATATTAGTATTGAACTCACCCGCCCATTGCTTTCTATTTACATTACATGAATGATTAGGTACTCTTACTTTTATAAGATAATAATTTAATGATAATTATTCATAACTGAGATTTTCAAAATCAAGAGATCCTTCATATTTATATTGGCAGATTTTATTTTCTCTAATATCTGAATAATTTTTCACCAATAAAATATTTTTGGGGGTGAAGTTTATTTTATCAAAAACAAATTTTGTTGGGTCTCTTAAGATTAGGGCCGCCATGCATTTGCATTGTATTTTTACTGATTTTTGTCTTATCAATAATTCAAGGTCCCTGAATTATATTGACAACTGATCACAATGTTGACAGTTCAACAGAAGATTAAAAAAATGTTTGCATTTTTGTAACAAAACACATATAATTAAATCTCTAATTACACCTAATCCAGAAGAACCTGGGACATATTATATATAGTCTTACTTGGTCCTCTTTACTTATTCAATCCATGATAACAGGTATGTCTCTTTACTTATTTAAACCATAAAGAATATACAGAATTATACATACAGAACATAAATTATATATACAGAAGAACCTGCGACATATTATATATAGTCTTACTTGGTCCTCTTTGCTTATTCAATCCATGATAACAGGTATGTCTCTTTACTTAATCCATAAAGTATATGACATTAGGTAGCTACCTTAATTAGTCTTTGGTAATTTCCTCCTTAATTAAAGTTCACCACATTTTTTTTTCATGGAAATAAAAAATATTTTATTAATTAGACATAAAGTTAAAAAAAAAAAAATATATATATATATATATAATATTCA
Organism: Hevea brasiliensis; assembly: GCF_030052815.1. Taxonomy (NCBI): domain Eukaryota; kingdom Viridiplantae; phylum Streptophyta; class Magnoliopsida; order Malpighiales; family Euphorbiaceae; genus Hevea; species Hevea brasiliensis. Next base: position 4,537,436 of record NC_079497.1, on the reverse strand, counting down.
ATATATTATTATTTTGCATAAATGAAATTAATCATTCATATAAAAAATAATATAAAGAATTTGAAAAATTTGATAGTGTTGATAGAGCATATAGATTGGCCAATAACCGGACTGTGTACTCCGCTCTTCGATTTTATAATCTTTTTATAACTTGTTAGAAAACCTCCAAATTTAAATCTCCTATCAAATGAAGCCTTTGCACCTCATAGGGTACTCTTATCTAAAAAAACAAACTATTCTTATTACAAAAACACATAATAGCTTTATTGAATGAGAGAAAACACCACAATGATAGATTTAAGGTTTACTCACTCAAAAGTTATTAATAATGATAAATATGAGTAAATATGCCTAAAATTTTTAAACGGGCACTTATCTGGAGTTATTAAAAAAAAAAAAAAGAAAATAAAGGGAGAAGTTGTCAGAGGTGAAAACACCATATCCTCCCAAAGAGGAGATTAAAGGGAGGAAGGAGAGAAGAAAGAAAGAAAAAATATAAAGAAATTGAGGAGAAAAAGAGATTTCTAAAAAAAAAAAGAGACAAAGTCCCTCTCTCTAGAAGCTTAATTTCAACTTCATTTTTTTTTTTACTACGTCTGATTATTTTCTTAATCAAATTGATTTTTTAAATAAATAAATATGTTATATTTGATCAACTGAAAAACAATTATTTAAAAATTTATAAAATTAAATGGAATATTTTATTATATCAATTTTGTTAATTCGACTTCAGAAAAACAAATTACAAACACGACCTATTATCAAGGTTAGCTTAATCTTTGGAGGTGGGCTCGGTTTGGGGTTTGAAAAACTCCGAAATTGAATTCAAACTCCTTGTTTTTTCTATAAATTTGTGCAATTACTATTTTTCTAGTCTTTTTAAATTTCTAATTTTAAGAGAATTTTAATTTAATCTAAATTTTTAAATAATATGTTGATTAAAGTTATCAAATTAAATCAAAATAAAAAGTCTATAAAATTTAAATTTTAGATGTTTAATAATGTTAAATATAAATTGAGTGGAAAATAAGAAAGGGATTGTAATGCCCTCACCAAAAGTAGTCCGTACATTTTACTGTTCTGACAACTAATGTCAGTTCGGACAGTTAAAATGTCTGGAACTACACCTAGATTATAGTGAGGAGGCATAAATTGAAGAAATAAATGTTAAGAAAATATGGGAAAAATGTAGAGAGAAAAATAAATTAAAGTTTAGAGAATTTATAAATTGATACAAAAATAATAAAAAAATAACCCAATATGCACTACTAAGGGCATTTTGGTTATTTCACCCCCAAAGGTGAATTTTGACCTAAATGTCAAAATAAAAAAATAAAATTAGAGAATAAAATAATTAACATTAATTAAAATTTATGAAATAGATTATGAAAATGAGAAGAGAAAAGAAAAGAAAGGAAAAGAAAAGAAAAGAAAAAGCTTAGAAAAATTCAAAAAAAAATTATAAATAGGCACTAGAGGACAAACTCCCACCCACTTCCTTCTTCTTCCTCCATTTCTTCTCTCTCTCTTTCCCTCATTTCCTCCATTGTTATCAAGCTTCCAAGCTTGATTTCCCAAGCTTCTACACACCAAAACCCATAGCCCACTTCACAAAAAATACTCCCCACACCCTAAGGAAGCTATAGACACTCATTGGAAGCAAGAAATTTGAAGTTAGGGAAGCTCAAGTAAGGTTAGTGCACTAATCCCTCTTCTTCTCTTTATTAAACATGAAAAGCATGTTTAGCCAAGTATAAATACCATGGAAATAAAAAGAAAATCTTGAGCAAAGAACCCTTGAATTTTTGGCAGCCATGGAACTTGAGGTTTGTTGCTTTTAAGTGATAAAAAAATGGTTCTATGAGAATGTGTGATGAGTTGAAATAGTTGGGAGTTTGATTGTGTAGCGTTTGTGTAAATTTGAAACTTTGAAAACTAGGGTTGTGCACTTGAAATTGAGGATTTTGTGACATTTTTGAATTTGACCTAATTGTGTTGAGATTGATGATACTAGAAGTGACATGTATGCTTATTTGGAGTTTGGAGAAGGAGGAGATCGAATTTTGGGAGTGTCAAATTTTCTGTAGGTTGGGACTCAATGAGTCCAGTGTGTTTGTTGAACCCTAACTGACAATGTGTGACTCCAATTGGTATGAGGCCAATTGGAGATGTTTTGGGACATCCAAACCTTCATTTTTCATGAAGAAACCATGCCCACATTCTGGTTAAAACTTGACCTAAATACTGCCCAAATTTGGATTACCCTGCACCAAACCCAGAAAATGACCAAATGAACAGTACGTGTTTATTTGGTCATAACTCTCTCTATACTGGTCCAAATGACCTAAAATTTCATCAATAGAAAGCTTAGACATAGGGCTACAGAGGACCACTTGACCCAGTTTTGCCTTTAACTAAATCAAATTGTTAGCACAAGTTCAGTCACTAAAACTGCCAACCCAGAAAATGATCAAATGAATAGTACGTGTTCATTTGGTCATAACTCTCTCTATACTGGTCCAAATGACCTAAAATTTCATCAATGGAAAGCTTAGACATAGGGCTACACTTTTTATGACGACCACTTGACCCAGTTTTTCTTTTAACCAAATCAAATTGTTAGTAAAATTTGAGTCACTAAAATTGCCAACCCAGAAATTGTCTAAGATACTGTTCCTTTGGTATGATTGACCAGTTTTGGCAAAAATGCCATAACTTGGTCTCCAAAGCTGCAAATTGAGTGAAACTAGTGCCAAAAGTTTTATAAGACATAGCACAACAATTTTTATGTTTTGACCAAGCTCTAGAAACCATTGCATCCTAAGGAAAATATTAGCCAAAGTTAGGAATTGAAATCTGGAAAATGTTAAGTTGAACCCAGAATACCATTTGATACCCGTGTGTTCATTTGGCCATAACTCCCACTAGGAAATTCCATTTGAGATGTGCCAATATGATCTAGAAACATGATACTTAGGGCTACAACATTGATTTAGACACCTTTGCCAAATTCTAAGTGTAAAGACCCTAAAAAGAGGGTCAAACATACTGCCCTGAAGTTTGGTTATTGCCTTTATAGGATTAGGAGTCTAGGTTAATACATTGACTATAACTTACTATACCAAGCTTGAAAATTTATGAAATTGTACCTGGGAGTCCCTAAGACATAGAGGAACATATTTTGTGAAGGAACCTAAGTCTAAAAATGACCATAAAATGATCAAATGACTGGTCAAAATTTATTGACCAGGAATTGTAAATTCTGGACAGCTTAGAGTCAAAGGGACCGGTTATGGTATTTTGACCATAACTTTAGTTCTGTAACCCCAAATTCAGTGATTCAAAAGCTGAAATTCAAGGTTAAACATAGAAGAGCAATTATTATAAAGGAAGTGTGACTAAATAGACATCCTAACCTAGTCAAATTCCTAGATAAAAATAACACATCAACACGAACCTAAAGAAAGGTTCATGGGAAAAATGTTATTTATGATAATTAAAATACTCATAAGGATAATTAAATATTAAAAATGATATGAATATGTAAATTGGGACTAATATCCTATTAATATGAAATTAATAGTACCAATAAACAATACCAGAAAATAGTAACAGTGAATAGTGCTAAAATAATTAAAAATATTTAATTGCCCATAGTATACCTAGACTTATTTATTTAGTTTGAATAAATTGGTATACCAATTAGGGACTACAGATAGCAGTACTGCCTACCGAGAAAATCATGAATTGATAATATATATCTGGTATGATTGTTCTACAGGCTATATGCCTACTTACTGGCCATTGTGCCTACTTACTGGCCATTGTGCCTACTTTATTTCTGGCTTTACAAGCCTGACAGCGAGTCTCGTGCCCGACAGCTGGCCTTATGCACCAGGACGATATCTTTGGATAGACATATGGCTGTCTAACCAGTATACACTTGAGCATCCAGCTTTTATAATTTGTTATAGGTTTCATGGGCACTAATAAAAATTAATTAAGACTTAAAATACAATAAGTAATCATAAAAAATCCCGATAATGTTAATTGTTTCCAAAGAGTAATAAAAATGTTAAAGACCCAGAAATTACAAATTGCAATTATTATTTTAATTGTTAAATTATTGTTATTATAAATTATGCACCACTAAGCGTTATGCTTAGCGCGTTGGTTTTCCATTGCGTAGGTATTGGAGATCAGCAGCCATCACAGCAGCTGCTGCCACAGTAGTGTTCGGACAGAGTATCGACCAGATCTGCCACTGTCCAGAGTCACCTCACCGGTCTTTTGTATTTTGGTAGGGCCCATGTATAGACTAGTATTTTGGTTCATTATGTCTAGTCATGATGTATTTCATTTTGGACTTGTAATTAAACTTTGAGATTGAAATGAAAACTTGTAATTTATTATCTATGAATTTCTATATGAATGCAATAGATGATACTTCATTTTTAGATCTCATAAATAATTGTAAATGATATGATACAAGAGAATATGATATGGAAATGTATGAAATGAATATGGACATGTTAACAAGTGATTAGTGGAACTTGCTAGATGCTAATAAAATAGGGGAGGCTTTGTCCGAGTCTCCACAGAAATAAGATATATAAAAAAAAAAAACTTCTACGCATAGAATACATGTTTTAAATGACATCAAAAGTTTACAATAGATATGATAAAACAAGATAGGGTACTCCGGCACCGAATGTGGCACTTCTTGCTCGGCTATAGAATAGACGGGTAAGGGGCGTCACAGGGATATACGACCATTAATGATGTAAATAGACTAACTAATGTTAATAATTATATGGCATCATTTTGATTAAAAAAAAATCACATCCTTTGAATAAACTTTTTTTTTATATGAAATCTTTTCTGTATTATAATTTAATAGATAATTTAAATCCATTCACAATAAAAAAATAAACCCAATTCAAATTTGAATAAATAAATAACTTGCAACTTAAACAATCTAAATCTTTTAATCTGAATCATTTTACATCCCTAATTATTATTTGTGAATACGTTAATGAGAATATTATTATAATAATTTTCAATTTAAATCTTAATGTATGAAAAAATGATAATTTAATCCATCTATTTTAATGGAAAATTAAGTAATTATTGAGATATATTTATGTTAATATAGTCATTAATTATAGTAAAAAAAAATATTATTCAATCACAAATCATAGTTAATCTAAATATAAAAATTAAATTGTTATAAATATTAGGAATACAGGATTAAATTATTGTAAATATTACAAATAAAAAGTAAATATTAAAGTTATATATATACATTAAACTGCGAAAAAAAAAATTAAAATTGTAGTTTTCAGCCGCAAGGAAACGACTACAAATTGTCACATATTTAATTATCACTGTTTGTCAATTGAAGTTTCAATTCCATTTTATTAGACTGGTTCAAGTTTTAACATGTAGTTGGTATATAACGGAAAATATTTTATTTTCTGGTTCTTATAAATTTGAAAGAAGTGATTTTAGTGGTTTACCTGCTTCAAGACGATCCAAATCAAACCTAATATGAATTTGGTAGTTCAACCCTTCAATGTGGTGTTGGAACAGACAATGACAATTTTTTGTGATTAATTAATATTGTAGATTATATATAAAATAAATTATATATACCTTTGAATATTTCCATTTTTAGTTTATCTTAATGTTTTTAATTAAGCTGGATGCACGGATAAACACCAAACATGTATATGCATATATGCATTTTTTTTTATTAAATTTAAACTGCGAATACATCATTTCACCTTAATTTTTATTAAAAAAGAATTATTTAACATTTCACCTTTAGTTACAACCCATTTAATAACTAAACTTTATAAAAATGTAAATAATTTAACCCTTAATATTTACACAATTAAGTCATTTGACATTTGATTTTATAAAATATTAGTTATTTAATCTTTATAATTGGTAACTTACATGCATTTTGTCGTAGATAGTAATGATGACTTTACTAAGTTCATTGAAAAACATGGACAAATTAGGCTTAGTTAAATAATTAAAAAATTAAAAAAATTAAAAATTAAAAAAAAAAAAAAACGAATTTCTTCACAAGAGATTATTTAGTGCATCTGGTGTACATGCATTCTTTCTCTAAATATATAGGTTTCACTTCTCTAAAATAAAAAAAAAATATATATTTTTTTTTTCTCCAAAGGAGTACTATCTTTTAGTACTCTAAGTGTATATAATAATTCTCGCTTCCTTTACACCTTGATTCCATTTCTTTTTTATCTTTTTTTCTCTTCCTCTGGTAGCACCCACTAGCGCCTGTCACTCTAAAAACTAACCCCCTTTCCTTTGGGAAGCCGATGATGGTAGAGAAATGCTCAAACGGCATAAGCAATGACACAATGGACATTTTTCCTTCTCAGTGATGTGCAATGGACAGGATCTTCAGGTAGCTATATCAGTTGTTTTCGGTGATCAGCACAGGTGAAATATGCACCAATTAACTCCCCTCAACCCTAACTTCTTTTCCAATCAACTGTACTTAATTTGGTGGAGTTTTCCAACAATAAGAAGAGAGGATAAAGAATTAGAGTAGCTATTATAATTTAATTAGTTTCATAATTAAAGCACATTTGTAATTTATTTATTTTTATTAGTTAATTAGATATTATTTTAATTCAGTAGTCTAAATAACAATATAATCACATAGGCTTTTGGTACTTAATATCCAATCTTTGTTGGATCGATAATTCTCTTATCAATGTATTATTTAAGACGACACCATGCACTTGTGGATTTGGTCTATTACAGTTATAACACCCTTATCCACACTGAAAGTCATTCTTCCCTTGCTTTACAGGACCATGGAGTCTAGCCAGTCGAAGCATCTAAAACCATTAAATTGATACTCAACATCCATCTTATATCACCTGCAAAACTGGTGAGTTGGGAGGGGTGAGCTTCTAGGGAAAGACTTAGTGAGTTAGCATTTACAATACACATCATGCAATAGAAAGAACTAGGGAATAAGAAGCCAAACGAATAAGTTTGATAATAAAATTTTTGGAACAAGTTGAATAAAATAGATAATAAATTTCAACATTATGTTATGCAAGTTCTAAGATCTCCATATTAATCTCAAAATAAATTCTTCCTAGTCTCCAATCATTCCTCACATATGTAAAAATATCAATAATTTGGCTCTTGACATCCAAGGATATGCTAAGGTATCAAAATAGATATCAAAATCATATCCATACTGTGTTAATCTCGCAGTGGTGGCTCCACCTCTTTATGGATAGCCCTTTCCTAGTGCAATAATTAAACTAGAGACATCTCTCTAGCAAGAGCAAATATGCTAAATATAATTCAGTATCTCATAATGATACTAAGGCATATCATAGTTGTTAAAACTATAGACCATTAAACTCATAACCTCAATAACATAATTATGCTAAATAAAAATGCATTGCTAACCAAAGTAGCTAAATAATCAATCAATCATCATGCTAATCTACAATCTCATAATATTTCTTATAATTCTAAAATATTAAATCATATTTGCTAAATTTTGTTGCTATCGCTCCATAATGTACTACTAATCTCATTACCACCTCCATTCTCATAATCTCTTAACTCTCTTTCTAGACTTGCTAATATGTATGAAATAAGATTTGAATAATAATGAAGAATTATATAATAGAGTCAAATTGAATCAAAATAAGAAATCAATTTATGAGAATATAGTAAATGATATCAGAAGCAAATAACAACTTTTGAAGGAACAAGAATCAATCAAGAAGTAAATTCATGCTATATATTATAAAATATCACTCACCTGTATTGCAAGATACCAACTCACATATGTCACTTTTTCATCCATATAAATCATAATCCTAAAGCTCCTCCTAAACCATAACAATTTAACAATCAAAATCAACTATAAGCTTCACTTTCCATATTAAATACCTAATGAAAATTCGATAGCATTTCCTCTTAAAATTAAACTAAACTCCATGTCACAAACTCAAATCCACAATTCAAAAATTATATCAACACATCCATATTCCAAAATCATATCTCCATATCAATATTTTTCCCAACACTTCCTACTCAAATCTCAATAAAAAATGTTCTATAATGTATCCATAACACCAAAAATCTATCTAAACATATATAATTCTTTCTCAAAAATATTCCACAATCACATAAAAATTCAACAACTTCATATTCTATCTCAAAATAGTTTTAGTTCCATCAAAATCACTTATTCAATTTAACCCAACCATTAATACGATCTAGCAGGTTGTACATTCAAATTTATATATAATGATCCATTAGTTAGATAAATCCCAAATTTTAACCATATATTCAAGACATCTATATACAACATCAGTAAAAATTTTATCATCAAATTAGCTCTATATCATGAGATATCAACATATTCATCCAACCCTTCAAAATCTGAATTTTTCAGAAATCATTCTTAATCAGACAACTCATACAAAATAATTTATATCTCATAAACCACATATCTAAAATTCACAAAATTTTAACACAACAGGCTAACATCCTAAAGATCATCTGTACTAAATTTCATAATTTTCTAAGAATTTTAACTATTTATTTTCCTCAAATTTCAGTGGCTAAAATTCAGAATTCCAATTGCAGACAACTGTGTTGAACAATTTATTTCTCTAAATCCAACTGTTGACAAATTACCAGATTTTAACCATAACTTCTACACATATAGAGCTTAAACATATCCGAAAATAAATGGTAAAAGTTAAATGAAACTTACCTAAACGGAAGATAAAGCTACTGCCCTGCTCAACTCTTGTTTCGCTACTATTCACCTTCTTTCACCCTTTTCTTTTTAATTTTTGGTATCCTAGACCAAAATCCTTCTTTTTTCCTTGTTGGTGTTCTTTCTTTCTAGAGAACCTCAAAAAAAAAATCCAGCACCATCTCCCTCTTCCCTTCTCTTCTTCTCCTTCTTCCTTTCTTTATTTCTTTTCCTTTCTTCCCCCTTTTTTCTTCCTCTTTCCCAAGTCTTCTTCTTTATCCTTTTTTTTTGTTTCCCACTGGAGAGTTGCGCCAGCTGTTCCCTTTTTAAACAAATTTCATTTTAGTCCTTCAACTTTTCAAAAATCCTATTTTCACCCCAAAACTTCTAAAACTTTTTTTTCAAGCCCAAGTTCAAATTAAATTTTTCTCCCCAAAACTTTATAAATTATATTACCATTCAAATAATAACCATATTTAATATTTCTTCAAAAATTAGGGTGTTACAATTCTCTCGCTAAAAATGAATTTCGTCCTCAAAATTTCACACTTAAGGAACTAGAAATTCCAATCCAAAACCACCATACTGCTGAAATTAAACTCTTTTTCTCCATATGATCAAAGTAACTATCATACACCCATCACTTGAACTCAAGAAACAAGACAAAACCTAATGCTCTGATTACTAGAGTCCACTTTAGAACCTATGCTCCCATTTCAGTTCTAGATACTTCTTTTATAATATCTCTCTTTATATTATTATATTGTGCATAGTTAGTCCTTAAACCCATAATCAAATATTTATTCTTAATCTTAGTAGAGCTAGCTACAACTTATCTTATAAACTTAACTATTTATACCTAATAGAATTGTGTTCTCCATAACCTTTATAAATTAAAAACACACCTACCTTAATCTTCAAATAATTAACCACCAATTTATCTAAAACTCTTAAACTGTAGTCTACTTTATGTATGAAAACAACTAACTAATTATTATCCCTTTATAACATCTATTACTATTTCACCATAAGTATAAGATATTTATAGCATGCTATTTTTATAATCTTATGCTCTTCACTTTATACAACTACCACAATTGAGTCATTCCGATAACTGATTGTACATCGTTGTCATCAAACATCAAAATTCATTATTCAAGTCAACATTTGCTATACAAAGCTATACAATAGTCCCATAATCCCCAAAGGATGCAAATTCCTCTTTAATACAGATACCATTATCTCCATAATACTTGTCAAACTATGATTGATACCCCATTTGAAAATTCTATCCATTTCATTATTTCTCACTCTAAAATTTATTACTGATTAAGACTCCAAATTAATTTCCAAGGCATTGATCCCATTACACACAGATATGTATCCTGCTAGATCTGCTGGCATCTCAATTGTATATAATAAACTTTGACAGCCTGAGAGCAATGCTGACATCTTGGGCTCTATAATGACACTGTTGAAGGCCCAAAAGCAATAAAAATACTGGTCATACATAATGGGCAAAGCGGTCCCCAAAGGGCAAATAAGCTGGCATCCACCTAGAAGAGCAAATGCTGACTCCATGAAACTAACTATCCAGTGATGTTGATGCTGATGTTGATGCTAATGCAGACAAATGCAAATGCTGCTGGCATCACTCTAGGGAAGCAATTAAAAATAAACTGGTCATACGCATGTGCAGAGCTAACTCCAAAGGGAGAACCACTTGATATATGCCCCAAAGGCTATGTGTATATCAAGCGCTGTCCCAAAGATAGTATAATGCTAAAATATAAACCCCATCATCAAAGGGCGATCTAACAAGTACATATAATAATGTAACAAGGCTCTTAATTCACCTTAATCATTCATAATCCTCATTAGAACCAACAATTCTTTCTCATCATGTAAGCATAGGACTCCCAATAAAATTCAATGATCACACATTATAACCTCTTCTTATTGCTAACACTCTTATATTCACATATCATATTTGATACCTTCAGAAGACTCGTAGTTCTCTTATAGCACTCCATCAAGATATATGTTCTATAATATAATATTTAAATAAAAATCTCTAGTTACTGATATATCTCATGCTTCTTAATATTTTGAATTTACTAGCATCAACAACCACCATAATTGTCATTTACAATCATAATAACAACATAGTCACGTTGAGCCAATTCCTTCAATAAAATCATTGCCATCAAGTATATCATGATCACATAACTTATATAACTATAATCTTAAAAATATATCATCACCAGACTAATTTAATTTTTCCAACTCGTATTTACTTTCTAGTTCACTCTATCACATATTCACATTTTTACTGTCCATATTATACTTGCCAAGTTTCCACTTTCAAATTTTCTTTCCTTATAATATCCTTCACAAATATATTTTAAAGTCTAATCCTCTCAACTAGGATTCCAAACTCATTCCTTAATTAAAAACAATTTCATAACTAACACACTTCTAATTCAATATAGAGCTTCTAGCTCATAATATCACCTTACTAGACAAAATTCTAACTCTTTAACTATTATCAAAAATTAAAATCTCAATGCTCTATTCATCAACAAGCTCAAAACTGATCTTTTACTTATATCCATATTAACCTAAACATTTTAGCACTTGCCACTCTAAAAACTAATCCCTTTTCCTTTGGGAAGCAATTGATGGTAGAGAAATGCTCAAACAGCATAAGCAATGACACAAAGGACATTTTTCCTTCTCAGTGATGTGTGATAGACAGGATCTTCAGGTAGCTATATCAGTTGTTTCCGGATCAGCACAGGTGAAGTATGCACCAATTAACTCCCCTCAACCTAGCTTCTTTCCAATCGACGGTGCTTAATTTGGTGGAGTTTTCCAACAATAAGAAGAGAGGATAAAGAATTAGAGTAGCTATTATAATTTAATTAGTTTCATAATTAGAGCACATTTGTAATTTATTTTGTTTTTTTTTTTATTAGTTAATTAGATATTATTTTAATTCAATAGTCTAAATAACAATATAAACATAGGTTTTTGGTACTTAATATCCAATCTTCGTTGGATAGACAATTCTCTTATCAATGTATTATTTGAGACAACACCGTGCACTTGTGGACTCAGTCTATTAAAGTCTTCAATATAAAGGCTCAAACAATCCTCCCCTTAAGATAACTTTTAGAATTGAATTAGTCGAATCTATTTTCTCTGCAGTCATATATTTCAAATAGAAAATAAATATTTGCATTATACCTTATTAATTAAGCTAAGTCTCATAAATAATAATCCATATCTTGAAACCAAAAGGTAATTTAGCATACAAATATAGTGATTGACTAATTATATTGATATTCAGGTCTTGAAAAAACATAAAATTTTTATTTGCTATCAATTAATTTTAATCTAAACGTTTTATATTTATACCATTTTTAACAATTATTATTTATATTATCCTTTCGTACTATTCATCACCGGAATTATATTGGATTATTCGAGATATGAAGGTTGGAAAAGAAGGGGGAGAGACGAGGTATTAGAACTCTGAGAAGGAAAAATAGAAAGATTAAAATTAAAATATATTTAATTAATTAATACCATTTTTAACAATTATTATTTATATTATCCTTTAGTACTATTCATTTCCAGAATTATATTGGATTATTTGAGATAAGAAGGTTGGAAAAAAAGGGGGAGAGACGAGGTATTAGAACTCTGAGAAGGAAAAAAAGAAAGATTAAAATTAAAATATATTTAATTAATTAATAATAAAATACTATTTTATTAATTTAAGTCGATTGTTAAAATTTATGCAAATATAAAATTTTAAAAAGTACATAAATAGAATTTGAAAAACTGTTAAAATTAATAATAATATTAGAAAAAAAATGTCTCCCCAATTTAAGTAGAAGCCATTTTAGCTTTGCCACGTTGGAAGCGAGGTCAATGTAGTAATTTTATAACTTTATACATTGAATTCAAGCAAGTAATAGCATGCCCCATTCTCCACAATTTTTTAGCATCTAACTTAAAAGTTATTATAAATTAAGATTTAATTTGTTTTGTAGAAAATAATTTTTATATAAAAAATATTTTTTGTTATTTATTTATAATATCAGACTAATAATTGTATATATCGTGTATATATAAATATTTTCACATTTTAATAAAATTATCAAAGTTTAAAAAATAAAAAATAATTTAGTTTTCTTTATTAAGAAAATATTTTTTTATCAATCTATTCTTTTAAGAAAACGTTAGAAAATATATAAAATATTTTCCGTGAAACAAACGAAACCTAATTTATTAACGCTAGTTCACTGAACAACAATTATAATGAAGAAAGACTTTATCCCACTAAAATATATTTCTCTCACTGTTCACATCGATTATAATTTATTATGAGATAAAACTATACTTGATGAAATAATATATTATTTATAAATTTTATTTTTATGAAACCTGGGAGTATTATCAAATACACCGTTGTAAAAGAAATATGGATATTGAAATTGAAATATTGGTGCATACAAAATGTGCAATGCAGGAAAGGGGTCGGGCTAATTGACAAACTGCGGCCACTATATTTCATATAATCATATATACCGTCTTCAAAAACATATGCATATAAAAATTAATTAAAAGCATCTCCTTATTTAATTAATACTTGCTTGTGGCAATACAGAGAATGTTGAACACCATTATAATTAAATGGTTTTATGGTTGTTTTATGCATGTATGTCTCTCTGATTAATTGCTTTCCCAGGATAACTTCTGAAGATAGTTGACAACACTCTTGTCTAATTGGAAAGCCTTAACTAGAACATCAGGATTAATGGGTGGATTTGACGCAAACAATGCGTTTGCAGTAGTGATAACACCAAGGTTTTGGCTTCTTAGATCTGCAAGGGCAACTGCAAGGAATGTTGAGTCCCCAAAATGAGAAATTATTAGCTACAGTGAGGTTTGGGTTCTTGCAGAACTTCCCGTTGACAAACACTGCATAAAAGAAACGTTATGCATATATCAAAACGGGAAATTAAGGATTTCAGAATAATGGCCTTTATATATAGGAAATACTAAAGCAGAAATTATAACTAAAAACAAGGTTATATGTACCAGTGGTTCATGGGCTTACGGAAACTATATGGGATATACGTATAACTTAGACCTTATTCCTAGATAGCTTGGGTTATTCATTTTGAATCATATGGTTTAAGGGCCTAAAACTTATTTGAGTTAATTGGGCTTAAGTTGTTACATATAAATAACCATGTTCGAACAGCCCAAGATAGGCATTCATTGTTTAATTAAAGTTTAATTCGCCCATCCTATTTAATTGAGTTGATTATATCAGCCAAGGCATTATAGAATGAGATAAGCTGATTATATATTTCAGTTACTTGCCCATTACAAACCTATATGTACAGAAGAAATTAACACTATGTCAAGAAGTGGTATTCTGCCTATGTAATTAATCAGAGTTGTTATAAAAATTGGTAGGTGCTGTGTATGAAAATGTGATAAATTTGATGAAAAAAATAGGGAAAAAAAGAAAAAGACTTAAAATGATATGAAAGAAAGTAATTTAAAAAAGATTTTTAATTTTTAAATATTAATATAGAATTTATCTCAAATGAAGTATATATATGTATCTCAAATGAAGTATATATATGTATTAATATAGAATGGGTAAAAAATAAAAATTTCCATATGTATCTCAAATGGTTGCACTGTCTGCATAGGGTAAGCGGCAGTGCCTAAGGTCAAGCTGAAAGTCAAGGTAAAAGTCAAACATGAGCAGAAAAGTCCATTTTACTCCAAGTCTGCCGAGATTTGCTGAGGGTCTGCTTAACCCTAAGTAGACAGTGCAACCACAAGCTGAAATTTGCTGAAGAAGCTGCTTAGGGTAAGCAGTACCCTAAGCAAACTGCCCAAAACGTGAATAACTTTGCTGACTTGGATATTTCTACACCTCATTTCCTATCCACTCCTTAGCTCTTATTCACTGTTAGGGCAACTTTTTGGGACCATATAAAATCATCATTTTCTAGTTTTTGCCACAAGAGGAAACGGGAAGAAACAAAGAAAAGAAAAAAAATTATAAATAGAGAGAGGAGGAGGATTCCATTTTTCTGAGGGAGGAGCTACTGCAACTATCTTTGGGAGCTTTAGAAATTAGAGTTTTGGGTTCTTCTGCCTGAGTTTTTTTTTTATTTTTAGTTCTCTTATCATGTTTTTCTTTACTTTTCCATCAATCTTTCTTGTAAATACCAATATGAGTGAGTAAACTCTTTGGATTTCAGAGTTGGGGAAATATGTTTTAGATTAATTTGTGGATTTGTACTGGTTATTTCCATATTTTATATAAATATGAGTTTTGATTCCTTCCTTGTGTGCTTGATTTACTTGCCTAATGTTGGTACCCATTGGGTATTGTGTTAATCTTTGATTGAAGGACCGAAAGGTGAAAGTCATTGATAGATAATCAAGAATTGGAACTTAAAATTACCTAGATTTAGAAATAAACTAGGATTTTAAGAGGAATTAATGATTGCTTACAAAACTTAATGGGTTATAAAGTAATCAAATAACATACGAAAGTAGGTTTGGTTATTTTAGAACACACTTTGATTTGCTTGAAAAAGATATCAAAGGAATTTAGAGTCAATCACCTTCAAACTCTATTTTTCCCTAAAAATTTTATTGAGAAAATGCCACCCCCGACATCTGTGAAAGGAGAGAGGAGTTTCCTGGGCCATGTTGTATTTTACAGGAGATTCATCAAGGATTTTTCTAAGATTTCTAAACCTCTTACCAATTTATTGAGTAAAGATGTGGAATTTCATTTTGATACTGATTGTATGAATGCTTTTTGCAGGATAAAGGAAGCTTTGATATATGTTCCTATTATGCAGCCACCTGATTGGTCATTACCTTTTGAGTTGATGTGCGATGCTAGCGATTATGCCATTGGGGCTGTTTTGGGACAAAGGAAAGATAAGAAGGTTTATACAATATATTATGCAAGTAGGACCTTAGATGATGCTCAAATAAATTACTCTACTACAGAGAAAGAGTTTTTGGCAGTGGTATTTATAGTAGATAAATTCAGGTCCTATCTTGTGGGGTCTAAGGTAATAGTGTACACAGACCATGCAGCTATTAAGTATCTCTTTCAGAAAAAAGAGGCCAAACCGAGGTTGATAAGGTGGGTACTGCTCCTTCAAGAGTTTGACTTGGAAATTAAGGACAAGAAAGGAGTAGAAAATGTAGTAGCAAATCATATGTCTAGATTGAGGCAAGAATAAGGAGATAATTTGGGGAGAGAGCTTCCAATAGATGATTATTTTCCTAATGAGCAGCTGTTGGTAATCATGAGTGCAAAAATCCCTTGGTATGCAGATTTCATGAACTATTTGGTGTGTGGAATCCTTCCACCTGATCTAACATGGCAGCAAAATAAGAAATTTCTTTTTGATGTGAGGGATTACGATTGGGAAGAACCATATTTGTTTAAGAGATGTGGAGATGGGTTGATTAGAAGATGTTTAGCTGATGTGGAGATAAGGAATGTTATTAAAGATTTCCATTCTTCACTTTATGGGAGTCATATGAGTGTTACAAAGACTGCAAAAAAAGTTCTTCAAGCAGGGTTCTTTTGGCCACATATGTTTAGAGATGTGAGAAAGTTTGTAAATGCATGTGATAGGTGTCAAAGGATGGGAAATATCTCAAAAAGAGATGAAATGCCCCTCCAAAACATATTGGAAGTGGAACTATTTGATGTGTGGGGCATTGATTTTATGGGACCCTTTCCATCATCCTTTGGACACAAGTACATTTTAGTTGGGGTAGATTATGTGAGCAAATGGGTTGAAGCTATACCATCTCCAACTAATGATGTTAGAGTTATGATCAAATTCCTTGAGAAGTTCAATTTTACAAGATTTGGAACTCTACATGCCATTATAAGTGATGGAGGTTCTCATTTTTGTAACCATTAATTTGAGAGATTATTACAAAAATATGGAGTAAAGCATAAGGTTGCAACACCCTACCATCCACAAACTAGCGGTCAAGTGGAAATCTCAAATAGAGAGTTGAAAAGAATTCTTGAGAAAACAGTGAATAGTTCAAGGAAAGATTGGTCACTAAAGTTAGATGATGCTCTTTGGGCCTATAGGACAGCTTTTAAAATTCCCATTGGCACCACCCCTTTTAGATTGGTTTATGGGAAAGCTTGTCATTTACCTTTAGAGTTGGAGCATAGAGCATATTGGGCCATAAGGACACTGAATTTTGACTTAAAGATTGTAGGAGAAAAAAAGAATGTTGCAATAAAATGAACTTGAGGAACTTAGATTGGATGCTTATGAAAATGCCAAGCTTTACAAGGAAAGAACTAAGAGATGGCATGATAAGCATATTAGGAGGAAAGAATTTCAAGAAGGGGATTTTGTTCTCTTATATAATTCTAGGTTAAAGTTATTTCCCAGAAAATTGAAGTCAAGATGGTCAGGGCCTTACACTGTTACAAAGGTATATCCATATGGAGCTATGGAGATAGGGAATGAAACCTCAGGTACTTTCAAAGTTAATGGGCAGAGATTAAAACATTATATTGTTGGAGAGCCCACACAAAAGGTTGTAAAGGTTTCATGGCTTAGTTCCCCAACTGGGGATATTTAGGTGATTTGGAGTGGAAGGTCAAGCTTAAGACCTTAAACAAGCGCTTCTTGTGAGGCAACCCAAGCGTGTCCTTTTATAGTTTATTAATTTTTCATTTCATTTCATTTTTAGTTTTTACCCTCATAAAACTCAAAAGCGACATTTGTTTATCTTTTGTAGGTCATTCATGAAGATTGGGCAAATTGACACTTGTAGCAAAAAGAAAGAATTGAAAGGGAGCAAGTATAAAGCAATTTCTGCACTTTATCCAGTCCCTGTGAATAGTAACACTTTTAAACTTGTGCTAAACTACTGATATTGAAATCTACTTGATAACACATGTCTGACTTTGTGTCTTTTGTATATTTTTGTGAAATGCAACTTAAGGGAGGATCAATTTTGATTTTTAGGACTGATGTGAGCTTTATTGGAATGCAAAATTAGTATTTGTTGAGTTTTACCTTTTAGTGTATACATAGTTTTTGTAGAATATTAGAATTTGCATGTTTTTGTTTGAGTTACTGTTCACGCTACTGTTCATGCTGCTTAAGAGGTCAATTTTTATATCTTTTCTGCAACTTTTGAATGCTTGGAATTTGTCTCAAATATTATGGAGAATGTGCTTTGGGTATAAGCTTAGGAATAAGACCATTTCATTAGGTTTGCAAAAGGTAATCACAATCCATGCCTAATTTGAGCTATTTGCCTTTCAATTCCCTTATGGTTGTATTATGTTTGATAAGTTTATGAGAGATGATGAGCTAAAATTCTTCAATTTTATGGTGTTTGTGTATTTGAGATTTGCTGAGGGTCATGATAGTATTCCATAGCATTTAGACTATTTTTGATAATTGAAGTCACAAATTTTTCCAGTGTAACACCCCTCACCCGTTTACAATGTAGCCGAGCAAGGCGTGCTACACGGCGTGCCGGAGCACCTAGTCTGTGATTATCTCATTTTCTGAACTCAATTTGATTTAAGAAGTCTTTTATGTAAAATTCATATCATACTAGTTTTATTTTCATAGTTTAATAAAATCAGTGTTTAAAAAAAAATGATAATAAAAATCCAGCAAGGTGCCGTCTGTATTTCAGACAAACTGCCCTTCTAAACCTGTTAAAAATAGTTCAATATGATAATCTCAACCTTCCAACTAATTTTTCAGTCTCAAAATTTCATAATTTCAAAATACAATCCATCATAATTTACATTCATCCAAATACTCTCCATAGGAGTTTAATATGTACAAATTATTACAAACCTTAAAGTTTTATGATATACATATTACATAACAAAATGTCAAAATACAACTGATAGTCATTATACAAGATCCTAAGTCCTACCATGTATGCAGTATAGTGCAGATGACTCTGGACTCCTGTGCAGATCTGATGTCTCACCCGGTCGTAGGTCTGCTGGGCTCCCCAGCTGTGTCTCCAATACCTACGCGTAGCAAAAGCAACGCGTTAAGCAATTCTGCTTAATGGTGCCAAATATAAAGAAATATACACTAAAATAAAATAATTGAATTGTTTATGAATTTATGACATTGATATTCTTTGCAGTTGCTGTTTCTACTTTTATTTGTTAACCTTTCATTTTTGCTAATTTTGGTGGTGCTGTATGTCAATAAACTGAATTTAGCTATTTGAATTTAATAATGTTTAAATTAACTGCCCGTGTAGCCTATACACTGACTAGACTGGATAAACGGATATACTGACACTGGGTAACTAGTACCTCGAGCCGTCACACCATCGATCACAAAGTGTCTCCCGATGTGCAAACAGTGTGGCTAAAAAGCCATATAGTCAATCTGGCGATAAGCCAAGTATAATAACACAATCCGTATAGCCGTAGGCTATTAAAGTCACAGTGCTGCTTAATAAACCATAAAAACACAGTATGGCGTAAAGCCATTTACAGAACAGTTGTTAGAATCCTATTGGCATGCCAACCTATCCAAACTAGTCAGCTAGGCAAACTAGGGTACATTACAAATTAATTTTTTAATTCTTCATTTTTTTAAGTTTACTAGTTATCATGTAATTCACAAGTCAATGTAAATGCTGACCTTTTTTGGTAAAATGGATAAGTTGATTCTAGCATCAACATGTAACAATTTGTAATTCAATATGCTATCAATATAGTGCAATTTACCCTTTTCACAAGTTGGCATTCATTGCCAAATTACTTCAAGCTTCATTGTATGTAAATGTCAAATTTTCAGTTTTAGTGTGCTAGATTGGTCTAGCTTAATGTCCTATTTCTCTTGATTTTTAGCTTCTAGTCAAAGAAGCAAAATTGTAGCACTATGTCTTATTGAATTTTTGGAACAAATTTCAGAACATTCTGAATTGTATAGACCAAGATATGGTCAATTTACTAAAGCTGGATAGAATGCATCTTTAATGCAAAATTTGGTCAATTTTAGGTCAAATTTAGTTCTGGCAGTTTTGGTACCCAAATTTGGGCAAGTAATTTGACTTGGTTCTGGCCATTTCTGGGCTTTAGTGTCTTCATAAGAATTGTAGCTCTATGTCTAAGATTCCCATGGTAAAAATTTCAGGTCATGTGGACCTGTTTTGAGTGAGTTATGGTTATCTTAGTGACTACTATTCATATGGTCAAAAATCTGAGCATGCACTTACTAATTCCAGATTAAGTCATTTTTAAGGTCAGTTTCTAGGCAGAATTTTAGCAACATTTCTACATGAAAGTTGGCCTATTTTATGTCTAGTTTCACCTCCCATTGGCCTCATACCAATTGGGATCACCAATTGTCACTTATGGTTCAATTTACCTACTGCCTTCACAACACAAAATCTACACACAAAGAACACTTCCAAATGACACTTCTCCTCCTCCCAAAACTACAAATATACATTCATAACACTTATATACCATTCATCATATCTCAATCATGTCCATTTGGACAGAATATACAAGTGCTCCATGTACATTATACAACCCTAATTTGCAAAGTTAAATTCAACATAATATACATGAAAACACTTGATTATAACATATACCTCCCAACCATTACTTCACATACACTGCCCTCAATTCATCTTCACCATAATTTATCAAGAAAATTCATGAAACTAAACACTAATTCATAAATTTAAAGGCTGCCAAAAGTGACAGTTTACTAAGATATACAAATTGTTTTCCAAACCTTCAAATTTAAGTACTCAATGTACATATACATGGAAACTAAATTGCTACAACTTTAAAATGACTAAATCAACATTATTTTCCATCCATTAGAGGTAAGAAAAACTCAAGCAACATAGGTTCTCATGGCTGCCAAAATTGAACAATACACCATTAGAATTATATAAAATGCACCAGGTAATGCCCAGGAAAGATGGTGGAGTCACAATGGTCTCACTTAAGTACCACCTCCTTAGACAGGATTTCCTAGACATGCACTTCATACAATCCTAATAGAATCAAACCACTGGTAAGTACCGTCTTCCCATAACACTACCACGATACTAAGGATTTATGCCACGAAGGCATAGATAGACAAAAGTCGCCACCCGGGTAATAACCGGGACATATTCAGTGTTTCTTCCGAGGGTCATGGATGGCAACTTACTCCTTGCAGAGTTTCCACAACCATCATTACCATAGCCCAATGTCTAGGTTCAGATAGTGGGTACGTAAGGGGAAGGTGTTAGGCACCCCTTACGCCTGGTCTAACCTCATTAATTCGAGTGCCAGTCCTCTACTAATGTTTCTAGAAGTCTTGTTTATTATTCCTTTATTAAACTTTATCCTAAAAAAAATACAATTCTAATCCTACACACGCAAGTAATTCACAAAAGGGTTATTGTTTACACACAATTTTCATGCACAAGTAATTCCTATCTATGGGGTTGCTAATTATTTAAATGATATTTACCAGATGACTAAAATTAATTTATTATTGAGAATTTAATTTACAAATAAATTCAATTTCAAATAACCCTATGTTTCTATTTAATCTAATTAATTAATTTTCACCAAGTTACCCTAAGGATAATTGAACTAAGTTAATTATGTACATGTGTAATTTATTCTAATATCACATAAGGCCCAAACAATCACAACCTAATAAAGATTTCTAACATGCAAATTTATTTTACAATTACCAAATATTAAATAAAATTTATTTACATGCCAATGTTAGTTTAATTTACAAATAAGATTAATTTTAATTTACAAAGTATTTATTTAAATTAATTACATGCAAAAGTCAGTTAAATTAAAAACAAGGTTAATTTTAATTTACCAAATAAAAGTTCTATTATTACTACAATTTCATGCCAATGGTTATTCGATAAGTTTAGAGTTACTTACCTGTTGGTAAATGTAGTTGCCATTGGGGCAAGCTACCCTTAAAAAAGGGTCTTCTCTTCTAGTATGGCAATGATATCCCTGGCTTACTCCCGTTTAGCTCCATATAAGCTCCGCGCAAATGCCCTCTTTGGTACTTACCTTAGGGCTACTTACCAATTTTGTTTGTAAATAAAAAATAAAGAAAATAAAGAAAAATAATAAAAGTACGAGAGACAGAAATAAACATGTGCAGAGTTGTGTATCTTCTCAAATTAAATATGATTACATGATCTATATGAACATATAAAATAAATTGAAGACAAAGAGCATAGAATTAAAATATTGTATGGCATAGATCTTGAAAAGAAAACAATAAAAACTGACCTTCCAGAAATCTTGTATGAAAATCTTCTTGAAGAAAAGAAAAAAATAAGGAAGAACTCAAAGAGTCTTGAATATCTCTAAATTTCTTATAGCTCTGAATTTTCTCTTCCTCTTTCCTCCCATCATCCCCTTCTTCCCTTCTCTAGTAGGGTATTTATAGGGTTTTGGGAGAGAGATGTGATAGGGTTTGGAGTCTTAGGATGATAAAGTTTAGATGACTTAAACAACTACAATTGCAGAATTCGAATAAGACTGGGATATGGGTGAGGTGTTTCAACCAATAGGAAGACAGGAAAAAATGGAAGGCACCAATAGGGAATGAGGAAGAGGTGTGGTAAGATTTGGAGTCTTAGGGTGATAAAGTTTAGATGACTTAAACAACTACGATTGCAGAATTCAAATAAGACTGGGATATGGGTGAGGTGTTTCAACCAATAGGAAGACAGGAAAAAATGGAAGGCACCAATAGGGAGTGAGGAAGAGAGTGGGGCCAAGGAGGAGAGAGATATTTTGTTATTTTAATTTTTAGAAAATAATTAAATGGGTCCTATTTAAAATTCCTAACTAGGCTTTCTTAGGCCCATAGAGCCCAATTAAACTTAATTAGATCCATTTAAGAACTACCCATATTAAATTTAAACAAAATAAAATTTTATTTAAATTTAATTAAATTAATTTTCCAAAACTTTATTATTATTTTTATTTTTTCAAGATCATGCCACGGAATTAATAATTCAGCTCCATGCCTCCAATTACATCTTACAGTCACATAATTTTTCATCATCGGGTTTCCCACAACCTCAATGCACATGTTCATCATAAAATAAGGGTCTACAGTTTGCCCCCCACTTTGGCGAAAGTTGAAATCAATGCGAAAGCATTGCTCAAGTTTCGTCAAAGTGAAACTCAAATTTCTAATAACTATGAAACATTGGCTATGAGGATCAAGTATATCTTGCTCGGTCGACATACTCTATGTTATGAGACTAGCTACGGTCTCATAACAGTAATAATTGTGTCATGTGAAAAATGAGTGTATCTTGCTCTGTCGATACACTCTGCGTCATGAGACTAGCTACGGTCTCATAACAGTGATAACTGTGTCATGTGAAAATTGAGTGCATCTTGCTCTATCGATACACTCTGTGTCATGAGACTAGCTACGGTCTCATAACAATGGCAACTGTGTGATTTGAAATGTTGTGGATTCGTATTTAGGACCGTAGTCCTAAACTACCTACGTATCCCCCTCATTATCCTGAGGAAGAATCAGACCCACTCGTAGTTCGACACTTGAAACTATGGTGATGCATGTTCTTCTACGCCTTACACACCTACAGGTGACATGTTGATGCGTGTTCTTCTATGCCTTACACAACTATGCCTTATGACCTAAACAACGTCTAAGGACTTACCAAAAAATATCTATCATGAAATGTTGTGGGTTCGTATTTAGGACCACAATCCTAAACTACCTACGTATCCCCATTGCTATCCTGAGGAAGAATCAGACCCCCTCGTTGTTCGACAATTGAAACTGTGGTGATGCATATTATTCTACGCCTTACACACCCACAGGTGACATGTTGATGCATGTTCTTCTATGCCTTACACAACTATGTCATTCGCCCTAAACAACATCTAAGGACTTATGAAAAAATATTTATTTCATGACTTGAAAAAAAAAATTAGGAAGACTGGGTCTCAAAATTCTCTCTGATTTTTATGCTTCCTGTATGCTACTTCCTATCATGGGCATGCTGATTTTGCTAGAGATTCTAAAAAAACTTAGTCCTTTGGGGGACCTATTTTTGCAAAAACTTTCTTATAACCTCAAAATTTTTAAGAAGAACTGTTCACCAAAAAAGACTTCCTCAAGGTCACAATACAATTTCCCTCTAATTTTTCTTTTTCTTCCCTCCCCCATGCTTCATTATTCTACAGCTATTTCAAAACTTTTTCTGCCTTGGCTCCTTTATCTTCCATGAACTCAATTCTTTGTGCTCTAACTTTTGCCTGAAATGCTCTTTCGAGTTTTCATTTCAGCGAGCTTGCTCTAACTTTTGCCTAAGCGGCCCTTTCAGGTTTTCCACTTAGCGAGCTCTTTTTTTTCTTTTCTTTTTCTTGTTCTTTTTCTCTCTCTTTTTTTTTTTATTAGACAATCACCAGGATATTCATATCAAGCACCTATTCTAACATGCTCATAAGGCAATAGGTTAAATCAAAATAATGTAGTTCACTTACTTAATCTTTTGATGTATCCCTCAAGACACAAACATTCACAATCATAATTAAATAAAACCTATTCCTGGTTAATGCAATAAAAACTTCTTTATTTATTCAGGTACACCATTACTCCCTCTTACATTTAGTTTTGCCAAATTTCTAACCTTTCAAAGTTATAAATAAGCTTTATAACCTGCCGAATGGCCTTTTCAGGTTTTCCATCCAGATCTTCTCTCATCTTTCCTTTTGCCTAGACTGCCTTTTGCAGCTTTTCAATCTAGCATTTTTCTTTTCTTTTCTTTTCTTGTTTTCTTTGACTCTTACTTTTGCCTAGACCGCCTTTTATAGGATTTCAGCCTAGCGGGCCTGTCTCACACAAAGTACCATTTAAGCCTGTCTAAATTGACTGGTTCTTGAAATTCATTCCCATCCAGGTCTGATATTCTTACAGTAGCAAGATCTTTTTAACTATGTGTGGACCATCCTAGTTTGGCTTAAACTTTCCTCTTGGATCAAAAAGGACGGGCCGAGCTTGTTTCAAAACCATGTCTCCCTCTTTGATCTTTCTTGGCTTCACCTTCCTCTGATAAGCCTACATATGATACAAGGCTCACATCCTCTTTTCATCAATCAAAACTCGTTCTTCATATCTCTTATAGGCCCACTCATTTTCTAAGATCTTAGCTTTTAGCATCACTCTTAAGGACCTGACTTCTTACTTAATGAATAGCATTGCTTTAGTTCCATACACTAAAGAGAATAGAGTTGCCCCTGTGGATGTCCTTGCAGTACTACGATAACCTTAAAGAACATAAAGGAGTTTTTTAGGCCAATCCTTCTATGTTTCGAACATTTTTTTTTTCAACTAGAACCTTTCCATTTATATGGGGACCACACATTCCTGCATGTACTTCTTTCATTATTTGCTCAGCCTATTTTTCTATCACACATAAGAGTTTGTAGAATTGCCCCCCAACTAAAGTAAATTGAGTGGCTAATCTATGAATTATTGCTCTATCTCTTTTATAGGCTTATTGAGAGTATTCTCTCACTTCCAGAGACCTCCTTATGTCTTCATATCATTTTCCTTCTCTCTCTAGGTCCACATGTGCTGCTATTAATCCTTCATAGCATGAAATTTTACTCCTCATTAGGATAACTAGCTAAGTCAACTTTTGATCACTCTTTCCCTATGGGGACACCAGCGTGGCTTGGGAATCGGCCATCTGATTTTAAGCTCGAGGCATATGCTTCTTGGTACTTTGTTAACAAGGCTATAAATTTATCTCTTTCTTCTTAGGTTAAATCTTCAGCTAACTTAATGTCTTTAGGATTATTTGGTGTACCCAAATTAATAGAGATTGATTTTGATGCATTAATAGAAATAAATTCTAAGTGGTTATGAATGCCATGCATACGCCTATTAGAATAAATATCAAACAAGTAAGCAAAAGGACTGGTCATGTTATTGATCTTTGCCTCAAAATCTTTATCAAGTACATCAGAATTGGAAACATCAGTATCAATACTGTGAGCATTACAAAAGACAGACTCAAACTTAGGGGTGTAGCTTTAGGTGGTTGGCTTTCCATGCAGTCCTTAGATTAATGGTGCTGATTTTCTACTTTAGCTCTTTCACATGTGGTAACCCTTAATTATATGTTCAGGTAATTGCCCCCTCTTTCAGGGACTTAGGAGGCTTTGGTTCTTCTTTCTCTTCAGTTGGCTCATAGCCCTAACCATAACTCGTCATCTGCCCCTTCATCTCAAGAAAAGTCACCAGGCCATCTATACTTTTTCCTAGGCCCATGCTAGAAAAAAACTTCATCCCTTTCTTCATAGTAGCCACTTTTAGATCCATCTAGTTTTCATAGATCCTAATAACTTGAAAATCAGACACTAGTGGAACTGAACCATCTAGTTGTAATGCAACTATCTCCTCATCAGAATCAGTCCAGACATTCAAAGGACCCTCATCATAGCTAGAATTATCACAAATGCCAACAACCATTACAGACTGAGGTTCATTGGGCTTTTGGATGGGTTGGACAAAGTCAATAATTCTGTTAGGGTTATTTGGGATGATGGAGATCATGTAGAGACCTGGTGTAGGTGGAAATTTTAGCTAGGCATGGGGCTTTTAGGTTAATTTTCTGGGTCAATTATCCTTTTGGCATCAATTAGGTCTTAGATATCATACTTAAGTTGAAAGCATCAGTCGGTGTCATGACTGTGGGCTTGGTAGAACCGGCAACATTGGTTGATATCATAGCTAGGTGAGAGTGGATTTGGTAGTGGTCTGGGTGCTAAGAGCTATAGGAGGTCTTGAACTTTGGGACACTCCAAAACTTCCGATAAGGGTTGGTTGAATTGGAAAAAATCTCCTTGGGGTGTGAGACACAGTTTGAACCTCAATAATTTTAATGCCACTTAATTGGCCTACCTCGAGGCATCTTTCTAAAGTTGACCACAATTGTCTCTTCTAGCTCAAACATCTTGGTGTTCAATATTTCATCAAGCACGGCCATAGTTTCTTTTATCTTAAGTAGTGCAGGTGAAATCCTTACTAGTCTCTTCCCTTTCCTAACCCAAGTGACCTAATTGGAAGTCTCTTTAGTGTGTTTTGAGGCTATGTTTGCTAAAAAAAAATAGGATTTAAGGGTTAACCTAAGCATGCTATGTACATGAATGCAATGCATGAATGGATTTTTTTTTTTCCTTTACTTTTACAAAACCAAAACCAAACCATATCAATAGAACCAAAAATGAACCAAAACTAGACCATATAAACTGAACTAAAATCAGACCAAAGACTGACTCAAAACCGAAAAAAAATCTCCAGAACTGAATCTTCACCCACTTATACCTTCAACTCTCACGTGCAAGGTAATAAAAAATTCTATCCTAGGCTATGGTACACTGGACACACCAATAGGGGGTGGTCCAGGATGATCCTTCCCTCACAAACAAAGGATTTATATCCTTAAAGTGTAACCATAAGTAAGCATCCTCTTGCTTAACACGGGTTTTGAAATGGACTTGGGCCTATACACACATTGGGTTTATGCATAGGCCTAGGTTCATCTCAACTATCACTAGAACTTATGGTTTGAATAGTAAGGATACGAATCCAGCACAACAAAAATCTATAGGGTACCTAGGGTTGAAATCTATGGCTCATGGGCTTTATTGGGTAGGAAAAGGGTCACCCATGCGAGAGCTTGTCCATTAAGCACAACGGCCGGAGCTGTGGCTCTTTTATATACTCGAAGGTACGAGCATGGGGTGCTAGCATTCACCAATTCGTCATAGCTCGAGTAGAACCATGGTCTCCTTGGCAAGTACTAACGAGGCTAAAAGGGTAAGGGTGATCCGTGTGATAGTGTAGTGCAATGCAAAAAGTTTAACAAAGGAATAATATTAGACTAATAGAAACATGTTGGAGTAACTATCCATTTAGTCCCCAGTAGAGTCGCCAAACTGTAGGGGTGGGGGGCCGTGAGGTGAAATATCATCCATTAGAATTATATAAAATGCACCAGGTCATGCCCAGGAAAGATGGTGGAGTCACAATGGTCTCACTTAAGTACCACTTCCTTAGACAGCATTTCCTAGACATGCACTTCATACAATCCTAATAGAATCAAACCACTTTGGTAATCCGTCTTCCCATAACACTACCACGGTACTAAGGATTTATGCCACGAAGGCATAGATAGAGAGTCGCCACGGGTAATAACCCGACATATTCAGTGTTTCTTCCGAGGGTCATGGATGGCAACTTACTCCTTGCAGAGTTTCCACAACCATCATTACCATAGCCCAATGTCTAGGTTCGGGATAGTGGGTACGTAAGGGGAAGGTGTTAGGCACCCCTTACGCCTGGTCTAACCTCGTTAATTCGAGTGCCAGTCCTCTACTAATGTTTCTAGAAGTCTTGTTTATTATTCCTTTATTAAACTTTATCCTAAAAAAATGCAATTCTAATCCTACACACGCAAGTAATTCACAAAAGGGTTATTGTTTACACACAATTTTCATGCACAAGTAATTCCTATCTATGGGGTTGCTAATTATTTAAATGATATTTACCAGATGACTAAAATTAATTTATTATTGAGAATTTAATTTACAAATAAATTCAATTTCAAATAACCCTATGTTTCTATTTAATCTAATTAATTAATTTTCACCAAGTTACCCTAAGGATAATTGAACTAAGTTAATTATGTACATGTGTAATTTATTCTAATATCACATAAGGCCCAAACAATCACAACCTAATAAAGATTTCTAACATGCAAATTTATTTTACAATTACCAAATATTAAATAAAATTTATTTACATGCCAATGTTAGTTTAATTTACAAACAAGATTAATTTTAATTTACAAAGTATTTATTTACATTAATTACATGCAAAAGTCAGTTAAATTAAAAACAAGGTTAATTTTAATTTACCAAATAAAAGTTCTATTATTACTACAATTTCATGCCAATGGTTATTCGATAAGTTTAGAGTTACTTACCTGTTGGTAAATGCAGTTGCCATTGGGGCAAGCTACCCTTAAAAAAGGGTCTTCTCTTCTAGTATGACAATGATATCCCTGGCTTACTCCCGTTTAGCTCCATATAAGCTCCGCGCAAATGCCCTCTTTGGTACTTACCTTAGGGCTACTTACCAATTTTGTTTGTAAATAAAAAAATAAAGAAAATAAAGAAAAATAATAAAAGTACGAGAGACAAAAACTAAACATGTGCAGAGTTGTGTATCTCCTCAAATTAAATATAATTACATGATCTATATGAACATATAAAATAAATTGAAGACAAAGAGCATAGAATTAAAATATTGTATGGCATAGATCTTGAAAAGAAAACAATAAAAACTGACCTTCCAGAAATCTTGTATGAAAATCTTCTTGAAGAAAAGAAAAAATAAGGAAGAACTCAAAGAGTCTTGAATATCTCTAAATTTCTTATAGCTCTGAATTTTCTCTTCCTCTTTCCTCCCATCATCCCCTTCTTCCCTTCTCTAGTAGGGTATTTATAAGGTTTTGGGAGAGAGGTGTGATAGGGTTTGGAGTCTTAGGATGATAAAGTTTAGATGACTTAAACAACTACAATTGCAGAATTCGAATAAGACTGGGATATGGGTGAGGTGTTTCAACCAATAGGAAGACAGGAAAAAATGGAAGGCACCAATAGGGAATGAGGAAGAGGTGTGGTAGGATTTGGAGTCTTAGGGTGATAAAGTTTAGATGACTTAAACAACTACGATTGCAGAATTCGAATAAGACTGGGATATGGGTGAGGTGTTTCAACCAATAGGAAGACAGGAAAAAATGGAAGGCACCAATAGGGAGTGAGGAAGAGAGTGGGGCCAAGGAGGAGAGAGATATTTTGTTATTTTAATTTTTAGAAAATAATTAAATGGGTCCTATTTAAAATTTCTAACTAGGCTTTCTTAGGCCCATAGAGCCCAATTAAACTTAATTAGATCCATTTAAGAACTCAACTCAACTCAACTCAACTCAACTAAGCCTTTATCCCAAAAATTTGGGGTCGGCTATATGGATTCGCTTTTTCCACTCTGAACGATTTTGGGTTAAATCCTCAGAAATGTGTAATGCTTCTAAGTCATGCTGCACTACTCTACTCCAAGTCAATTTAGGTCTACCCCTTTTTTTCTTTCTATCCTCTAGCCTAATGTGCTCTACTTATTTAACTGGAGCCTCCGTATGTCTACGCTTTACATGACCAAACCACCTCAATCTCCCTTCTCTCAACTTATCTTCAATTGGCACCACTCCTACCTTTTCTCTAATACTTTCATTACGGATTTTATCTAGTCTAGTATGGCCACTCATCCACCTTAACATTCTCATCTCTGCAACTCTTATCTTAGATGCATACGACTCTTTCAGTGCCCAACACTCACTACCATATAGCATAGCCGGTCGTATGGTCATGCGGTAAAATTTTCCTTTTAATTTATTGGGAATCTTACGATCACATAAAACTCCCGTGGCACGTCTCCACTTCAACCATCCGGCTTTAATCCTATGACTAACATCCTCCTCACATCCCCCATCTACTTGAAGAACTGAGCCTAGATATTTAAAGTGATTACTTTGGGACAGTGCCACTCTATTCAAACTAACTCCTTCCTTATCACCAATTTGGCCTTCACTGAACTTGCAATGCATGTATTCTGTCTTCGTTCTACTTAACTTAAAACCCTTTGACTCTAGAGTACTTCTCCAAAGTTCTAGCTTCCTATTGACTCCTTCTTGTGTCTCATCTATCAGAACAATATCATCCGCAAACATCATGCACCAAGGAATACTCTCTTGTATATGTTTCGTCAGTTCATCTAAAACTAATGTAAAAAGGTAAGGGCTTATGGCTGATCCTTGGTGTAATCCAATTGAGATCGGAAAATCTCTTGTGTCCCCTCCCACTGTGCGCACAATAGTAGTTGCTCCTTCATACATATCTTTCAATACTTGTATGTACCTAATAGATACCCTCTTTTGTTCTAACGCATTCCATAAGACCTCTCTTGGAACACTATCATAAGCCTTCTCCAAATCAATAAAAACCATGTGTAGATCTTTCTTCCCATCTCTATATTTCTCCATCAAGCTTCTAATGAGAAAGATTGCTTCCATAGTTGAACGACCAGGCATGAAACCAAATTGATTGAGAGAGATAGAAGTATCATGACGTAGCCGATGCTCCACAACTCTCTCCCACAACTTCATAGTATGGCTCATGAGTTTAATTCCCCTATAGTTTGAGCAACTCTGTATGTCTCCCTTATTTTTAAAAATAGGTACTAAAATACTCTTCATCCATTCATCATGCATTTTCTTTGAGTTTAGAATCTTATTAAATAATTTAGTTAACCATGCCACTCCCATATCTCCCAAATACTTCCACACTTCAATTGGTATTTCATCGGGTCCACAGGCTTTACCTACTTTCATTCTCTTAAGTGCTTCCTTTACTTCTAAAGATCTAATCCTTCTAGTATAATTTACATTCTTTTCTATTGTTCTATAATCTATATTCACGCTATTTCCATTTTGACTATTATTAAAGAGATCATTAAAATAATTTCTCCATCTTTCTTTAATGTCCTCATCTTTCACCAACACTTTTCCTTCTTTATCCTTAATGCACCTAACTTGATTGAGATCTTGACATTTCCTTTCTCTACTCCTTGCTAATCTATAAATATCTTTCTCCCCTTCTTTAGTTCCAAGTTTCTCATATAACTTTTCAAAGGCCTGTGCTCTTGCTTGGCTAACTGCCTTTTTTGCCTCTTTCTTTGCTATCTTGTACTGTTCATATGCCTCATTATCTTGTACTGTAGATCCATTTAAGAACTACCCATATTAAATTAAAAAAAAATAAAATTTTATTTAAATTTAATTAAATTAATTTTCCCAAAACTTTATTATTATTTTTATTTTTTCAAGATCATGCCACGGAATTAATAATTCAGCTCCATGCCTCCAATTACATCTTACAGTCATATAATTTTTCATCATCGGGTTTCCCACAGCCTCAATGCACATGTTCATCATAAAATAAGGGTCTACACATAACTCAATAAATTCTTCCATTCTCTTCACCATTCAACTCACCGCAACCTAAGCATGAAGTTTACTAAAGCAAGGAAGGAGATTTAGACACTTACTTCTTTTGGAGCTTGCTAAAAACTCACTAAACTTCCTTCTTTTTGCTCCAAGTATGCTGCCCAAGGTGTGTAGACAAGGTTTAGTGAAGAGAAGTGTGAGAACCATGGCTTGATGATGGGTTGATGAAGCTTGCAATGTGTGCGGCCATGGAGGTTTTGGTTGAGAGCTCCATTTCAGCAAGAAGAAGATTGCAGAAGAAGATGATGAAATGAGTGGGATCTGCTGTCCCAAAGTCCCATATGTGTCCCAAATTAGGAGTTAGTGGAGCACTTAGGTTAGTTTTATTGTTTAATTATTCAAAGTTTCATTATTTGCACATTTACCTCATTTCTTTCATTATTTATATAATGTATCACAATTTAATTTTTCATGATATTTTCAAAGTGTAATACCATTTATTTTTAAGGGACATTGAGGTCAAAAGGCAACTCTAGGTGTCAAATGACTCAAATGTCCTGCTTCGGGTTGTATTTTCCATTTTTCGGTAACACCGATTTTTGTCCATTTCTCGATTTTTCGTTTTTCTTTATACTACTTTATTAATTTTTCTTTGATATTTCTAGTGTTAATTACATTTTAATAAACCTTTAATTATGTCTCAAAATTTAATTCTGAGAGTTCTCCGTAGTCCTGGGGTAGGCAATTGCCTTCGCCGTAACTTCCCGGTGCGGTCACCCATCGCTACGGTGTCGGCTCGTTTAACCTAGTTTCATTTCTCTCTTTCATTTTTCTTTAATTTTTCTTGTATTTTTTTTATTTATTTCATCATTATATGTCTGTTCATTATCACTGAAGTGTAGTTCTAGACATCCTGACTTGCCCAAACTGACATTAGGTCACCGGAGCAACAGAACGTACAGAACATGTACAGGGAGGATGTTACAGCTCTTCCCTTCTAAATAAAAATTTCATCCTCGAAATTTACCTAATGTGAAGAGCTGAGGAAACTGTTGCCTCATTGTTTCCTCGCTCTCCCATGTTGCCTCTTCCATGCTATGGTGCCTCCATAGGATTTTCACTAGTGGAATTGTCTTGTTTCTGAGCTCTATTACCTCTCATGCCAAGATTTTAATCGGTTCTTCTTCATATGTCAGGTCAGGTTGTACAATAATTTCTTCTGCTGAGATGACATGTGAACGATCTGATCTGTATCTTATGAGCATCGAGACATGGAACACATTATGTATCTTGTCCAGCTCAGGTGGTAAGGCTAATCTGTAGGCTACTAGTCCCACACGTTCAATAACTTCATATGGGCCAATAATCCTAGGGCTTAATTTTTCCTTTTTCCCGAATCTCAACACTTTCTTCCACGGTGATACTTTGAGAAATACCTTCTCGCCAACTTCATACTCAATGTCCTTTCTTTTCAAGTCAGCATAAGATTTACATCGATGCAGGCAACTTTCAAATTGGCCTTTATCGCTTTACCTTTTCCTCTGCTTTATCGTGTCCGCCCCACTAGCTTATCTTCACCCAATTCAGTCCAATATACAAGTGTTCTGCATTTTCTCCTGTACAGTGCTTCATAGGTGCCATTTGTATGCTAGCTTGATAGCTATTATTGTATGCAAATTCTGCCAGTGGAAGGTATCTATCCCAACTTCCCTCAAACTCAATAACACAACTCCCCAGCATATCCTCGAGGACCTATCACATATGTTCGGTTATTATTATCATTATCAGTTCAATTTATTGTTTACAATAACTCAATGAGTTTCAAAATTTACTTGGATTATTCTTTCTGACTGTCCATCCGTCTGAGGATGAAAAGTCGTACTAAAATGGAGTTGTGTGCCCAAGGATTCTTATAATTTCTTCCAAAATATAGATGTAAACCTCAGGTCTCTATCAGATATAATGGAAAGCAGAATTTCATGTAGTCTAACTATCTCACTAATATACAATTCTGCTAGCTTTTCCATTGAGTAGTCAGTTTTGACTGGCAGAAAATGTGCTGATTTGGTCAACCTATCCACAATCACCCATACTGCATCATGCTTCTTCTGAGTGAGAGGTAGACCACTGATAAAGTCCATAGTGACTCGGTCCCATTTCCATTCAGGTATATTTATAGGCTATAACAAACATTATGAAACTTGATGTTCTGCTTTGACTTGCTAACATGTCAAGCATCTAGTTACATAGTCAGCTATGTCCTTCTTCATACCCAGCCACCAGTATCGAAGTTTCAGGTCATGGTACATTTTTGTGCTTCCTGGGTGCATAGCATACACACTGTTATGTGCTTCTCTCAGAACACTAGTTTTCAACTCTTTATCATCTGGTACACACACTCTCTTTATAATACAGGCAACCATTATCTTTTACTTCATATTCAGTTTCCTTTCCCTTAGTGATTTTGCCTATAACAGCCATTAATTTCTCATCTATCTTCTGCCCATCCTATATCTGTTGTAACAGATTCGGCTTCACTTGCAACTAAGCCAAAATAACTTCGTCATGAGTTAAGGACAGTTGGGCATTCAGAGATCTTAATGCTACAATAGATTTTCTGCTTAAGGCATAAGCGACTACGTTTGCCTTCCTAGGGTGGTAGTCAATCACACAATCATAATTTTTTAGGAATTCAACCCATCGCCTCTGTCTCAAATTAAGTTCCTTCTGGGTTGGCAGATACTTCAGACTCTTTTGGTCTATGTATATATAGCATTTTTCTCCATACAAGTAATGCCTCCACGTCTTCAATGCGAAGATAATTGCTCTTAACTCCAAATCATGAGTAGGGTAATTCTTTTCATGTGGCCTTAACTGCTTGGAAGCATATGCAACCACTTTTCTCTTCTTGCATGAGTACACACCCTAACCCATTATGTAAGACATCAGTATAGACTACAAAGTCTTTTCCTGACACTGGCTGTGTTAACACTGGTGCCTCTGTCAACATAGCCTTTAGCCTCTCAAAACTGACTTGACACTTGTCATTCCAATCAAATTTCATATTCTTGTGTAGTAATTTAGTCATTGGAGCAGCTATCAGGGAAAATCCCTTTACAAATCTTCTATAATATCCAGCTAACCCCAAGAAACTTCTGATCTCAGTTGTATTTTTGGGAGGCTTCCATTCCATCACTGCTTCAATCTTCTTGGGATTCGCTCTAATCCCTTCAGCTGTACTACATGTTTAAGGAATGCAATCTCATTCAACCAGAACTCACACTTGGACAATTTAGCATACAGTTTCTTCTCTTTTAGAGTTTGCAGAACAATTCTCAAATGCTCATCATGTTCTACTTTATCCTTGGAATACACCAGGAAGTCATCAATGAAGACCACTGCGAACCGATCTAAGTATGGATGGAAGATACGGTTCATAAGGTCCATGAATGCTGCTGGAGCATTTGTTAACCCAAATGGCATCACCGGGAATTCATAATGCCCATACCGGGTTCTAAATGCAGTCTTAGGCACATTTGCATCTTAACCCTTAGCTGATGATACCCTGATGTGAGATCAATCTTGGAAAACACACCGGCTTCCTTCAACTGATCAAACAGATCGTCAATTCTAGGCAACGGATACTTGTTCTTCATTGTTACTTTGTTTAACTGCCGGTAGTCAACACATAACCTCAGTGTCCCATCTTTCTTTTTTACAAACAGTACTGAAGCTCCCCACAGTAACACACTGGGGAGTATGAACCCTTTGTCTAACAATTATTGCAGCTGGATTTTTAACTCTTTCAATTCAGTAGGTGCCATCCTATACGGAGCAATTGAAATAGGAGTTGTACCTGGTGTCGCAATGGGATTTTGCGGTCGCCTGGACGATCACTCACCGAAGTGGGAAAAAGTGAGGAGTCGCCACCTTAGTTTTGAGGGAAACTAAAGAAAACCATTTGAGAAGTTAAATTAAAAATGAAACCACTTCAAAACAGAGATTCTAAGTTCGGGGTCCGTAAACGGGTGGGGAAGGTGTTAGGCACCCCACCTCGTCCCTTAATAAGGGTAAGTAGATTTAATTCTGCGTCCTTTATAAATTAGTTAGGAGGGCTTAGGCGGCAATGTTAATCCTTTTGGTGTTAGGAATATTTGATTTTTCACTAAATTTGGATCACCCAGATACATAAGTAAATGAGACAACCTTAGTGAACGGGTGTGAGAATCGGATAAGAACTCTCCTCCGATCTCTTTTAAGTTGTTTATTAAAATTTTGAGGGGAGACCGGATAAGAACCCTCCTCCGATCTCTTTTAAGTTATTTATTAAAATTTTGAGGGGAGACCGGATAAGAACCCTCCTCCGATCTCCTTTAGAGTTATTTATTAATGTCCCGAATTGAGACCGGATAAGAACTCTCCTCCGATCCCTATTTAATATTTATTAGAGTTTTGAGTTGAGACCGGATAAGAACTCTCCTCCGATCTCTATTTAATAGTTATTAAAATTTTGGATTGAGACCGGATAAGAACTCTCCTCCGATCTCTTTTAGACGTTTATTAAAATTTGGGGTTGAGACCGGATAAGAACTCTCCTCCGATCTCTATCTAATAGTTATTTATATTTTGAGTTGAGACAGGATAAGAACTCTCCTCCGATCTCTTTTAAATTAGAAAGGAGCACGAAAGGGATTTTTACGATGTCCCGAATTTTGGTGTCCTAAGAACCTAAAAATAAGGGTCCTGAAGTTCAAAGATGTTGAGGATAAGATTTCTCAATACCTTTTGGCTAGATGGGGAAAACTAGACTTGATTTACCGACCTCCCATGTATTCATTTTACCAGTATCTATTGATGCCCGACCTATTCTGTTTCGTTTACTTTGGTTTTATTCCACTCTATGACATCTTTGTCGAGTGGCTGTTTACGTCAACCTAATATTTTGGCTATCTTCCTGACGTGTTATTCAGGTCCTCTCTTTTAAAGGAGACCTCTAAGTTGCAGCTACCTACGTTTACCCAACCATTTACATACTACTAGGAGTTAGAAAACTTGTTTTCAGAAATGACGGAGATCAATAAAATGAACTGATCACTAAAAAGATGATTTGAGAGTGACTTTCTTTGGGATTGCTTGTGCAGAAATGATCTTGAAGAAAATCGCAGATG
Organism: Hevea brasiliensis; assembly: GCF_030052815.1. Taxonomy (NCBI): domain Eukaryota; kingdom Viridiplantae; phylum Streptophyta; class Magnoliopsida; order Malpighiales; family Euphorbiaceae; genus Hevea; species Hevea brasiliensis. The sequence goes on along the minus strand of NC_079497.1, from coordinate 4,500,281 downwards.
TAAGAAGAACAAGGAAAATGCGGGAAATAAACGTAGACACTTAATAAAACAGTAGCATGAACTCTTACAACAACATTTTTCTTGGGTTCTCTCGTACAAAATAATCTTGAAGAAAGTTGCAGATGTATGAAGAACAAAGGAAGTGCAGAAAATAAACGTAAACAGCAGTATGAACTCTTACCTGTGAGGAGCCGGGTCTACTAAAATAGTTACGGGGTGGCAAACAGGGATGAGACAATAGACTGATTAGCCTGAGGGTGGTGTTCTTCGTGAACTGGAGGGTACTTAGCTAAAGAAATGAGTGATATGAAGTTGATCTTGGGCAGTGAAAACAGAGATGATAAAAGACAGAAAGTGAGAGTATGACCAGATAATGAACAAACTGGAAATATAGAGTTCCAGTATTCAAAATCTCTTCAAGAAAACACTTCAGAAAACTAGTTTCCAAAGTCTTTTAATCAACACTTCTAAATAGCAGAGTAACAAACTAAATGAACTTTCAGAGTTCCTCTTGCTATAATAACAGCCTCTCGTCTATTTTTCCGTCCGTCCCTTGAACAGTTTTTATGCCGGTATTTATAGGAATCGGGTGCTCTTCGTGAAGGGTCAGGATTTATTTGAGGGAGATGGAGGGTCGAGATCTCGAAGGACATGATCGGAGGTTCAGGAATTAAAGAGAATCAAAATGAATGGTTGAGATCACTTTTCATAATATTTGTCCTTTTCTTCTTTCCATCTGACGGTCTCAAATTTCCTTGTCCGGAAAGATCCGAGGGCTAAGAGTGAAAGACGCTGGCATTGTCGTCTTCTCTCTTGATCTAAGGGTTCCGGGTTTGTCCTTACAAGTGGGATCAACGGTGGAGATTGGGATGTACAGGACTGTCATGACATACCCTGGCACCTGTCAGCATTGCGGGCGATTCTTAGGCGTGCGGTGGAGATCTCGTCTGCCAATTTTAACTACCTCGGCTCTGATTCTGACGATGGTTATTGGGATTTGTCTTATTCTTTTTGTCTTCCGATCCCTCCCCTAGCTCCTATTCCGATCTCTCATGCTGATCTCCTATCTCCCGATCTCTATTATCCCTTAATCAGTCTGGATTCGGTCCAAGCATTAATTACATCTCGATTCTCGGCGTCCGCCGTTTCCTTCGACATTAAATGCCCATTTCCCCTATATATACCCCTGTCGGAGACATTTTCTTCATCGACTTTCCTCTCTTCTTTTCTTACTTTCCTGTTCTAGCTGCTCGGTGGAAGTTCGCTATAATCGTGGCTTTGATCTTTTCAATGAACTTCTTTACTTACCGATGAAAATTCACGATCCGGTGATCGAATGACCTTCTTGATGATGGTGAGAGGACTGGATTTGACCGATCTGTATGCGGACTTTGGTTGTACCGATCTCGAGTCGCTCAACCGAGTTCATTCGGCTTCTCATCGCATTGGGTGTTCGGCGTCTTTCCTCCACATTGGGTGTTCCGACAGCGGGTCGGTTTCGAGTGGTAACATCGGTGACGATGTCTCTCATCTTCATGGGAGTCATAGTCACCCCATCTAAGCTGCACATCTATCCGATGCCAACGGTGGTCTCTGGTCAAACACATCTTTTGATTCACCACAAGACTAGGCTTTGACATAGGCCTTTTAGATAGGATGTTCCACCGGTCTCTAGAGATCGCCCAAATGATGTAATCACGAAATGTAATCGATCTCTAGAGATTGCCCAAATGATGTAGTTAGACCGGTCTGGTCGACCTATCCCTAGAGATCGCCCAAACGATGTATTTTATTTTCAATGCAATCCGATCTCTAGAGATCACAGAAATGATGTGATCCAATGTTAGTGTAATCCGATCCCTAGAGATCGCCCAAATGATGTAATCCGGACTTTTGAAAATAAAGACTTTATTTTGTCGGTTATCATCTTATTATTTTTGCATTGATTATTTTCCGATCTCTAATGTGGTTATCCGATCTGGTTCTTTACCTGAATGACACTTAACTGATCCTTTATTCAAAATATTTAGCTCATTATGCCGATCTCTAATTAACCGATCTCTGAACATTCAGATATTTGAGAGAAGTGTCAGAACAGCTGTCGAGTTCCACCAATCGATGCGCTGCCTAGAACCTCGCGAGCATTAAATGCTCGGACTAGTATAAATAGGGGTGGGAGGGTTAGCCAGTTGTTCTCTCATTCCATTTTCAATCCTCTGCTCACAACTTCGAAGTTCTCTCATTTTCTCAAGTTCTTCCGACGCCGATCAGACTCCGGTAAGGGCTTTGATCCTCTTTTTAATTTAAATTCTTTGTTTCTTTTGAAAATGAACGGTGCCGAAGGTCAGAGAGCGAGCCCTCCTTCGATTCAGTTCTCGTGGTCATCGTCTGAAGAAGAGGCAGTCGGGCCAAGCGTTCAACAAGAACCTCCCAGGGCCTCCGCTCCAACTCGGGGGCGGGTCATACCATCGAGGCTCGCACCTTCTTCAAGGAGAGAGACCCTTCCTATAGACGAGCTTCCGTCGGTTCTTCGAGAATCCGATCTGCAATCGTTTGTTCAAGAATACAATATTTGTCCTGATTCATATGAGCTGATCAAGTGCCATAGCGATCTTCGTGTCGATCACTCTTTTGAAGAGAATGACATGGTCATGGTGTACGAGGAACAGTTAAAGGCCGGTCTGAGGTTCCCTCTAGCCGATTTCTATAAGGAGGTCCTAAAACTTCACCGAGCATCCATTGTTCAAATTCACCCCAACTCGTGGCGGATCTTGGTAGCTTTCCGAGGTCTATGCGGCTAAGGGAATCGGACCTACGGCTAAGGTGTTCGCGAGCTGCATGCACTAACTCGCCAAAAGGATGACGAACACCGGTTCTTTCAGCGAAACCTCATTGCGGACTCTTTTCCGATCTGCCCTCATCCCTTAAGAATTGGAAGAACAGGTTCTTCATTACGAGGAGTAAAGATCCGAGCCGCTTTGAGGACTTTCCTCGTAGTGGTGGTACCAGGGCCCTGCTCAAGCACATTACCACGAGTCAAGAGGAAAGCTTAATAGTGATGGAGCTGAAAAGTCGTGCCGCCACTCTAAAATATTCTCGCCCAAATGCGGTGGCCGAATCGCACCATTGGACCATGCATCGATCACCGGCCAAGATCGCGAACTTCCGCTCTCGACCTCGGCATTGGTATTTTCTATATCTCGGCCTCGGGACCTTAGCGATCTCACTAACCTCTTTTGCATGCGGTATGGCGGGTGGTGAGGGTTCTAGGAAGCGGAAGAAGGAAAGAGAGATCTCCGGAAGATAAAGGAGATGAAGCGTTGAACGTCTTCAAACACCGATCACGAACACAGGGAGATACAAAGAGACCCACCTCAACCTTCGGTCCGCCGACCACTGGCTGTCGAGATCTCCTCCTAGATCGGAAGAGCGACCCCGCCTCTCTCGATTATTCCAAGCACGGAAAGGAGCCTTCTCAATCTTCCGGGAGGACCTCTTCTCGTGGCGCTCGAATCGATCGATCGCTTGAAGAATAACCGATGTTAGGAGAACTCCGATTTTGCCAAAGTCCAGGATCTACCATCTTCTTTCAAGAGGATCGGGACAGCTATCCGGAATGGTCTCGATGATATCTTGACTCGAACCATGAGCTTGAATGTGGAGTGTCCGTAAACCGGACCATGGTTCGGAAAAGATTCAACGTCTGGTAAGGAGGTCGGGAAGAAAAATCAGAATTGGCTTCCCTCGATCCCAACTCTCATCCGCTCGGGATTATATATCTCAAGTCGAGGGACGGGCGAAGTACCATGAAGACCCGGTGGCCGAGAAGTCTCGTGACTGGCCGAAGAGAACGGGCTCTCGAGAGAAGTCCAGGCACTTCAGCCAAGCGCTCGTGTCGCTCAACTTATAGAGGAGCTTAACGCGAAGGATAAGGAGCTTACCGAGAAAGGCAAAGAGCTTAAGGAAAAGACGAAGAGATGGTGTCAGAATAGCCGAGCCTATGTGAATGCTCATAAGGATCTCTTGGCCGAACTCCAAAAGCGCTACCAAGAGGACTTCTCTGGATGGATGACTGGCTCCAGGGGCGGCGAAGATAGTGAGGAGGAAGCCAAGGTGAGGGAGAGAGGAGAGTGATCCAAATGTAGATCAGTGGGGTGATCCCCACCAATAACTTGTACAGATTATGACATGAAATGAAATGCCTCTTTGTTCAATGAATGATTGTGATCGAAAAATTTTAAACCATTGTTTGTCTGAGTATTTGATTGTATGAGCACAGCAAAACAAAAACTAAATGTGATTATTAATCTAAGTATGAGAGATCGGAAAGCACTTTAAGCATGAGATCGGTAGGGAAGAAATGCTGAACGGAACTTGATTGAAAATTTAACTCGAACACTTAAGATCGGAATCCTCATTAAATCGAACTAAAACTTTAGCTCTTAAACCTTCGGAAAGGAGGTCGGCAATAAAACTGGTAGGAAAAGATCTAGTGCCAGTTCATTTTATTTATCAACAGAGATCAGGAATATACTTGACAGGTCCGGAAATTCGACAACGGGTTTGAGAGGTCGGTAAATGATTTGAGAGATCGGCAAGGCTTTAATGAATATGAGGACTTAGCATTGATTCAATTCTTTATGAGGAGAGATCGGAAATGTGACCGCCTATCAAAGAGGGATCGGAAACGTGATTAGCTGTTCAAAGAAGAATTTTTATTGATTCTAGGGGTCGGCCAAAATATGGTGTCGACACCTGGCATAATCTCAATAGTAAATTTAACTTCCCTTGCTGGTGGCAATCTAGGAAATTCCTCAGGAAATACCTCAGAGAAATCCCTTACTGTGGGTATGTCAGACAAGTCAAATTTACCCTGTTTTGTGTCAACCACGTGTGCCAGATAGCCTTCACACCCTTTTCTCATCCATCTCTTTGCAATTGTAGCTGAGAAGACATTGGACAAGAAATCTATCCTTTCACCCACAACTATTATTTCTTCATTCTCAATAGTTTTCAGAGAGATTCTCTTCAATTTACAATCTACCATTGCATGATGATGGGATAACTAGTCCATTCCTAAAATCACATCAAACTCATGGAAAGGTAGTTCGATTAAGTCTGCCAAGAACTCTTTCTCTTGAATCTTTAATGGACAACCCTTATATATCTTGTTTACTATCACACTGTGGCCTAGTGGATTTGTGACTAGGATGTCTTGGTCACTTTCCTCTACTGGTATTCCCTTTTCTACAGGCAGTTTGATACAAATATATGAATGAGTTGATCCAGGATCCACTAATGCATGCACAAAAGTATTATAGAGGAGGAACGTACCCTTAATGATACCTGGAGCATCCTGTTCCTCCTGTGCCCTTATAGCATAGGCTCTGGCTAGTTTTCTACCTTCTGGTCTCTCCACGCACTACGTCTGAGTTTACGTGAAATCTTTGCCTCGGCCTTGCAGCTTTCTACCCCTTAGAGCTAGAGGGGCAGGCCTATCAGTTGATACCGGAGTAGATGTAGCAGTTATGCACAGACAATCTCGGATTAGGTGGTCTGTAGACCCACACTGTAAACAAGCACCTATCATCCTCCAAAATTCCCCCTTATGCCATTTTTGGCAATGTGGGCAAGCAATGATATCGTTGGGGCTGGTCCTCGAACTCGCCCCTGGAGAGCTAGCCACTGAAGGGGTGGACTGGCCTCTCCTCTGTGCAAACTGAGATTTGGGCCTCTGTGACTGACCCTGACTTGGTGCTCTACTGAAACTCTAAGTAGGCGAAACTCTGAATTTCTTACTAGGGGCAGAAGATGCACTGGTCTGACCCTGACCTCTTTTCTGCTGTCTATCCCTTCTGTTCTGTTCATTTATTCTAACTTTTCAACCTTCAGTGCGACTTCCACTAACTTGGCAAACTCTATAATCCCCAAGGCTATAATCATTACTTTAATGTTATCATTGAGTCTTTTCTCAAATCTCTTGCATCTCTCGACCTCATTAGGGACTATTTCCTGCCCATAGCAGCTTAGTTTGACAAATTCTCTTTCATATTCAGTCACTGTTAGCTGTCTTTAGTGTAGGGTAATAAATTCCCTTCTCTTCCCTTCCAGGTATACACTGCCCACATACTTCTTTCTGAACTCAGTGAGAAAGAAATCCCAAGTTATTTGTTTTGATGACACCTCACTAGTTACTGTATCCCACCATTGGTATGCATCATCTTGCAGTAGTGATACAGCAGCTTCCAAATTCTACTCTGGAGTACAATGAAGTTGTTTTAAAACCCTTCCGTTTCTGTCCAACTAGTTTTCAACTGTGACAGAATCATCTTCCCTTTTGCCCAGAAAATCCACTGCCCCGAACTTTCTAAGTTTCTCCATGTGAAATTTTTAATGTGGAGGTGGTGGTGGTGGCATAACTCCTGCCATCTATCTAAAGAACTCAGCCATTTGCTGAAATGTGGTTGTTGCATCTGGTACTGGTGGAGCAGGTTCCCTCCTGTCTCTTGGCTCAGTCATAGATGGAGCATGACTCTCCACCTCCTCATCGACCGTACCCTGCATTGTGGAGTCCATATTTTGATCAAAATAACAAATCAAAAGATCTGCATTAGAGTCATCTTAACACTTACAATGCAATGCATGATATGCAAACTATCTAGGACCAGAAACGCCTAAACCATGCTCTGATACCACTAAACGTAACACCCCTCACCCGTCTATAGTGTAGCCGAACAAGGCGTGCTACACGGCGTGCTGGAGCACCTAGTCTGTGATTATCTCATTTTCTGAACTCAATTTGATTTAAGAAGTCTTTTATGTAAAATTCATATCATACTGGTTCTATTTTCATACTTTAATAAAATCAGTGTTTTAACAAAATTGGTAATAAAAATCCGGCAAGGTGCCATTTGTATTTCGGACAAACTACCCTTCTAAACCTGTTAAAAATAGTTCAATATGATAATCTCAACCTTCCAACTAATTTTTCAGTCTCAAAATTTTATAATTTCAAAATACAATCCATCATAATTTACATTCATCCAAACACTCTCCATAGGAGTTTAATATGTACAAATTATTACAAACCTTAAAGTTTTATGATATACATATTACATAACAAAGTGTCAAAATATAACTGATAGTCATTCCATAAGATCCTAAGTCCTACCATGTATGCAGTGTAGTGCAGATGACTCTGGAATCCTGTGCAGATCTGATGTCTCACCCTGTCATAGGTCTGCTAGGCTCCCCAGCTGTGTCTCCAATACCTACACGTAGCAAAAGCAAGCTGTGTCTCCAATACCTACACGTAGCAAAAGCAAGGCGCTAAGCAATTCTGCTTAATGGTGCCAAATATAAAGAAATATACACTAAAATAAAATAAATGAATTGTTTATGAATTTATGACATCGTTATTCTTTGCAGTTGCTGTTTCTACTTTTATTTGCTAACCTTTCATTTTTGCTAATTTTGGTGGTGCTGTATGTCAATAAACTGAATTTAGCTATTTGAATTTAATAATATTTAAATTAACTGCCCGTGTAGCCTATACACTGACCAGACTGGATAAACAGATATACTGGCATTGGGTACCTAGTACCTCAAGCCGTCACACCATCGGTCACAAAGTGTCTCCCGGTGTGCAAACAGTGTGGCTAAAAAGCCATATAGTCAATCCAGTGATAAGCCAAGTATAATAACACAATCTGTATAGCCGTAGGCTATTAAAGTCACAGTGCGGCTTAATAAGCCGTAAAAACACAGTATGGCCTAAAGCCATTTCCAGAACAGCTGTCAGAATCCTATTGGTATGCCAACCTATCCAAACTAGTCAACTAGGCAAACTAGGGCACATTACAAATTAATTATTTAATTCTTCATTTTTTTGAGTTTACTAGTTATCATGTAATTCACAAGTCAATGTAAATGTTGACCTTTTTTGGTAATATGGATAAGTTGATTCTAGCATCAACATGTCACAATTTGTAATTCAATATGCTGCTAATATAATGCAATTTACCCTTTTCACAAGTTGGCATTCATTACCAAATTATTTCAAGCTTCATTGTATGTAAATGTCAAATTTTCAGTTTTAGTGTGCTAGATTGGTCTAGCTTAATGTCCTATTTCTCTTGGTTTTTAGCTTCTGGTCAAAGAAATAAAATTGTAGCTCTATGTCTTATTGAACTTTTGGCATAAATTTTAGGTCATTCTGAGTTGTATAGACCAAGGTATGGTAATTTACTAAAGCTGGACAGATTGCATCTTTAGTGCAAAATTTGGTCAATTTTAGGTCAAATTCAGTTCTGGCAGCTTTGGTACGCAAACTTGGGCAAGCAATTTGACTTGGTTCTGGCCATTTCTGGGCTTTGGTGTCTTCATAAGAATTGTAGCTCTATGTCTAAGATTCCCATGGTAAAAATTTCAGGTCATTTGGACCTATTTTGAGTGAGTTATGGTCATCTTAGTGACTACTGTTCATATGGTTAAAAATCTGGGCTTTCACTTACCAATTTCGGATTAGGTCATTTTTAAGGTCAGTTTCTAGGTAGAATTTTGGCAACATTTCTACATGAAAGTTGGCCTATTTTGTGTCTAGTTTCACCTCCCATTGGCCTCATACCAATTGGGTCACCAATTGTCACTTATGGTTCAATTTACCTATTGCCTTCACAACACAAAATTTGAACACAAAGAACACTTCCAAATGACACTTCTCCTCCTCCCAAAACTACAAATATACATTCATAACACTTCTATACCATTCATCATATCTCAATCATATCCATTTGGATAGAATATACAAGTGCTCCATGTACATTATACAATCATAATTTACAAAGTTAAATTCAACATAATATATACATGAAAACACTTGTTTATAACATATACCTCTCAACCATTACTTTACATACACTGCCCTCAATTCATCTTCACCATAATTCATCAAGAAAATTCATGAAACCAAACACTAATTCATGAATTTAAAGGCTACCAAAAGTGACAGTTTACTAAGATATACAAATTGCTTTCCAAACCTTCAAATTCAAGTACTCAATGTACATATACATGGAAACTAAATTACTATAACTTTAAAATGACTAAATTAACATTATTTTCCATCCATTAGAGGTAAGAAAAACTCAAGTTACATAGGTTCTCATGGCTGCTAAAATTGAACAATACCATAACGTAATAAATTCTTCCATTCTCTTCACCATTCAATTCACCTCAACCTAAACATGAAGTTTACTAAAGCAAGGGAGGGGATTTGGACACTTACTTCTTTTGGAGCTTGCTAAAAACTCACTAACTTCCTTCTTTTTGCTCCAAGTATGTTGCCCAAGGCGTGTAGACAAGGTTTAGTGAAGAGAAGTGTGAGAACCATGGCTTGATGATGGGTTGATGAAGCTTGCAATGTGTGCGGCCATGGAGGTTTTGGTTGAGAGCTCTATTTCAGCAAGAAGAAGATTGTAGAAGAAGAAGATGAAATGAATGGGATCTACTGTCCCAAAGTCCCATATGTATGCCAAATTAGGAGTTAGTAGAGCACTTAGGTTAGTTTTATTGTTTAATTATTCAAAGTTTCATTATTTGCACATTTATCTCATTTCTTTCACTATTTATATAATGTATCACAATTTAATTTTTCATGACATTTTCAAAGTGTAATACTATTTATTTTTAATGGACATTGAGGTCAAAAGGCAACTCTAGGTGTCAAATGACCAAAATGCCCCGCTTCGGGTTGTATTCCCGATTTTTTGGTAACACTGATTTTTATCCATTTTTTGATTTTTCATTTTTCTTTATACTAATTTATTAATTTTTTTTTAAATATTTCTAGTGTCAATTACATTTCAATAAACCTTTAATTATGTCTCAAAATTTAATTCCAAGGGTTCCTCACAGTCCTAGGGTCAGCAATTGCCTTCACCGTAACTTCCCGGTGCAGTCACCCATTGCTACAGTACCGGCTCGTTTAACCTAGTTTCATTTTCTCTCTTTCATTTTTCTTTAATTTTTCTTGTATTATTTATTTATTTATTTCATTATTATATGTCTGTTCACTATCACCGAAGTGTAGTTCTAGACATCCTGATTTGCCCGGACTGACATTAGGTCACCAGAGCAACAGAACGTACAGAACACGTACAGGGAGGATGTTATACCCCGAACCTGCCGAAATTTGCTAAAGGTATTGGTTACCCTAAGCTGTACCCTATGCAACTCCTGCTTAACCCTAAACAAATTTCTACTTAACCCTAAGCAACACCAGAATCTTTAGTAGATTAATAGATTTCTACTTAACCCTAAGCAAAGTTCTACTTAACCCTAAGCAAACTTAGATCTAGAGATAGACTAAGGATTAAGAGGATTAATAGATTTATTAAGGAACCTAATGGGTTTTAGTTAATTTCAACTCCACGAAAATAGAATTGAGTTAATTAAGACACTCCTTGTCTCACTCGAAAGAGTATTCAAAAGATTTAAGAATTAATCTTTTTGAAACCCATAATTTTCATGTGTTTGGATAACTGATTTAAAATTCCAAAATAGTTTTGAATATTAACCCCTAAACTCCAAAATAACTTTATTATTATTGTTGATTGTTAGTTAATTTTAATTGATTAATAATTTAATTCTTGCCTTATTTCATTTGTTGAGTCTATTTCCTACGATTTTAGTTAAATTTTCCATTTAGGTTATTTCTTAGTTGAATTTGCTATTATACCCCTTAATTCCTAATCTCTTCCTCTAATTACTTTTTAGCTTAAATTAGTTAATTTTATATCAAAAATTCAATCATTAACACAACTCTTCGAGGGAACGATATCTTATCTATATTACTTATGTGACCCGTGCACTTGCGGTTGGGCCACATCATGAACCCATTAGTTAACTTACAAATTTAAATCTCCTATCAAAAGATTTGCACTTTACATAATACTCTTATTTGAAAAAACAAAATATTCTAATAACAAAAACACAACAATTTTATTGAATGAGAGAAAACACCACAAAAACTTAAAATCTACTAAGATAGATTTGAGGTTTATTCACTCAAAAGCTATTAATAATTATAAATATTAGTAAATATGCCTAAAATTTTTGAACGATCACATATCTGAAAGTTATTAGAAAAAAATAAAATAAAATAAAGGGAGAAATTGCCATCGGTGAAAACACTCACCGGTAGCTATCCAAAAAAGAGATTAAACGAAGGATGGAAGAAAGAAGGTAAGATAGGAAAAAATGAGATTTCTAGAAAGAGGGCAGAATCCCTCTCTCTAGAAGCTTAATTTCAACTTCATTTCTTTCGTTTACTACATCTGATTATTTTCTTAATCAAATTGATTTTTTAAATAAATAAATATGTTATATTTGATCAATTGAAAAACAATTATTTAAAAATTTATAAACTTAAATGGAATATTTTATTATATCAATTCTGTTAATTTCGACTTGAGAAAAACAAATTACAAACACGGCCTATTATCAAGGTTAGCTTAATATTTAGAGGTGGGCTCGGTTTAGGGTTTGAAAAATTCCGAAATTCAATTCAAACTCTTTTTTTTTTCTATAAATTTGTGCAATTACTATTTTTCTAATTTTAAGAGAATTTTAATTTAAGTTAAATTTTTAAATAATATGTGGCTTAAAGTTATCAAATTGAATCAAAATAAAAAGTCTATAAATTTTAAATTTTAAATGTTTAATAATGTTAAATATAAATTGAGAGGAAACTAAGAAAGAGATATACGACCATTCATGGTGTAAATAGACTAACTGTGTTACAGTAATGGGAGGGTGGGAAATCAACAGACAACAGTGACGTTGAGGCTGCCGGAGGAAGTCCATCACAAACAAATCGATTTTGTTTTTTGTACCAGATGTGCATGCTTCCATAAACCCAACATTGTGAAATATATCTAACATTATTTTTTGGTTTTTTTATAACATAAAATATCAATTTATATGAATTTTCTATCAATTCAAAAAATAATAATTTTTTAAAATAAATATATAAATATTATAATTTAATCATATTTTTTAAGAAGAATATTATATAATTATGATTTTGATTATTATATAATTTTATAATAATATAAATTCTATTATTTAAAAAATCACAATATCAATGTATTATACTAACTTCACTGACATAAAAGTAAAAAAAAAAAAATATAAACTATATAAAAAAAATTAGTTTACATAACATGATAATACAAGAAATAAAAAATTATTATTGAACTAATAATTGGCCATTTATCTTATGGCGCAAGAAGTATCAAAAGAAATAATAAAATTTATTAGGCTTAGCTTGATGATGGTTGATGTGTCCCAACCGCAAGTGCATGGGTCATTCAAGTAATATAGAAAAATATATCGTTCCCACGGAAAAAATAAAATATGTTAAAATTATATTTTAATTAAATAAATAAAAGAAATTTGGGAATTTGAAGCATAAGGTATGAAAATGCAAAACTAAATTCAAACAATGACTAATTTAATAATTCGCAAAATAAAGAAATTGATAGTATTAATAATAAAAATTAATAAAATGAGATTAAACTAAACACTCAAAAGTAAAATTCCAAACAATAATTGATGAAAGACGATTCTAGAGTTAAGGGTTCATATTTATGTCATTTTGAGATTTTCCCTAGCTAGCCCAATCTATGAAATTTATAGGTTTAAAGAAGATTAATTCTAAAATCCTTTGAAAACTCTTTCAAGTGAGACAAAAAGATTAATTCTAAAATGCTAATATTTTTAAGCGAAAATGAGTGAAAATCTTACACCCTCAAGCTCAAAATTGGACATTGTCCTCAATGTCTAAGGTAGTACATAGTGAAATTCAAGACAAAAATGAATAACCAAGTATTAGTGAAATGAAAAGCAAAGGTGAAAGGTTACCTGGCACAGGATTGTGATTTAGCAACTTAAAGTGCATAATGCATGTTGCATAAGTAGATTGCATAAGTTATGCAGTATGAGTGCTCTGTAAAATAAGTGCCTAAGTAGGCTGCACAAGTTATGCGAGTTCTTATGCAAGTTTTGACAAAAATGAAATAACAGGAAGTTGAGTAATGCAAAACTGCATAAGTTATACACTAAGTTGTGCAGGTTTCAGCAGAAATTAGAAATAAGGCAAAAATGAAGTATAAAAACTGCACAAGTTGTGCAGTTTGCCTATGCACAATTCAGCAGAAACAAAAGTTGACAAAATCACTTTGCAATTTTGGAAATTGTGCGGGAAAATGACTTTTAATGTTTAAACTTCATTAAAAATGAGAATTTTTAGCCAAAAAATTGCATGAATCATTAAAAGTTAACATAAAAATTCATCAACATATGCAAATCCAAATTAATTGCACACTCAAGTTCATGATAGCAAAAATTTCTGCACAAAAACTTGTGAGCAATATCATTTCAACCCAAAACCTGCAGCTTGAAATTAATCACATCTTAAGCTTAGCAAGAACCAATACCACTGCACTACAATAAGAAAGTTGCATTTATCTACAAAAGCAAATCATGCATGCTCAGTTTTTCCAATCAAATGCAGCATCATAAAATTGAATGACACAACTCAATTGAGCCCACAATCACAAAAATGAACCACTCACCATAATACTAACATTAAAGACACAGAAAATAATACACCTAGCCTAAGCTAATAAGAATAAACAGATAGTTGACAGCATATATTGCAGAATTAGCACACAGAAATTTCTTTGCACAAGCCCAAAAGGATCCGCAACAAAGGCAATTAAAACAAATCAATTTTGGGGAAGTAGAGAATCAAAATATCAAGTAAGAATAACTTCCCAATAGTGCAATAGACTCTAGTTCTTCAAAATGCATCTATAAAAGGAAAAATTCAACAATGTCACAATTAAATTTGAGGGATATTTAAAACAAAACAAAAATAATGCAAATAGAATAAACTTAATAAAAATAGAATAAAGAAACTTGGGGTGCCTCCCAAGAGTGCTAATTTATAGTCCTTAGCTTGACCCTTGTCATGTTTCATGGTGGCTGGAATTGGAATTTATTGCCTCTATTTTTAATGGGTGCTTTAATGAATCTATACTTCATTTTCTTTCCATCACATGAGAAGATCCTTGTTGCTTTGTCTAAAAATCCAACCATTTCTTTCTTGACAACCTTTGGTGCATCTTTTTCTTTGAGAGATGGTTGTTTGACCTAACTTTTCTCCACTTGCTCAAGTTGAAAGATTGGTGCCATATGAAAAGGTGGATTATTCTTCAAATGTTATGCAAATGCAGCCTCTTTTGGATTTTCATCACTGATAGTCCCTTTATAGACAAGACAACTTTCAAGAGAAGCCTTTGGATAGCTCTTTCTAAAGTGCTCTTTTGCTAACTCATCAACTATATCAATTCTCAACAAGAGTCTACATCTTCATATTACTTCTTCTTGTCATTGCCAATGTTGAAGACTAATTGATCCTCTCCGGCTTTAAGAGTAAGCTTTTTACCTTTCACGCCAATCAAAGCACCAGCTGTAGCCAGAAAAGGCCTCCCCAAAATGATTGGCATATGAGAATCCTCTTCCATGTCCAAAATGACAAAGTCAACTAGGATGTAAAATTTTCCAACTTCAGTGGTATATTTTCCAAGATCCCTTCTGGATACTTAATTGATCTATCTGCCAACTAAAGAGAAATGTGGGTTGGCTTAAGATCTCCCATGTTGAGCTTCTCATAGATGGAGAGGGGCATAAGGCTTACACTAGCCCCTAAATCACATAAAGCTTTTATAGAACATGATTCCCCAATGTGGCATGAATTGAAAAACTCCCTGGATCCTTGAGCTTTGGAGGAAGTTTCCTTTGGAGGATAGCACTTCATTCCTCAGTTAAGGCTACAGTCTCATAATCTTCAAGTCTTCTTTTGTTTGAGAGAATTTCTTTCAAAAACTTAGCATAAGAAGGCATTTGGGAAAGAGCATCAATAAAGGCACATTTACATATAGCTTCTTCAAAACCTCTAAGAACTTCCCAAATTGCTTATCAAGCTTGCCTTTTTGAAATCTCTGTGGAAAGGGAAGCTGTGGCTTGTAAGGCTCTGGAGGTATATATTTCTCTTCTTTCTCTTCAACCTCCTCTTTACCTTTTCTTGCACTCCCTTTTTCACTCTCTTGTTTTTCATCTCCCTCAACATCTTTCTCATTTTCTCTTTTCTCAACTTTTTCACTCTTCTCATTATGCACTATTTTACCACTCCTCAGTGTGATGGCATGACACTGCTCCCTTGGATTTTCTATCTGACTAGGAAGTCTTCCCATTGATTTGGTACCTGAGGAGCTTGCTTGTTGTGCAATTTGATTTTCTAGGATCCTATTGTGTGTTTACATCTGTTCAAGCCTTGCTTTCATCTCTCTCATCTCCTCATCAAGCTTAATTTGATTGGTAAGAATTTATTTTAACAAAGCTTCAGTTGTGGACCCTTGTTCTTGCTGTTTTGGTAGAGGTGCAGGATTTGCATTCCTTTGTTGAAAACCAAGTGGTGGTTGCCTAGGTTGTTGGTATTGATGCCTTTGTTGTTGTGGTGGAAAGTTCTGAGTTGAAGATTGATTTTGCTGATTCC
The DNA here is from genome assembly GCF_030052815.1 of Hevea brasiliensis. Lineage (NCBI taxonomy): Eukaryota > Viridiplantae > Streptophyta > Magnoliopsida > Malpighiales > Euphorbiaceae > Hevea > Hevea brasiliensis. The sequence goes on along the minus strand of NC_079497.1, from coordinate 4,484,659 downwards.
CCCATGAAAAATTGGGATGATTCCTCCAAGCATATGAAGGATAGTCTACTCCACAACTCATTATTCCTTCTACACAAGCAACTTATTGAGAACTTCCAAAACATGATGATGAACTGACTAGCATACTTAAATCCTCCATTTTCTTAGCAAGGACATTAGTGAGTGCATCAAATTTGGCATTGATCATGTTTAATGGATCAAGCTCATACATTCCAGCAACTTGCCTTTTTTGAGTTGGAGTTGACCCTCTTGGACTACTCCATAGATAACTGTTCTTTGTTATTTTCTCTAACAACTCATAAGCTTCATCTTAATGCTTAATGATGAATTCCCCTTCAGTTTGAGCATCAATGATTCCTCTGATAGCAGGAGTGACATTTGTGTAAAAATTATGGTTTATCATCCATTTAGGAATGGCATGATGTGGACATTGTCTCTCCAACTCTTTCCATCTCATCCATGACTCATAAAAAGTCTCATCTTTTCTTGGTCTAAAAGCAATCATTTGATTCCTCAACTCTTGAGTTTTTCCAAGTGGAAAGTATTGGGCAAGAAATGCATCAGTGAGCTGCTTCCAATTTGTAATTGAGTTGTGAGGTAAAGAATCAAGCCAATCCAATGATCTATCTTTCAAGGAGAATGGAAACAATTTTAGCCTTGCTGCATCATCAGACACTCTTGACTGCTTTTGCATGTCACAGATCATAACAAACTTCTTAAGATGAGTATGAGGATTTTCTGAAGGATGTCCCCCAAATTGGAAATTTTGAATCATTTGTAGTACCCCAAAATCCATCTTGTAGCTATTTGCATCAATTCTTGGTCTTGCTATACTCTCTCTCAAATCATCAAAATGAGGAAATGCATGATCCATCATACTTCCCCTAGGCACATTAGCATTTACAACCTCTTCACCTTAGGTTGCATTTTCATTGTTTCGATCATTTCTAGCATTACCACCACCAATTCTAATTCTTTCATCAGCCATTTCTGCTTCGATTTTAGTTGCTCTCAAGGCTTATTTCCTTTTTCTGGTTTCTTTCTTGTTGGCTCTACAAAATTTCTCAATTTCAGGATTAAACAATAAGGATGTGTCACTTGTGCTTCTAGCTCTTCTAATAAAAGATTAAGAGTACCTAAAAAGAACAAACAAACACAAAAAATGAAAAGATAACAAAAGTAAAAAAAAAAATATAAACAACTAAAATAATTAAGAATTCAATCTTAAACAAACAACTCCCCGACAACGGCGCCAAAATCTTAATGTGTCCGAACCGCAAGTGCACGGGTCATTCAAATAGTATAGAAAAAGATATCATTCCCACGGAGAGTTGTGTTTTCAATTGAATTTTTGATGTAAAATAAAATATGTTAAAATTGTATTTTAATCAAATAAATAAAAGAAATTTGGGAATTTGAAGCATAAGGTATGAAAATGCAAAACTAAATTCAAATAATGACTAATTTAATAATTCACAAAATAAAGAAATTGATAATATTAATAATGAAAATTAATAAAATGAGATTAAACTAAACACTCAAAAGTAAAATTCCAAGCAATAATTGATAAAAGACGATTCTGGAGTTAAGGGTTCATATTTAAGTCGTTTTGGGAATTTCCCTAGCTAGCCCAATCCATGAAATTTATGGGTTTAAAGGAGATTAATTCTAAAAGCCTTTGAAAACTCTTTCGAGTGAGACAAGGAATGCCTTAACTTAATCCTACTTTCGTAGAGTTAAAATTAACTAAGACCCATTAGGTTCTTTAATCAATCTATTAAAACCCTCTTAACCCTTAGTCTATTTCTATATCTAAGTTAATTAAGTTCAATTTCTTGATTAACTATCACTTGGTTTTCTCCTTTCGGTGCGTCAACCAAGGATTAAGAACATAACTTAATGGGGCCCTTCATTAAGCATGTGAATAAGCACACAAGCAATGGATTAAATCTTATAAATTTCATTAAATAGGGACTAACCCAGTTCAAATCAACAAAAATAACTAACATATTACATCCCTTACTCCAGAATCAAAGAAAACTACTCACAATCCATGTTTAACACAAGAAACTCTAAGTAAAAGAGGAAATAAATCATGAAAATAAACTAAAACTAAAGAAACCCGGTTGGAGAAATGTAGAAAATGGTGAAGAAGAGTAGAAAAATCTGGATTCTGCTCCCTAAGAATGAAAGTCGACTGCTCCTCTATTTTTCTGCCCCTTTTTTTTTCTTCCTCTCTTTCTTTTTATCACCAAAAATGAGGCAAGGGCACTATTTATACTTTCTGACAAATAACCCTAAAAATGGTGTGTTTAAGGAAGGGATTCATGTGTAAAAATTCTTCTGCAAGCTCATTATGAAGACTTGCACAAGTTGTGCAAGCTTCCTATGTAGATTCTGAGCAAATTTGGTAATTCCAAGTGCTTCCCATGATGTTACATAAGTGAGGCGTAAGACTGCATAAGTTATACAGCTGGTTGTGCAGATTTCTGCAAGTTTGGGTGCTCTTCCATGAAGCTGCATAAGTAGAGTGTGAGACTGCATCAGTTATGTAGTTTTCTGTGAAGCTACATAAGCAGAGCATGAACCTACATAAGTTATGCAGGTAAGTCATGCAGATTTCGGTAGGTTTAAGAATTTACTTCTTCTCCTTATGCAGAATTGCACAACTTATGCAGCAGGTTATGCACATTTTGGTCACTTTGCATTTTTCAACTTTCAAGCTTTGTTTTTAACTTTCAAGCTTCATTTTTAACATCTTTGGCTATAGGAATCACTCCTCACTGGCAAAATTGCTTTTTAGTCCCTCAGAAACACCATTTTCACCTATAAAATAAAAGAAATTACAATTTAACCCATAAATTGATAATTATGAAAAACCATCTAAATAACTAATAAAATTAGCTAAAAGTGACTATGTAACACCCTAGACAAATCCCACATCGGCAAAACACGGGAGAGATGATGCTGGGTTTATAAGTTGGTGGTTCGTAACCCCTAGTGACGCGTTTTAAAACCGTGAGGGCTTCGGCCAAGAGCGAACAATTTCACTAGTGGGCCGGGCCATTACACTCTTCCGTGTTTTGTCGATGTGGGATTTGCCTAGGGTGTTACAATCCACCCCCCTTATGGGACTCAGCGTCCTCACTGAGGTTTGCCCCACCATCGTTCAAGGTCGCACGCGAGCGCTCGATACCACAAATGTAATGGCCTGGCCCACTAGTGAAATTGTCCGCTCTTGGCCGAAGCCCTTACGGTTTTAAAACGCGTTACTAGGGGTTACGAACCACCAACTTATAAACCCAGCATCATCTCTCTCGTGTTTTGCCGATGTGGGATTTGCCTAGGGTGTTACAGACTAACAAATAAATGAAATGGCCATGAAATTAAACCTAAATGACTATGCAAAATGCATGTATCAATGGTGTAATATTTGATTTGGAAAAATTAATTTGAGTTCATTCCCTTCCTTTCTAGTACAGCAAAGCCCAAATTGGTGTCCCCAATCTTCTTTATTACTAAACAAAAAGAAGCAATCTAAATGTCATAATTTATTGGTTAAACATAATGAGGGTCCTTGGATTGAAAAGTGAAGTTGATGTGTTATCATGTATTTGATTAACTGGATTGGATGAGTCAGACTAATTAATAATGAATTAATTATTTGATTACAATTAAAATGTAATAGTGATGTATCCATTTCAAGTGTGACGTAAGCTTCTTTTTACCTTTTTTACTATCAAATTTGGATTACCTTAATTTTAAACATCACTTTGATTGAATCATATTTCGATTTATCATTTATATGGGTCAAAACACAAATGTATTTAAATTTTATTTTAAAAAATTTCTGGGTGAGGCCCATAACTATGGGATAATGTTACCTTACATTGGTTTGAGATAAATAATTTGTGATAAATATAAGACTCAATAAACTTCATTCCCTTTAGTTAGTTTTTGGAATAGAGTTAGGTCTGATCCATTTTTTTTATATGGTATCAAAGCCTCGCAGATGTTCATGCTTGCAATTGTTCATACTTGGATGTGAGACGTGCATTGTCAATTTATGCTAAATATAAGAGTTGACTTAACTTTTGACGTGAAATTAGGCCCGATCTATTTCTCTGGTAATCAGAATTGACAATTTAATTGTCAGCCAACTTTCAATAGATATTGAAATTGGTCCACCGAAATGAAAAATAGCAGAAAAGCTTATATGACAAAATTCCAATATTTCATACTACATCCAAAATGAACATAGAAAACAGCACGTGATAGGAAACCATTCCTTCGTTTTATTCTAATCATGGAATTACAACAAGGAATATTGAACAACATTATCAAGCAATTAAGGTTACTGTTCTTTTATTATTATTATTATTATTATTATTATTATTATTATTATTATTATTATTATTATTATTATTATTATTATTATTATTATTATTATTGCATGTCACCCTACTTGTCACCAAACTTCACCCGAAGATTTTTGACAACTTTCTTATCCAGCTAGAAGGCATTAGCCAGAACATCAGTGTAACATCTCTAATTTTTAAATTACTTATTTTATGGGTAAATATAATATTTTATTTTATTAAAATTTTGAGAAATTATTTGAAATTATTTGAATTTTAGTAATCGAGTTTGATTTTTTCAAAATCAATAAACTTTGTTAATTTTTACAAATTAATTTAAAGACCACGTGATGTGGCCCAACCGCAAGTGCATGGGTCGTACAAGTAATATAGAAAAAGATATCGTTCCCATAAGGAGTTGTGTTAATGATTGAATTTTTTATATGAAAATTGACTAATTTGAACTATTTTTTAAATTAAAGCAATAAATTGATAGATATTGAAGTGTGAAATCTATATGTGTAAAATTAATAATCTATTCAACAATATAATGATTTAACTAAATTTGCATCAAATTAAAATAAGCAAATTGAAATATGGCAAGATTTAAAATGGCAAGTAATTAAATTCAATTAGAAATTGACGATGATAAAAAGGGGATTCCGGAGTTCGGGAGTTCATATTCAAGCTATTTTGGGATTTTTGAATTGGTTATCCAATCTTATGGAACTTATAGGTTTTAAGGAGATTAATTCTTAAATCCTTTGAATAACCTTTCGAGTGGGACAAAGAGTGCCTTAATCAATTTAATCCTACTTTCGTGGAGTTCAAATTAGTTACGACCCATTAAGTTCCTTAATTAATCTGTAAATCCTCTTAATCCTTAGTCTATTTCTATATCTAAGTTAATTAAGTCCAATTTCTTGATTATCTATCATAAGGTTTTCTCCTTTCGGTGCTTCTACCATGGATTAAGAACAACACTTAATGGGATCCTACACTAAGCATGTTATTAAGCACACAAGAAATGAATAAAACTCATTAAAATCACAAAATATGGATTACCCAATCAAAATCCACAAAATATCTCAAATATTACATCCCAACTCCAGAATCTAATGAAAACTACTCACTATCCATAATATTTACAAGAAACTCTGAGTTAATATGGAAATAAATCTTTAATCTAAGCTAAGAACTAAGAAACCCAATACAATAAAGGTAGGAAATATGCAAGAAAGGAAATAAAACTCCAAATTTGGTCCAGAAATGGAGATGTGACATTTTGCTCCCTCTTTTTGACTCTTCCCCTGCTGCTGCTTCCTTTTATGTTTCCTCCTCCTTTCTAAAATGAGATAAGGGTCTATTTATATCTTTTTCTAACAAGTAGCCCTAAAATGGTGTGTTTGAGGTGTGTTTTAATGTGGGAATCTTCTACCAGCTCATTATGAAGACTCTATAAAACTGCATAAGTTATGCAGTCCCTTATGCAGTTTTCGGCAGGTTTCTGGGCTCTCTGTGTGAAGCTGCATAAGCAAGGAGTAAGTCTTCATGCAGTGACTTATTCAGATTTCAGCAAGAATGGAAAAATTGCTTCTTCTCCCTGTGCAGAACTACACAACTTATGCGGCAAGTTATGCGCAATTTGGCCACTGCATAATTCAACTTTCAAACTTGTTTTTGATATCTTTAGCTGTAAAAATCACTCCTCACTGGCATAATTTCTTTTTAGTCCCTCAAAAACACCATTTTTCCTACAAAACAAAGTAAAATTACAAATTAATCCAAAAATTGGCAATCATGAAAAACTATCTAAATAACCAATAAAATTAGCTAAAAGTGACTAACAATTAAATAAAATGGCCATGAAATTAAACCTAAATGACTATGCAAAATGCATGTATCAAATACCCCCAAACTCAAGTCTTTGCTTGTTCTCAAGCAAACTTTAAAACATAATGTAATTTTTAGGGGTGCCTTGTCCAAAGAGCTATGAAAATCACTTATTAAAGTAACTTAACATACCTTTAGCCACACCAACAATCCATATACCCATCCTTCAAGATGCAAAAGAATTTAATGCTTATCCAAGCTTTCACCGCTTAGCCATCAAGTCAATTATCATCTAAAATTCCCAAACCAACCAATCAAAAGAGAGAGTCATGCTCAAAAGGAATTCTAGAACAATCAATAGCTAAAGTGTCTCTATATAGATTGATGGAATTTAATGAGTGAATAGATAATTTTCCAATCCCATAGGCAAATTTCCTACTCCTATCTCCACTAATGTAGTAAGTACTATCAAGAGATCAAAAGTCTTTTTAGGGATATAATAGGGCTATGGGGTGCAAAATGAGATTAAGAAGAATAAGGGTAAAAAGGATTCAAAGCATGAGAATATTCTCAATCTTGAGAACATAAGGTACACTTCTTATTATTTTTTTTCTCTTTTTTATTTTTTTATTATATATATATATATATATATATATATATATATATATATATATATATATATATATATATAAAGAGGAGAGAAATACACAATGAGAATTTTCAAGTGCTAGCATATTTTACAAAATACATAAAATGGAGGGATACCTTGATACTTTAAACTTGTATCTTGTATTTTCTCTTGATGATTGTCCCTAAAAATGCCACCCCCAAACTCATTTCTTTTAATTGCTTTGGGTGGATTTCTTTCAATTTGAATAACAATAGTGAAAAGCATGTATACTAGCACTTTTATAAGATGACAAGCATTTCTTCTCCCTTTCATTATTATATATTTTTTTCTTTTTTTTCTTTTTTTTTAATGAGTATAAAGTGTACCTAATATTATAAATAATTATTCTTATGAAAAGAATTGGAGTGTTTGGTTCATTGGCTAGGTAACATAAGGGTTTCAAGAAAAATTAGGAATATAAAGGCTCAAAGGGGTTTGCAAGGGTTAATTTTAATTAGGAAAAAGGCCAAAGGTTTAAAATGAGAATATTTAAATCAAAGAATGCCTAATCATCTCTCTTTTCAAGTACAAGCTAGTATTTCGCCTTGAAAGGTTTAGAAAATTTGTTCTAGGATTGGTGAGACATCATTTGACTACCTTATATCCAATAACTCCCTCTAAACACTCCAATCTCTAAAGGACTAGTTGGGTGGCTTTTTGGCTAAGAAGATATAGGCAAGGGATAAACACTTCAAAACTTTGCACCTTTTAGGAAACTTTCAATCCACAAACCCAACTTAAGGTAAGTCAAATCACTCTCATAGGCAACTTTTCAATACTCAAGGGATTTGGCAAAAGATTTTATTTCATGATGCATGATTTTTAAAAATGAGCAATGCATTAACTAAATGGAGGAAATCTATTTGTGTGTAATGTGTACAACTTCTAAGTGATGTATAATGTGTATGTGAATGTGTTATGTATATGTATGTATGGATGTGTATGTAAAATATTTACAATATATATATAAATGGAATGGGATGAGATGTTCCTACACTCAAAATGATAAAAATGTAGCAAAAATCAAAATGCACACCCCTAAACTCAAAATTGGACATTGTCCTCAATGTCTAAGGCAGTGCAATATGAAAACTCAAATCAAAGAGGAATAACCAGGAATAGTTAAATTTAAGAGCAAAAAGAAAGAGTTACCTGGTATAAAGCAGTGTTTTAGCATTTAAAATGTGAATTCAAGAGATGATGGTGATGCATAAGAAAGTTGCACAAGTTATGCAGAATAAATGCTTTGCAGAACAAGTGCATAAGGAGAGTGCATAAGCTGTATAGTATAGCATGAGTTGCATAAGGGACTGCACAGGCTATGCAGAACATTTGCATAAGTAGTTTCATAGCCTGTGCAGTATATTGAAAAGCTGCAGCATAATGATATATCATGAAAAACTTGAAAACACCAGCAGAGGTATGTAAATATGTATAATGTATTGACAAGTATGCACAAAAGGGCAGTAAAGGCAATGAGAAGCAATGAAAAACTAATGGAATAGCCATCCAATTGAACTTCAAGAAAATAGAATTCAAGACAAACTAAAATTGTTTCAACACATCTAAAAAGAAAAACTCCTAGAAGTTGAACAAAAGCAAGATAAAAATTAATCTATTTCTATGGTTTTGCCCTTGTCCAAAGGCGCTGCTAGAGGACTGGATGGAGCTGGCTGCTGCTGAAGATTGCTTCTTGCTAGAGGAGGGAGATTTGGCTTGTGGGGTTGAGGTAGAATCATCGACCCCTTGTCGTGTGGAAGCCAAAGTTCTGGGATTTTTGGGTGTAGGCTCTGAAAGTGGAGTAACAGGTGGGTCTTTTTGTTTTGTGAGAGGTGGTGTAGAGGCCATGGGTCGGGTTGATTTCGAACGGATTCTCCTCTTATAAGTGGATGTAGGAGGAGGTGGAGAGGTTTGTTGTGGAGGAGAATCGGGATTGGGGGCTTGAATTGCTAGGGGCATGAATTGGAGAGGAGGGCCTTGAGGGGAAGGGGGAGATGTTTCCATGGCGGTGGTTGATGATGGTGGGAATCGAGGAGGGAAGAAGAAAGTAAAAGAGAGAAAGGGATATTAGGGTTTCGGTCAGCGAAAAAGGGGGTGTGGGGAGAAGGATTAATGCTGAGAAAAATGAACAGGAGGGAGGTTGTGAACAGAAACGACGGGAAGTGGGAGGTGGGAAAATGGGGTGCCAAAAATTTTGATTTGCACAGGACGTGCGATTTTCTGCATAAGGGGAGAATGAGTGTGCATAAGTTATGCACTCTCTTATGCAAGTTTCGGCCGAAAATGGGAGTGTGAAAAGTTGGTTATGCAATAGTGCATGACTTATGCACTCTCTTAGGCAAGTTTCGATAGAAAATGGGAAGTCTGAAAAATTGGTTATGCAAAAGTGCATAACTTATGCACTCTCTTATGCAAGTTTCGGCAGAAAATGGGAGTGTGAAAAGTTGGTCGTGTAAAAGTGCATAACTTATGCACTCTCTTATGCAAGTTTTGGTAGAAAATGGGAAGTTTGAAAAATTGGTAATGCAAAAGTGCATAAGCTGTGCACTTGGTCATGCAGATTTTGGCAGAAATGAAAATGCAAGATTTGAAGTTATGCAAGAGTGCATAAGTTATGCACACACTTATGCAAGTTTTGGCAGAAATTGAAAATTGGCAAAAATGTGGCAGTGCATAATTGCATAAGTTATGCACACCCTTATGTAGATTTCGGTAAGAAATGAAATGGCAAAAATTTGGTTATACAGGATTGCATAAGTTATGCAAGAGCTTATGCAGGTTTTGACAGAAAAGAAAAATGGCAAAAAAATGAGACCTGAAAGCTGCATAAGTTATGCAGTTACTTATGCACATTTCAACAAGATTCAGATTACAATAAAAATGCTTTGCAAGTTTGAAAAATACACAAGAATGAAGAAATGTAACCCTGTGAAGTATAAATCATGAGAAATTATCATAAAAAACACATTAATGTATCCAGAGTCCATAACAATTGCACCATACAAGCTTGTAGAAGAAAGTTCTGCACAATAGACATATATGAGTTATGCCATTTCAACTCAAACCCTGCAAATTAACATTCTAGCACATTAAAGCTCAATAAAATCTGCACAAAATTGCACTTATCCATAAAAGAAAATAGACTCTCCAAGCTATGCTAAGAAAATGCAGCATGTGCACATTGAATCACACAACCCAATTAAGTTCAGAACTACTAAAATGACCCACTTACCATCATATTAACATGATAAGCACAATTACATAAAAGTTACACACCCAACCTCAACAAAGAAGCAAATACCATATGCTGCAGACCCTTTTTGTTGAAAATTTTCTGCATAAGTCAAGAAGGGGTCCTGCACAGGTTATGCAATGAAAATAAACCAATCTTGGGAGAGTTAATGGATAAAATATCTGATTAAGAGTTACTCCTTAGCAGTGCAACAACCTTCATCCATTGAAATATATCTACAAAAGACAAAATTCAACAATGTCTAAAATTGAATTTGGAGAGATTTAAGACAAAAACAAAAGTAATGCAAATAAAAGTAAATCAACAGAAGCAAAATAAAAGAAATTGGGGTGCCTTCCAAGAGCGCTAATTTATAGTCCTTAGCTGGACTCTTCATGCATCTCACTAAAAAGGAGGTGAGGGATCAGAAAGCTTATAACAGCTTGCTCCCTTTATTGGGTCTCCAGTTATGTAATGTTTCAATCTATGTCCATTGACCTTAAAATTCCCAGATTTTTCACTCCAAATTTCAATTGCTCCATAAGGAAAAACTTTAGAAACTCTATATGGACCAGTCCACTTTGATTTAAGTTTTCCTGGGAACAATTTCAATCTTGAGTTGAACAACAAAACTGAATCATCTTCTTTAAATTCCTTTTTCCTAAGATGCTTATCATGCCAAACTTTAGTTCTTTCTTTATAAATACAGGCACTTTCATAGGCATCCATCCTCAATTCTTCAAGCTCATTAAGTTGCAATAGCCTCTTCTCACCAGCTTGCTTGATATCAAAATTCAAGGTCTGAATGGCCCAATATGCTCTATGTTCTAGCTCCACAGGTAAATGACAAGACTTACCATACACCAACCTAAAGGGAGTAGTTCCTATAGGGGTTTTGTAAGCAGTCCTATATGCCCATAAAGCATCATCTAGTTTGACAGACCAATCTTTTTGAGAATTACTCACTGTTTTCTCTAAGATATGTTTGAGTTCCCTATTAGAAATTTCAATTTGTCCCGAAGTTTGAGGATGGTATGGGGCAGCTATCTTGTGCACTGCACCATACTTCCTCATTAAGCTCTCAAATTGCTTATTACAAAAATGTGAACCCCCATCACTAATTACAGCCCTTGAAGCTCTAAATCTACTCAAGACAAATTTCCTCAAGAATTTCAGTAACACCTTAGCATCATTAGTTAGAGTTGTAATAGCTTATACACACTTTGACACATAGTCAACTCCAATTAGAATGTATTTATTGCTATATGAAGGAGGAAATGAGCCCATAAAATCTATTCCCCATACATCGAATAATTCCACCTCAAGAATATTATTTAGGGGCATTTCATCTCTTTTTGACAGATTTCCACTCCTTTGACATTTATCGCATTCTAACACAAATTTCCTCACATCCTTAAAAAGGTTTGGCCAAAAGAAATCAGCCTGCAGAATTTTACTAGCTATTTTAGAGATTCCAAAGCGTCCTCCATAATCAGAAGCATGGCAATGATGCATAACACTCTATATCTCCTCATCAGGAATACATCTTCTTATTAAACCGTCACAACATCTCCTAAAAAGTAAAGGATCATCCCATCTATAAAATTTTACCTCATGCAAAAACTTTTTCTTTTGTTGCCATGTCATTCCTAGAGGTAAAACTCCACAAGATAGATAATTCACCAAGTCTGCATACCAAGGTAGTTTAGCAACAAGAGAGAAAAGTTGTTCATCCAAGAAAAACTCATCAATAAGGACTTCATCCATTTCTTCATCATCCAATTTCAACCTACTAAGATTATCCGCAACTACATTTTCAGCTTCCTTCTTATCTCTAATTTTCAAATCAAACTCTTGTAGCATCAAAATCCACCTAATGAGCCTAGGTTTAGCCTCCTTTTTATGAAGTAAATACCTAATAGCAGCATGATCTGAAAATATAATCACCTTTGAGTCAATAATATAAGGTTTGAACTTTTCCAATGCAAAGACAATTGCTAAGAATTCCTTTTCAGTTGTTGCATAATTTGTTTGAGCCTCATCCAGTTTTCTACTAGCATAATAAATAGCATAAGCCCTTTTGTCCTTTTTTTGACCAAGAACAGCTCCAATTGCATAGTTGCTAGCATCACACATAATTTCAAAAGGTAGGCTCCAATCAGGCGGTTGCATGATTGGTGCAATGATAAGAGCTTGCTTCAACCTACAAAAGGCATCCAAACACTCTTGGTCAAATACAAATGGTATGTCATGACTTAACAAAATAGACAAAGGTTTGGCTATTTTAGAAATATCCTTGATAAAGCGTCTGTAGAACCTGGCATGTCCTAAAAAACTTCGAATTCCTTTGACATTGGTAGGAGGAGCCATCTTCTCTATCACTTCAACTTTGGCTTTATCAACCTTTATTCCTCTGTTAGACACCAAACGTCCAAGTACTATCCCTTCCTGAACCATGAAATGACACTTTTCCCAGTTTAACACAAGGTCAGTATCTGCAAATCGCTGCAAAACTTTAGAAAGGTTAGCCAAGCATATGTCAAATGAAGATCCATAAACAGAAAAATCATCCATAAAAACCTCTATTATATCTTCAATGAAATCTGAGAAGATTGTCGTCATGCACCTTTGAAAAGTGGCTGGTGCATTACACAACCCAAATGGCATCCTCCTATAAGCAAAGGTTCCATATGGACAAGTAAAAGTGGTTTACTCTTGATCATTTGGATGGATAGGGATTTGGAAAAATCCTGAATACCCATCTAAATAGCAAAAATAAGAATGCCTAGCCAGTCTTTCTAACATTTGATCAATGAAGGGAAGTGGAAATTGATATTTTCTAGTGGCAATATTTAATTTTCTGTAATCTATGCACATTCGCTAACTAGTCACTGTTTTAGTGGGAATTAATTCGTTATTTTCATTTTTGACCACTGTAATTCCACCTTTTTTAAGGACAACATGTACTGGACTCACCCAAGTACTGTCTGAGATAGGATATATGATCCGTACATCAAGTAACTTCAAAATTTCTTTTTTAACAACTTCTTTCATATTTGGGTTCAACCTCCTCTGATGTTCAATAGATGGCTTACAATTTTCTTTCAAAATAATTATGTGTATGCAAAAGTGTGGACTTATTCCCTTAGTGTCATCTATGGTGTATCCTAAAACTTTCCTAAATTGCCTCAACACTCTTAACAACTTATCAACCTCTAAAGTGCTCAAGTTTGCATTTACAATTATTGGATAAGTGTTATTGGGGCCAGGAAATTCATACCTGAGCTGAGAAAGAAGTTGCTTAAGTTCTACCTTAGGTGCATCTTCTTCCTTGAATGATGGTTGCTTAGATTCGACTTTTTCCTCTTATGTGAGTTGAAAAATTGGAGCAAAAATGAATGGTGGACTACCCTCTAAATGTTGAGCATATGCAGCCACATGAGGGTTATCATAGTCTATGCTTCCTCCATGAACCAAGCAATTTTCAAGTGGATCTTCTGGATATCTCTTTCTGAAGTGTTCTTCAACCAGCTCATCAATGATATCAATTCTCAAACAAGTATCAGCTTCAGAATGATGCTTCTTCATAGTGTTATAAATATTGAAGACCAATTGATCTTCACCAACTCTAAGAGTCAAATTTTCTCCCTTAACATCAATCAATGCTCCTGCTGTAGCTAGAAAGGGCCTTCCCAAGATAATTGGAATATTAGAATCCTCTTCCATGTCCAAGATGACAAAGTCAATAGGCATATAGAACTTCCCAACCTTCAGAGGCACATTCTCCAAGATCCCTTCTGGATACTTAATTGATCTGTCTGCCAACTAAAGAGAATTGTGGGTTGGTTTAAGATCTCCCATATTGAGCTTCTCATAAATGCAGAGGGGCATAAGGCTAACACTAGCCCCTAAATCACATAAAGCTTTTGTAGAACGTGATTCTCCAATATGACATGGAATTGAAAAACTTCTAGGGTCTTTAAGCTTAGGAGGAAGTTTCTTCTGGAGTATGGCACTACATTCTTCTATCAAAGCCATAGTTTCATGGTCTTTAAGTTTCCTCTTGTTTGAGAGAATTTCTTTTAAAAATTTTGCATAAGAGGGCATTTGTGAAAGAGCATCAATAAAAGGCACATTTATGTATAGCTTCTTCAAAACCTCTAAGAACTTTCCAAATTGTTTATCAAGCTTGGCTTTTTGAAATCTTTGTGGAAAGGGAAGTTATGGTTTGTAAGCCTCTGGAGGTATATACTTCTCTTCTTTCTCTTTAATTTTCTCTTTACCTTTTTCTGCACTTTCTTTCTCACTTTCTTGTTTTTCACTCTTCTCAATTTTTTTCACTCTTCTCATTATTTACAACCTTCCCACTTCTTAAAGTAATAGCTTGACACTGCTCTCTTGGGTTTTCCGGTTGACTTGGAAGTTTTCCAAAAGACTTGGTACCTGAGAAAGATGCTTGTTGTGCAATCTGATTTTCCAACATTCTGTTATATGTTTGCATCTGTTCTAGCCTTGCTTTCATCTCTCTCATCTCTTCATCATGCTTAGTTTGGTTAACAAGCATCTGTTGTAATAAAGCTTCTGTGGTGAAACTTTGCTCTTGCTGTTTTGGTGGAGGTGCAGGATTCATGTTTCTCTATTGAAAATTAGGCAATGGTTGCCTATTTTGCTGATATGAAATTCCTTGTTGTTGTTGTGTTTGAAGATTCTGATTTGGGACTTGACTTTGTTGATTTCCCCATGAAAAGTTGGGATGATTCCTCCAAGTTGGATTATAAGTTTTTGAGTAAGGATTCCCCATTTGTTTGTTTCCATAATTACCAACATATGCAGCTTGCTCTCCACAGTCTACTCCACAGCTAGTAGTTCCTTCTGCATAAGCAACTTGTTGTGAACTTTCAGATGATGATGATGAACTAACCAACATACTTAAATCTTCCATCTTCTTAGCCAAAACATTTGTAAGAGCATCAAACTTTGCATTAATCATGTTGAATGGATCAAGGTCATACATTCCAGCAGCTTGCCTCTTTTGAGTTGGAGCTTGTCCTCTTGGACTACTCCAAAGATGAGTATTCTTTACAATTTTCTCCAATAGCTCATAAGCTTCATCTTTATGCTTCATAATAAATTCTCTTCCTGTTTGAGCATTAATAATCCTTCTAATTGTAGGAGGAACATTGGTGTCAAAATTCTGATTTATCATCCATTTTGGAATGGCATGATGTGAGCATTGTCTCTCTAACTCCTTCCATCTCATCCATGATTCATAGAGAGTTTCATCTTCTCTTGGTCTGAAAGCTGTCATTTGATTCCTCAATTCTTGAGTTTTTCCAGGTGAAAAATATTGTGCAAAAAATGCATCAGTGAGTTGCTCCCAATTTGTAATGGAGTTGTGAGGTAAAGAATCAAGCCAATCTAATGCTCTATCCTTCAAAGAGAATGGGAATAGCTTCAATCTTGCTACATCATCAGATACTCTAGGTTGTTTTTGCATATCACAAATCCTAGCAAACTTCTTTAGATGTGTGTGTGGATTTTCAGAAGGATGTCCCCCAAATTGGTAGTTTTGAATCATTTAAAGAACTCCAAAATCCATCTTGTAGCTATTTGAATCAATTCTTAGTCTTGCTATGCTCTCTCTCAAGTCATCAAAATGAGGAAAAACATGATCTATCATACTTCCCCTAGGCACATTAGCATTTACAACGTCTTCACCTTGGGCTGCATTTTCATTGTTTAGATAATTTTCAGCATTACCACCACCAATTCTAATTCTTTCATCAGCCATGTCTGCTTCAACTTCAGTTTCTCTCAAGGCTTCTTTCCTTTTTCTAGTTTCTTTCTTGTTGGCTCTACAAAATTTCTCAATTTCAAGATTAAACAATAAGGATGTGTCACTTGTGCTTCTAGCTCTTCTCATAAAAGATTAAGAGTACCTAAAAAGAACAAACAAACACAAAATGAAAAGATAACAAAGATAAAACTATAAACAACTAAAATAATCAAGAATTCAATCTTAAACAAACAACTCCCCGGCAACGGTGCCAAAAACTTGATGTGGCCCAACTGCAAGTGCACGGGTCGTACAAGTACTATAGAAAAGATATCGTTCCCACGAGGAGTTATGTTAATGATCGAATTTTTGATATGAAAATTGACTAATTTGAACTATTTTTGAAATTAAAGCAATAAATTGATAGATATTGAAGTGTGAAATCTATATGTGTAAAATTAATAATCTATTCAACAATGTAATGATTTAACTAAACTTGCATCAAATTAAAATAAGCAAATTGAAATATCGCAAGATTTAAAATGGCAAGTAATTAAATTTAATTAGAAATTAACAATGATAAAAAGGGGGATTCCGGAGTTCGAGAGTTCATATTCAAGCTATTTTGGGATTTTTAAATTGGTTATCCAATCTTATGGAACTTACGAGTTTTAAGGAGATTAATTCTTAAATCCTTTGAATACCTTTTCGAGTGGGACAAAGAGTGCCTTAATCAATTTAATCCTAGTTTCGTGGAGTTCAAATTAGTCAAGACCCATTAAGTTTCTTAATTAATCTATAAATCCTCTTAATCCTTAGTCTATTTCTAGATCTAAGTTAATTAAGTCCAATTTCTTGATTATCTATCACAAGATTTTCTCCTTTCGATGCTTCAACCATGGATTAAGAACAACACTTAATGGGATCCTACACTAAGCATGTCATTGAGCACACAAGAAATGAATAAAACTCATTAAAATCACAAAATATGGATTACCCAATCAAAATCCATAAAATATCTCAAATATTACATCCTAACTCCAGAATCTAATGAAAACTACTCACTATCCATAATATTTACAAGAAACTCTTAGTTAATATGGAAATAAATCTTTAATCTAAGCTAAGAACTAAGAAACCCAATCAAGAAAGGTAGGAAATATGCAAGAAAGGAAAGAAAACTCCAAATCTGGTCTAGAAATGGAGAGGTGACGTTTTGCTCCCTCTTTTTGACTCTTCCCTTGTTGCTGCTTCCTTTTATGTTTCCTCCTCCTTTCTAAAATGAGATAAGGGCCTATTTATATCTTTTTCTAACAAGTAGCCCTAAAATGGTGTGTTTGAGGTGTGTTTTCATGTGGAAATCTTCTGCCAGCTCATTATGAAGACTCTATAAAACTGCATAAGTTATGCAATCCCTTATGCAGTTTTGGCAGGTTTCTGGGCCCTCTGTGTGAAGCTACATAAGTAAGGAGTAAGTCTGCATAAGTCATGCAGTGACTTATGCATATTTCGGCAGGAATGGAAAATTACTTCTTCTCCCTGTGCAGAACTGCACAACTTATACGGCAAGTTATGCGCAATTTGGCCACTGCATAATTCAACTTTCAAACTTGTTTGTGATATCTTTGGCTGTAGAAATCACTCCTCACTGGCATAATTTCTTTTTAGTCCCTCAAAAACACCATTTTTCTAACAAAACAAAGTAAAATTACAAATTAATCTAAAAATTAACAATCATGAAAAACTATCTAAATAACTAATAAAATTAGCTGAAAGTGACTAACAATCAAATAAAATGGCTATGAAATTAAACCTAAATGACTATGCAAAATGCATGTATCACCACGTGGCAAAACTAAAAATATATTTAGACTCTATAAATTTTTCTGAATTTTCTGAAATTTTTGGGCCTCGTTTTTTGTCTCAAGGCAAAGCAAAAATTTAATTTCGGGTATCCTGAATCGAACCAGCCGAATCGAACTGAATCGAATCGAACCGGTCCCCTTCCTTCTTTTCTTCTCTTTTCTTTTCTCTCCCCGATGCCCCAATTCTCCCTCCCATTTCTCTCTCCTCCCTCTCCCTCTGCGCCGGCCATCGCCTCCCCTCTCCTCACCTCCCCCCATCACCGACGACCTTCCCCGCCCCTCCCCCACCGCCGGCTGGCCTTCAGGTCACTGGAAAATTATGCCAAAAACCTCCCCTGCGCGAACACGCTGGTTCAACTTCCCAGGAAAATTTTGGCCGATTCGGCCACTAATTGGACCGGGTCTTGTCCCAAAACCCATTTACACCTCAAGAGCTTTCCATAGACACCAAGAGCACAAAAATCCATCTAACAGTTTGTCCAATTCTTATTCGAGAAATTTTAGCCCATTTTGACTTTTGGGCTAGATTTCTCGCAAACCGTGAACCCCATGAAAAATTCAAGAGTACCAGAGTGCTCCCCTTTATGAAAGCTTCGCGACAATATCTATTTCAAAATTTTCTGACATCATTTTCCAGTGGATCCTATGAAACTTTGCAGT
This sequence comes from Hevea brasiliensis, assembly GCF_030052815.1. NCBI lineage: Eukaryota > Viridiplantae > Streptophyta > Magnoliopsida > Malpighiales > Euphorbiaceae > Hevea > Hevea brasiliensis. The sequence goes on along the minus strand of NC_079497.1, from coordinate 4,466,265 downwards.
ATTTTTTCCGGAATTAAATGAGCTTAATAAATTCCGTAAAATTTATGTATTAACCCCCGTGTTATGAGCTTCGCATTGGTATGCTCATTTTGTGGAAATTCGACAGTTGTTTGGGTCTGCAATTTTAGGCCGGGCAAGCCAACTACCCGAAACGCTTCAGAAGTAGGTCAAGATTATAGGCTACCCCATCATTTTCAGACGTCCAGGACGCGTCCTAAGGGTCGAAATTGGCATAGGTAAACTCGAACTCTCATTTTTCTTAATTATCTAGGCATGATTTCGATTAAAAATCTATAAAATATTCGTAGTAGGTTAGAAAATTATAATTCCTTTTATATTAGCTTAATAATATTGCTAAGGACCACAGGGCAAAATTTTAAAATTTTTAGAGCTCATTCGGGTAGTTTTTACAAAAGGGTTAGTTGTAGGGACTAAATGGTAATTTTTCAAACTATGGTTGTTGACAGTTTGGATGGGCCCAAGAGGGGCCATGTGATATGATTGAGTTCTGGTTGTGAGACTTGTAGATATAGAAGTGTATTTTTGTCACACCTTACCCTTCTGTAAGGCATAACATGATCCCGTAGAATACCTAATGAACTACCGAACTTCACCTACCGATAATTCATTAAGTACACTACAAGGGATTTTAAAACTATTTTCTTGCATTTTGGAAGTGGTAAGCATTTTGGTAGGAATTAAAATCATTTATTCAAAGCTTATAAACTAGTAAAAATTTTGTCCATTTTAATTTTACCACAAATTTTATAAAAATTTTGATAGAGTTTCATTTATATTTGGAGAAAACCGTTCTTCAAAACCTATAAAAAGCACTTCCAATAAATTTTTCCTAACTCCCAACCTCCAAATATTCTTAAGTTAATACATCTCAAAATTCTCAAAACAAACTATTTCATATCATTCCATCAATATTGTATGCACAAATTAACTTTACAGATATAAAATCCAAAAATAATATTATTACAATTTATTATACAACTACTCACTTTACATTGATATTTATGACATTACAGTATTTACATCAAAATAATTACAATGGTATAAAACAATACCCGTACAAAAATAATCAAGAAGTTCTTGTTAATCCCGCAACTCACTCTGCTGCTTTCTCCTTGCTCTTATCTGCGACAATAAATTAAACTATCGCTGAGTATAAAAATACTCAGTGGTGCACAACGAAAATTTAAAATACAATACATAAATCATTCATTGCCAAAACACAATTTAAATTTTTCTCAATCACATTTCACAATTATCAAAACTCATAATAACACAATTTAGTCAAATAATTTAAGAACACAGTGTTGCCAATTCATACACAACTTAAGTCATTACACACAATTTCTGATCAATGCCGTATTGTACACCACGACAAAGCAATCTACAACCCCACTAATCGAAATCAATGAGGGAGGTGGCTAGCTAGTTAATGAGTACTCATCCGATCTACAACCTCAACTGGTAAACCAGAGAGGGAGAAAAATGAACGATCTTAACCCCATAAATGGAGGAGGAATAATGTGATACTGTCATGCTAAGTGTGAACACAAAATCAGTTCAAAACAATTTATTCAAATAATTTATGAGAAATCTGGTCAATTTTCAAAGTCATATTCACAATCATAAATGGCAACACAATTCATAATTAACGCAAAAAGAAATCAAATTTTCAGGAATCTTATATTTAAATAAAAACTACTGTGCACAGACCTGACGTGAGTCGCTTCTAGGCCTTGACTCAGTCTCTCAGAGCTTCCAAGTCTATTTCAGCTGAAACACATAGTTTCACAGTGTTTCAGTACCATAACTTAGTATAAATCCAAAAATAAATTTAACTTCACTTTTACCTAGCTCTAATGTGCTAAACCCGACGTTCTTGAAATTTTTGTGTTTCGGGTTACTATTCACTACATTATTCAAGTCAAATTGTTGACTTTCTAAAGCTTAATAGGTATGGGAATTCCAACTTCACCCACATATCACATTTTGGTCACTAAACTTATTGGTTTTGGTCATTTTCTCAACACTTAAGTCTTTTAGGCAAAATTGTCAATTTCAGTTTTTGGTGTCTAAGGTTGCACTATTCTATTGGTCACTTTTCTGTTGGAATTTGGCAAAACTTCCTTCATAGAAAATGTTTCCTATTGTCTTAAGTTTATTCTCCTTTTTGAATCACTCCAATTGGAGTTTTGTAGCTCAAGTTATAGCCAAAATGCAGTTACTGTTCATGCTACAGAATTTAGTTCTGCAGATTTAATGCTCCAACTTCATTCAGCAATTTGATCAAGTTAAGTCCATAATTTGGTCTAATTTTCTTCATATGAAATGTTCTAATATGTCTTAGGTTTCCATCGGTTCAAGAATCACCTAAATCGGAGTTTTCTAGAGAGAGTTATAGCCATTGAAACTTTACTGTTCAAATGGCAAATCTGCAGTTCTGCAGATTCAGTAACTCAACTTTGTTCAGTAATTTGATTGGGTTAATGTCATAATTTGGGTTTGTGTTCTTCATGAAAGTTTTAGGTCTATATCTCATCTAACCACTGGTAAAATTTCAGGTCATTTTGACTTGCCTAGCTCGAGTTATGATCAAATGAACAAACACTATTCATTTGGTCAGTTTGTACAGAGGCAGCCTGCAATTTTCCAACTTTGGTCAATTTGTTCATTAGGTTTTGGTCACTTTTTGGGCATGCTTCCTAAATGAAAATTGTGTCATTTAGTGCCTATTTTCATTCCCAATTGGTCTCATACCAATTGGACTTGTAAAATTCCATTTTTGGTCCCTCAAAGTTGACTTTTGGTCATGGTGCATACCCAATATGAATTTGGCTTTGATTTAAACACTTCTAATATACTTAATTAGGTCACAAATGACTATTTCTTCCCTTAAACTATGTCAAAGACATCATTTAGCACTTCTTCACATTTTTGGTCTCTAACCCAAATGTCTAAAACCCTAAGTTTGTCATTTGTTGCATTTAGCTAATTAAACACTTATAAACATGCTCCCTTAACTCAATTAAGCTTCCTAACATGTTTAGCTCAAACAAATTTATACTTTGTCCAACCAAACCCTAGCTGTCCAAAATTCTATATAATCCCTTAACAAATTTTCTTTCCATTTTAAGTTTATTTACAAGCTCAATAAGTTAGAAATGTAAGAATCAAACTCAAATTATCAAATTTGATTACTAACCTTTTATGTAGAATTTCTTTTTCTTCAAAACTTCTTCCTTTCTTTTTCTTTTTGTTGTCAAGCTCCTTCCCAAGTGACTAGAACAAGTTTTTGTGAAGCAAGTATGGAAGGATTTGAGGTTTAATGGTGTTTTCAAAGCTTGAAGCAAGCTTTAATGGAGATTTGCAATGGTGAGGGAGAGAGAAGGATGGGAGGCGGCAACTTTTGGAGAGAAGACCAATTGATTTTTTTTTCTTTTCCTTTCTTTTTTTATGTCTTATGAAAGACCACAATTCATTTTAATTAATTTATAAATTATGGGATTTATGGCATCATGCATGATGTCATGCATGATGTCATATCCCTACACCTTTTTAACTTTTTCATTTTCTCTTTTTCTTTTTTTTTTAATTTTTTTCTATTAGTTCTTTAATTTAATTTTCGATCCTGAAGTTTTCTTTTCTCCAATTTTATTTGACAATTAGGTCAGGAGTCAGCTCTCGGAGTCAATTGACCAAATTGCCCCTCGCTGGTTCATCCCGGTTTGCAAATAATTTAGTATTTCTTTCGGATCCCTGACCTAATTATTTGACTGGCTTAAAAGTTCTTTTTCATGATTTTCTTTTTTCACTGTGTTCGTAATGGTCCTAAGGACCGCAGCGTCACATTTTACGATTCGAAATTTGAGTTTAAAATGGCTTCGCAGTCGTTTCCGAGATGGTCACCCATCGCTGTGACTCTCGGCTCGTTTAACTTCTTATGTTCTATTTTTCTTATTTATACTTAACTAATTGGCAATTACTAATTATTTGTATTTATGGCTTCTCTAGTTGTCTTAAGCGTGGTTCTAATCTCCTTAATTGTCCGGACTGACACCGGTCACCGGAATAGTGAAATATACCAGGCTATGCAAATAGGGGTGTTACAATTTTGTGCCCTTTTGTAGGTTGGGTAAGTCTTAGGTATAGGAAGAACTCTGCCAGATTTTCGGCACGACTTAAGGTGTCTTTAATTTTTTTTAAGCTTGTATTTAGTCAATTATATTAAATAATTATAATGAAATTTTCAAGTGAGCTGGAATAACCTTTCTCCTCCGCCCAGCCGCCACAATGACCTCGGTTCACGTCTGTGAGTAAAATATTGATTTTAATTATAATTTCAATATTATTATATGTTTAGACATGTCCATGCATCCCTTATAAATATATATTTATGTAGTTAAATACTAGACACGTTTTATACTGCATCTTTATTTGATGAAATGCTATGAATCTTGTTTTATGGTAATTTAGAGCAGTGTGCATATGTTGGCGTGCGCGTGGTGTGTGGTATTGGATATGGACAGGACGGGTAGACGCGGCTGAAGCTTGACTCGCTGGGACCCAATCCTTTTATGGATAAGTTGAGGTAGGCATGACTCGAGATGATCTCGCTGGCCTCCGCATTTGGTCTATTAAGCGAAAGTCTGACTTGAGATGTACTCGCTGGCAGAGGTTGGATTAAGAGAGCTATATAGTCGATCAATTCCCATATATGTACTGTTTGAATATTATATGGGTATGTGAGTGCTCCAAATTACCCTTTTTATTGTTTATGATGTGATTTGTATGAAAACTATGAAGGTATTGCATTCCACTCTTTAGGATGCATTAGCTTTAGATAGCTATAGAAATTATACTTAAAATCGATATTTTACTCTCTTAGTCGAACACTCACTCCTGTTCACCTTATTTTTCCAAGATACAGGAGATTTCTTATTGAGTTCTAACCTACCTCTCTCCTTCGTAGGCAATCTATTAATGCCTGTTATGTTTTGTATAATTTTACTAACTTTCAAAACTCCGCATGTGTTAGAAGTATTTTATTTGAATTGGGTCTGTACTATAATGTCGTATTGGATTTGTAAATTTATTAGATGCATGTATGATTGGATTGGATGAGGGAGCTGAGCCCCCATTTGATTTTATGACATTATGAGTATGTGGAGGGTGAGCTGAGATCCCCAAATTGTTATATATTGTGCTTACAGGTCCGGCGAATCAAAAACTCCCCGTTGTATGGTCCATGTTATGTTCGGACTTTATCTGGTTGAATTCTTGAAAATAGGCTTAAAATGAGTAGTAGGATTGGGTTAAAGAATATTCAGGCTTACTACGGGCCTCGGGGGCTTTAGGCTGGCTCAGGTCCTAGTGTCGGTCTGGCTCATAGGTTGGGTCATGACAATCAGAATTAATAGGTGGATTATAAGATCCAAAGGCTGCATTTGCTATAATGATAAATCCGGGATTTTAGTTGTTTAAACTAGCAATGGCAACTCCATTGGTCTTTGCAATATTGAACTGAAAGTGAATCAGGCCGATTCGGAACACAAAAACATCTCCTGGGTTTAAGACTTCACTGATAAGGCGATTGGGGTTGGATGTGACAAAGCCAATGTAAAGAGTGCCCTCAAGGACTAAAAGGATTTCTGTAGCACGAGGACGAATGTGGGGAGGATTTAAACCACCATTCTATACGAGCGAAGGACTTACCAAGAGTGTTAACTTTTGGTATGTGCTCAACGTTTAAGAGGGTTACATTTGATCCAACTTGATTCCTTGTAGTTCTAGGAATATTGAGTCCCCAAAAATTAAGAGAAATCATTGGCTACAGCGAGGTTGGGATTTTTGCAAAATTTTCCATTCACGAACTGCATGACATAAATGTTAACTATTACCATTCCATGTAAATCAAAATAAAGGACTGTTAAAAAAAACGTACGTATATGTAGTACAAAATTATGACACACAGAAGTCCTAGAGAGAGCTGGGGTCATAGGCAGGGGCATATGAGAAAGCCAAAATCCAAGAATGCGAAGGCTAGAAGGAAATGACACTTTTCATTTGATCAAACAGTCTCTAGCTTGCTATAGCTTTAATTTTGGAGAGAGAAATCTTACATGATTACATTTCTATTTGCAGATGAAGGTCTGGATAAACCATGTCTAAATTGTTTACTGGGAATTTTAATTGATAAACAACTTCAAAATTTTAAGTAACAGCTCGATTAATATATAGTCTTGCAACATAAGTTTTTTTTTTTCTTTTGGATAAATTCTTGCAACAGAACTAGAAGACAATGCAAAATTTTGGTGGCATAATTATAAGTTTGATGGCTGCTCAATCATTTTTTAATCTCTAATAATGATATGGTGTTAATATTAATTATGTATATATACAACAACGAAAAATAACAATTTTTCAAGGAGTGGTTTTGGTTGGCCATCTTCTTCAAGCTAGCTATGATCCAATCCAAGACGAGTTAAGCAGTTGTCATTCAGCAGGACCGTGGAGACAAAGGGAACAAATGACCTTATTCTGGTAATTATTGTGACGCCCCTTACCCGTCTACTGTATAGCCGAGCAAGAGTGCCACATTCGGTGCCGGAGCACCCTATCTTGTTTTATCATATCTATTGTAAACTTTTAATGTCATTTAAAACATGTATTCAATGTGTAGAATTTTTTTTTTTATCTTATTTCTGTGGAGACCCGGACAGAGCCTCCCTTATTTTATTAGCATCTGGCGGGTTCCACTAATCACCTGTTAACATGTCCATATTCATTTCACACATTTCCATATCATATTCTCATGTATCATATCATTACAATTATTTATGAGATCTAAAAATGAAGTATTATCTATTGCATTCATATAGAAATTCATAGATAATAAATTACAAGTTTTCATTTCAATCTCAAAGTTTAATTACAAGTCCAAAATGAAATACATCATAAACTAGTAATTACATCATGACTAAACATAATGAACCAAAATACTAGTCTATACATGGGCCCTACCAAAATACAAAAGACTGCTGAGGTGACTCTGGACAATGGCAGATCTGATCAGAGCTCTGTCAGTGCACTACTAATGCCGCCACACGCGATCTGGACCGATGCTGATCTCCGACTCACGCGATGGAAAACCAACGCGCTAAGCATAACGCTTAGTGGTGCATAATTTATAATAACAATAATTTAATAATTTGAAATAATATATACAACTCATAATTTTTAGGCCTTTTACATTTTTATTGCTCTTTGAAAATAATTAACATTATCGGGATGTTTTATGATTACTTATTGTATTTTAAGTCTTAATTAATTTTTTTATCAGTGCCCAAGAAAACCTATAACAAATTATAAAACTTGGATGTACGGGTGTATACTGGTTAGACAGCCATATGTCTATCCAGTATACGTCTGTCAGGCATGAAGCCAACTGTCGGGCACGAGACCCGCTGTCAGGCTTGTAAAGCCAGAAATAAAGTAGGCACAATGGCCAGTAAGTAGGCATATAGCCTGTAGAACAATCATACCAGACATATATTGTCAGTTCATTATTTTCTCAGTAGGCAGTACTGCTATCTGAAGTCCCTAATTGGTATACCAATTTATCCAAACTAAATAAATAAGTCTAGGTATACTATGGGTAATTAAACATTTTTAATTAATTTAGCACTATTCACTATTACTATTTTCTAGTAATGTTCATTGGTACCATTAATTTCATATTAACAGGACATTAGTCACAATTTACATATTCATATCATTTTTAGTATTTAATTCTCCTTATGAGTGTTTTAATTATCATATATAGCATTTTTCCCATGAACCTTTCTTTAGGTTCATGTTGATGTGTTATCTTTATCTAGGAATTTGATTAGGTTGGGATGTCTATTTAATCACAATTCCTTCATAACAATTGCTCCTCTATGTTTAAACTTGAATTTCAGTTTTTGAATCACTGAATTTGGGGTTATAGAACTCAAGTTATGGTCAAAATACCAAAGGAATAGTATTTTGGGACATTTTCTGGGTTGGCAGTTTCAGTAACCCAACTTGTGCTAACAATTTGGATTGGTTAAAGGCAAAACTGGGTTAAGTGGTCTTCATGAAAAGTGTAGCCCTATGTCTAAACTTTCCATGGGTAAAATTTTAGGTCATTTGGACCAGTATAGAGAGAGTTATGACCAAATAAACAGGTACTGTTCATTTGGTCATTTTCAGGGTTAGCAGTTTCAGTGACCCAACTTGTGCTAACAATTTGAATTGGTTAAAGGCAAAACTGGGTTAAGTGTTCCTCATGAAAAGTGTAGCCCTATGTTCTAAACTTTCCATGGGTAAAATTTTAGGTCATTTGGACCAGTATAGAGAGAGTTATGACCAAATGAACACGTACTGTTCATTTGGTCATTTTCTGGGTTGGTAGTTTCAGTGACCCAACTTGTGCTAACAATTTGAATTGGTTAAAGGCAAAACTGGGTTAAGTGGTCTTCATGAAAAGTGTAGCCCTATGTCTAAAATTTCCATGGGTAAAATTTTAGGTCATTTGGACCAGTATAGAGAGAGTTATGACCAAATGAACACGTACTGTTCATTTGGTCATTTTCTGGGTTGGGTGCAGGGAAATCCGAATTTGGGTAGTATTTAGCTCAAGTTTTGGACAGAATTTTGGCATGGTTTCTTCATGGAAAATGGGCTATTTTGGGTCTAGTTTCACCTCCAATTGGCCTCATACCAATTGGGGTCACACAATTTTATTTATGGCCTAAAATGTACACTGCCCTCAACAAACACAACCTGCAGAAAATTAACACTTCCAAAACTCAATCTCCTCCAACTTCCTTACTTCAATTTGCATGCAATACACTTCTATAAGCAACAATCTCATCCCAATAGGTCAATTTCAACATTTTACACAAAGTCCTCAACATTTACACAAACCCTAGTTTTCAAAGTTTCAAATTTACACAAACACTACACAATCAAACACCCAAACATTTCAACTAATTACACATTCTCATGGAACCATTTTTCATCACTTAAAAGCAATAAACTTCAAGTTCCATGGCTGCCAAAAATTCAAGGGTTCTTTCCTCTAGATTTTCTTTTTGTTTTAATGGTATTTATGCTTAGCTAAACATGCTTTTCATGTTTAATAAAGAGAAGAAGAGGGATTAGTGCACTAACCTCTTGTAACCCACTTCAAACTTTAATCTTTCTTCTTCTTATGGGTATCTAAAGCTTCCTTATGGTGTGGGATAAATTTTTTGTGAAGGGGTCTATGGGTTTTGGGGAGGAGAAAGCTTGGAAAATCAAGCTTTAAGAAGAACAAAAATGGAGGGAGAGAGCTCCCATGGTGGACGGTTTCCAAGAGAGGAGAGAGAGAGAAGAGGGAAGAAGAAGATGGAAGCTTGGGGTTGGTGGGGTTTGTCTTCTTGTGTCTATTTATATACTTTTTTTTTTTTTTTAATTTTCCTAAGCCTTTTGTTTTCTTTTCTTTTCTTTTCCTTTCTTTTCTTTTCCTTTCTTTTCTCTTCTCATTTTCCTAATCCATTTCATAAATTTTAATTAATGTTAATTATTTGATTCTCAATTTTTTTTTTATTTTGACATTTAGGTCAAAATTCACCTTTAAGGGTGAAATGACCAAAATGCCCTTAGTAGTGCATATTGGGTTATTTTTATTATTTTTGTATCAATTTATAAATTCTCTAAACTTTAATTTATTTTTTTCTCTACCTTTTTCCTATATTTTCTTAACATTTATTTCTTCAATTTATGCCTCCTCACTATAGTCTAGGTGTAGTTCCAGACATTTTGACTGTTCGAACAGACATTAGTTGTCGGAATAGTAAAATGTATAGACTACCTACGGTGAGGGCGTTACAATTATATAACTAATTGGAAATCCTAGGTTGGGTATTTTGTGAAGGGCTTGTCCTGGGTTTAGCTGATTTTTTATAAGCATAAGCTCCATTAAATAAAAAAAAAAAAAAAAAAAAAAACGAGGAGAAAAACCAATTAATTTGTCAATATATAGTTGTAGGTGTATAACGGAAAACAAACTAATTAAAAAATGGAACTTTCTATACATTTTCCAAGAAGTGGTTTGGGTTGGGTATCTGCTTCAAAGCAATCTCAGTTAAATTATAGTTCAACGCTCAATGAGTGTGACCATGGAGACACAGTAGATAACGGTTGTCTAAGTGTGTCAAATATAAGACTTAGATAAATATTCTCATTTAAGTTAGCTTTTTGAATGAAATTAAGTTTGATCTATTCTCTCAATGTTAGACTACTCGTAAATGTGTTTACTTGCCAACTTTATATTTCAGATATTCAGGCTTAAATTTAAGGAGTGCATTGTCTCATATTGATCTGTATAAAGTATTTATATTAAATATAATATATAGGTAAAATATTACAGTTAATTACAAAATATCTTGATTTTTAAAAATTAAATTTTAAAGAAAATAATAATTTAAATCATAAATATTAAAGTAATATTGTAAATAATAATGATAATTAGAGAAATAAAAAAATTAAATAATAATTAGTATAAAGAAGAGCATTTATGGAAGGAGACACATGGTGAGTTTTTCAAAAAAAAGTGTCACTTGTCATCTCCTTGAGAACACCACTCTACTTTATATATATATATATATATATGGAAGATCAAAATAATTAATAATCCTATTTAAAAATAAAATTATATAATAATTATATATTACAACTGTTTAAAAAATATAGAAAAATTATTATCAATAAATTAAATTAAAAATTGCTACTTGCTATAAATGTGACAAATTTAAAATCTTATCTCTTCTTGAATTATTTTATAAAATCTAAACAACCTCTTCATCAGAAAGCGAACATTGAATATACATAAATTAGCATATGCGTGGTCATTGAGTATAATTAATAAATTAATATAATTAACTCTTAGTTTTTTCTATCTCTAATTAAATTAAGCTTTTCTAGACATTTGTAATAATAATAATAATAATAATAATAATAACAATAATAATAATAATAATAACTCTTTATTATAATATTAAAATGTAATAATTATATAATTTGTAACTTACATATACATAATTAGGAAATTAATAACTTAATCATAGTTTATAGAAATTGTATCATTAATTAATTTTTCTAAATAATAATAAAATAATATTACATAACATGATAAAATAATGCAACATAACATGATTAATATTATCTAAATTAATGATATTAATTATTTATTAATATACTATAAAAAATATCAAAAAAATAATGAAAATTGAATATTAATATAAATTTATTGTTTACCATAACTATGAAAATAAATTTTTATTTCATTTCATTTTTTCACAATTCATTTTATATAGTATTTAATATATAATAAAAAATATGTCTTTATTAAATGAATACTAAAATAAGATAAATAAAAATAAAATAACATTAAAGTAAATTAAAAATTATTAAATATGTAAAAGAGGGAGAGAGAAAGTAAAGTATTTAACCTCTTATGACTACTTTCATAACATAATTTTAAATTATTTTATTAATTTTAATATATATAATTCTTAAATTTTTATAATTAAATAAAATAAAAAAAAATTTAAGAATCATTAAATGAGAAATTTATAAAATTATTAAAATATGTCTAATATTTTAATTAGTTAACCATAATAATAATAATAATAATAATAATAATAATAATAATAATAATAATAATAATAATAATAATAATAGCTACTTATTACAATATTAAAGTAATAACTAAATAAATAGTTTGTAACTTATATATAAATGATTAGAGAATTAATATTTTAATCATAATTTAAAAAAATTATATCTTTAATTAATTTTTCTAAATGATAATAAAACAGAATCTTGTCTGCTGTCTAATTTCATTTGGCAAGGAACATGCTACATGTGGGTGGTTGAGCAGTCATTGATTACCGAAAAATGGGTACATCATTTGTGAGCTAATAGCTGCTGAACAATATTGTCTTATAATATTTATCCAAAAAATTTAATCGGAAGCTTTTTTTTTTCCGCAGATGCTGCTTTGGCGTACCTGTAAATATTTGTATATTTTGGGAAGTCAAGTCATCGAATTACGTTCATATATCAGTGGCATTAATTAAACATTGAATTCTAACATTGAATTCCAACAACTTTGAGCATCTATCTAAAACATTATGTTATGTTAAACAAAAAAAAGCAACAACAACTACTTGATGTTGAACACAGCGTTAACACATGGGACTGACCAATCCGTAAGACTAGAGAATCAGTGAAGCAAACTAGTGTAATTATATTTTTGTTAATAACAGTTAAAATAATAATTAGTGTAATGATAATGCATTATTTGAGTTGATTTCAGATCTCCTTCCCTTAGAGAAGTAAATGAATAAAAATGCAATACTGTAACCAAAATAAATCAACATATATATATATATACATATTGGAAAGGCAGAACAAGAACACATCTCTTTATGTCATTAGAATAGGCACACCAAGAAATTACATCATTTTATTTGATTAGGATACGCTTGCTCAATTATTGGAGACACTGCATCGAACATAGCTAAACTTTATTCTTAAACAGTGAGCAGCACTGACTTAATTTAAATGGTTGTTTTATGCATAGGCAAACAGTTTCTGAAGTTTTACCACTTCATCGTTGTTCAATTGGAAGGCCTTAGCGAGAACATCAGGATTAATGGGTGGATTAGGCCCGAAGATTGCATTTGCTATCGTGATGACACCTGGGTTTTGGCTGCTTAGACCAGCAAAGGCAACTGCATTGGTCTTTGCAATATTAAACTGGAAGTGAATGAGACCAATTGGAAATACAAAAACATCTCCTGGGTATAAGACTTTAGTGAAAAGGCGATTAGGGTTGGATGTCACAAAGCCAACATAAAGGGTGCCTTCCACGACTACAAGGATCTCTGTGGCACGAGGATGGGTGTGAGGAGGATTTAAGCCACCATTGGGTGCAAAGTCTAACCGAGCGAGAGAAATACCAAGAGTATTAAGTCCAAATAGTTTATCAACATTCACGAGGGTGACATTGGATCCAACTCGATTTCCTGTATTTCCAGGAACATTGAGTCCCGGAAAAAAGAAATCTTCAGCTACGGTAAGGTTTGGGTTCTTGCAGAACTTCCCATTGACAAACACTGCATTAATATATCAAAGTAATTGTCAGTAACCATTGAACATGCATATAACAAAATGAGAAAAAGATTTCTATACAGGAAATACTGATATTTATAGGATAATGCTATGACAGAAACATGAAAGAAAGCCGAAAAACTGAAAGCAAGCTTATATATACCAGCATTCTTAGGTTCAGGTATGGCAACACAGAAGTCCTGGAGAGGGCTAGGGTCAAAGGCAGAGGCAAAAGAGAAAGCCAATGCCAGAGACAATAAGACAAGGAAATGAAAGCTCTTCATTATATGACTACTTTCTTTAGCCTTTAGTCGTTGAGGGGAAGATGTGAAAAATCTTGCATGAATAGATGAGTATTTATAGATGAAAGTCTCTCAAAATTCTCTAATGTGAAAGGTTGCCAGGTAGTCGTTAATGGTTACCTTTTTTTTATTTCACCAATGACCAATTCTTCTACAATTGTATATGCATACATTTAATCATTAAATCATCCCTCCTTTTGAATTAATTTCCAATATCAAATTGGACTGATTCAACTCTTTCAAGCTTCTGAGAGTTGTGATGAAGTTCTTCATTTTCACCTCCTAGAGTTAATTAATTTTCTTTTTTTCACCCCTGTTTTTGCTTCAAGGGCGAGAGAGGGTATAAGGATTTGTACAACTTTTTCCATTATAAGATAAACACACACGCGCGCGCATATATATATATGCTATCGTGATAATAGAAACGTATTTGGATTAATAGAAACATAAAGTCGAATGGTAAGGACTTTGAAAGTCAGTCAAAAATAAATTACTTAAAGTGATGTCCCTCGAATTCAATACCTTATTTCCAGGATTTGAATTGGCTTTTGTTGTCCTTCTATGTTGGTTTACATTTTGAAAGCTATGGCCTCCAAACTGCACTTTCTATCTTCAGATAATTAGGAAACCCACCAACAGTGGGCATCGAGTCCCTGAGATTTTAAAAGTTTGCAGGAGTGTAGTGGTAATTTTTCAAAAATTAATTTTTTTCCTAAAATAATCTATAATTTCATTTTTGATATTTGGTGAAATATATAATTTAGTTTCTATATTTTTAAAATCAAACAAGTTAGTCCTATTTTTAATCCATCAAGAAAATAGTCCTTATTTTTTTAATATACTGTTAACCCAAATTTCAATTGAAACAATTTAATTATTGTCATTTTGACGAAACCAATAATTTAATCCTTATTTTTTTAAGATCAAACAAATTAATTCATTATTTTTTGAATTTTATATTTACATAGTTAATATATTTTATATTTAAATAATTATATGTATGTTATATTTAAATATAAATATGATATATACATATATTATTTCGCAAATGTAATAAATATAACTTTTTATTAAAATATCATGTATGCATCGTATCCTAAATTATGACAATTAAATGTGCTAAAATATATGTATTCGTGTTTATAATTTATAGATAAATCCATTAGATATATGTAAGTGTAATCAAACACATTTACAATTAGGATGGTTTAAATAATTTTTTAATATTTTTTTTGAAAAAAAAGTAGATTTTAAATAAATTGGACAAGGTTTTTTTTTTAATTGTAAGTCATTAATATATATTTAAGTTCAATAATTTATAATATAAAATATTCATTTCATTTTTGAATTTATAACAAATCTATTTAATTTTTAACAAATTAATTTTGTTAAAAAAAATTAAGATGTTTATTTTTATCACTATCATTTATTTATAACAGATTATTAACTTTTTCTCTGTTAACTTATATTTATTTTATTTATATTATTTTTACAAATTATAATTTAATTAGATTTTCCTAAATTAAATTTCTTTGTCTGTCACCACCCACCTAACACATGTGCATTTCATAGTCCAGCAATCTTAAAATATATGTAATATTTTAATTCATTAATTAAATTTTATTTAATTATTTTAATAATATAGTTGAAGATGAGAATAAACTCCTGCTTAGAATATCCTTTATCGAGGTCAGATACATAATGCATATTTAAGGACGTGAAGAGTAGTTGGATTCCTGAAAAGGATAAGATAACTTGAGCTGACTATTTTAACAAATATTATTATTGAACTCACCCACCCATTGCTTTCTATTTACATTACATGAATGATTAGGCACTCTTACTTTTATAAGATAATAATTTAATGATAATTATTCATAACTGAGATTTTCAAAATCAAGAGATCCTTCATATTTATATTGGCAGATTTTATTTTCTGTAATATCTGAATAATTTTTCACCAATAAAATATTTTTGGGGGTGAAGTTTATTTTATCAAAAACAAATTTTGTTGGGTCTCTTAAGATTAGGGCCGCCATGCATTTGCATTGTATTTTTACTGATTTTTGTCTTATCAATAATTCAAGGTCCCTGAATTATATTGAAAACTGATCACAATGTTGACAGTTCAACAGAAGATTAAAAAATGTTTGCATATTTGTAACAAAACACATATAATTAAATCTCTAATTGCACCTAATCCATAACATAAACGGAGTTATTAAAAAAAAAAAGAAAAATAAAGAAAATCCGCCCACTTCCTTCTTCTTCCTCCATTTCTTCTCTCTCTCTTTCCCTCATTTCCTCCATTGTTATCAAGCTTCCAAGCTTGATTTCCCAAGCTTCTACACATCAAAACCCATAGCCCACTTCACAAAAAATACTCCCCACACCCTAAGGAAGCTATAGACACTCATTGGAAGCAAGAAATTTGAAGTTAGGGAAACTCAAGTAAGGTTAGTGCACTAATCCCTCTTCTTCTCTTTATTAAACATGAAAAGCATGTTTAGCCAAGTATAAATGCCATGGAAATAAAAAGAAAATCTTGAGCAAAGAACCCTTGAATTTTTGGCAGCCATGGAACTTGAGGTTTGTTGCTTTTAAGTGATAAAAAAATGGTTCTATGAGAATGTGTGATGAGTTGAAATAGTTGGGAGTTTGATTGTGTAGTGTTTGTGTAAATTTGAAACTTTGAAAACTAGGGTTGTGCACTTGAAATTGAGGATTTTGTGACATTTTTGAATTTGACCTAATTGTGTTGAGATTGATGATACTAGAAGTGACATGTATGCTTATTTGGAGTTTGGAGAAGGAGGAGATCGAATTTTGGGAGTGTCAAATTTTCTGCAGGTTGGGACTCAATGAGTCCAGTGTGTTTGTTGAACCCTAACTGACAATGTGTGACTCCAATTGATATGAGGCCAACTGGAGATGTTTTGGGACATCCAAACCTTCATTTTTCATGAAGAAACCATGCCCACATTCTGGTCAAAACTTGACCTAAATACTGCCCAAATTTGGATTACCCTGCACCAAACTCAGAAAATGACCAAATGAACAGTACGTGTTCATTTGGTCATAAATCTCTCTATACTGGTCCAAATGACCTAAAATTTCATCAATAGAAAGCTTAGACATAGGGCTACAGAGGACCACTTGACCCAGTTTTGCCTTTAACTAAATCAAATTGTTAGCACAAGTTCAGTCACTAAAACTGCCAACCCAAAAAATGATCAAATGAATAGTACGTGTTCATTTGGTCATAACTCTCTCTATACTGGTCCAAATGACCTAAAATTTCATCAATGGAAAGCTTAGACATAGGGCTACACTTTTTATGAAGACCACTTGACCCAGTTTTGCTTTTAACCAAATCAAATTGTTAGTAAAATTTGAGTCACTAAAACTGCCAACCTAGAAATTGTCTAAGATACTGTTCCTTTGGTATTATTGACCAGTTTTGGCAAAAATGCCATAACTTGGTCTCCAAAGCTGCAAATTGAGTGAAACTAGTGCCAAAAGTTTTATAAGACATAGCACAACAATTTTTATGTTTTGACCAAGCTCTAGAAACCATTGCATCCTAAGGAAAATATTAGCCAAAGTTAGGAATTGAAATCTGGAAAATGTTAAGTTGAACCCAGAATGCCATTTGATACCCGTGTGTTCATTTGGCCATAACTCCCACTAGGAAATTCCATTTGAGATGTGCCAATATGATCTAGAAACATGATACTTAGGGCTACAACATTGATTTAGACACCTTTGCCAAATTCTAAGTGTAAAGACCCTAAAAAGAGGGTCAAACATACTGCCCTGAAGTTTGGTTATTGCCTTTATAGGATTAGGAGTCTAGGTTAATACATTGACTATAACTTACTATACCAAGCTTGAAAATTTATGAAATTGTACCTGGGAGTCCCTAAGACATAGAGGAACATATTTTGTGAAGGAACCTAAGTCTAAAAATGACCATAAAATGATCAAATGACTGGTCAAAATTTATTGACCAGGAATTGTAAATTCTGGACAGCTTAGAGGGAAAGGGACCGGTTATGGTATTTTGACCATAACTTTAGTTCTATAACCCCAAATTCAGTGATTCAAAAGCTGAAATTCAAGGTTAAACATAGAAGAGCAATTATTATAAAGGAAGTGTGACTAAATAGACATCCTAACCTAGTCAAATTCCTAGATAAAAATAACACATCAACACGAACCTAAAGAAAGGTTCATGGGACAAATGCTATTTATGATAATTAAAATACTCATAAGGATAATTAAATATTAAAAATGATATGAATATGTAAATTGGGACTAATATCCTATTAATATGAAATTAATGGTACCAATAAACAGTACCAGAAAATAGTAACAGTGAATAGTGCTAAAATAATTAAAAATATTTAATTGCCCATAGTATACCTAGACTTATTTATTTAGTTTAGATAAATTGGTATACCAATTAGGGACTACAGATAGCAGTACTGCCTACCGAGAAAATCATGAATTGATAATATATATCTGGTATGATTGTTCTACAGGCTATATGCCTACTTACTGGCCATTGTGCCTACTTTATTTCTGGCTTTACGTGCCCGACAGCGAGTCTCGTGCCCGACAGCTGGCCTTATGCCTGACAGACGTATACTGGATAGACATATGGCTGTCTAACCAGTATACACTCGAGCATCCAGCTTTTATAATTTGTTATAGGTTTCATGGGCACTGATAAAAATTAATTAAGACTTAAAATACAATAAGTAATCATAAAAAATCCCGATAATGTTAATTGTTTCCAAAGAGTAATAAAAATGTTAAAGACCCAGAAATTACAAATTGCAATTATTATTTTAATTGTTAAATTATTGTCATTATAAATTATGCACCACTAAGCGTTATGCTTAGCGCGTTGGTTTTCCATTGCGTAGGTACTGGAGATCAGTAGCCATCACAGCAGCAGCCGCCACAGTAGTGTTCGGACAGAGTTTTGACCAGATCTGCCATTGTCCAGAGTCACCTCACCAGTCTTTTGTATTTTGGTAGGGCCCATGTATAGACTAGTATTTTGGTTCATTATGTCTAGTCATGATGTATTTCATTTTGGACTTGTAATTAAACTTTGAGATTGAAATGAAAACTTGTAATTTATTATCTATGAATTTCTATATGAATGCAATAGATGATACTTCATTTTTAGATCTCATAAATAATTGTAAATGATATGATACAAGAGAATATGATATGGAAATGTATGAAATGAATATGGACATGTTAACAAGTGATTAGTGGAACTTGCTAGATGCTAATAAAATAGGGGAGGCTTTGTCCGAGTCTCCACAGAAATAAGATATATAAAAAAAAAAAACTTCTACGCATAGAATACATGTTTTAAATGACATCAAAAGTTTACAATAGATATGATAAAACAAGATAGGGTACTCCGGCACCGAATGTGGCACTTCTTGCTCGGCTATAGAATAGACGGGTAAGGGGCGTCACAGGGATATACGACCATTAATGATGTAAATAGACTAACTAATGTTAATAATTATATGGCATCATTTTGATTAAAAAAAAATCACATCCTTTGAATAAACTTTTTTTTTATATGAAATCTTTTCTGTATTATAATTTAATAGATAATTTAAATCCATTCACAATAAAAAAATAAACCCAATTCAAATTTGAATAAATAAATAACTTGCAACTTAAACAATCTAAATCTTTTAATCTGAATCATTTTACATCCCTAATTATTATTTGTGAATACGTTAATGAGAATATTATTATAATAATTTTCAATTTAAATCTTAATGTATGAAAAAATGATAATTTAATCCATCTATTTTAATGGAAAATTAAGTAATTATTGAGATATATTTATGTTAATATAGTCATTAATTATAGTAAAAAAAAATATTATTCAATCACAAATCATAGTTAATCTAAATATAAAAATTAAATTGTTATAAATATTAGGAATACAGGATTAAATTATTGTAAATATTACAAATAAAAAGTAAATATTAAAGTTATATATATACATTAAACTGCGAAAAAAAAAAATAAAATTGTAGTTTTCAGCCGCAAGGAAACGACTACAAATTGTCACATATTTAATTATCACTGTTTGTCAATTGAAGTTTCAATTCCATTTTATTAGACTGGTTCAAGTTTTAACATGTAGTTGATATATAACGGAAAATATTTTATTTTCTGGTTCTTATAAATTTGAAAGAAGTGATTTTAGTGGTTTACCTGCTTCAAGACGATCCAAATATGAATTTGGTGGTTCAACCCTTGAATGTGGTGTTGGAACAGACAATGACAATTTTTTGTGATTAATTAATATTGTAGATTATATATAAAATAAATTATATATACCTTTGAATATTTCCATTTTTAGTTTATCTTAATGTTTTTAATTAAGCTGGATGCACGGATAAACACCAAACATGTATATTTTTTTTTTATTAAATTTAAACTGCGAATACATCATTTCACCTTAATTTTTATTAAAAAAGAATTATTTAACATTTCACCTTTAGTTACAACCCATTTAATAACTAAACTTTATAAAAATGTAAATAATTTAACCCTTAATATTTACACAATTAAGTCATTTGACATTTGATTTTATAAAATATTAGTTATTTAATCTTTATAATTGGTAACTTACATTCATTTTGTCGTATATAGTAATCATGACTTTACTAAGTTCATTGAAAAACATGGACAAATTAGGCTTAGTTAAATAATTAAAAAAAAATTAAAAATTAAAAAAAAAAAAAACGAACCTGGACACAAGTGTCTAGGTTCATCCCCTTGCACCTTTTGTTTTTAGCTTTTGAGAATTTCTTCACAAGAGATTATTTAGTGCATCTGGTGTACATGCATTCTTTCTCTAAATATATAGGTTTCACTTCTCTAAAATAAAAAAATATATATATATATTTTTTTTTCTCCAAAGGAGTACTATCTTTTAGTACTCTAAGTGTATATAATAATTCTCGCTTCCTTTACACCTTGATTCCATTTCTTTTTTATCTTTTTTTCTCTTCCTCTGGTAGCACCCACTAGCGCCTGTCACTCTAAAAACTAACCCCCTTTCCTTTGGGAAGCCGATGATGGTAGAGAAATGCTCAAACGGCATAAGCAATGACACAATGGACATTTTTCCTTCTCAGTGATGTGCAATGGACAGGATCTTCAGGTAGCTATATCAGTTGTTTTCGGTGATCAGCACAGGTGAAATATGCACCAATTAACTCCCCTCAACCCTAACTTCTTTTCCAATCAACTGTACTTAATTTGGTGGAGTTTTCCAACAATAAGAAGAGAGGATAAAGAATTAGAGTAGCTATTATAATTTAATTAGTTTCATAATTAAAGCACATTTGTAATTTATTTATTTTTATTAGTTAATTAGATATTATTTTAATTCAGTAGTCTAAATAACAATATAATCACATAGGCTTTTGGTACTTAATATCCAATCTTTGTTGGATCGATAATTCTCTTATCAATGTATTATTTAAGACGACACCATGCACTTGTGGATTTGGTCTATTACAGTTATAACACCCTTATCCACACTGAAAGTCATTCTTCCCTTGCTTTACAGGACCATGGAGTCTAGCCAGTCGAAGCATCTAAAACCATTAAATTGATACTCAACATCCATCTTATATCACCTGCAAAACTGGTGAGTTGGGAGGGGTGAGCTTCTAGGGAAAGACTTAGTGAGTTAGCATTTACAATACACATCATGCAATAGAAAGAACTAGGGAATAAGAAGCCAAACGAATAAGTTTGATAATAAAATTTTTGGAACAAGTTGAATAAAATAGATAATAAATTTCAACATTATGTTATGCAAGTTCTAAGATCTCCATATTAATCTCAAAATAAATTCTTCCTAGTCTCCAATCATTCCTCACATATGTAAAAATATCAATAATTTGGCTCTTGACATCCAAGGATATGCTAAGGTATCAAAATAGATATCAAAATCATATCCATACTGTGTTAATCTCGCAGTGGTGGCTCCACCTCTTTATGGATAGCCCTTTCCTAGTGCAATAATTAAACTAGAGACATCTCTCTAGCAAGAGCAAATATGCTAAATATAATTCAGTATCTCATAATGATACTAAGGCATATCATAGTTGTTAAAACTATAGACCATTAAACTCATAACCTCAATAACATAATTATGCTAAATAAAAATGCATTGCTAACCAAAGTAGCTAAATAATCAATCAATCATCATGCTAATCTACAATCTCATAATATTTCTTATAATTCTAAAATATTAAATCATATTTGCTAAATTTTGTTGCTATCGCTCCATAATGTACTACTAATCTCATTACCACCTCCATTCTCATAATCTCTTAACTCTCTTTCTAGACTTGCTAATATGTATGAAATAAGATTTGAATAATAATGAAGAATTATATAATAGAGTCAAATTGAATCAAAATAAGAAATCAATTTATGAGAATATAGTAAATGATATCAGAAGCAAATAACAACTTTTGAAGGAACAAGAATCAATCAAGAAGTAAATTCATGCTATATATTATAAAATATCACTCACCTGTATTGCAAGATACCAACTCACATATGTCACTTTTTCATCCATATAAATCATAATCCTAAAGCTCCTCCTAAACCATAACAATTTAACAATCAAAATCAACTATAAGCTTCACTTTCCATATTAAATACCTAATGAAAATTCGATAGCATTTCCTCTTAAAATTAAACTAAACTCCATGTCACAAACTCAAATCCACAATTCAAAAATTATATCAACACATCCATATTCCAAAATCATATCTCCATATCAATATTTTTCCCAACACTTCCTACTCAAATCTCAATAAAAAATGTTCTATAATGTATCCATAACACCAAAAATCTATCTAAACATATATAATTCTTTCTCAAAAATATTCCACAATCACATAAAAATTCAACAACTTCATATTCTATCTCAAAATAGTTTTAGTTCCATCAAAATCACTTATTCAATTTAACCCAACCATTAATACCTGATCTAGCAGGTTGTACATTCAAATTTATATATAATGATCCATTAGTTAGATAAATCCCAAATTTTAACCATATATTCAAGACATCTATATACAACATCAGTAAAAATTTTATCATCAAATTAGCTCTATATCATGAGATATCAACATATTCATCCAACCCTTCAAAATCTGAATTTTTCAGAAATCATTCTTAATCAGACAACTCATACAAAATAATTTATATCTCATAAACCACATATCTAAAATTCACAAAATTTTAACACAACAGGCTAACATCCTAAAGATCATCTGTACTAAATGTCATAATTTTCTAAGAATTTTAACTATTTATTTTCCTCAAATTTCAGTGGCTAAAATTCAGAATTCCAATTGCAGACAGCCTGTGTTGAACAATTTATTTCTCTAAATCCAACTGTTGACAAATTACCAGATTTTAACCATAACTTCTACACATATAGAGCTTAAACATATCCGAAAATAAATGGTAAAAGTTAAATGAAACTTACCTAAACGGAAGATAAAGCTACTGCCCCTGCTCAACTCTTGTTTCTGCTACTATTCACCTTCTTTCACCCTTTTCTCTTTTTAATTTTTGGTATCCTAGACCAAAATCCTTCTTTTTTCCTTGTTGGTGTTCTTTCTTTCTAGAGAACCTCAAAAAAAAAATCCAGCACCATCTCCCTCTTCCCTTCTCTTCTTCTCCTTCTTCCTTTCTTTATTTCTTTTCCTTTCTTCCCCCTTTTTTCTTCCTCTTTCCCAATTCTTCTTCTTTATCCTTTTTTTTTTTTTTTGTTTCCCACTGGAGAGTTGCGCCAGCTGTTCCCTTTTTAAACAAATTTCATTTTAGTCCTTCAACTTTTCAAAAATCCTATTTTCACCCCAAAACTTCTAAAACTTTTTTTTCAAGCCCAAGTTCAAATTAAATTTTTCTCCCCAAAACTTTATAAATTATATTACCATTCAAATAATAACCATATTTAATATTTCTTCAAAAATTAGGGTGTTACAATTCTCTCCTGCTAAAAATGAATTTCGTCCTCAAAATTTCACAGCTTAAGGAACTAGAAATTCCAATCCAAAACCACCATACTTCTGCTGAAATTAAACTCTTTTTCTCCATATGATCAAAGTAACTATCATACACCCATCACTTCAGAACTCAGTAAAACAAGACAAAACCTAATGCTCTGATTACTAGAGTCCACTTTAGAACCTATGCTCCCATTTCAGTTCTAGATACTTCTTTTATAATATCTCTCTTTATATTATTATATTGTGCATAGTTAGTCCTTAAACCCATAATCAAATATTTATTCTTAATCTTAGTAGAGCTAGCTACAACTTATCTTATAAACTTAACTATTTATACCTAATAGAATTGTGTTCTCCATAACCTTTATAAATTAAAAACACACCTACCTTAATCTTCAAATAATTAACCACCAATTTATCTAAAACTCTTAAACTGTAGTCTACTTTATGTATGAAAACAACTAACTAATTATTATCCCTTTATAACATCTATTACTATTTCACCATAAGTATAAGATATTTATAGCATGCTATTTTTATAATCTTATGCTCTTCACTTTATACAACTACCACAATTGAGTCATTCCGATAACTGATTGTACATCGTTGTCATCAAACATCAAAATTCATTATTCAAGTCAACATTTGCTATACAAAGCTATACAATAGTCCCATAATCCCCAAAGGATGCAAATTCCTCTTTAATACAGATACCATTATCTCCATAATACTTGTCAAACTATGATTGATACCCCATTTGAAAATTCTATCCATTTCATTATTTCTCACTCTAAAATTTATTACTGATTAAGACTCCAAATTAATTTCCAAGGCATTGATCCCATTACACACAGATATGTATCCTGCTAGATCTGCTGGCATCTCAATTGTATATAATAAACTTTGACAGCCTGAGAGCAATGCTGACATCTTGGGCTCTATAATGACACTGTTGAAGGCCCAAAAGCAATAAAAATACTGGTCATACATAATGGGCAAAGCGGTCCCCAAAGGGCAAATAAGCTGGCATCCACCTAGAAGAGCAAATGCTGACTCCATGAAACTAACTATCCAGTGATGTTGATGCTGATGTTGATGCTAATGCAGAGACAAATGCAAATGCTGCTGGCATCACTCTAGGGAAGCAATTAAAAATAAACTGGTCATACGCATGTGCAGAGCTAACTCCAAAGGGAGAACCACTTGATATATGCCCCAAAGGCTATGTGTATATCAAGCGCTGTCCCAAAGATAGTATAATGCTAAAATATAAACCCCATCATCAAAGGGCGATCTAACAAGTACATATAATAATGTAACAAGGCTCTTAATTCACCTTAATCATTCATAATCCTCATTAGAACCAACAATTCTTTCTCATCATGTAAGCATAGGACTCCCAATAAAATTCAATGATCACACATTATAACCTCTTCTTATTGCTAACACTCTTATATTCACATATCATATTTGATACCTTCAGAAGACTCGTAGTTCTCTTATAGCACTCCATCAAGATATATGTTCTATAATATAATATTTAAATAAAAATCTCTAGTTACTGATATATCTCATGCTTCTTAATATTTTGAATTTACTAGCATCAACAACCACCATAATTGTCATTTACAATCATAATAACAACATAGTCACGTTGAGCCAATTCCTTCAATAAAATCATTGCCATCAAGTATATCATGATCACATAACTTATATAACTATAATCTTAAAAATATATCATCACCAGACTAATTTAATTTTTCCAACTCGTATTTACTTTCTAGTTCACTCTATCACATATTCACATTTTTACTGTCCATATTATACTTGCCAAGTTTCCACTTTCAAATTTTCTTTCCTTATAATATCCTTCACAAATATATTTTAAAGTCTAATCCTCTCAACTAGGATTCCAAACTCATTCCTTAATTAAAAACAATTTCATAACTAACACACTTCTAATTCAATATAGAGCTTCTAGCTCATAATATCACCTTACTAGACAAAATTCTAACTCTTTAACTATTATCAAAAATTAAAATCTCAATGCTCTATTCATCAACAAGCTCAAAACTGATCTTTTACTTATATCCATATTAACCTAAACATTTTAGCACTTGCCACTCTAAAAACTAATCCCTTTTCCTTTGGGAAGCAATTGATGGTAGAGAAATGCTCAAACAGCATAAGCAATGACACAAAGGACATTTTTCCTTCTCAGTGATGTGTGATAGACAGGATCTTCAGGTAGCTATATCAGTTGTTTCCGGCGATCAGCACAGGTGAAGTATGCACCAATTAACTCCCCTCAACCTAGCTTCTTTCCAATCGACGGTGCTTAATTTGGTGGAGTTTTCCAACAATAAGAAGAGAGGATAAAGAATTAGAGTAGCTATTATAATTTAATTAGTTTCATAATTAGAGCACATTTGTAATTTATTTTTTTTTTTCATTAGTTAATTAGATATTATTTTAATTCAATAGTCTAAATAACAATATAAACATAGGTTTTTGGTACTTAATATCCAATCTTCGTTGGATAGACAATTCTCTTATCAATGTATTATTTGAGACAACACCGTGCACTTGTGGACTCAGTCTATTAAAGTCTTCAATATAAAGGCTCAAACAATCCTCCCCTTAAGATAACTTTTAGAATTGAATTAGTCGAATCTATTTTCTCTGCAGTCATATATTTCAAATAGAAAATAAATATTTGCATTATACCTTATTAATTAAGCTAAGTCTCATAAATAATAATCCATATCTTGAAACCAAAAGGTAATTTAGCATACAAATATAGTGATTGACTAATTATATTGATATTCAGGTCTTGAAAAAACATAAAATTTTTATTTGCTATCAATTAATTTTAATCTAAACGTTTTATATTTATACCATTTTTAACAATTATTATTTATATTATCCTTTCGTACTATTCATCACCGGAATTATATTGGATTATTCGAGATATGAAGGTTGGAAAAGAAGGGGGAGAGACGAGGTATTAGAACTCTGAGAAGGAAAAATAGAAAGATTAAAATTAAAATATATTTAATTAATTAATACCATTTTTAACAATTATTATTTATATTATCCTTTAGTACTATTCATTTCCAGAATTATATTGGATTATTTGAGATAAGAAGGTTGGAAAAAAAGAGGGAGAGACGAGGTATTAGAACTCTGAGAAGGAAAAAAAGAAAGATTAAAATTAAAATATATTTAATTAATTAATAATAAAATACTATTTTATTAATTTAAGTCGATTGTTAAAATTTATGCAAATATAAAATTTTAAAAAGTACATAAATAGAATTTGAAAAACTGTTAAAATTAATAATAATATTAGAAAAAAAATGTCTCCCCAATTTAAGTAGAAGCCATTTTAGCTTTGCCACGTTGGAAGCGAGGTCAATGTAGTAATTTTATAACTTTATACATTGAATTCAAGCAAGTAATAGCATGCCCCATTCTCCACAATTTTTTAGCATCTAACTTAAAAGTTATTATAAATTAAGATTTAATTTGTTTTGTAGAAAATAATTTTTATATAAAAAATATTTTTTGTTATTTATTTATAATATCAGACTAATAATTGTATATATCGTGTATATATAAATATTTTCACATTTTAATAAAATTATCAAAGTTTAAAAAATAAAAAATAATTTAGTTTTCTTTATTAAGAAAATATTTTTTTATCAATCTATTCTTTTAAGAAAACGTTAGAAAATATATAAAATATTTTCCGTGAAACAAACGAAACCTAATTTATTAACGCTAGTTCACTGAACAACAATTATAATGAAGAAAGACTTTATCCCACTAAAATATATTTCTCTCACTGTTCACATCGATTATAATTTATTATGAGATAAAACTATACTTGATGAAATAATATATTATTTATAAATTTTATTTTTATGAAACCTGGGAGTATTATCAAATACACCGTTGTAAAAGAAATATGGATATTGAAATTGAAATATTGGTGCATACAAAATGTGCAATGCAGGAAAGGGGTCGGGCTAATTGACAAACTGCGGCCACTATATTTCATATAATCATATATACCGTCTTCAAAAACATATGCATATAAAAATTAATTAAAAGCATCTCCTTATTTAATTAATACTTGCTTGTGGCAATACAGAGAATGTTGAACACCATTATAATTAAATGGTTTTATGGTTGTTTTATGCATGTATGTCTCTCTGATTAATTGCTTTCCCAGGATAACTTCTGAATATAGTTGACAACACTCTTGTCTAATTGGAAAGCCTTAACTAGAACATCAGGATTAATGGGTGGATTTGACGCAAACAATGCGTTTGCAGTAGTGATAACACCAAGGTTTTGGCTTCTTAGATCTGCAAGGGCAACTGCAAGGAATGTTGAGTCCCCAAAATGAGAAATTATTAGCTACAGTGAGGTTTGGGTTCTTGCAGAACTTCCCGTTGACAAACACTGCATAAAAGAAACGTTATGCATATATCAAAACGGGAAATTAAGGATTTCAGAATAATGGCCTTTATATATAGGAAATACTAAAGCAGAAATTATAACTAAAAACAAGGTTATATGTACCAGTGGTTCATGGGCTTACGGAAACTATATGGGATATACGTATAACTTAGACCTTATTCCTAGATAGCTTGGGTTATTCATTTTGAATCATATGGTTTAAGGGCCTAAAACTTATTTGAGTTAATTGGGCTTAAGTTGTTACATATAAATAACCATGTTCGAACAGCCCAAGATAGGCATTCATTGTTTAATTAAAGTTTAATTCGCCCATCCTATTTAATTGAGTTGATTATATCAGCCAAGGCATTATAGAATGAGATAAGCTGATTATATATATCAGTTACTTGCCCATTACAAACCTATATGTACAGAAGAAATTAACACTATGTCAAGAAGTGGTATTCTGCCTATGTAATTAATCAGAGTTGTTATAAAAATTGGTAGGTGCTGTGTATGAAAATGTGATAAATTTGATGAAAAAAATAGGGAAAAAAAGAAAAAGACTTAAAATGATATGAAAGAAAGTAATTTAAAAAAGATTTTTAATTTTTAAATATTAATATAGAATTTATCTCAAATGAAGTATATATATGTATCTCAAATGAAGTATATATATGTATTAATATAGAATGGGCTGCTTGTTTCTGATTTCCATGTGGCATAATTGTATTCATGCTAGGTCATTGCATTATTTATAGCTAGAACCAACATTTAGTAATCTCATGCCTCATAATGTAAAGATTAAGAGATATTAGTTAAATCTTTACGACTTAACAAATAAATATTGACTTAATCTTGGGAAAAAGTCCAAGTTATAAATTAAAATTCGCTTGCTTTTACTTAATCATCAGAACAGGGAACAGGTTATAGTTAAAACTTGGGAAGTTGTTGAAATTAGAAGGATGCACCTAAGCCATCCGATTAAGCCATGCAAGTGCAGAAATTTCTTACATATATATATATATATATATATATATATATATATGTGTGTGTGTGTGTGTGTGTGAAATTAATGAAGCGATCATGAACAATTTACGCTACGCGAAATGTCCTCTTTTTTATTACTAGAATCATCCACAATCCCACTTTTATTTTTTTAATTATAAGTAAAATTTTTTATTAAAGATATGAAAATTAGGAAAAACTTAACATGATTATTGCCAATAAAACCAAGTTAATAGGCCTCTCTAATATACTCAATTTAAACAAAAGTATTCTAAGTATAAAAAAAAAAAAAAAAAATCTAAAGGATACGGTATAAAAGTAAGCCAAACAAGATAAACTAAGCTAATTGGTACAAAACTACAAGGCCCACTTGCCCATGAACTCGCAAAACATAACGTGTGTGATAAATATATGTACAGAGAATTCTGTCCCTTTGTATGTAGAGAAAGTCATTCAAATTTATTTATTTTTATTCTATATATATGTATATATAAAACAGACTCCATATCACCAATAAAGTATAATATTTAGTTTGTTCCAGGCATATCATTCACTTAATAAATAATTTAAGTTCTTACTCTCCTAATGTAACGACTCAAGTTAGGAGCCGTTACCTGCGCTAGGGATCGTGTCAGTTTAAGGCTGCCGAAACCCGTAATAAGTCTAAAACCTATAAATGTACCGTTAACACTTGTACTATTATTACTTGAAAGTATAACAAACCATCACACTTTAGTCTCCTCATCCATACACAAACATCTTTAACATAAAAGTAGTTTACAATTTGAACCTTGGCATATATAAAACTCTGAAGCATAATGGTCTAACATGTATTGTGACGCCCCTTACTCGTTTACTGTATAGCCGAGCAAAAAGTGCCACATTCGGTGCCGGAGCACCCTATCTTGTTTTATCATATCTATTGTAAACTTTTGATGTCATTTAAAGATAGTAATCCATGTGTAGAATTTTTTTTTATATAACTTATTTCTGTGGAGACCGAGCAGAGCCTCCTCTATTTTATTAACATCTGGCGGGTTCCACTAATCACCTGTTAATATGTTAATATTCATTTCACACATTTCCATATCATATTTTCTTTTATCATTTCATTCATAATTATTTATAAGATCTTAAAAATATTATCTATTGCATTCATATAGAAATTCATAGATAATAAATTACAAGTTTATATTACAATCTCAAAATTTAATTATAAGTCCAAAATGAAATACATCATGACTAGACATAATGAACCAAAATACTAGTCTATACATGGGCCCTACCAAAATACAAAAGACTGGTGAGGTAACTCTGGTCGGTGGCAGATCTAGTCAGAGCTCTGTCAGGGCACTACTAGTGCTGCTGCTGCGGTTGCTAGGACTGATCTCTAGTACCTACGCGATGGAAAACACCAACTCGCTAAGCATAACGCTTAGTGGTGCATAATTTATAATAACAATAATTTAAAAATTGAAATAATAATTGCAATTCGTAATTTCTGGGTCTTTTACATTTTTATTACACTTTGGAAACAATTAAAATTATTGGGATCTTTTCTGTTTACTTATTTTATATTCAGTATTAATTAATCATTATCAATGCCCAAGAAACTTATAACAAATTATAAAAGCTGGATGCACAGGTGTAAACTAGTTAGACAGCCATATGTCTATCCAGTATACGTCTGTTAGGCACGAGGCCAGCTGTCGGGCACGAGACCCGCTGTCAGGCTTGTAAAGCCAGAAATAAAGTAGGCACAATAGCCAATAAGTAGGCATATAGCCTGTAGAGCAATCATACCAGACATATATTATCAGTTCATGATTTTCTCGGTAGGCAGTACTGCTATCTGTAGTCCCTAATTGGTATACCAATTTATTTAAACTAAATAAATAAGTCTAGGTATACTATGGGTAATTAAACATTTTTAATTATTTTAGTACTATTCACTGTTATTATTTTCTGGTACTGTTCAGTGGTACCATTAATTTCATATTAATAGGACATTAGTCCCAATTTATATATTCATATCATTTTTAATATTTAATTAACCTTATGAGTATTTTAATTACCATGTATAGTATTTTTCCCATGAACCTTTCTTTAGGTTCTTTTGATGTATTATCTTTATCTAGGAATTTGGCTAGGTTAGGATGTCTATTTGATCACACTTCCTTCATAACAATTGCTCCTCTATGTTTAAACTCAAATTTCAGTTTTTGAATCACTCAATTTGGGGTTATAGAACTCAAGTTATGATCAAAATACCATAACTGGTCCATTTGCCTCTAAGCTGTCCAGAATTGACAATTCCTGGTCAATAAACTTTGACTAGTCATTTGATCATTTTATGGTCATTTTTAGACTTAGGTTCCTTCACAAGATATGTTACTCTATGTCTTAGAGACTTCCAGGTACAATTTCATAAATTTTCAAGTTTAGTATAGTAAGTTATGGTCAATGTATTGACTTGGACTCTTAATCCTATAAAGGCAATAGTCAAACCTCAAGGCAGTATGTTTGACTCTCTTTTTAGGGTCTTTACACTAAAATTTGGCAAAGGTGTCTAAATCAATATTGTAGCCCTAAGTATCATGTTTTCAGATCATATTGACACATCTTAAATGGAATTTCCTAGTGGGAGTTATGGCGAAATGAATACACGGATATCAAATGGCATTCTGGGTTCAATTTAACATTTCCAGATTTCAATTCCTAACTTTGGCTAATATTTTCCGTAGGATCCAATGGTTTCTGGAGCTTAGTCAAAACATAAAAATTGTTGAGCTATGCCTTATAAAACTTTTGGCACTGGTTTCACTCAATTTGCAACTTTGGAGACCAAGTTATGGCATTTTTGCCAGAACTGGTCAAGCATACCAAAGGAACAGTGTTTTGGTCAATTTTTGGGTTAGCAGTTTTAGTGACCCAACTTGTGCTAACAATTTGACTTATTTAAAGGCAATACTGGGTCAAGTGGTCTTCATGAAAAGTGTAGCCCTATGTCTAAGCTTTCAATTGATGTAAATTTTAGGTCATTTGGACCAGTATAGAGAGAGTTATGACCAAATGAACACGTGCTGTTCATTTGGTCATTTTCTGGGTTTCAGTGTTTGGTCATCCGGGTTTGGGCAGAGAATTGGTCATGATTTTGATAAAATTTGGGTAGGGTTCCTTCTTGAAAAATGAAGGTTTGGATGTCCCAAAATACCTCCAGTTGGCCTCATACCAATTGGGGTAACCCAAAGGGAGATATGGCAATAAAAAGCTATTGGATTTAACAACAACACAACCTGCAGAAAATTCACACTCCCAATTTCAATCTCCTCCTTCTTCCAAACTCCAAATAAGCATATATGGAACTTCTATAAGCATCAATCTCAACTCAATTAGGTCAAATTCATGCATTTACACAAGATTCTCAATCATTTCCACAAACCCTAGTTTCCAAAGTTTCAAATTTACACAAACCCTACACAATCAACTCCCAACAATTCAACTCATCACACATTCTCATGGAACCATTTTTTCATTACTTAAAGGTAGCAAACTTCAAGTTCCACGACTGCTAAAAATCAAGGGTTCTTTCTTTCAATTTTTTTTTTTCAATTTCACACAAATTTTCACTTGATTTAGCATGATATTCATGCTTAAAGAGAAGATTAAAAGTTTAAAGCACTAACCTTTTTGGGTGTTTTGTTAAACTTCAATTTTCTTGTTTCTTTTTGGTATCTATAGCTTCCTTAGGGTGTGGGGAGTATTTTTTGTAAAGTGGGCTATGAGTTTTGGGTGGATTAAGCTTGAGAAATCAAGCTTGGAAGCTTGATAACAATGGAGGGAAATGGGAGCAAAGGTGCTAGCCAAGAAAGAGAAGAGGGAGGGAGGAAGAAGATGGAAGTGGTTGGGTTTTGTCTTGTAGTGTCTTATATATTTTTGTACTTTAATTAATTTTTTTTTTTAAATTTCCATAAGCTTTTCTTTTCTTTTCCTTTCTTTTCTTTTCTTTTCTCATTTTTCCTAATTTATATTCATGAATTTAATTTATGTTAATTATTTTATTCTCTAAATTTTAATTTTGAATTTAGGTCAAAATTCACCTCTGAGAGTGAAATGACCAAAATGCCATTCATAATGCATATCTTGTCATTTTTATTATTTTTGTATTAATTTATAATTTCTCTAAATTTTAAATTTATTTTTCTCTAATTTTTTCCTATATTTTCTTAACATTAATTTATTTCTTCAATTTATGCCTCCTCGTTATAATTTAGGTGTAGTTTCAGGCATTCTGACTATCTGAACAGACATTAGTAGTCAAAACAGTAAAATGTATGGACTACCTATGGTGAGAGCATTACAATTCTTCCCCTCTAATAGAAATTTCGTCCTTGAAATTTACCTGATGTGAAGAGCTGAGGGAACTGCTGCCTCATCGTCTCCTCGCTCTCCCATGTCGCTTCTTCTGTGTTGTGGTGTCTCCACAAGACTTTTGTTATACTCATTTCATATAGGCATTTTAGGGTAGTTTTGCATCCATTTTGCCCTTATATTTTAGTATATTTTATGTTTTTAGCTTTATTTTAGCTTATTTGTTAACTTTAGATACTTTATATTTGATTTTTATAATTTTGTTGTTTTTGATAGGTTTTTGTGGCAAATTGAAGATCAATGAGTGCATTAGGAAGTGATTTGAAGAAATTTGGAGTTCTTTAAGCATGGAGGAAAGTTGAAGAAATCAAGCCTTGAAAGAGCAAGTTAGCCAAAATTTGCTTGAGACTTTGCTTATGATGTTACTTAGGGTATGTCATATAAGCTTAACCTTAAGCCTGTTCAAGCTGAAAGTCAAGCACGGCTTAAATCCTACATATTCAAGCTTTTACTCCAAAACCTACAGAGAATTGCTTAAGATCCTGCATAGGGTAAGTGGCAGTGCCTAAGGTCAAGCTAAAAGTCAAGGTGAAAGTCAAGCATGAGCAAAAAAGTCCATTTTACTCCAAATCTACAGAGATTTGCTGAGGGTCTGCTTAACCCTAAGCAGACAGTGCAACCACAGGCCGAAATTTACTGAAGAAGCTGCTTAGGGTAAGCAGTACCCTAAGCAAACTGCCCAAAACGTGAATGACTCTGCTGACTTGGATATTTCTACACCTCATTTCCTATCTACTCCTTGGCTCTTATTCACTTTTAGGGTAACTTTTTGGGACCATATAAAATCATCATTTTCTAGTTTTTTCCACAAGAGGAAACGGGAAGAAACAAAGAAAAGAAAAAAAAATTATAAATAGAGAGAGGAGGAGGACGCCATTTTTCTGAGGGAGGAGCTGCTGCAACCATCTTTGGGAGCTTTAGAAATCAGAGTTTTGGGTTCTTCTACCTGAGTTTTTCTATTTTTAGTTCTCTTATTATGTTTTTCTTTACTTTTCCATCAATCTTTCTTGTAAATACCAATATGAGTGAGTAAACTCTTTGGATTTCAGAGTTGGGAAAATATGTTTTAGATTAATTTGTGGATTTGTACTGGTTATTTTCATATTTTATATAAATATGAGTTTTGATTCCTTCCTTGTGTGCTTGATTTACTTGCCTAATGTTGGTACCCATTGGGTATTGTCTTAATCTTTGATTGAAGGACGGAAAGGTGAAAGTCATTGATAGATAATCAATGATTAGAACTTAAAATTATCTAGATTTAGAAATAAACTAGGATTTTAAGAGGAATTAATGATTGGTTACAAAACTTAATTGGTTTTAAAGTAATCAAATAACATACGATAGTAGGTTTGGTTATTTTAGAATACACTTTGATTTGCTTGAAAAAGATATCAAAGGAATTTAGAATCAATCACCTTCAGACTCTATTTTTCCCTAAAAATTTTATAGAGAAAATGCCACCCCCGAC
This sequence comes from Hevea brasiliensis, assembly GCF_030052815.1. NCBI lineage: Eukaryota > Viridiplantae > Streptophyta > Magnoliopsida > Malpighiales > Euphorbiaceae > Hevea > Hevea brasiliensis. The sequence continues at coordinate 4,431,289 of NC_079497.1, read as the reverse complement.
ATCTGTGAAAGGAGTGAGGAGTTTCCTGGGCCATGCTGTATTTTACAGGAGATTCATCAAGGATTTTTCTAAGATTTCTAAACCTCTTACCAATTTATTGAGTAAAGATGTGGAATTTCATTTTGATACTGATTGTATGAATGCTTTTTGCAGGATAAAGGAAGCTTTGATATCTGCTCCTATTATGCAGCCACCCGATTGGTCATTACCTTTTGAGTTGATGTGTGATGCTAGCGATTATGCCATTGGAGCTGTTTTGGGACAAAGGAAAGATAAGAAGGTGTATGCAATATATTATACAAGTAGGACCTTAGATGATGCTCAAATAAATTACTTTACTATAGAGAAAGAGTTTTTGGCAGTGGTATTTGTAACATCCCCGCTGTACTTGTTTTGTACGTTCAATTGCTCCAGTAGTCAAATAACAGTCCAGGCAAGTCAGTATGTCTGGAACTACAGTTCGGTGATAGTGAACAGACATATAATGATGAAATAAAAAAAAAAGAAAATACAAAAAAAATCAAACAAAAATGAAAGAGAGAAAATGATGTTAAGTTAAACGAGCCGGCACCGCAACGATGGGTGACCGCACCGGGAAGGCCGTTGTCCACCCCAGGACCGCAGGGAACCCTCGGAATTTAATTTTGAGACATAAATAAAGGTTTATTGAAATGTAATTGACACTAGAAATATTAAAAAAAATTAATAAATTAGTACAAAGAAAAATGAAAAATCGAGAAATAGACAAAAATTAGTGTTACCGAAAAATCGGGAATGTAACCCGAAGTGGGGTATTTTGGTCATTTGACAGCTAGTATTGCCTTTTGACCTTAATTTTCATTAAAAATAAATGATATTACACTTTAGAAATGACATGAAAAATTAAATTATGATACATTATGTAAATTGTGAAAGAAAGGAGGTAAATGTGTAAATAAGGGAAACTTAATATAATTAAACATTAAACAAATCATTAGTGCTCCATTAACTACATTATAAACTACATAAAATAAACCTTAGTGGGCAGAATTGGGTCATCTTCAACCTTGAGAGAAGCTTGCCGAATTGATCCTCTCAAAGTCCTCCATGGCCGCCATGCATGAAGCTTTCTCTCTCCATCATCAAGCCTTCATTTTCACTTGCTTCCTTCATTAAAGCTTGCTTATTCACCTTGGGAAAGATATTGGCAACAAGAAAAACCAGATTTGGTGAAGTTTTGATAAGCATCAAAAGTTGTAAGTGTCCAAAACCTCTCCCTTGCTTTAGTAAAGCTTGTGTTTAGGTTGAGGTGAGTGTTTTGGTGAAGAGAAATGAAAGAAATAGTGAGAAATGGACTTGTCCATTTTCGGCAGCCATGAACCCTTGTTGAGCTTGAGTTATTTTTACTTCTAATTAATGAAAATGAAGGTTGATTAATTCAAATGAAAGTTGTAGTAAGTTTGTGCATAAGTATGTGCATGTAGTGTTTAGATTAAAGGTGTGAAATGGAACCTTGATGTCTTGAGCAAACTGCCATGTTTGGCAGCCCCTAATAGCATGAATTTGTGTGTGAACATGTGTTTATTAATGATATATGTTAATGTTAAATTGTGGGTAGCAAGTGTAAGTGATATTGAAGTATGAATATATTGAAGTATATGTGTAATATTAACATTGAAGTATGTTGAATTTTGGTGGAAGTGAATGTAGAACTTAATAATGAATTGTGTGCATTGAGCACTTGAACATTCTACCCAGAATTGTTGCTGAAATTGTGTACAATATATGTATGGAAGTGTTGTTGATTGAATATTGTAGTAATGAGGAGGAGAAGAAATATCTAATTGGGAGTGTATGTGCTTTGTGCAGGTTGTGTATTGAAGGCAGCACCTAAATTAGGCCATAAGTGCCAAACCGTGAACCCAATTGGTATGAGGCCAATATGGGGTGAAACTAGACACCAAATAGGCCAACTTTCATGTTAGAAATGTTGCCAAAATTCTGCCTAGAAACTGACCTTAAAAAGTGACCAAATCCAGATTAGTGCATTTAAGGCCTGAAAACTGACCATTTGGGCAGCAGTTAGTGTTTAGGCCATAACTCACTCAAAACAGGTCCAATTGACCTGAAATTTTGACCATGAATAGTTAAGACCTATATCTACAAGTCTTATGAAGACACCAAAGCCCATAAATGACCAGAAACAAGTCAAATGGCTTGCACAAGTTCGGGCACAAAAACTGCCGAACCAAAAGTGACATAAAAATTGACCAAATTGTGCACTAAAAGTGCAATAGGTCCAGCTTTAGCAAATTGACCATATCTTGGTCTACACAACTCGGAATGACCTGAAATTTTGCCTCGCGTGCAATAAGACATAGAGCTACAATTTTTCTTCTTTGACCAGAAGCTAAAAACCAAGGAAAATAGGACTTTAAGCTAGACCAATCTAGCACACAAAAATTGAGAATTTGACATTTTGCATACAGTGATGCTTGAAGCATTTTGGCAATGAATGCCAACTTGTAAAAATGGTAAATTGCACTATATTGGCAGCATATTGAGATATAAATTTTGATATATTGATGCTAGAAACAACTTATCCATATTACCTAAAAAGGTCAACATATGCATTGACTTGTGAATTATATAATAGTTAGTAAACTCCAAAGATTGAAGAATTAAATAATTAATTTATAATGTGCCCTAGTTTGCCTAGTTGACTAGTATGGATAGGTTGGCATGCCAATAGGATTCTGACAGCTATTTTGTAAATGGCTTTATGCTATACTGTGTTTTTACGGCTTATTATGCCGCACTGTGACTTTAATAGCCTACGGCTATACATATTGTGTATTTATTTTTGGCTTATCGCTAGATTGACTATATGGCTTTTTAGCCATGCTATTTGCACATCGAGAGACACTTTGTTACTGATGGTGTGACGGCCTGAGGTACTAGGTACCCAGTGCCAGTATATCCATTTATCTAGTCTGGTCAGTATATAGGCTACACGGGCAGTAATTCAAGTACTATTAAATTTAAATAACTAAATTCAGTCTTCTGACATACAACACTACCAAAATTAGCAGATATTAAAATGTTAGCAAATAAAGGTAGAATCAACAATTGTGAAGAACACCGATGCCATAAATTTATTTACTTGATTATATTTCTTTATATTTGGCACCACTAAGCAAAATTGCTTAGCGCGTTGCTTTTGTAACGCGTAGGTATTGGAGACACAGCTCGGGAGCCCAGCAGGCCTACCACCGGGTGAGACATCAGATCTGCACAGGAGTCCAGAGTCATCTGCACTGCATTGCATACATGGTAGGACTTAGGATATCTTGTATTTTGTACTTTTGTTGTATATTTGAAATTTGGCCCTGTATTTAGTAATGTTATAAAAGCTTTAAAGTTTGTAATATTTTGTACATATTAAATAACATGGAGATTTTCTGTATATATTTAAATTATTATAGACTGTATTATGGAACTGTTTAATGACTGTAAAAGTCTATAGACTTTATTGAGAAATAGAGACTGTGAAATATTTGAGAATTTGATATTATCATATTAAACTGTTTTCAACAGGTTTGGAAGGACAGTTTGTCCGAAATACAGATGGCACCTTGCCAAATTTTTATTACCATTTTAAAACACTGATTTTATTAAAGTGTGAAAATAGAACCAGTATGCTATGAATAGCACATAAAGACTTCTTAAAATCAAATTGAGTTTAGAAAATGTGATAATCACAGACTAAGTACTCCGGCACGCCGTGTAGCACGCCTTGCTCGGCTATTCTGTAGACGGGTAAGGGGTGTTACATTTAGTGGTATTAGAGCACGATTTAGGCATTTCTGGACCTAGATAGATTGCATATCATGCATTGCATTGTAAGTGTTAATATGACTCTAATGCAGATCTTTTGATTTGTTTTGTTATTTTAATCAGAATATGGTCTCCACATCGCAGAGAGTGGTCGATAAGGAAGTGGAAAGTCATGCTCCATCTATGACTGAACCAGGAGACAAGAGGGAACCTGCTCCACCAGTACCAAATGCATCAGCCACATTTCAGCAAATGGCTGAGTTCTTTAGACAGATGGCAGGAGTTATGCCACCACCACCACCTCCACATCAAAAATCTCATATGGAGAGACTCAGGAAGTTTGGAGCAGTGGACTTTACGGGAAAAAGGAAGATGATTACATCATAGCTGAAAGCGGTTTGTGAAGCTGGAAGAGTCTTGAAACAACTTCATTTTACTACAGAGCAGAATTTTGAAGCTGCCATATCAATACTACAAGATGATGCATACCAGTGGTGGGATACAGTAAATAGTGATGTGCCATCAGAACAGATAACTTGGGATTTCTTTCTCACGAGTTCGAAAGAAGTATGTGGGCGATGTATTCTTGAAAGAGAAGAGAAGGGAGTTTATTACCCTACGCGAGACGGTGACAGTGGCTGAATATGAAAGAGAATTTGTCGGTGAGCCGCTATGGGCGAAATAGTCCCTAATGAGGCGAGAGATGCAAGAGATTTGAGGAAGGACTCAATGATAACATTAAAGTAATGATTACTGACTTTGGGGATTATAGAGTTTGCCAAGTTAGTGGAAAATTGCTGAAGGTTGAAAAAGTTAGAATGAATGAGCGAGCAGAAGGAATGACGCAGTAGAAAAGAGGTCGAGGAGTCGACCGATACATCTTACGCCCCTAGCAAGAAATTGAGAGGTTCACCTACTCGAGTTTGATAGAGCACCAAGTCGAAGTCGATCACAAGGCCCAAATCTCAATTTGCACCAAGGAGAAGTCGATCGACCACTTCAATGGCTAGCTCTCCGGGGGCAGTGCAGGACCAGCCCCAACGATATCATTGCTTGCCCACATTGCCAAAAATGGCATAAGGGTGAATGTTGGAGGATGATAGGTGCTTGTTTACGGTGTGGATCTACATACCACCTAGTCCGAGATTGTCCACGCAGAACTGCTACATCCACTTCGGTATCAACTGATAGGCCTGCCCCTCCAGCTCCAAGGGGTAGAAGGCCGGGTAAGGCTGAGGCAGCCGGTACTTCACAGAAACACATGTCGAGTGCATGGAGAGAGCGGAAGCGAGAAAACCAGCCAAAGCCTATGCTATAAGGGCACGGGAGGAGCAGGATGCTCGGATGTTATCAAGTGCGTTCCTCCTTTATAATACTTCTGTGCATGTATTAGTGGATCCTGGATCTACTCATTCATATATTTGTATTAAGCTGCCCGTAGAAAAGGGAATACTAGTGGAGGAAAGTGACCAAGACATCATGGTCACAAATCCGCTAGGCCACAGTGTGGTAGTAAACAAGGTGTATAAGGGCTGTCCATTGAAGATTCAAGGGAAAGAGTTCTTAGCAGACTTAATCGAACTACCTATCCATGAGTTTGATGTGATTTTGGGAATGGGTGGTTATCCCATCATCAAGCAATAGTAGATTGTAAATTGAAGAGAATCTCTCTGAAGCTATGAAACGAAGAAATAATAGTTGTGGGTGAAAGGGAAGATTTCTTGTCCAATGTCATCTCATTCTGATTTGCAAGGAGATGGTGAGAAAAGGGTGTAAAGCCTATCGGCACACGTGGTTGACACTAGGCGGAGTAAACTTAACTGCGACATACCCACAGTAAAGGATTTCTCGAGGTATTTCTGAGGAATTGCACAGTTTACCACGAGAAAGGAAGTTGAATTTGCTATTGAGATTATGCAGTGCAGCTCAATTTCAATTGCTCAGTATAGGATGCTTTCTTGAATTGAAAGAGTTAAAAATCCAGCTACAAGAATTACTAGACAAGGAGTTCATACGCCCCAGTGTGTCACCATGGGGAGCTCCGGTACTGTTTGTAAAGAAGAAAGATGGGACATTGAGGTTATGTGTTGACTATCGGCGATTAAGCGAGTATGATGAAGAACAAGTATCCGTTGCCTAGAATTGATGATACATTCGATCGGTTGAAGGGAGCCGTGTGTTTTCTAAGATTGATCTCGGATCGAGGTATCATCGGCTAAGGGTTAAGGATGCGGATGTGCCTAAGGCGCATTTAGAACCGGTATGGGCATTATGAATTCTGGTGATGCCATTTGGGTTAACAAGCGCTCAAGGCATTCATGGACCTTATGAACCGTATCTTCCATCCATACTTAGATCAGTTCATAGTGGTCTTCATTGATGACATCCTGGTGTATTCCAAGGATAAAGCAGAACATGATGAGCATTTGAGAATTGTTCTGCATACTCTAAAAGAGAAAAAATTGTATGCTAAATTGTCCAAGTGTGAGTTCTGGTTGAATGAGATTGCATTCCTTGAACATGTAGTATCAGCTGAAGGGATTAGAGTGGATCCTAAGAAGATTGAAGCAGTGATGGAATGGAAGCCTCCCAGAAATACAACTGAGATCAGAAGTTTCTTGGGGTTAGCTGGATATTATAGAAGATTTGCTAAGGGATTTTCCCTGATAGCTACTCCAATGACCAAATTACTACACAAGAATATGAAATTTGACTGGAATGACAAGTGTCAAGCCAGTTTTGAGAGGCTGAAGGCTATGTTGACAGAGGCACCAGTGTTAACATAGCAATGTTTGGAAAAGACTTTGTATTCTACAATGATGCCTCACACAATAGTTTAGGATGTGTATTCATACAAGAAGGGAAAGTGGTCGCATATGCTTCCAGGCAGTTAAGGCCACATGAAAAGAATTACCCTACTCATGATTTAGAATTAGCAGCAATTATCTTTGCATTGAAGATATGGAGGCATTACCTGTATGGAGAAAAATGCTACATATACATAGACTATAAGAGTCTGAAGTATCTGCCAACCCAGAAGGAACTTAATTTGAGACAGAGGCGATGGATTGAATTCCTGAAAGATTATGATTGTGTGATTGACTACCACCCTGGGAAGGCAAATGTAGTCGCTGATGCTTTAAGCAGAAAATCTATTATAGCATTAAGATCTCTGAATGCCCAACTGTCCTTAACTCATGATGGAGTTATTTTGGCTGAGTTGCAAGTGAAGCCGAATCTATTCTGACAGAGATCTGAGGATGGGCGGAAGGCGGATGGGAAATTAATGGTTGTTTTGGGCAAAATCACTGAGGGGAAGGAAACTGAATATGAAGTGAAAGAAAATGGGTGCCTATACTATAAAGATAGAGTATGTGTACAGATGATAAAGAGTTGAAAACTAGTATTCTGAAAGAAGCACATAACATTGTGTATGCTATGCACCCAGGAAGCACAAAAATGTACCATGACCTGAAACTCCGATACTAGTGGCCAGGTATGAAGAAGGACATAGTTGACTATGTAACTAGATGCTTGACATGTCAACAAGTCAAAGCAGAACATCAAGTTCCATCAGGTTTGTTGCAGCCCATAAACATACATGAATGGAAATGGGACCGAGTCATTATGGACTTTGTCAGTGGTCTACCTCTCTCTCAGAAGAAGCATGATGCAGTATGGGTGATTGTGGATAGGTTAACCAAATCAGCACATTTTACGCTGATCGAGCCGACTACTCCTTTGGAAAAGCTAGCGAGTGTACATCAGTGAGATAGTTAGACTACATGGAATTCCACTTTCCATTATATCTGATAGAGACCCGAGGTTTACATCTAGATTTTGGAAGAAATTATAAGAATCCTTGGGCACACAACTCCATTTTAGTACAGCTTTTCATCCTAAGACGGATGGACAATCAGAAAGAATAATCCAGGTCCTCGAGGATATGCTGAGAAGTTGTGTTATTGAGTTAAGGGAAGTTGGAACAGATACCTTCCACTGGTAGAATTTGCATATAATAATAGCTATCAAGCTAGCATACAAATGGCACCCTATGAAGCACTGTATGGGAGAAAATGCAGAACACCTGTATGTTGGACTGAATTGGGTGAAGATAAGCTAGTGGGGCCAGACCTGATAAAACAGACAGAGGAAAAGGTGAAACTGATAAAGGCCAATTTGAAAGTTGCCTCAGACCGACAGAAATCTTATGCTGACTTGAGGAGAAAAGACATTGAGTATGAAGTTGGCGAGAAGGTATTTCTCAAAGTATCACCGTGGAAGAAAGTGTTGAGATTCAGGAAAAAGGGAAAATTAAGCCCTAGGTTTATTGGCCCATATGAAGTTATTAAACGTGTGAGACCAATAGCCTACCGATTAGCCTTACCACCTGAGCTGGACAAGATACATAATGTGTTCCATGTCTCGATGCTCAGAAGATACATATCAGATCCTTCACATGTCATCTCAGTAGAAGAAATTGTAGTACAACCTGACCTGACATATGAAGAAGAACAAATTAAAATCTTAGCACGAGAGGTAAAAGAGCTCAGAAATAAGACAATTCCACTAGTGAAAATCCTATGGAGACACCACAACACGGAAGAGGCAACATGGGAGAGCGAGGAGACAATGAGACAATAGTTCCCTCAGCTCTTCACATCAGGTAAATTTCGAGGATGAAATTTTTATTTAGAGGGGAAGAGTTGTAACATCCCCGCTGTACGTGTTCTGTACTTTCAATTGCTCCAGTAGTCAAATAACAGACCAGGCAAGTCAGTATGTCTGGAACTACACTTCGGTGATAGTGAACAGACATATAATGATGAAATAAATAAAAAGAAAATACAAGAAAAATCAAACAAAAATGAAAGAGAGAAAATGATGCTAAGTTAAGCAGTAAGCACATAGCGATGGGTGACCCTTGCAGGAAAGGCCGTTGTCGACCCCACGACCACAGGGAACCCTCAAAATTTAATTTTGAGACATAAATAAAGGTTTATTGAAATGTAATTGACACTAGATATATTAAAGAAAAATTAATAAATTAGTACAAAGAAAAATGAAAAATCGAGAAACAGACAAAAATTAGTGTTACTGAAAAATCGGGAATATAACCCAAAGTGGGGTATTTTGGTCATTTGACAGCTAGTATTGCCTTTTGACCTCAATGTCCATTAAAAATAAATGATATTACACTTTAGAAATGACATGAAAAATTAAATTATGATACATTCTGTAAATTGTGAAAGAAAGGAGGTAAATGTGTAAATAAGGGAAACTTAATATAATTAAACATTAAACAAATCATTAGTGCTCCATTAACTATATTATAAACTACATAAAATAAACCTTAGTGGGCAGAATTGGGTCATCTTCAACCTTGAGAGAAGCTTGCCGAATTGATCCTCTCAAAGTCCTCCATGGCCGCCATGCATGAAGCTTTCTCTCTCCATCATCAAGCCCTCATTTTCACTTGCTTCCTTCATTAAAGCTTGCCCATTCAACTTGGGGAAGATATTAGCAACAAGAAAAACCAGATTTGGTGAAGTTTTGATAAGCATCAAAAGTTGTAAGTGTCCAAAACCTCTCCCTTGCTTTAGTAAAGCTTGTGTTTAGGTTGAGGTGAGTGTTTTGGTGAAGAGAAATGAAAGAAATAGTGAGAAATGGACTTGTCCATTTTCGGCAGCCATGAACCCTTGTTGAGCTTGAGTTATTTTTACTTCTAATGAATGAAAATGAAGGTTGATTAATTCAAATGAAAGTTGTAGTAAGTTTGTGCATAAGTATGTTCATGTAGTGTTTAGATTAAAGGTGTGAAATGGAACCTTGATGTCTTGAGCAAACTGCCATGTTTGGCAGCCCCTAATAGCATGAATTTATGTGTAAACATGTGGTTATTAATGATATATGTTAATGTTAAATTGTGGGCAACAAGTGTAAGTGATATTGAAGTATGAATATATTGAAGTATATGTGTAATATTAACATTGAAGTATGTTGAATTTTGGTGGAAGTGAATGTTGAACTTAATGATGAATTGTGTGCATTGAGCACTTGAACATTCTGCCCAGAATTGTTGCTGAAATTGTGTACAATATATGTATGGAAGAGTTGTTGATTGAATATTGTAGTAATGAGGAGGAGAAGGAACATCAAATTGAGAGTGTATGTGCTTTGTGCAGGTTGTGTATTGAAGGCAGCACCTAAATTAGGCCATAAGTGCCAAACTGTGAACCCAATTGGTATGAGGCTAATATGGGGTGAAATTAGACACCAAATAGGCCAACTTTCATGTAGAAATGTTGCCAAAATTCTGCCTAGAAACTGACCTTAAAAAGTGACCAAATCCGGATTAGTGCATTTAAGGCCTGAAAATTGACCATTTGGGCAGCAGTTAGTGTTTAGGCCATAACTCACTCAAAACAGGTCCAATTGACCTGAAATTTTGACCATGAATAGTTAAGACCTATATCTACAAGTCTTATCAAGACACCAAAGCCCAGAAATGACCAGAACCAAGTCAAATGGCTTGGACAAGTTCGGGCGCAAAAACTGCCGAACCAAAAGTGACCTAAAAATTGACCAAATTTTGCACTAAAAGTGTAATCTGTCCAGCTTTAGCAAAATGACCATATCTTGGTCTACACAACTCAGAATGACCTGAAATTTTGCCCCGCGTGCAATAAGACATAGAGCTACAATTTTTCTTCTTTGACCAGAAGCTAAAAACCAAGGGAAATAGGACTTTAAGCTAGACCAATCTAGCACACAAAAATTGAGAATTTGACATTTTGCATACAGTGATGCTTGAAGCATTTTGGCAATGAATGCCAACTTGTAAAAATGGTAAATTGCACTATATTTGCAGCATATTGAGATATAAATTTTGACATATTGATGCTAGAAACAACTTATCCATATTACCTAAAAAGGTCAACATATGCATTGACTTGTGAGTTATATAATAGTTAGTAAACTCCAAAGATTGAAGAATTAAATAATTAATTTATAATGTGCCCTAGTTTGCCTATGTGACGCCCCTTACTCGTCTATTGTATAGCCGAGCAAGAAGTGCCACATTCGATGCCGGAGCACGCTATCTTGTCTTGTCATGTCTATTGTAAATTTTAATGTCCTTTAAAGCAGGTAATTTAAGTGTAGAAATTTTTTTTTTATATCTTATTTTTGTGGCGAGCCGAACAGATCCTCTTCTATTTTATTAGCATCTGGCGGGTTCCACTATCACCTGTTAACATATTCATAGTCATCTCACATATTTCCATATCATATTTTCTTTTATCATATCATTCACAACTATTTATGAGATCTCAAAATGAAGTGTCATCTATTGCATTCATATTGAAATTCATAGATAATAAATTATAAGTTTTCATTTCAAGTCCAAAATAAAATACATCATAAACTAGTCATGACTAGACATAATGAACTAAAATACTAGTCTACACATGGGCCCTACCAAAATACAAAAGACTGGTAAGGTGACTCTGATCAGTGGCAGATCTAGTCGGAACTTTGTCCAAATACTACTGTGGCGATTGCTGATCTTCAGTACCTACGCGATGGAAAACCAACGCGCTAAGCATAACGCTTAGTGGTGCATAATTTATAATAACAATAATTAAACAATTGAATTAATATTTACAAATCATAAATTCTGGGTCTTTTACATTTTTTTTATTACACTTTGGAAACAATTAAAATTATTGGGATCTTTCCTATTTACTTATTGTATATTCAGTATTAATTAATTATTATCAATCCCAAGAAACCTATAACAAATTATAAAAGCTGGATACACGGGAGTATATGGGCTAGACAGCCATATGTCTACCCTGTAAACATCTGTCAGGCACGAGGCCAACTGTCGGGCACGAGACCCGCTGTCAGGCTTGTAAAGCCAGAAATAAAGTAGGCACAATGGCCAGTAAGTAGGCATATAGCCTGTAGAATAATCATACCAGACATATATTGTCAGTTCATGATTTTCTCGGTGGCGATCTTGTTATCTATAGTCCCTAATTGGTATACCAATTTATCCAAACTAAATAAATAAGTCTAGGTATACTATGGGCAATTAAACATTTTTAATTAATTTAGCACTATTCACTGTTACTATTTTCTAGTACTGTTCATTAGTACCATTAATTTCATATTAGTAGGACATTAGTCCCAATTTACATATTCATATCATTTTTAATATTTAATTTTACTTATGAGTATTTTAATTATCATATATAGCATTTTTCCCATGAACCTTTCTTTAGGTTCATGTTGATGTATTATCTTTATCTAGGAATTCGACTAGGTTAGGATGCCTATTTAGTCACACTTTCTTCATAACAATTGCTCCTCTATGTTTAAACTTGAATTTCAGTTTTTGAATCACTGAATTTGGAGTTATAGAAGTCAAGTTATGGTCAAAATACCATAACTGGTCCCTTTGCCTCTAAGCTATCCAGAATTTACAATTCTTGGTCAATAAACTTTGACCAGTCATTTGATCATTTTATGGTCATTTTTAGACTTAGGTTCCTTCACAAGATATGTTCCTCTATGTCTTAGGGACTCTGAGGTACAATTTCATAATTTTTCAAGCTTGGTATAGTGAGTTATAGTCAGTGTATTAACCTGGACTCTTAGTCCTATAAGGGCAATAACCAAGTTTAGGGCAGTATGTTTGACCCTCTTTTTAGGGTCTTTACACTTAGAATTTGGCAAAGGTGTCTAAATCAATATTGTAGCCCTAAGTATCATGTTTCCAGATCATATTGGACATCTCAAATGGAATTTCCTAGTGGGAGTTATGGCCAAATGAACACACGGTATCAAATGGCATTATGGGTTCAACTTAACATTTTCTAGATTTCAATTCCTAACTTTGGCTAATAATTTCCCTAGGATGCAATGGTTTCTAGAGCTTGGTCAAAACATAAAAATTGTTGTGCTATGTCTTATAAAACTTTTGGCACTAGTTTCACTCAATTTGCAGCTTTGGAGACCAAGTTATGGCATTTTTGCCAAAACTGGTCAAGCATACCAAAGGAATAGTATTTTGGACAATTTCCGGGTTGGCAGTTTTAGTGACTCAACTTGTGCTAACAATTTGAATTGGTTAAAGGCAAAACCGGGTTAAGTGGTCTTCATGAAAAGTGTAGCCCTATGTCTAAACTTTCCATGGGTAAAAGTTTAGGTCATTTGGACTAGTATAGAGAGAGTTATGACCAAATGAACATGTACTGTTCATTTGGTCATTTTCTGGGTTGGCAGTTTCAGTGACCCAAATTGTGCTAACAATTTGAATTTGTTAAATGTAAAACTGGGTTTAGTGGTCTACATGAAAAGTGTAGCCCTATGTCTAAACTTTCCATGGGTAAACGTTTAGGTCATTTGGACTAGTATAGAGAGAGTTATGACCAAATGAACACGTACAATTCATTTGGTCATTTTCTGGGTTGGGTTGCAGGGAAATCCGAATTTGGGCAGTATTTAGGTCAAGTTTTGGACAGAATTTGGGAATGGTTTCTTCATGGAAAATGGGCTATTTTGGGTCTAGTTTCACCTCCAATTGGCTTCATACCAATTGGGGTCACACAATTTTATTTATGGCCTAAAATGTACACTGCCCTCAACAAACACAACCTGCAGAGAATTTGACACTTTCAAAACTCAATCTCCTCCAACTTTCTTACTTCAATTTGCATGCAATACACTTCTATAAGCAACAATCTCATCCCAATAGAACAATTTCAACATTTTACACAAAGTCCTCAATATTTACACAAACCCTAGTTTTCAAAGTTTCAAATTTACACAAACACTACACAATCAAACACCCAAACATTTCTACTAATTACACATTCTCATGGAACCATTTTTCATCACTCAAAAGCAATAAACTTCAAGTTCCATGGCTGCTAAAAATTCAAGGGTTCTTTCCTCTAGATTTTCTTTTTGTTTTAATGGTATTTATGCTTAACTAAACATGTTTTTCATGTTTAATAAAGAGAAGAAGAGGGATTAGTGCACTAACCTTACTTGAGCTTCCCAAACCTCAACTTTCTTGCTTCTTATGGGTATCTATGGCTTCCTTATGGAGTGGGGAGTATTTTTTGTGAAGGGTGCTAAAGGTTTTGATGGGTAGAAGCTTGGGAAATCAAGCTTGGAAGCTTGATAACAATGGTGGGGAGGGAGAGACCAAGGGAGACGGCAAGGAGAGAGAGGGAAGAGGAAGAAGAAGATGGTTGGTGGGGTTTTGTCTCTTGTGGTTATTTATACATATACATTTATGTGTACTTTATTATTTTTAAATTTCATAAATCTATTTCCTTTCTTTTCTTTTCTTTTCTTCTTCTTTCTCTTCTCATTTTTCAAATTCAAATTCATAAAATTAATTTATGTTAATTATTCTATTTCCAAATTTTAATTTGACATTTAAGTCAAAATTCACCTCTAGAGGTGAAATGACCAAAGTGCCTTTCATGGTGCTCATCAGATTATTTTTATTTTTTATACCAACTAATAAATTCTCTAAATTTTATTTTATTTCTCAAAAATTTTTCGATATTTTTTTAATATTTATTTCATTAATTTATGCCTCCTCACTATAGTTTAAGTGTAGTTCCAAACATCCTGACTGTCCGAATAGATATTAGTCATCGGAACAGTAAAATGTACGGACTACCTACGGTGAGGGCGTTACAATTCTTCCCCTCTAAATAAAATTCCGTCCTCAAAATTTACACACTGTAATTAATCGAGGGACCGCTATCTCCTTGTCTTTTCACCTTTTTGTGTTATAATACTTTACTTTTTTTTTTAGTCTGTCTTATTAATCCTTATTCTATAATCTTATCCTTATCTCGATTTACTATTGAAAATACGTAGCTCTACACAATAGTCTCATGTCGGTACTGTAATCTACAGCTTACAGCACAAACATCAAGAGCATTGCATAGTTACTACGGTATATCCCAATAAACTAACTCTTTTTTTTTTTTTCAACCAGTTCTGTACTCATCTTCTTTCATCTCATATACAGCCTCCTTCTCATTTCCATCTATTATCTTCAACACGATCCTTTTCGGTTGATAATCTACAATCACCTGGTGACCTAAAGGGTTGGTGACAAGTATGTCATCTTCTGACCCATCTATCGGTATCCTCTTTCAACAGGAGGTACAATGCATATATAGGGGTGAACATAGTTAGGGTCTATCAACACATACTTAAAGGTATTATAATTAGGAAATTTACCTCTGATAACATCTACCGGATTTGGCTCCTCTCGAGCCAAAGCGTACACGCGGGATGCTACTTCAGCCTCGAGGTGTTCTATAGTATTAGAAGCTCTCTATGATGTACCAGCTACCTCTGGTCTCATCGGTCTTCTACCACTCTATACTGTCGGTGCAGACTTCTGAGTCTGTGGTGGAGCTGTGGGAGCACTCCTCCATGGGCAATCTCTCAAAAAAAAAAAAAAGCTTTATGTACCCACATCTGAAACATCCACCCATTAGTAATCTACACTTTCCTCTGTGGTTCTTCCTATAATGTGTACAAACTGGCATCGGGATTGATCTTCGTGCTATAGGACCCACAGAATTGTCAATTGATACACTCATCTGACCTCCTCTCCTCGGGGCAAATCGGAACCTCTGCCTCTGTTCTCTACTCTGAATTTAACCCTGAGACCCCCTGGGTCTCTTGCTCTCTATGTGACTATCTTTGGTGGCAGTCAGACCCTCTCTTGCACTGCCTGTCTCTCCTAAACTGCTCATCATTTCTAACTCTCTCTACTGGGGTCCTATATACTAGCTGGGGAGGTGGTGGCATAGCTCCAGTGACCTGACGGAGCAATTGAGTCATTTGCTCTAGGAAGGCCTGTTGTGTCCTTACTAAAGTACCCAATGATGGTTTTGCTCTACTGCTACTGCGCCCCTGATTAAACGTAGGTGCAGGTGCGTGAATCTCTACTTCCTCCTCTATCGGTCTTGGAGGTCCGTGCTCTGAAGGATCAGATGTCATCGATCCTATAAAACAGACAAAGAACAGATCTGCAATAGTGCCACCTCGACTCTATCTAAAGGCCCATGCATGTGATGCAACTATTTCTTTCTATCTATCTAGGTCTAGGACCGCCTAAACCTCTGCTCTGATACCACTAAATGTGACGCCCCTTACCCGTCTATTGTATAGCCGAGCAAGAAGTGCCACATTCGGTGCCGGAGCACCCTATCTTGTCTTGTCATGTCTATTGTAAATTTTAATGTCCTTTAAATCAGGTAATTTAAGTGTAGAAAATTTTTTTTATATCTTTTTTTGTGGAGACCCGAACAGATCCTCTTCTGTTTTATTAGCATCTGGCGGGTTCCACTATCACCTGTTAACATATTCATAGTCATCTCACATATTTCCATATCATATTCGCTTTTATCATATCATTCACAACTATTTATGAGATCTCAAAATGAAGTGTCATCTATTGCATTCATATTGAAATTCATAGATAATAAATTATAAGTTTTCATTTCAAGTCCAAAACAAAATACATCATAAACTAGTAATTACATCATGACTAGACATAATGAACCAAAATACTAGTCTACACATGGGCCCTACCAAAATACAAAAGACTAGTGAGGTGACTCTGATCGGTAGCAGATCTGGTCGGAACTCTGTCCAAATACTACTGTGGCGACTGCTGATCTTCAGTACCTACGCGATGGAAAACCAACGCGCTAAGCATAACGCATAGTGGTGCATAATTTATAATAACAATAATTAAACAATTGAATTAATATTTATAAATCATAAATTCTGGGTCTTTTACATTTTTTTTATTAAACTTTGAAAACAATTAAAATTATTGGGATCTTTCCTATTTACTTGTTGTATATTCAGTATTAATTAATTATTATCAATGCCCAAGAAACCTATAACAAATTATTAAAGCTGGATACACGGGAGTATACGAGTTAGAAAGCCATATGTCTACCCTGTATACATCTGTCAGGCATGAGGCCAGCTGTCGGGCACGAGACCCGCAGTTAGGCTTGTAAAGCCAGAAATAAAGTAGGTACAATGGCCAGTAAGTAGGCATATAGCCTGTAGAACAATCATACCAGACATATATTATAAGTTCATGATTTTCTCGGTAGGCAGTACTGCTATCTATAGTCCCTAATCGGTATACCAATTTATCCAAACTAAATAAATAAGTCTAGGTATACTATGGGCAATTAAATATTTTTAATTAATTTAGCACTATTCACTATTACTATTTTCAAGTACTGTTCATTAGTGCCATTAATTTCATATTAATAGGACATTAGTCCCAATTTACATATTCATATCATTTTTAATTCCTTATGAGTATTTTAATTATCATATATAGCATTTTTCCCATGAACCTTTCTTTAGGTTCATGTTGATGTGTTATCTTTATCTAGGAATTTGACTAGGTTAGGATGTCTATTTAGTCACACTTTCTTCATAACAATTGCTCCTCTATGTTTAAACTTGAATTTCAGTTTTTGAATCACTGAATTTGGAGTTATAGAACTCAAATTCTGGTCAAAATACCATAACTGGTCCATTTGCCTCTAAGCTGTCCAGAATTTACAATTCCTGATCAATAAATTTTGACCAGTCATTTGATCATTTTATGGTCATTTTTAGACTTAGGTTCCTTCACAAGATATATTCTTCTATGTCTTAGGGACTCCGAGGTACAATTTCATAATTTTTCAAGCTTGGTATAGTGAGTTATAGTCAGTGTATTAACCTGGACTCTCAGTCCTATAAGGGCAATAACCAACTTCAGGGCAGTATGTTTGACCCTCTTTTTAGGGTCTTTACACTTAGAATTTGGCAAAGGTGTCTAAATCAATATTGTAGCCCTAAGTATCATGTTTCCAGATCATATTGGACATCTCAAATGGAATTTCCTAGTGGGAGTTATGGCCAAATGAACACACTGTATCAAATGGCATTATGGGTTCAACTTAACATTTTCTAGATTTCAATTCCTAACTTTGGCTAATATTTTCCCTAGGATGAAATGGTTTCTAGAGCTTGGTCAAAACATAAAAATTGTTGTGCTATGTCTTATAAAACTTTTGGCACTAGTTTCACTCAATTAGCAGCTTTGGAGACCAAGTTATGGTATTTTTGCCAAAACTGGTCAAGCATACCAAAGGAACAGTATTTTGGACAATTTCCGGGTTTGCAGTTTTAGTGACTCAAAGGCAAAACCGGGTTAAGTGGTCTTCATGAAAAGTGTATCCCTATGTCTAAACTTTCCATGGGTAAAAGTTTAGGTTATTTGGACCAGTATAGAGAGAGTTATGACCAAATGAACACGTACTGTTCATTTGGTCATTTTCTGGGTTGGCAGTTTCAGTGACCCAATTTGTGCTAATAATTTGAATTTGTTAAAGGTAAAACTGGGTTTAGTGGTCTCATGAAAAGTGTAGCCCTATGTCTAAACTTTCCATGGGTAAAATTTTAGGTCATTTGGACCAGTATAGAGAGAGTTATGACCAAATGAACACGTACTGTTCATTTGGTCATTTTCTGGGTTGGGTTGCAGGGAAATCCGAATTTGGGCAGTATTTAGATCGAGTTTTAGACAGAATTTGGGCATAGTTTCTTCATGGAAAATGGGCTATTTTGGGTCTAGTTTCACCTCCAATTGGCCTCATATCAATTGAGGTCACACAATTTTATTTATGGCCTAAAATGTACACTGCCCTCAACAAACACAACCTGCAGAAAATTTGACACTTCCAAAACTCAGTCTCCTCCAACTTCCTTACTTCAATTTGCATGCAATACACTTCTATAAGCAACAATCTCATCCCAATAGATCAATTTCAACATTTTACACAAAGTCCTCAATATTTACACAAACCCTAGTTTTCAAAGTTTCAAATTTACACAAACACTACACAATCAAACACCCAAACATTTCCACTAATTACACATTCTCATGGAACCATTTTTCATCACTTAAAAGCAATAAACTTCAAGTTCCATGGCTACCAAAAAGTCAAGGGTTCTTTCCTCTAGATTTTCTTTTTGTTTTAATGGTATTTATGCTTAACTAAACATGTTTTTCATGTTTAATAAAGAGAAGAAGAGGGATTAGTGCACTAACCTTACTTGAGCTTCCCAAACCTCAACTTTCTTGCTTCTTATGGGTATCTATGGCTTCCTTATGGAGTGGGGAGTATTTTTTGTGAAGGGTGCTAAAGGTTTTGATGGGTAGAAGCTTGGGAAATCAAGCTTGAAGCTTGATAACAATGGTGGGGAGAGAGAGGCCAAGGGAGACATTTATGGTTATTGGTGGGGTTATTGCAAGGAGAGAGAGGGAAGAGGAAGAAGAAGATGGTTGGTGGGGTTTTGTCTCTTGTGGTTATTTATATATACACATTTATGTGTGCTTTATTATTTTTAAATTTCATAAATCTATTTCCTTTCTTTTCTTTTCTTTCCTTTTCTTTCATTTTCTCTTCTCATTTTTCAAATTCAAATTCATAAAATTAATTTATGTTAATTATTCTATTTCCAAATTTTAATTTGACATTTAAGTCAAAATTCACCTCTAGAGGTGAAATGACCAAAATGCCTTTCATGGTGCTCATCAGATTATTTTTATTTTTTATACCAACTAATAAATTTTCTAAATTTTATTTTATTTCTCAAAAATTTTCCTATATTTTTTTAATATTTATTTCATTAACTTATGCTTCCTCACTATAGTTTAAGTGTAGTTCCAAACATCCTGACTGTCCGAATAGATATTAGTCATCAGAACAGTAAAATGTACGGACTACCTACGGTGAGGGCGTTACAATTCTTCCCCTCTAAATAAAATTTCGTCCTCGAAATTTACACACTGTAATTAATCGAGGGACCGCTATCTCCTTGTCTTTTCACCTTTTTGTGTTATAATACTTTACTTTCTTTTTTTAGTCTGTCTTATTAATCCTTATTCTACAATCTTATCCTTATCTCGATTTACTATTGAAAATACGTAGCTCTACACAATAGTCTCATATCGGTACTGTAATCTGCAGCTTATAGCATAAACACCAAGAGTATTGCATAGTTACTACGGTATATCCTAATAAACTAACTCTTTTTTTTTTTTTAACCAATTCTGTACTCATCTTCTTTCATCTCATATACAGCCTCCTTCTCATTTCCATCTATTATCTTTAACACGATCCTTTTCGGCTGATAATCTACAATCACCTGGTGACCGAAAGGGTTGGTGACAAGTATGTCATCTTCTGACCCATCTATCGGTATCCTCTTTCAACAGGAGGTACAATGCATATATAGGGGTGAACATAGTTAGGGTCTATCAATACATACTTAAAGGTATTATAATTAGGAAATGTACCTCTGATAACATCTACCGGATTTGGCTCCTCTCGAGCCATAGTGTACATGCAGGATGCTACTTCAGCCTCGGGGTGTTCTATAGTCTTAGAAGCTCTCTGTGATGTACCAACTACCTCTGGTCCCATCAGTCTTCTACCACTCTGTACTGTTGGGGCAGACTTCTGAGTCTGTGGTGGAGCTGTGGGAGCACTCCTCCGTGGGCAATCTCTCAAAAAAAAAAAATGCTTTATGTACCCACATCTAAAACATCCACCCGTTAGTAATCTATACTTTCCTCTGTGATTCTTCCTATAATGTGTACAAACTGGCATCGAGATTGATCTCCGTGCTATAGGACCCACAGAATTGTCAATTGATACACTCATCTGACCTCCTCTCCTCGGGGCAAATCAGAACTTCTGCCTCTATTCTCTACTCTGAATCTAACCCTGAGACCCCCTGGGTCTCTTGCTCTCTATGCGACTCTGTTGGGTGGCAGTCAGACCCTCTCTTGCACTGCCTGTCTCTCCTAAACTGCTCATCATTTCTAACTCTCTCTACTGGGGTCCTATATACTAGCTGGGGAGGTGGTGGCATAGCTCTAGTGACCTGACAGAGCAATTGAGTCATTTGCTCTAGGAAGGCCTGTTGTGTCCTTACTAAAGTACCCAACGATGGTTCTGCTCTACTACTACTGTGCCCCTAATTAAACGTAGGTGCAGGTGCCTGAATCTCTACTTCCTCCTCTATCGGTCTTGGAGGTCCGTGCTCTGAAGGATCAGATGTCATCGATCCTATAAAACAGACAAAGAACAGATCTGCAATAGTGTCACCTCGACTCTATCTAAAGGCCCATGCATGTGATGCAACTATTTCTTTCTATCTATCTAGGTCTAGGACGGCCTAAACCTCTGCTCTGATACCACAAAATGCAATGCCCCTTACCCGTCTATTGTATAGCCGAGCAAGAAGTGCCACATTCAGTGCCGGAGCACCCTATCTTGTCTTGTCATGTCTATTGTAAATTTTAATGTCCTTTAAATCAGGTAATTTAAGTATAGAAAATTTTTTTTATATCTTATTTTTGTGGAGACCCAAACATATCCTCTTATGTTTTATTAGCATCTGGCGAGTTCCACTATCACTTATTAACATATTCATAGTCATCTCACATATTTCCATATCATATTCTCTTTTATCATATCATTCACAACTATTTATGAGATCTCAAAATGAATTGTCATCTATTGCATTCATATTGAAATTCATAGATAATAAATTATAAGTTTTCATTTCAAGTCCAAAATAAAATACATCATAAACTAGTAATTACATCATGACTAGACATAATGAACCAAAATACTAGTCTACACATGGGCCCTACCAAAATAAAAAAGACTGGTGAGGTGACTCTGATCGGTGGCAGATCTGGTCGGAACTCTGTCCAAATACTACTGTGGTGACTGTTGATCTTCAGTACCTATGTCTAAACTTTCCATGGGTAAAAGTTTAGGTCATTTGGACCAGTATAGAGAGAGTTATGACCAAATGAACACGTACTGTTCATTTGGTCATTTTCTGGGTTGGCAGTTTTAGTGACCCAACTTGTGCTAAAAATTTGAACTTGTTAAAGGTAAAACTGGGTTTAGTGGTCTTCATGAAAAGTGTAGCCCTATGTCTAAACTTTCTATGGATAAAATTTTAGGTCATTTGGACCAGTATAGAGAGAGTTATGACCAAATGAACACATACTGTTCATTTGGTCATTTTCTGGGTTGGGTTCCAGGGAAATCCGAATTTGGGTAGTATTTAGGTCAAGTTTTGGACAGAATTTGGGCATGGTTTCTTCATGGAAAATGGGCTATTTTGGGTCTAGTTTCACCTCCAATTGGCCTCATACCAATTAGGGTCACACAATTTTATTTATGGCCTAAAATGTACACTGCCCTCAACAAACACAACTTGCAGAAAATTTGACACTTCCAAAACTCAGTCTCCTCCAACTTCCTTACTTCAATTTGCATGCAATACACTTCTATAAGCAACAATCTCATCCCAATAGATCAATTTCAACATTTTACACAAAGTCCTCAACATTTACACAAACCCTAGTTTTCAAAGTTTCAAATTTACACAAACACTACACAATCAAACACCTAAATATTTCCACTAATTACACATTCTCATGGAACCATTTTTCATCACTTAAAAGAAATAAACTTCAAGTTCCATGGCTGCCAAAAATTCAAGGGTTCTTTCCTCTAGATTTTCTTTTTGTTTTAATGGTATTTATGCTTAACTAAACATGCTTTTCATGTTTAATAAAGAGAAGAAGAGGGATTAGTGCACTAACCTTACTTGAGCTTCCCAAACCTCAACTTTCTTGCTTCTTATGGGTATCTATGGCTTTCTTATGGACTGGGGAGTATTTTTTGTCAAGGGTGCTAAAGGTTTTGATGGGTAGAAGCTTGGGAAATCAAGCTTGGAAGCTTGATAACAATGGTGGGGAGGGAGAGACCAAGGGAGAGGGCAAGGAGAGAGAGGGAAGAGGAAGAAGAAGATGGTTGGTGGGGTTTTGTCTCTTATGGTTATTTATATATATATACATTTATGTGTACTTTATTATTTTTAAATTTCATAAATCTATTTCCTTTCTTTTCTTTTCTTTCCTTTTCTTTCATTTTCTCTTCTCATTTTTCAAATTCAAATTCATAAAATTAATTTATGTTAATTATTCTATTTCCAAATTTTAATTTGACATTTAAGTCAAAATTCACCTCTAGATGTGAAATGACCAAAATGCCTTTCATGGTGCTCATCGGATTATTTTTATTTTTTATACCAACTAATAAATTCTCTAAATTTTATTTTATTTCTCAAAATTTTTCCCATATTTTTTTAATATTTATTTCATTAATTTATGTCTCCTCACTATAGTTTAAGTGTAGTTCCAAACATCCTGACTGTCCGAATAGATATTAGTCATCGGAACAGTAAAATGTACGGACTACCTACAGTGAGGGCATTACAGCCTAGTTGACTAATATGGATAGGTTGGCATGCCAATAGGATTCTGACAGCTGTTCTGTAAATGGCTTTATGCCATACTGTATTTTTACGGCTTATTATGCCGCACTGTGACTTTAATAGCCTACGGCTATACATATTGTGTATTTATTTTTGGCTTATTGCCAGATTGACTATATGGCTTTTTAGCCACTCTATTTGCACACCGAGAGACACTTTGTGACCGATGGTGTGACAGCCCGAGGTACTAGGTACCCAGTGCCAGTATATCCGTTTATCTGATGCGAGTCGTATATAGGCTACACGGGCAGTAATTCAAGTACTATTAAATTTAAATAACTAAATTCAGTCTTCTGACATACAACACTACCAAAATTAGCAGATATTAAAATGTTAGCAAATAAAGGTAGAATCAACAATTATGAAGAACACCGATGCCATAAATTTATTTACTTTATTTTAGTGTATATTTCTTTATATTGAGCACCACTAAGCAAAATTGCTTAACGCGTTGCTTTTGTAACGCGTGGGTATTAGAGACACAATGGGAGCCCAAAGAGCCTCTGACAGGGTGAGACATCAGATCTGCACAGGAGTCCAGAGTCATCTGCACTGCATTGCATACATGGTAGGACTTAGGATATCTTGTATTTTGTACTTTTATTGTATATTTGAAATTTGGTCATGTATTTAGTAATGTTATGAAAGCTCTAAAGTTTGTAATATTTTGTACATATTAAATAACATGGAGATTTTCTGTATATATTTAAATTATTATGGATTGTATTATGGAACTGTTTAATGACTGTAAAAGTCTATAGACTTTATTGAGAAATAGAGACTGTGAAATATTTGAGAATTTGATATTATCATATTAAACTGTTTTCAACAGGTTTGGAAGGACAGTTTGTCCGAAATACAGATGGCACCTTGCCAAATTTTTATTACCATTTTAAAACACTGATTTTATTAAAGTGTAAAAATAGAACCAGTATGCTATGAATAGCAAATAAAGACTTCTTAAAATCAAATTGAGTTTAGAAAATTTGATAATCACAGACTAACTGCTCCGGCACGCTGTGTAGCACGCCTTGCTCGGCTATTCTGTGGAAGGGTAAGGGGTGTTACAGTATTCGTAGTAGATAAATTCAGGTCCTATCTTGTGGGGACTAAGGTAATAGTGTACACAGACCATGCAGCTATCAAGTATCTCCTTCAGAAAAAAGAGGCCAAACCTAGGTTAATAAGGTGGGTACTGCTCCTTCAAGAGTTTGACTTGGAAATTAAGGACAAGAAAGGAGTAGAAAATGTAGTAGCAGATCATTTGTCTGGATTGAGGCAAGAACAAGGAGATCAATTTGGGGAGAGAGCTTCCAATAGATGATTATTTTCCTAATGAGCAGTTGTTGGTAATCATGAGTGCAAAAATCCCTTGGTATGCAGATTTCATGAACTATTTGGTTTGTGGAATCCTTCCACCTGATCTAACATGGTAGCAAAATAAGAAATTTCTTTTTGATGTGAGGGATTACGATTGGGAAGAACCATTTTTGTTCAAGAGATGTGGAGATGGGTTAATTAGAAGATGTTTATCTGATGTGGAGATAGGGAATGTTATTAAAGATTACCATTCTTCACTTTATGGGAGTCATATGAGTGTTACAAAGATTACAGAAAAAGTTCTTCAAGCAGGGTTCTTTTGGCCACATATATTTAGAGATGTGAGAAAGTTTGTAAATACATGTGATAGGTGTCAAAGGATGGGAAATATCTCAAAAAAAGATGAAATGCCCCTCCAAAACATATTGGAAGTAGAACTATTTGATGTGTGGGGCATTGATTTTATGGGACCCTTTCCATCATCCTTTGGACACAAGTACATTTTAGTTGAGGTAGATTATGTGAGCAAATGGGTTGAAGCTATACCATCTCCAACTAATGATGTTAGAGTTTTGATCAAATTCCTTAAGAAGTTCATTTTTACAAGATTTGGAACTCTACATGCCATTATAAGTGATGAAGGTTCTCATTTTTGCAACCATCAATTTGAGAGATTATTACAAAAATATGGAGTAAAGCATAAGGTTGCAACACCCTACCATCCACAAACTAGCATTCAAGTGGAAATCTCAAATAGAGAGTTGAAAAGAATTCTTGAGAAAACAATGAATAGTTCAAGGAAAGATTGGTCACTAAAGTTAGATAATGCTCTTTGGGCCTATAGGACAGCTTTTAAAACTCCCATTGGCACCACCGCTTTTAGATTGGTTTATGGGAAAGCTTGTCATTTACCTTTAGAATTGGAGCATAGAGCATATTGGGCCATAAGGACACTAAATTTTGACTTAAAGACTGCATGAGAAAAAAGAATGTTACAATTAAATGAACTTGAGGAACTTAGATTGGATGCTTATGAAAATACCAAGCTTTACAAGGAAAGAACTAAGAGATAGCATGATAAGCATATTAGGAGGAAAGAATTTCAAGAAGGGGATGTTGTTCTCTTATATAATTCTAGGTTAAGGTTATTTCCCAGAAAATTGAAGTCAAGATGGTCAGGGCCTTACACTGTTACAAAGGTATATCCATATGGAGCTATGGAGATAGGGAATGAAACGTTAGGTACTTTCAAAGTTAATGGGCAGAGATTAAAGCATTATATTATTAGAGAGCCCACACAAAAGGTTATAGAGGTTTTATGGCTTAGTTCCCCAACTGGGGATATTTAGGTGATTTGGAGTGGAAGGTCAAGCTTAAGACCTTAAACAAGCGCTTCTTGGGAGGCAACCCAAGTGTATCCTTTTATAGTTTATTAATTTTCCGTTTCATTTCATTTTTAGTTTTTGCCCTCATAAAACTCAAAAGTGACATTTGTTTATCTTTTATAGGTCATTCATGAAGATTGGGCAAATTGACACTTATAGCAAAAAGAAAGAATTGAAAGGGAGCAAGTATAGAGCAAATTTCTGCACTTTATCCATTCCCTATGAATAGTAACACTTTTAAACTTGTGCTAAACTATTGATATTGAAATCTACTTGATAACACATGTCTGACTTTGTGTCTTTTGTACATTTTTGTGAAATGCAACTTAAGGGAGGATCAATTTTGATGTTTAGGACTGATGTGAGCTTTATTGGAATGCAAAATTAGTATTTGTTGAGTTTTACCTTTTAGTGTATATATAGTTTTTGTGGTCTATTAGAATTTGCATGTTTTTGTTTGAGTTACTATTTACGTTACTGTTCATGCTACTGTTCATGCTACTTAAGAGGTCAATTTTTATATCTTTTCTGCAATTTTTGAATGCTTGGAATCTATCTCAAATGTTATGGAAAATGTGCTTTGGGTATAAGCTTAGGAATAAGACCATTTCATTAGGTTTGCAAAGGGTAATCACAATCCATGCCTAATTTGAGCTATTTGCCTTTCAATTCCCTTATGGTTGTATTATGTTTGATAAGTTTATGAGAGATGATGAGCTAAAATTCTTGAATTTTATGGTGTTTATGTGTATTTGATATTTGCTGAGGGTCATGATAGTATTCCATAGCATTTAGACTGTTTTTGATAAGTGAAGTCACAAATTTTCCCAATGTAACACCCCTCACCCGTCTATAGTGTAGCCAAGCAAAGTGTGCTACACGGCGTGCCGGAGCACCTAGTCTGTGATTATCTCATTTTCTGAAATCAATTTGATTTAAGAAGTCTTTTATGTAAAATTCATATCATACTGGTTCTATTTTCATACTTTAATAAAATCAGTGTTTTAAAAAAAATAGTAATAAAAATCCGGTAAGGTGTTGTCTGTATTTCAAATAAACTGTCCTTCTAAACCTGTTAAAAATAGTTCAATATGATAATCTCAACCTTCCAACTAATTTTTTAGTATCAAAATTTCATAATTTCAAAATACAATCCATCATAATTTACATTCATCCAAATACTCTCCATGGGAGTTTAATATGTACAAATTATTACAAACCTTAAAGTTTTATGATATACATATTACATAACAAAATGTCAAAATACAACTGATAGTCATTACACAAGATCCTAAGTCCTACCATGTATGCAGTGTAGTGCAAATGACTTTGGACTCCTGTACAAATCTGATGTCTCACTCGGTCGTAGGTCTGCTGGGCTCTCCAGCTGTGTCTCCAATACCTATGCGTAGCAAAAGCAACGCGCTAAGCAATTATGCTTAGTGGTGTCAAATATAAAGAAATATACACTAAAATAAAATAAATGAATTGTTTATGAATTTATGACATCGATATTCTTTGCAGTTACTATTTCTACTTTTATTTGCTAACCTTTCATTTTTGCTAATTTTGGTGGTGCTGTATGTCAATAAACTGAATTTAGCTATTTGAATTTAATAATGTTTAAATTAACTGCCCGTGTAGCCTATACACTGACTAGACTGGATAAATGATATACTGGCACTGGGTACCTAGTACCTCGGGCTGTCACACCATCGGTCACAAAGTGTCTCCCAGTGTGCAAACAGTGTGGCTAAAAAGCTATATGGTCAATCTGGTGATAAGCCAAGTATAATAACACAATCCGTATAGCCGTAGGCTATTAAAGTCACAGTGCGGCTTAATAAGCCATAAAAACACAGTATGGCGTAAAGCTATTTACAGAACAGTTGTCAGAATCCTATTGGCATGCCAACCTATCCAAACTAGTCAACTAGGCAAACTAGGGCACATTACAAATTAATTGTTTAATTCTTCATTTTTTTGAGTTTACTAGTTATCATGTAATTCACAAGTCAATGTAAATATTGACCTTTTTAGGTAATATGGATAAGTTGATTCTAGCATCAACATGTCACAATTTGTAATTCAATATGCTACCAATATAGTGCAATTTACCCTTTTCACAAGTTGGCATTCATTGCCAAATTACTTTAAGCTTCATTGTATGTAAATGTCAAATTTTCAATTTTAGTGTGCTAGATTGGTCTAGCTTAATGTCCTATTTCTCTTAGTTTTTAGCTTCTGGTCAAAGAAGCAAAATTGTA
This sequence comes from Hevea brasiliensis, assembly GCF_030052815.1. Classification (NCBI taxonomy): domain Eukaryota; kingdom Viridiplantae; phylum Streptophyta; class Magnoliopsida; order Malpighiales; family Euphorbiaceae; genus Hevea; species Hevea brasiliensis. Next base: position 4,403,001 of record NC_079497.1, on the reverse strand, counting down.
GCTCTATGTCTTATTGAACTTTTGGCACAAATTTTAGGTCATTCTGAATTATATAGACCAAGATATGGTTAATTTACTAAAGCTAGATAGATTGCATCTTTAGTGCAAAATTTGGTCAATTTTAGGTCAAATTCAGTTCTGGCAGTTTTGGTACCCAAATTTGGGCAAGTAATTTGACTTGTTTATGGCCATTTCAGGGCTTTAGTGTCTTCATAAGAATTGTAGCTCTATGTCTAAGCTTTTCATGGTAAAAATTTCAGGTCATTTGGACTTGTTTTGAGTGAGTTATGGTCATCTTAGTGACTACTGTTCATATGGTCAAAAATCTGAGCTCGCACTTACCAATTCCGGATTAAGTCATTTTTAAGGTCAGTTTTTAGATAGAATTTTGGCAACATTTCTACATGAAAGTTGGCCTATTTTGTGTCTAGTTTCACCTCCCATTGGCTTCATACCAATTGGGATCACCAATTGTCACTTATGATTCAATTTACCTACTGCCTTCACAACACAAAATCTGCACACAAAGAACACTTACAAATGACACTTCTCCTCCTCCCAAAACTACAAATATACATTCATAACACTTCTATACCATTCATCATATCTCAATCATGTCCATTTGGACAGAATATACAAGTGCTCCATGTACATTATACAACCCTAATTTGCAAAGTTAAATTCAACATAATATATACATGAAAACACTTGATTATAACATATACCTCCCAACCATTACTTCACATACACTACCCTCAATTCATCTTCACCATAATTCATCAAGAAAATTCATGAAACCAAACACTAATTCATGAATTTAAAGGCTGCCAAAATTGACAGTTTACTAAGATATACAAATTGCTTTCCAAACCTTCAAATTCAAGTACTCAATGTACATATACATAGAAACTAAATTGCTACAACTTTAAAATGACTAAATCAACATTATTTTCCATCCATTAGAGGAAAGAAAAACTCAAGTTACATAGGTTCTCATGGCTGCCAAAACTAAACAATACCATAACTCAATAAATTCTTCCATTCTCTTTACCATTCAACTCACCTCAAACTAAACATGAAGTTTACTAAAGCAAGGGAGGGGATTTGGTCACTTACTTCTTTTGGAGCTTGCTAAAAACTCACTAAACTTCCTTCTTTTTGCTCCAAGTATGCTGCCCAAGGTGTGTAGACAAGGTTTAGTGAAGAGAAGTGTGAGAACCATGGCTTGATGATCAGTTGATGAAGCTTGCAATGTGTGCGGCCATGGAGGTTTTGGTTGAGAGCTCTATTTCAGCAAGAAGAAGATTGTAGAAGAAGAAGATGAAATGAGTGGGATCTGCTGTCCCAATGTCCCATATGTGTCCCAAATTAGGAGTTAGTAGAGCACTTAGGTTAGTTTTATTGTTTAATTATTCAAAGTTTCATTATTTGCACATTTACCTCATTTCTTTCACTATTTATATAATGTATCACAATTTAATTTTTCATGACATTTTCAAAGTGTAATATCATTTACTTTTAATGGACATTTAGGTCAAAAGGCAACTCTAGGTGTCAAATGACCAAAATGCCCCGTTTCGGGTTGTATTCCCAATTTTTTGGTAACACCGATTTTTGTCTGTTTCTCGATTTTTTATTTTTTTATACTAATTTATTAATTTTTTTTTGATATTTATAGTGTAAATTACATTTCAATAAACCTTTAATTATGTTTCAAAATTTAATTCCGAGGGTTCCCCGCAGTCCTAGGGTCAGCAATTGCCTTCGCCGTAACTTTCCAGTGCGGTCACCCATCGCTACGGTGCCGGCTCGTTTAACCTAGTTTCATTTTCTCTCTTTCATTTTTCTTTAATTTTTCTTATATTTTCTTTTTATTTATTTCATCATTATATGTCTGTTCACTATCACCGAAGTGTAGTTCTAGACATCCTGATTTGCCCGGACTGACATTAGGTCACCGGAGCAACAGAACGTACAGAACACGTACAGGGAGGATGTTACACCCAGAACCTGCCGAAATTTGCTGAAGGTATTGGTTACCCTAAGCTGTACCCTATGCAACTCCTGCTTAACCCTAAGCAAATTTCTACTTAACCCTAAGCAACACCAGAATCTTTAGTAGATTAATAGATTTCTACTTAACCCTAAGCAAATTTCTACTTAACCCTAAGCAAACTTAGATCTAGAGATAGACTAAGGATTAAGAGGATTAATAGATTTATTAAGAAACCTAATGAGTTTTAGTTAATTTCAACTCCACGAAAGTAGGATTGAGTTAATTAAGACACTCCTTGTCTCACTCGAAAGAGTATTCAAAAGATTTAAGAATTAATCTCTTTGAAACCCATAATTTCCATGTGTTTGGATAACTGATTTAAAATTCCAAAATAGTTTGAATATTAATCCCTAAACTCCGAAATAACTTTATTATTATTGTTGATTGTTAGTTAATTTTAATTGATTAATAATTTAATTCTTGCCTTATTTCATTTGTTGAGTCTATTTCCTACGGTTTTAGTTAAATTTTCCATTTAGGTTATTTCTTAGTTGAATTTGCTATTATACCCCTTAATTCCTAATCTCTTGCTCTAATTACTTTTTAGCTCAAATTTAGCTAAAATTAGTTAATTTTATATCAAAAATTTAATCATTAACACAACTCTTCGAGCGAACGATATCTTATCTACATTACTTATGTGACCCGTGCACTTACGGTTGAGCCACATCATCAACCCATTAGTTAACCTGCAAATTTAAATCTCCTGTCAAAAGATTTGCACTGTACATAATATTCTTATTTGAAAAGACAAAATATTCTAATAACAAAAACACAATAATTTTATTGAATGAGAGAAAACACCACAAAAACTTAAAATCTACCAAGATAGATTTGAGGTTTATTCACTCAAAAGCTATTAATAATTATAAATATTAGTAAATATGTCTAAAATTTTCGAGCGGTCACATATCTGAAAGTTATTAGAAAAAATAAAATAAAATAAAGGGAGAAATTGCCATCGGTGAAAACACTCACTAGTAGCTATCCAAAAAAGAGATTAAAGGAAGGAAGGATGGAAGAAAGAAGGTAAGATAGGAAAAAATGAGATTTCTAGAAAGAGGGCAGAATCCCTCTCTCTGGAAGCTTAATTTCAACTTCATTTATTTTGTTTACTACATCTGATTATTTTCTTAATCAAATTGATTTTTTAAATAAATAAATATGTTATATTTGATCAATTGAAAAACAATTATTTAAAAATTTATAAACTTAAATGGAATATTTTATTATATCAGTTCTGTTAATTTCGACTTGAGAAAAACAAATTACAAACACGGCCTATTATCAAGGTTAGCTTAATATTTAGAGGTGGGCTCGGTTTAGGGTTTGAAAAATTCCGAAATTCAATTCAAACTCTTTTTTTTTCTATAAATTTGTGCAATTACTATTTTTCTAATTTTTTAAATTTCTAATTTTAAGAGAATTTTAATTTAAGTTAAATTTTTAAATAATATGTGGTTTAAAGTTATCAAATTGAATCAAAATAAAATGTCTATAAAATTTAAATTTTAAATGTTTAATAATGTTAATTATAAATTGGGAGGAAAATAAGAAAGGGATATACGACCATTCATCGTGTAAATAGACTAACTGATGTTACAGTAATGGGAGGGTGGGAAATCAACAGACAACAGTGACGTTGAGGCTGCCGGAGGAAGTCCATCACAAACAAATCGATTTTGTTTTTTGTACCGGATGTGCATGCTTCCATAAACCCAACATTGTGAAATATATCTAACATTATTTTTTGGTTTTTTATAACATAAAATATAAATTTATAAGAATTTTCTATCAATTCAAAAAATAATAATTTTTAAAATAAATATATAAATATTATAATTTAATCATATTTTTTAAGAAGAATATTATATAATTATGATTTTGATTATTATATAATTTTAGAATAATATAAATTCTATTATTTAAAAAATCACAATATCAATGTATTATACTAACTTCACGGACATAAAAGTAAAAAATAAATATAAACTATATAAAAAAAATTAGTTTAGATAACATGATAATACAAGAAATAAAAAATTATTATTGAACTAATAATTGGCCATTTATCTTATGGCGTAAGAAGTATCAAAAGAAATAATAAAATTTATTAGGCTTAGCTTGATGATGGTTGATGTGTCCCAACCGCAAGTGCACGGGTCGTTCAAGTAGTATAGAAAAAGATATCGTTTCCACGGAGAGTTGTTTTCAATTGAATTTTTGATATAAAATAAAATATGTTAAAATTGTATTTTAATCAAATAAATAAAAGAAATTGGAGAATTTGAAGCATAAGGTATGAAAATGCAAAACTAAATTCAAACAATGACTAATTTAATAATTCGCAAAATAAAAAAATTGATAATATTAATAATGAAAATTAATAAAATGATATTATACTAAACACTCAAAAGTAACAATAATTGATAAAAGATGATTCTAGAGTTAAGGGTTCATATTTAAGTCATTTTGGGATTTTCCCTAGTTAGCCCAATCCATGAAATTTATGGGTTTAAAGGAGATTAATTTTAAAATCTTTTGAAAACTCTTTCGAATGAGACAAAGAATGCCTTAATTAACTTAATCCTACTTTCGTTGAGTTAAAATTAACCAAGACGCATTAGGTTCTTTAATCAATCTATTAAAACCCTCTTAACCCTTAGTCTATTTCTAGATCAATTAAGTCCAATTTCTTGATTAACTATCACTTGGTTTTCTCATTCAGTGCTTCAACCAAGGATTAAGAACATAACTTAATGGGGCCCTTCATTAAGCATGTGAATAAGCACACAAGAAATGGATTAAATCTCATAAATTTCATTAAATTGGGACTAACCTAGTTTAAATCCACAAAAATAACTAAAATATTACATCCCTTACTCCAGAATCAAATAAAACTACTCACAATCCATGTTTAACACAAGAAATTCTAAGTAAAAGAGGAAATAAATCATGAAAATAAACTAAAACTAAAGAAACCCGGTTGAAGAAATGTAGAAAATGGTGAAGAAGAGAAGAAGAAGCTGGATTCTGCTCTCCAAGAATGAAAGTCGACTGTTCCTCTGTTTTTCTGCCCCTTTTTTTTTTGTCTTCCTCTCTTTCTTCTTATCGCCAAAAATAAGGTAAGGGCACTATTTATACTTTTTGACAAATAACCCTAAAAATGGTGTGTTTGAGAAAGGGATTCATATGTAAAAATTCTTCTGCCAGCTCATTATGAAGACTTGCACAAGTTGTGCAAGCTTCCTATGCAGATTCTGAGCAAATTTGATAATTCCAGGTGCTTCCCGTGAAGCTGCATAAGCAGGGCGTGAACCTGCATAAGTTATGCAGGTAAGTCATGCAAATTTCGGTAGGTTTAAGAATTTGCCTCTTATCTCTGTGCAGAACTGCATAACTTATGCAGCAGGTTATGCACATTTCGGTCACTTTGCATTTTTCAACTTTCAAGCTTTGTTTTTGATATCTTTAGCTATAGGAATCACTCTTCACTGGCACAATTACTTTTTAGTCCCTCAGAAACACCATTTTCACTTATAAAACAAAAGAAATTACAATTTAACCCATAAATTGACAATTATGAAAAATCATCTAAATAACTAATAAAATTAGCTAAAAGTGACTAACAAATAAATGAAATGGCCATGAAATTAAACCTAAATGACTATTCAAAATGCATGTAACAATGGTGTAATATTTGATTTGGAAAAATTAATTTGAGTTCATTCCCTTCCTTTCTAGTACAGCAAAGCCCAAATTGGTGTCCCCAATCTTCTTTATTACTAAACAAAAAGAAGCCATCTAAATGTCATAATTTATTGGTGAAACATAATGAGGGTCCTTGGATTGAAAAGTGAAGTTGATGTGTTATCGTGTATTTGATTAACTGGATTGGATGAGTCAGACTAATTAATAATTAATTAATTAATTGATTACAATTAAAATGTAATAGTGATGTATCCATTTCAAGTGTGACGCAAGCTTCTTTTTACCTTTTTTACTATCAAATTTGGATTACCTCACTTTTAAACATCACTTTGATTGAATCATATTTCGATTTATCATTTATATGGGTCAAAACACAAATGTATTTAAATTTTATTTTAAAAAATTTCTGGGTGAGGCCCATTACCATGGGATAATGTTACCTTACATTGGTTTGAGATAAATAATTTGTGATAAATATAAGACTCAATAAACTTCATTCCCTTTAGTTAGTTTTTGGAATAGAGTTAGGTCCGATCCATTTTTTTTATATGGTATCAAAACCTCATAGATGTTCATGCTTGCAAATGTTCATACTTGGATGTGAGACATGCATTGTCCATTTATGCTAAATATAAGAGTTAACTTTTGACGTGAAATTAGGCCCGATCTATTTCTCTAATAATCAGAATTGACAATTTAATTATCAGCCAACTTTCAATAGATATTGAAATTCTGGTCCACTGAGCTGCTGAAAAATAGCAGGAAAGCTTATATGACAAAATTCCAATATTTCACACTGCATCCAAAATGAACATACACAACAGCACGTGATAGGAAACCATTCCTTCGTTTTATTCTATTCATGGCATTACAACAAGGTATATTGAACAACATTATCAAGCAATTAATGTTACTGTTCTTTTTTTATTATTATTATTATTTTTTGCATGTCACCCTACTTGTCACCAAACTTCACCCGAAGATTTTTGACAACTTTCTTATCTAGCTGGAAGGCCTTAGCCAGAACATCAGTGTGACATCCCTAATTTTTAAATTACTTATTTTATGGGTAAATATAATATTTTATTTTATTAAAATTTTGAGAAATTATTTGAAATTATTTGAATTTTAGTAATCGGGTTTGATTTTTTCAAAATCAATAAACTTTGTTAATTTTTACAAATTAATTTCAAAACCACGTAGCAAAACTAAAAATATATTTTGACTTTACAAATTTTTCTGAGTTTTCTGAAATTTTTAGGCCTCATTTTTTGTCTCATGGTAGAGCAAAAATTTAATTTCCGTTATCCTGAATCAAACTGACTAAATCGAATTGAATCGAATCGAACCAGTCCCCTTCCTTCTTTTCTTCTCCTTTCTTCTCTCTCCCTGATGCCCCAATTCTCCCTCCCGTTTCTATCTCCTCCCTCTCCCTCCGCGCCGGCTGCCACCTCCCCTCTCCTCCCCTCCCCTCATCGCCGGTGACCTTCCCCACCCCTCCCCCACTGCCGGCTGGCCTTCAGGTCTCCGGAAAACTATGCCAAAAACCTCCCCGGCGTGAGCACGCCGGTTCAACTTCCCAAGCCGGTTTTGGCCGATCCGGCCACCAATTGGACTGGGTCTTATCCCAAAGCCCATTTACACCTCAAGAGCTTTCCATAGACACCAAGAACACAAAAATCCATCTAACAGTTTGTCCAATTTTTATTCGGAAAGTTTTAGCCCATTTCGACTTTTGGGCTAGATTTCTCGCAAACCGTGAACCCCATGAAAAATTCGAGAGTACTGGAGTGCTCCCCTAGATGAAAGTTTCACAGCAATATATATTTCAAAATTTTATGACATCATTTTTCGGTGGGTCCCATGAAACTTCACAGTGTTTTTTTTAGGCATTAAATGAGCTTAATAAATTTCGTAAAAATTATGTATTAACCCCCATGTTATGAGCTTCGCGTTGGTATGCTCATTTTCCGAAAATTCGACAGTTGCTCGGGTCTGCAATTTTAGGCCAAGCAAGCAAGCTACCAGAAAAGATTCAGAATTGGGTCAAGATTATAGGCTACCCCATCATTTTCACACGTCTCGGACGCGTCCTAAGGGTCGCAATTGGTATAGGTAAACCCAAACCCTCATTTTTCTTAATTATCTAGGCTTGATTTTGATTAAAAATCTATGAAATATTCGTAGTAGGTTAGAAAATTATAATTCCTTTTATATTAGCTTAATAATATTGCTAAGGACAGCGGGGCAAAATTTTAAAAGTTTTAGAGCTCATTTGGGTAGTTTTTACAAAAGGGTTAGTTGTAGGGACTAAATGGTAATTTTCTAAATTGTGGTTGTTGACTATTTAGATGGGCCCAGGAGGGGCCATGTGATATGATTGAGTTGTGGTTGTGAGACTTGTGGATATAAAAGTGTATTTTGAGCCCTTTTGCAGGTTGGGTAGGTCTTAGGTATAGTGAGAACTCTACGAGATTTTCAGCACGACTTAAGGTGTCTTTGATTTTTTTTAAGCTTGTATTGAGTCAATTATATTAAATAATTATAATGAAATTATCAGGAGAGCCGGAATAGCCTTCCTCCTCCGCCCAGCCATCACAGTGACCTCGGTTCAAGTCTGTGAATAAAATATTGATTTTAATTATAATTTCAATATTATTATATGTTCAAATATGCTCATGCATCACTTATGAATATATATTTATGTAGTTAAATACTAGGCATGTTTTATATTGTATCTTTATTTGATGAAATGCTATAAATGTTGTTTTATAGTAATTTAGAGCAGTGTGCATGTATTGGCGTGCACGTGGTGTGTGGTATTGGATATGGACAGGACGGGTAGATGCGGCTAAAGCTTGACTCGCTGGGACCCAATCCTTTTATGGATAAGTCGGGGTAGGCATGACTCGAGATGATCTCGTTGGCCCCCGCATTTGGTCTATTAAGCGAAAGTTCGACTTGAGATGTACTCGCTGGCAGAGGTTGGATTAAGAGAGCTGTATAGGGGATTAGCTCCCATATATGTACTGTTTGAATATTATATGGGTGTGTGAGTGCTCCAAATTACCCTTTTTATTGTTTATGATGTGATTTGTATGAAAACTATGAAGGTGTTGCATTCCACTCTTTAGGATGCATTAGCTTTAGATAGCTATAGAAATTGTACTTAAAATAGGTATTTTACTCTCTGAGTCAAACACTCACTCCTGTTCACCTTATTTTTCCATGATACAAGAGATTTGTTATTGAGTTCTAACCTACCTCTCTCCTTCGCAGGCAATCTATTAATACCTGTTATGTTTTGTATAATTTTACTAACTTTCAGAACTTCTCATGTGTTAGAAGTATTTTATTTAAATTGGGTCTGTACTATAATGTCGTGTTGGATTTGTAAATTTATTAGATGCATGTATGATTGGATTGGATGAGGGAGCTGAGCCCCCATTTGATTTTATGACATTATGAGTATGTGGAGGGTGAGCTGAGCTTCCCAAATTGTTATATATTGTGCTTACAGGTCGGGCGAGTCAAAAACTCTCCATTGTATGGTCCATGTTATGACCGGACTTTGTCCGGTTGAATTATTGAAAATGGGCTTAAAATGGGCCTTAGGATTGGGTTAAAGAATAATTAGGCTTTCTACGGGCCTCGGGGGCTGTAGGTCCGGCTCAGGTCCTAGTGTCGGTCCGGCTCATAGGTTGGGTCATGACAATCAGGATTAATAGGTGGATTATAAGATCCAAAGGCTACATTTGCTATAGTGATAAATCTAGGATTTTAGCTGTTTAAACTAGCAATGGCAACTCCATTGGTCTTTGCAATATTGAATTGAAAGTGAATCAGGCCGATTCGGAACACAAAAACATCTCCTGGGTTTAAGACTTCACTAATAAGGCGATTGGGTTTGGATGTGACAAAGCCAATGTAAAGAGTGCCCTCAAGGACTAAAAGGAAATATTTCTGTAGCACGAGGACGAATGTGGGGAGGATTTAAACCATCATTCTATACGAGCGAGGGACATACCAAGAGTGTTAACTTTTGGTATGTGCTCAACGTTTAAGATGGTTACATTTGATCCAACTTGATTTCCTGTAGTTCTAGGAATATTGAGTCCCGAAAAATTAAGAGAAATCATTGGCTACAGCGAGGTTGGGATTTTTGCAAAATTTTCCATTCACGAACTGCATGACATAAATGTTAACTATTACCATTCCATGTAAATCAAAATAAAGGACTGTTAAAAAAAACGTACGTATATGTAGGACAAAATTATGACACACAGAAGTCCTGGAGAGAGCTGGGGTCATAGGCAGGGGCATATGAGAAAGCCAAAATCCAAGAATGCGAAGGCTAGAAGGAAATGACACTCTTCATTTGATCAAACAGTCTCTAGCTTGATATAGCTTTAATTTTGATGAGAGAAATCTTGCGTGATTACATTTCTATTTGCAGATGAAGGTCTGGATAAACCATGTCTAAATTGTTTACTGGGAATTTTAATTGATAAACAACTTCAAAATTTTAAGTAACAGCTCGATTAATTTATAGTCTTGCAACAGAACTTTTTTTTTTTCTTTTGGATAAAATCTTGCAACTGAACTAGAAGACCATGCAAATTTTGGTGGCATAATTATAAGTTTGATGGCTGCTAAATCATTTTTTAATCTCTAATAATGATATGGTGTTAATATTAATTATGTACATATACAACAACGAAAAATAACGATTTTTCAAGGAGTGGTTTTGGTTGGCCATCTTCTTCAAGCTAGCTATGATCCAATCCAAGACGAGTTAAGCAGTACTCATTCAGCAGGACCATGGAGACAAAGGGAACAAATGACCTTATTCTGGTAATTCTATAACTAATTGGAAATCCTAGGTTGGGTATTTTGTGAAGGGCTTGTCCTGGGTTTAGCTGATTTTTTATAAGCATAAGATCCATTAAATATAAAAAAAAAACGAGGAGAAAAACTAATTAATTTGTCAATATATAGTTGTAGGTGTATAACGGAAAACAAACTTATTTTAAAATGCAACTTTCTATACATTTTCCAAGAAGTGGTTTGGGTTGGGTATCTGCTTCAAAGCAATCTCAGTTAAATTATAGTTCAACGCTCAATGATTGTGACCATGGAGACACAGTAGATAATGGTTGTCTAAGTGTGTCAAATATAAGACTTAGATAAATATTCTTGTTAAAGTTAACTTTTTGAATGAAATTAGGTTTGATCTATTCTCTCAATGTTAGACTACTCGTAGATGTGTTTACTTGCCAACTTTACATTTCAGATATTCAGGCTTGAACTTAAGGAGTGTATTGTCTCATATTAATCTGTATAAAGTATTTATATTAAATATAAGATATAGGCAAAATTCCTCCTTTATAATAAATTTTGGGGTGAAAATAATGCCCGTACATTTTCTTTGCAATAACTTTCTGTGCTTGTATCTAATTGAAAGCCCCATATAGTAAAATCACATCTAAAATTGTAAGTTTTTGGAGTTTGAATCTTAATTAAAAAACAGAATCTTGTCTGCTGTCTAATTTCATTTGGCAAGGAACATGCTACATGCGGGTGGTTGAGCAGTCATCGATTACCGAAAAATGGGTACATCATTTGTGAGCTAATAGCTGCTGAAAAATATTGTCTTATAATATTTATCCAAAAAATTTAATCGGAAGCTTTTTTTTTTTTTTTTTCTTTTCCGCAGATGTTGCTTTGGCGTACCTGTAAATATTTTTATATTTTGGGAAGTCAAGTCATCGAATTACGTTTCATATATTAGTGGTATTAATTAAACATTGAATTCTAACTAATTAAGAGCATATTCCAACAACTTTGAGCATCTATCTAAAACTTTATGTTATGTTAAACCAAAAAACAACAACAACAACAACTACTTGATGTTGAACACAGCGTTATCTCTTGGGACTGAACAAGAACACATCTCTTTATTTAATTAGAATAGGCACACCAAGAAATTACATCATTTTATTTGATTAGGATACGCTTGCTCAATTATTGGAGACACTGCATCGAACATAAGTAAACTTTATTCTTAAACAGTGAGCAGCACTGACTTAATTTAAATGGTTGTTTTATGCATTGGCAAACAGTTTCTGAAGTTTTACCACTTCATCGTTGTCCAATTGGAAGGCCTTAGCGAGAACATCAGGATTAATGGGTGGATTAGGCCCGAAGATTGCATTTGCTATCGTGATGACACCTGGGTTTTGGCTGCTTAGACCAGCGAAGGCAACTGCATTGGTCTTTGCAATATTAAACTGGAAGTGAATGAGACCAATTGGAAACACAAAAACATCTCCCGGGTATAAGACTTTAGTGAAAAGGCGATTAGGGTTGGATGTCACAAAGCCAACATAAAGGGTGCCTTCCACGACTACAAGGATCTCTGTGGCACGAGGATGGGTGTGAGGAGGAATTAAGCCACCATAGGGTGCAAAGTCTAACCGAGCGAGAGAAATACCAAGAGTATTAAGTCCAAATAGTTTATCAACATTCACGAGGGTGACATTGGATCCAACTCGATTTCCTGTATTTCCAGGAACATTCAGTCCCGGAAAAAAGAAATCTTCAGCTACAGTAAGGTTTGGGTTCTTGCAGAACTTCCCATTGACAAACACTGCATTAATATATCAAAGTTATTGTCAGTAACCATTGAACATGCATATAACAAAATGAGAAAAAGATTTCTATACAGGAAATACATATCTTTATAAGATAATGCTATGACAGAAACATGAAAGAAAGCCGAAAAACTGAAAGAGCCGAAAAACTGAAAGCAAGCTTATATATACCAGCATTCTTAGGTTCAGGTATGGCAACACAGAAGTCCTGGAGAGGGCTAGGGTCAAAGGCAGAGGCAAAAGAGAAAGCCAATGCCAGAGACAATAAGCCAAGGAAATGAAAGCTCTTCATTATATGTCTACTTTCTTTAGCCTTTAGTCGTTGAGGGGAAGATGTGAAAAATCTTGCATGAATAGATGAGTATCTATAGATGAAAGTTTCTCAAAATTCTCTGACGTGAAAGGTTGCCAGGTAGTCGTTAATGGTTGCCTTTTTTTTATTTCACCAATTACCAATTCTTCTACAATTGTATATGCATACATTTAATCATTAAATCATCCCTCCTTTTGAATTAATTTCCAATATCAACTTGGACTGATTCAACTCTTTCAAGCTTCTGTGAGTTGTGATGAAATTCTTCATTTTCACCTCCTAGAGTTAATTAATTTTCTTCTTTCACCCCTCTGTTTTTGCTTCAAGGGAGAGAGAGGGTATAAGGATTTGTACAACTTTTTCCATTATAAGATAAACACACGCGCGCGCGCGCGCACACACACACACACATATATATATATATATATATATTTTTTTTTTTTTTTTTTTTTTCTTTTTTGAACTGCACACACACACACATTTTCATATTTAAAAGATCAAAATTGTCCACATTATCCTTAATTACTATGCGTGAAAAATTAGTTAATAAAATGGGCAACTTAAATTCAATAAAACCTTGGTTAAAAAAATTGATATTATATTATACAACCACTCGATTAAAGTAAAGTAATTTAATTTTGGCACAAAAAATTAATCGTTGTAGCTTATGTATAGAAACGTATTTGGATTAAGGGTCCTTGAATTAATTAAAAAGAAAATTTCATATGCTATCGTGGATTTAATTAATTGGATTGGATGAGTCAAAGTAATTTACTATTAATTAATTGTGATACTTGGATTAAGATATCCTTAAGATTATAATCAAGCACATAAGTCGAATGGCAAGGACTTTGAAAGTCGATAAAAAATAAATTACTTAAAGTGATGTCCCTTGAATAATCAATGCCTTATTTCCAGGATTTGAATTGGTTTTTGTTGTCTTTGTATGTTGGTTTTCATCTTGAAAGCTATGGCCTCCAAACTGCACTTTCTATCTTCAGATAATTAGGAAACCCACCAACAGCGGGCATCGAGTCCCTGAGATTTTAAAAGTTTGCAGGAGTGTAGTGGTCATTTTTCAAAAATTATTTTTTTTTTCTAAAATAATCTATAATTTCATCTTTGATATTTGGTGAAATATATAATTTAGTTTCTATATTTTTAAAATCAAACAAGTTAATCCTATTTTTAATCCTTCAAGATAGTAGTCCTTGTTGTTAATATACTGTTAACCCAAATTTCAATTGAAACAATTTAGTTATTGTCATTTTGATGAAACCAATAATTTAATCCTTATATTTTTAAGATCAAACAAATTAATTCATTACTTTTAAAATTTTATATTTACATAGTTAATATATTTTATGTTTAAATAATTTTATATATATATATATATATATATATATATATATATGTATATATATATTTAAATATAAATATAATATATACATATATTATTTCGCAAATGTAATAAATATAATTTTTTATTAAAATATCATGTATGCATCGTATCCTAAATTATTACAATTAAATGTGCTAAAATATATGTATTCGTGTTTATAATTTATAGATAAATCCATTAGATATATGTAAGTGTAATAAAACACATTTACAATTAGGATGGTTATAATAATTTTTTAATATTTTTTTTGAAAAAAAAAAGTAGATTTTAAATAAATTGGACAAGGTTTTTTTTTAATTGTAAGTCATTAATATATATTTAAGTTCAATAATTTATAATATAAAATATTCATTTTATTTTTGAATTAATAACAAATCTATTTAATTTTTAACAAATTAATTTTGTTAAAAAAATTAAGATGTTTATTTTTATCACTATAATTTATTTATAACAGATTATTAACTTTTTCTGTGTTAACTTATATTTATTTTATTTATATTATTTTTACAAATTATAATTTAATTAGATTTTCCTAAATCAAATTTCTGTCTGTCACTACCTACCTAACACATATACATTTCATAGTCCAGCAATTCGAGCAATCTTAAAATATATATAATATTTTAATTAAATTTATCATTAATTAAATTTTATTTAATTATTTTAATTATATAATTGAAAAGGAGAATATACTCCTGCTTAGAATGTCCATTATCGATGTCAAATACATAAATGCTTATTTAAGGACTTGAAGAGCAGTTGGATTCCTGAAATGGATAGGATAACTTGAGCTGACTATTTTAACAAATATTAGTATTGAACTCACCCGCCCATTGCTTTCTATTTACATTACATGAATGATTAGGTACTCTTACTTTTATAAGATAATAATTTAATGATAATTATTCATAACTGAGATTTTCAAAATCAAGAGATCCTTCATATTTATATTAGCAGATTTCATTTTCTCTAATATCTGAATAATTTTTCACCAATAAGATATTTTTTTCGGGTGAAGTTTATTTTATCAAAAACAAATTTTGTTGGGTCTCTTAAGTTTATTTTATCACCCATTGTGACGCCCCTCACTCGTATACAGTGTAGCCGAGCGATGAGTGCCACATTCGGTGCCGGAGTACCCTATCTTGTCTTGTCATGTCTGTTGTAAATTTTAATGTCATTTAAATTAGGTAATTTATGTGTAGAATTTTTTTTTTTATATCTTATTTCTGTGGAGACCCGGACAGATCCTCCTCTGTTTTATTAGCATCTAGCGGGTTCCACTATCACCTGTTAACATATTCATAGTCATCTCACATATTTCCATATCATATTCTCTTTTATCATATCATTCACAACTATTTATGAGATCTCAAAATGAAGTATCATCTATTGCATTCATATAGAAATTCATAAATAATAAATTACAAGTTTTCATTTCAATCTCAAGTTTAATTTCAAGTCCAAAATGAAATACATCATAAACTAGTAATTACATCATGACTAAACATAATGAACCAAAATACTAGTCTATACATGGGCCCTACCAAAATACAAAAGACTGGTGAAGTGACCCTGGACAATGGCAGATCTGGTCAGAGCTCTGTCAGTGCACTACTGGTGCTGCTACTGCGGCTGTTGGGACTGATCTCCAGTACCTACGCGATGGAAAACCAACGTGCTAAGCATAACGCTTAGTGTTGCATAATTTATAATAACAATAATTTAACAATTGAAATAATATCTGCAAATCATAATTTCTTGGTCTTTTACATTTTTATTGCTCTTTGGAAGCAATTAACATTATCGGGATCTTTTATGATTACTTATTGTATTTTAAGTCTTAATTAATTTTTATCAGTACCCAAAAAACTTATAATAAATTATAAAAGCTGGATGCACGGGTGTATACTGGTTAGACAACCATGTGTCTATCTAGTATACGTCTGTCAGGCACGAGGCCAGCTATCGGGCACGAGACCCGCTGTCAGGCTTGTAAAGCCAGAAATAAAGTAAGCACAATGGCCAGTAAGTAGGCATATAGCCTGTAGAATAATCATACCAGACATATATTGTCAGTTCATGATTTTCTCGGTAGGCAGTACTGCTATCTGTAGTCCCTAATTGGTATACCAATTTATCCAAACTAAATAAATAAGTCTAGGTATACTATGAGCAATTAAACATTTTTAATTATTTTAGCAAAACTGTTACTATTTTCTGGTACTGTTTATTGGTACCATTAATTTCATATTAATAGGACATTAGTCCCAATTTACATATTCATATCATTTTTAATATTTAATTATCCTTATGAGTATTTTAATTATCATATATAGTATTTTTTCCCATGAACCTTTCTTTATGTTCATTTTGATGTGTTATATTTATCTAGGAATTTGACTAGGTTAGGATGTCTATTTGGTCACACTTCCTACATAACAAATACTCCTCTATGTTTAAACTTGAATTTCAGTTTTTGAATCACTGAATTTGGGATTATAGAACTCAAGTTATGGTTAAAATACCATAACTGGTCCCTTTGCCTCTAAGCTGTCCAGAATTTATAATTTCTGGTCAATAAATATTGACCAGTCATTTGATCATTTTATTGTCATTTTTAAACTTAGGTTCCTTCACAAGATATGTTCCTCTATGACTTAAGGACTCCCAGGTACAATTTCATAATTTTCCAAGCTTGGTGTAGGGAGTTATAGTCAATTTACTAACCTGGACTCTCAGTCCTATAAGTGCAATAACCAACTTCAGGGCAGTATGTTTGACCCTCTTTTTAGGGTCTTTACACTTAGAATTTGGCAAAGGGGTCTAAATCAATGTTGTAGCCCTAAGTATCATGTTTCCAGATCATATTGGCAGATCTCAAATGGAATTTCCTAGTGGGAGTTATGGCCAAATGAACACATGGGTATCAAATGGCATTCTGAGTTCAACTTAACATTTTCCAGATTTCAATTCCTAACTTTGGCTAATATTTTCCCTAGGATGCAATGGTTTCTAGAGCTTGGTCAAAACATAAAAATTGTTGTGCTATGTCTTATAAAACTTTTGGCACTAGTTTCACTCAATTTTCAGCTTTGGAGACCAAGTTATGGCATTTTTGCCAAAACTGGTCAAGCATACCAAAGGAACAGTATTTTGGACAATTTCTGGGTTGGCAGTTTTAGTGACTCAACTTGTGATAACAATTTGATTTGGTTAAAAGGAAAACTGGGTCAAGTGGTCTTCATGAAAAGTGTAGCCCTATGTCTAAGCTTTCCATTGATGTAATTTAGGTCATTTGGACTAGTATAAAGAGAGCTATGACCAAATAAACACGTACTGTTCATTTGGTCATTTTCTGAGTTGGCAGTTTTAGTGACCCAATTTATGCTAACAATTTGAATTGGTTAAAGGCAAAACTGGTTCAAGTGGTCTTCATAAAAAGTGTAGCCCTATGTCTAACCTTTCCATTGATGTAATTTTAGGTCCTTTGGACCAGTATAGAGAGAGTTATTACCAAATGAACACGTACTGTTCATTTGGTCATTTTTTGGGTTGGCAGTTTTAGTGACCCAATTTGTGCTAACAATTTGAATTGGTTAAAGGCAAAACTAGGTCAAGTGGCACTCATGAAAAGTGTAGCCCTATATCTAAGCTTTCCATTAATGTAATTTTAGGTCCTTTGGACTAATATAGAGAGAGTTATGACTAAATGAACACGTACTGTTCATTTGGTCATTTTCTGAGTTTCAATGTTTGGTCATCCAGGTTTGGGCAGAGAATTGGTCATGATTTTGGCAAAATTTGGGCATGGTGTCTACATGAAAAATGGGCTATTTTGAGTTTATTTTCACCTCCAATTGGCCTCATACCAATTGGAGTCACACATTTTCAGTTATGGATCAATAAACCCATTGGACTCATTGAGTCCAAACCTGCAAAAAATTGAACACTCCCAATATCTCAATTCCTTCAACTTCCTTACTTCAATTTGCATATAATACACTTCTATAAGCAACAATTTCAATTCAATAGGTCAATTTCAACATTTATACCAAGTCCTCAAGCATTTACACAAACCCTAATTTTCAAAGTTTAAATTTTCATAAATACTACACAATCAAACACCCAAACATTTCAACTCATTACACATTCTCATGAAACCATTTTTCATCACTTAAAAGCAATAAACTTCAAGTTCCATGGCTGCCAAAAATTCAAGGGTTCTTTCCTCTAAATTTTCTTTTTGTTTTAATGATATTTATGCTTGGCTAAATAAGCTTTTCATGTTTAATAAAGAGAAGAAGAGGGATTAGTGCACTAACCTTACTTGAGCTTCCCTAACTTCAAATTTCTTGCTTCCAATGGGTGTCTATAGCTTCCTTAGGTTGTGGGGAGTATTTTTTGTGAAGTGGGCTATGGGTTTTGGTATGTAGAAGCTTGGGAAATCAAGCTTGGAAGCTTGACAACAATGGAGGAAATGAGGGAAAGAGAGAGAGAAGAAATGGAGGAAGAAGATGGAAGTAGGTGGAAGTTTGTCCTCTAGTGCCTATTTATAATTTTTTTTTTGAATTTTCCTAAGCTTTTTCTTTTCTTTTCTTTTCTTTTCTTTTCCTTTCTTTTTCTTTTCTTTTCTCTTCTCATTTTCCTAATCTATTTCATAAATTTTAATTAATGTTAATTATTTTCTTCTCTTTTTTTTTTTGACATTTAGGTTAAAATTCACCTTTGGGGTGAAATGACAAAAATGCCCTTAGTAGTACATATTGGGTTATTTTTATTATTTTTGTATCAATATATAAATTCTCTAAACTTTAATTTATTTTTTTCTCTATATTTTTCCTATATTTTCTTAATATTTATTTCTTCAATTTATGCCTCCTCATTATGGTCTAGGTGTAGTTCCAGATATTTTAACTGTCCGAACAGACATTAGTCGTCAGAACAGTAAAATGTACGGACTACCTATGGTGAGGGAGTTACACCCATTGTTGCATTTTATTTTTGGTGATTTTTGTCTTATCAATAATTCAAGGTCCCTGAATTATATTGAAAACTGATCACAATGTTGACAGTTCAACAGAAGATTAAAAAAATGTTTGCATATTTGTAACAAAACACATATAATTGCACCTAATCCAGAAGAACCTGGGACATATTATATATAGTCTTACTTGGTCCTCTTTACTTATTCAATCCATGATAACAGGTATGTCTCTTTACTTATTTAAACCATAAAGAACATACAGAATTATATATACAGAAGAACCTTCGACATATTATATATAGTCTTACTTGGTCCTCTTTGCTTATTCAATCCATGATAACAGGTATGTCTCTTTACTTAATCCATAAAGCATATGACATTAGGTAGCTACCTTAATTAGTCTTTGGTAATTTCCTCCTTAATTAAAGTTCACCACATTTTTTTTCATGGAAATAAAAAATATTTTATTAATTAGACATAAAGTTAATATATATATATATATATATATATATATATATATATATATATATATATATATAATATTCAATATATTATTATTTTGCATAAATGAAATTAATCATTTATATAAAAAATAATATAAAGAATTTGAAAAATCTGATAGTGTTGATAGAGCATATAGATTGGCCAATAAGCGGACTGTGTACTCCGCTCTTCGACTTTATAATCTTGTTATAACCTGTTAGAAAACCTCCAAATTTAAATCTCTTTTCAAATGAAGCCTTTGCACCTTATATGGTACTCTTATCTAAAAAAACAGAATATTCTTATTACAAAAACACATAATAGCTTTATTGAATGAGAGAAAACACCACAATGATAGATTTAAGGTTTATTCACTCAAAAGTTATTAATAATGATAAATATGAGTAAATATGCCTAAAATTTTTAAACGGGCACTTATCTGGATTTATTAAAAAAAAAAAAAAGAAAATAAAGGGAGAAGTTGCCAGAGGTGAAAACGCCATATCCTCCCAAAGAGGAGATTAAAGGGAGGAAGGAGAGAAGAAAGAAAGAAAAAATATAAAGAAATTGAGGAGAAAAAGAGATTTCTAAAAAAAAAAAAAGAGACAAAGTCCCTCTCTCTAGAAGCTTAATTTCAACTTCATTTTTTTTTTTACTACGTCTGCTTATTTTCTTAATCAAATTGATTTTTTAAATAAATAAATATGTCATATTTGATCAACTGAAAAACAATTATTTAAAAAATTATAAAATTAAATGGAATATTTTATTATATCAGTTCTGTTAATTTCGACTTCAGAAAAACAAATTACAAACATGACCTATTATCAAGGTTAGCTTAATCTTTGGAGGTGGGCTCGGTTTGGGGTTTGAAAAACTCCGAAATTGAATTCAAACTCCTTGTTTTTTTCTATAAATTTGTGCAATTACTATTTTTCTAGTCTTTTTAAATTTCTAATTTTAAGAGAATTTTAATTTAATCTAAATTTTTAAATAATATGTTGATTAAAGTTATCAAATTAAATCAAAATAAAAAGTCTATAAAATTTAAATTTAAAATGTTTAATAATGTTAAATATAAATTGAGTGGAAAATAAGAAAGGGATATACGACCATTAATGATGTAAATAGACTAACTAATGTTAATAATTATATGGCATCATTTTGATTAAAAAAAAATCACATCCTTTGAATAAACTTTTTTTTTTATATGAAATCTTTTCTGATATGAAATCTTTTCTGTATTATAATTTAATAGATAATTTAAATCCATTCACAAAAAAAAAAAAAAAAAAAAAAAAAAAACCCAATTCAAATTTGAATAAATAAATAACTTGCAAGTTAAACAATCTAAATCTTTTAATCTGAATCATTTTACATCCCTAATTATTATTTGTGAATAAGTTAATGAGAATATTATTACAATAATTTTCAATTTAAATCTTAATGTATGAAAAAATGATAATTTAATCCATCTATTTTAATGGAAAATTAAGTAATTATTGAGATATATCTATGTTAATATAGTCATTAATTATAGTAAAAAAAATTATTATTCAATCACAAATGATAGTTAATCTAAATATAAAAATTAAATTGTTATAAATATTAGGAATATAGGATTAAATTATTGTAAATATTACAAATAAAAAGTAAATATTAAAGTTATATACATTAAACTGTGATAAAAAAAAAAAAAAATTGTAGTTTTCAATCCTAAAGCCGCAAGGAAACGACTACAAATTGTCACATATTTAATTATCACTGTTTGTCAATTGAAGTTTCAATTCCATTTTATTAGACTGGTTCAAGTTTTAACATGTAGTTGGTATATAACGGAAAATATTTTATTTTCTGGTTCTTATAAATTTGAAAGAAGTGATTTTAGTGGTTTACCTGCTTCAAGACGATCCAAATCAAACCTAATATGAATTTGGTAGTTCAACCCTTCAATGTGGTGTTGGACCAGACAATGACAATTTTTTGTGATTAATTAATATTGTAGATTATATATAAAATAAATTATATATACCTTTGAATATTTCCATTTTTAGTTTATCTTAATGTTTTTAATTAAGCTGGATGCACGGATAAACACCAAACATGTATATTTTTTTTTTATTAAATTTAAACTGCGAATACATCATTTCACCTTAATTTTTATTAAAAAAGAATTATTTAACATTTCACCTTTAGTTACAACCCATTTAATAACTAAACTTTATAAAAATGTAAATAATTTAACCCTTAATATTTACACAATTAAGTCATTTGACATTTGATTTTATAAAATATTAGTTATTTAATCTTTATAATTGGTAACTTACATGCATTTTGTCGTAGATAGTAATGATGACTTTACTAAGTTCATTGAAAAACATGGACAAATTAGGCTTAGTTAAATAATTAAAAAAAATTAAAAATTAAAAAAAAAAAAAAAACGAACCTGGACACAAGTGTCTAGGTTCATCCCCTTGCACCTTTTGTTTTTAGCTTGCGAGAATTTCTTCACAAGAGATTATTTAGTGCATCTGGTGTACATGCATTCTTTCTCTAAATATATAGGTTTCACTTCTCTAAAATAAAAAAAAAATATATATATATTTTTTTCTCCAAAGGAGTACTATCTTTTAGTACTCTAAGTGTATATAATAATTCTCGCTTCCTTTACACCTTGATTCCATTTCTTTTTTATCTTTTTTTCTCTTCCTCTGGTAGCACCCACTAGCGCCTGTCACTCTAAAAACTAACCCCCTTTCCTTTGGGAAGCCGATGATGGTAGAGAAATGCTCAAACGGCATAAGCAATGACACAATGGACATTTTTCCTTCTCAGTGATGTGCAATGGACAGGATCTTCAGGTAGCTATATCAGTTGTTTTCGGTGATCAGCACAGGTGAAATATGCACCAATTAACTCCCCTCAACCCTAACTTCTTTTCCAATCAACTGTACTTAATTTGGTGGAGTTTTCCAACAATAAGAAGAGAGGATAAAGAATTAGAGTAGCTATTATAATTTAATTAGTTTCATAATTAAAGCACATTTGTAATTTATTTATTTTTATTAGTTAATTAGATATTATTTTAATTCAGTAGTCTAAATAACAATATAATCACATAGGCTTTTGGTACTTAATATCCAATCTTTGTTGGATCGATAATTCTCTTATCAATGTATTATTTAAGACGACACCATGCACTTGTGGATTTGGTCTATTACAGTTATAACACCCTTATCCACACTGAAAGTCATTCTTCCCTTGCTTTACAGGACCATGGAGTCTAGCCAGTCGAAGCATCTAAAACCATTAAACTGATACTCAACATCCATCTTATATCACCTGCAAAACTGGTGAGTTGGGAGGGGTGAGCTTCTAGGGAAAGACTTAGTGAGTTAGCATTTACAATACACATCATGCAATAGAAAGAACTAGGGAATAAGAAGCCAAACGAATAAGTTTGATAATAAAATTTTTGGAACAAGTTGAATAAAATAGATAATAAATTTCAACATTATGTTATGCAAGTTCTAAGATCTCCATATTAATCTCAAAATAAATTCTTCCTAGTCTCCAATCATTCCTCACATATGTAAAAATATCAATAATTTGGCTCTTGACATCCAAGGATATGCTAAGGTATCAAAATAGATATCAAAATCATATCCATACTGTGTTAATCTCGCAGTGGTGGCTCCACCTCTTTATGGATAGCCCTTTCCTAGTGCAATAATTAAACTAGAGACATCTCTCTATCAAGAGCAAATATGCTAAATATAATTCAGTATCTCATAGTGATACTAAGGCATATCATAGTTGTTAAAACTATAGACCATTAAACTCATAACCTCAATAACATAATTATGCTAAATAAAAATGCATTGCTAACCAAAGTAGCTAAATAATCAATCAATCATCATGCTAATCTACAATCTCATAATATTTCTTATAATTCTAAAATATTAAATCATATTTGCTAAATTTTGTTGCTATCGCTCCATAATGTACTACTAATCTCATTACCACCTCCATTCTCATAATCTCTTAACTCTCTTTCTAGACTTGCTAATATGTATGAAATAAGATTTGAATAATAATGAAGAATTATATAATAGAGTCAAATTGAATCAAAATAAGAAATCAATTTATGAGAATATAGTAAATGATATCAGAAGCAAATAACAACTTTTGAAGGAACAAGAATCAATCAAGAAGCAAATTCATGCTATATATTGTAAAATATCACTCACCTGTATTGCAAGATACCAACTCACATATGTCACTTTTTCATCCATATAAATCATAATCCTAAAGCTCCTCCTAAACCATAACAATTTAACAATCAAAATCAACTATAAGCTTCACTTTCCATATTAAATACCTAATGAAAATTCGATAGCATTTCCTCTTAAAATTAAACTAAACTCCATGTCACAAACTCAAATCCACAATTCAAAAATTATATCAACACATCCATATTCCAAAATCATATCTCCATATCAATATTTTTCCCAACACTTCCTACTCAAATCTCAATAAAAAATGTTCTATAATGTATCCATAACACCAAAAATCTATCTAAACATATATAATTCTTTCTCAAAAATATTCCACAATCACATAAAAATTCACAACTTCATATTCTATCTCAAAATAGTTTTAGTTCCATCAAAATCACTTATTCAATTTAACCCAACCATTAATACCTGATCTAGCAGCTTGTACATTCAAATTTATATATAATGATCCATTAGTTAGATAAATCCCAAATTTTAACCATATATTCAAGACATCTATATACAACATCAATAAAAATTTTATCATCAAATTAGCTCTATATCGTGAGATATCAACATATTCATCCAACCCTTCAAAATCTGAATTTTTCAGAAATTATTCTTAATCAGACAACTCATACAAAATAATTTATATCTCATAAACCACATATCTAAAATTCACAAAATTTTAACACAACAGGCTCAACATCCTAAAGATCATCTGTACTAAATTTCATAATTTTCTAAGAATTTTAACTATTTATTTTCCTCAAATTTCAGTGGCTAAAATTCAGAATTCCAATTGCAGACAGCCTGTGTTGAACAATTTATTTCTCTAAATCCAACTGTTGAAAAATTACCAAATTTTAACCATAACTTCTACACATATAGAGCTTAAACATATCCGAAAATAAATGGTAAAAGTTAAATGAAACTTACCTAAACGGAAGATAAAGCTACTGCCCTTGCTCAACTCTTGTTTCTGCTACTATTCACCTTCTTTCACCCTTTTCTCTTTTTAATTTTTGGTATCCTAGACCAAAATCCTTCTTTTTTCCTTGTTGGTGTTCTTTCTTTCTAGAGAACCTCAAAAAAAAAATCCGGCACCATCTCCCTCTTCCCTTCTCTTCTTCTCCTTCTTCCTTTCTTTATTTCTTTTCCTTTCTTCCCCCTTTTTTCTTCCTCTTTCCCGATTCTTCTTCTTTATCCTTTTTTTTTTTTGTTTCCCACTGGAGAGTTGCGCCAGCTGTTCCCTTTTTAAACAAATTTCATTTTAGTCCTTCAACTTTTCAAAAATCCTATTTTCACCCCAAAACTTCTAAAACTTTTTTTTCAAGTCCAAGTTCAAATTAAATTTTTCTCCCCAAAACTTTATAAATTATATTACCATTCAAATAATAACCATATTTAATATTTCTTCAAAAATTAGGGTGTTACAATTCTCTCCTGCTAAAAATGAATTTTGTCCTCAAAATTTCACAGTTTAAGGAACTAGAAATTCCAATCCAAAACCACCATACTTCTGCTGAAATTAAATTCTTTTTCTCCATATGATCAAAGTAACTATCATACACCCATCACTTCAGAACTCAGTAAAACAAGACAAAACCTAATGCTCTGATTACTAGAGTCCACTTTAGAACCTATGCTCCCATTTCAGTTCTAGATACTTCTTTTATAATATCTCTCTTTATATTATTATATTGTGCATAGTTAGTCCTTAAACCCATAATCAAATATTTATTCTTGATCTTAGTAGAGCTAGCTACAACTTATCTTATAAACTTGACTATTTATACCTAATAGAATTGTGTTCTCCATAACCTTTATAAATTAAAAACACACCTACCTTAATCTTCAAATAATTAACCACCGATTTATCTAAAACTCTTAAACTGTAGTCTACTTTATGCTATGAAAACAACTAACTAATTATTATCCCTTTATAACATCTATTACTATTTCACCATAAGTATAAGATATTTATAGCATGCTATTTTTATAATCTTATGCTCTTCACTTTATACAACTACCACAATTGAGTCATTCCGATAACTGATTGTACATCGTTGTCATCAAACATCAAAATTCATTATTCAAGTCAACATTTGCTATACAAAGCTATACAATAGTCCCATAATCCCCAAAGGATGCAAATTCCTCTTTAATACAGATACCATTATCTCCATAATACTTGTCAAACTATGATTGATACCCCATTTGAAAATTCTATCCATATCATTATTTCTCTGTAACACCCTAGGCAAATCCCACATCGACAAAACACGGGAGAGATGCTGGGTTTATAAGTTGGTGGTTTGTAACTCCTAGCGACGCGTTTTAAAACCGTGAGGGCTTCGGCCCAGAGCGGACAATTTCACTAGTGGGCCGGGCCATTACATTTGTGGTATCAGAGCCGCTCCGCGTGCAACCTTGAACGATGGTGGGGCAAACCTCGGCAGACGCCGAGTCCCATATGGGGTGTTGACTGTAACACCCTAGGCAAATCCCACATCGACAAAACACGGGAGAGATGCTGGGTTTATAAGTTGGTGGTTCGTAACTCCTAGCGACGCGTTTTAAAACCGTGAGGGCTTCGGCCCAGAGCGGACAATTTCACTAGTGGGCCGGGCCGTTACATTTGCACGCGGAGCGGCTCTGATACCACAAATGTAATGGCCCGGCCCACTAGTGATATTGTCCGCTCTAGGCTGAAACCCTCACGGTTTTAAAACGCGTCACTATGAGTTACGAACTGTCAACTTATGAACCTAGCATCTCTCCCGTGTTTTGTCAATGTGGGATTTGCCTAGGGTGTTACAATCCACCCCCCTTATGGGACTCAACGTCCTCGCTGAGGTTTGCCCCACCATCTTTCAAGGTTGCACGCGGAGTGGCTCTGATACCACAAATGTAACGGCCCGGCCCACTAGTGAAATTGTCCGTTCTGGGCCGAAGCCCTCACGGTTTTAAAACGCGTCAATAGGGGTTATAAACTATCAACTTATGAACCCAGCATCTCTCCCGTGTTTTGTCGATGTGGGATTTGCCTAGGGTGTTACAATATCAAATGTAATGGCCCGACCCACTAGTGATATTGTCCGCTCTGAGCCGAAGCCCTCACGATTTTAAAACGCGTCAATAGGGGTTAGGAACTATCAACTTATGAATCCAACATCTCTCCCGTGTTTTGCCAATGTGGGATTTGCCTAGGGTGTTATAATCCACCCCCCTTATGGGACTCAGCGTCCTCGCTGAGGTTTGCCCCACCATCGTTCAAGGTTGCACGCGGAGCGGCTCTGATACCACAAATGTAACGGCCCGGCCCACTAGTGATATTGTCCGCTCTGGGCCGAAGCCCTCACGGTTTTAAAACGCGTCACTATGAGTTACGAACTGTCAACTTATGAACCCAGCATCTCTCCCGTGTTTTGTCGATGTGGGATTTGCCTAGGGTGTTACAATCCACCCCCCTTATGGGACTCAGCGTCCTCGCTGAGGTTTGCCCCACCATCGTTCAAGGTTGCACGCGGAGCGGCTCTGATACCACAAATGTAATGGCCCGGCCCACTAGTGATATTGTCCGCTCTAGGCTGAAGCCCTCACGGTTTTAAAACGCGTCACTATGAGTTACGAACTGTCAACTTATGAACCCAGCATCTCTCCCGTGTTTTGTCGATGTGGGATTTGCCTAGGGTGTTACAATCCACCCCCCTTATGGGACTCAGCGTCCTCGCTGAGGTTTGCCCCACCATCGTTCAAGGTTGCACGCGGAGCGGCTCTGATACCACAAATGTAATGGCCCGACCCACTAGTGATATTGTCCGCTCTGAGCTGAAGCCCTCACGGTTTTAAAACGCGTCAATAGGGGTTAGGAACTATCAACTTATGAATCCAACATCTCTCCCGTGTTTTGCCAATGTGGGATTTGCCTAGGGTGTTACATTCTCACTCTAAAATTTATTACTGATTAAGACTCCAAATTAATTTCCAAGGCATAGATCCCATTACACTCAGATATGTATCCTGCTAGATCTGCTAGCATCTCAGCTGTATATAACAAACTTTGACAGCCTGAGAGCAATGCTGACATCTTGGGCTCTATGATGACACTGTTGAAGGCCCAAAAGCAATAAAAATACTAGTCATACATAATGGGCAAAGCGGTCCCCAAAGGGCAAATAAGCTGGCATCCACCTAGAAGAGCAAATGCTGACTCCATGAAAATAACTATCCAGTGATGTTGATGCTGATGCTGATGCTAATGCAGAGACAAATGCAAATGCTGCTGGCATCACTCTAGGGAAGCAATTAAAAATAAACTGGTCATACGCATGTGCAGAGCTAACCCCAAAGGGAGAACCACTTTATATATGCCCCAAAGGCTATGTGTATATCAAGCGCTATCCCAAAGATAGTATAATGCTAAAATATAAACCCCATCATCAAAGGGCGATCTAACAAGTACATATAAGAATGTAACAAGGCTCTTAATTCACCTTAATCATTCATAATCCTCATTAGAACCAACAATTCTTTCTCATCGTGTAAGCGTAGGACTCCCAATAAAATTCAATGATCACACATTATAACCTCTTCTTATTGCTAACACTCTTATATTCACATATCATATTTGATACCTTCAGAAGACTCGTAGTTCTCTTATAGCACTCCATCAAGATATATGTTCTATAATATAATATTTAAATAAAAATTTCCAGTTACTGATATATCTCATTCTCCTTAATATTTTGAATTTACTAGCATCAACAACCACCATAATTGTCATTTACAATCATAATAACAACATAGTCACGTTGAGCCAATTCCTTCAATAAAATCATTGCCATCAAGTATATCATGATCACATAACTTATATAACTATATCTTAAAAATAAATCATCACCAGACTAATTTAATTTTTCCAACTCGTATTTACTTTCTAGTTCACTCTATCACATATTCACATTTTTACTGTCCATATTATACTTGCCAAGTTTCCACTTTCAAATTTTCTTTCCTTATAATATCCTTCACAAATATATTTTAAAGTCTAATCCTCTCAACTAGGATTCCAAACTCATTCCTTAATTAAAAACAATTTCATAACTAACACACTTCTAATTCAATATAGAGCTTCTAGCTCATAATATCACCTTACTAGACAAAATTCTAGCTCTTTAACTATTATCAAAAATTAAAATCCCAATGCTCTGTTCATCAACAAGTTCAAAACTAATCTTTTACTTATATCCATATTAACCTAAACATTCTAGCACTTGCCACTCTAAAAACTGATCCCTTTTCCTTTGGGAAGCCAATGATGGTAGAGAAATGCTCAAATAGCATAAGCAATGACACAAAGGACATTTTTCCTTCTCAGTGATGTGTGATAGACAGGATCTTCAGGTAGCTATATCAGTTGTTTCCGGCGATCAGCACAGGTGAAGTATGCACCAATTAACTCCCCTCAACCTAGCTTCTTTCCAATCGATGGTACTTAATTTGGTGGAGTTTTCCAACAATAAGAAGAGAGGATAAAGAATTAGAGTAGCTATTATAATTTAATTAGTTTCATAATTAGAGCACACTTGTAATTTATTTTTTTTGTCATTAGTTAATTTGATATTATTTTAATTCAATAGTCTAAATAACAATATAAACATAGGTTTTTGGTACTTAATATCCAATCTTCGTTGGATAGACAATTCTCTTATCAATGTATTATTTGAGACAACACCGTGCACTTGGGAACTCAGTCTATTAAAGTCTTCAATATAAAGGTTCAAACAATCCTCCCCTTAAGATAACTTTTAGAATTGAATTAGTCGAATCTATTTTCTCTGCAGTCATATATTTCAAATAGAAAATAAATATTTGCATTATACCTTATTAATTAAGCTAAGTCTCATAAATAATAATCCATATCTTGAAACCGAAAGGTAATTTAGAATATAAATATAGTGATTGACTAATTATATTGATATTCAGGTCTTGAAAAAACATAAAATTTTTATTTGCTATCAATTAATTTTAATCTAAACGTTTTATATTTATACCATTTTTAACAATTATTATTTATATTATCCTTTCGTACTATTCATTACCGGAATTATATTGGATTATTTGAGATATGAAGGTTGGAAAAGAAGGGGGAGAGACGAGGTATTAGAACTCTGAGAAGGAAAAATAGAAAGATTAAAATTAAAATATATTTAATTAATTAATAATAAAATACTATTTTATTAATTTAAGTCGATTGTTAAAATTTATGCAAATATAAAATTTTAAAAAGTACATAGATAGAATTTGAAAAACTGTTAAAATTAATAATAATATTAGAAAAAAAAAATGTCTCCCCAATTTAAGTAGAAGCTATTTTAGCTTTGCCACGTTGGAAGCGAGGTGAATGTAGTAATTTTATAACTTTATACATTGAATTCAAGCAAGTAATAGCATGCCCCATTCTCCACAATTTTTTAGCATCTAACTTAAAAGTTATTATAAATTAAGATTTAATTTGTTTTGTAGAAAATAATTTTTATATAAAAAATATTTTTTGTTATTTATTTACAATATCAGACTAATAATTGTATATATCATGTATATATAAATATTTTCACATTTTAATAAAATTATCAAAGTTTAAAAAATAAAAAATAATTTAGTTTTCTTTATTAAGAAAATATTCTTTTATCAATCTATTCTTTTAAGAAAACGTTAGAAAATATATAAAATATTTTTCGTGAAACAAATGAAACCTAATTTATTAACGCTAGTTCACCGAACAACAATTATAACGAAGAAAGACTTTATCCCATTAAAATATATTTCTCTCACTGTTCACATCGATTATAATTTATTATGAGATAAAACTATACTTGATGAAATAATATATTATTTATAAATTTTATTTTTATGAAACCTGGGAGTATTTTCAAATTGACCGTTGTAAAAGAAATATGGATATTGAAATTGAAATATTGGTGCATACAAAATGTGCAATGCAGGAAAGGGGTCGGGCTAATTGACAAACTGCGGCCACTATATTTCATATAAATCATATATACCGTCTTCAAAAACATATGCATATAAAAATTAATTAAAAGCATCTCCTTATTTAATTAATACTTGCTTGTGGCAATACAGAGAATGTTGAACACCATTATAATTAAATGGTTTTATGGTTGTTTTATGCATGTATGTCTCTCTGATTAATTGCTTTCCCAGGATAACTTCTGAAGATAGTTGACAACACTCTTGTCTAATTGGAAAGCCTTAACTAGAACATCAGGATTAATGGGTGGATTTGACGCAAACAATGCGTTTGCAGTAGTGATAACACCAAGGTTTTGGCTTCTTAGATCTGCAAGGGCAACTGCAAGGAATGTTGAGTCCCCAAAATGAGAAATTATTAGCTACAGTGAGGTTTGGGTTCTTGCAGAACTTCCCGTTGACAAACACTGCATAAAAGAAACGTTATGCATATATCAAAACGGGAAATTAAGGATTTCAGAATAATGGCCTTTATATATAGGAAATACTAAAGCAGAAATTATAACTAAAAACAAGGTTATATGTACCAGTGGTTCATGGGCTTACGGAAACTATATGGGATATACGTATAACTTAGACCTTATTCCTAGATAGCTTGGGTTATTCATTTTGAATCATATGGTTTAAGGGCCTAAAACTTATTTGAGTTAATTGGGCTTAAGTTGTTACATATAAATAACCATGTTCGAACAGCCCAAGATAGGCATTCATTGTTTAATTAAAGTTTAATTCGCCCATCCTATTTAATTGAGTTGATTATATCAGCCAAGGCATTATAGAATGAGATAAGCTGATTATATATATCGGTTACTTGCCCATTACAAACCTATATGTACAGAAGAAATTAACACTATGTCAAGAAGTGGTATTCTGCCTATGTAATTAATCAGAGTTGTTATAAAAATTGGTAGGTGCTGTGTATGAAAATGTGATAAATTTGATGAAAAAAATAGGGAAAAAAAGAAAAAGACTTAAAATGATATGAAAGAAAGTAATTTAAAAAAGATTTTTAATTTTTAAATATTAATATAGAATTTATCTCAAATGAAGTATATATATGTATCTCAAATGAAGTATATATATGTATTAATATAGAATGGGCTGCTTGTTTCTGATTTCCATGTGGCATAATTGTATTCATGCTAGGTCATTACATTATTTATAGCTAGAACCAACATTTAGTAATCTCATGCCTCATAATGTAAAGATTAAGAGATATTAGTTAAATCTTTACGACTTAACAAATAAATATTGACTTAATCTTGGGAAAAAGTCCAAGTTATAAATTAAAATTCGCTTGCTTTTACTTAATCATCAGAACAGGGAACAGGTTATAGTTAAAACTTGGGAAGTTGTTGAAATTAGAAGGATGCACCTAAGCCATCCGATTAAGCCATGCAAGTGCAGAAATTTCTTACATATATATATGTATGTGAAATTAATGAAGCGATCATGAACAATTTACGCTACGCGAAATGTCCTCTTTTTTATTACTAGAATCATCCACAATCCCACTTTTATTTTTTTAATTATAAGTAAAATTTTTTATTAAAGATATGAAAATTAGGAAAAACTTAATATGATTATCGCCAATTAAACCAAGTTAATAGGCCTCTTTAATATACTCAATTTAAACAAAAGTATTCTAAGTATAAAAAAAAAAAAAGAAAAAAGAATCTAAAGGATACGGTATAAAACTAAGCCAAACAAGATAAACTAAGCTAATTGGCACAAATCTACAAAGCCCGCTTGCCCATGAACTCGCAAAACATAACGTGTGTGATAAATATATGTACAGAGAATTCTGTCCCTTTGTATGTAGAGAAAGTCATTCAAATTTATTTATTTTTATTCTATATATGTATATATAAAACAGACTCCATATCACTAATAAAGTATAATATTTAGTTTATTCCAGACATATCATTCACTTAATAAATAATTTAAGTTCTTACTCTCCTAATGTAATGACTCAAGTTAGGAGCCGTTACTTGCGCTAGGGATCGTGTCAGTTTAAGGCTGCCGAAACCAGTAACAAGTCTAAAACCTATAAATGTACCGTTAACACTTGTACTATTATTACTTGAAAGTATAACAAACCATCACACTTTAGTCTCCTCATCTATACATAAACATCTTTAACATAAAAGTAGTTTACAATTTGAACCTCAGCATATATAAAACTCTAAAGCATAATGGTCTAACATGTATTGTGACGCCCCTTACCCGTCTACTGTATAGCCGAGCAAGAAGTACAACATTCGATGCCGGAGCACCCTATCTTGTTTTATCATATTTATTGTAAACTTTTGATGTCATTTAAAGGTAGTAATCCATGTGTAGAATTTTTTTTTTTTTTTTTTTTTTTATAACTTAATTCTGTGGAGACCCGAACAGAGCCTCCTTTATTTTATTAACATCTTGTGGGTTCCACTAATCACCTGTTAACATGTTCATATTCATTTCACACATTTTCATATCATATTTTCTTTTATCATTTCATTCACAATTATTTATAAGATCTTAAAAATATTATCTATTGCATTCATATAGAAATTCATAGATAATAAATTACAAGTTTACATTACAATCTCAAAATTTAATTATAAGTCCAAAATGAAATATATTATGACTAGACATAATGAACCAAAATACTAGTCTATACATGAGCCCTACCAAAATACAAAAGACTGGTGAGGTAACTCTGGTCGGTGGCAGATCTGGTCAGAGCTCTGTCAGAGCACTACTAGTGCTGCTGCTGCTGCGGCTGCTGGGACTGATCTCCAGTACCTACGCGATGGAAAACCAACGTGCTAAGTATAACACTTAGTGGTGCATAATTTATAATAACAATAATTTAACAATTGAAATAATAATTGCAATTTGTAATTTTTGGGTCTTTTATATTTTTATTACACTTTGGAAATAATTAAAATTATTAGGATCTTTTCTGTTTACTTATTGTATATTCAGTATTAATTAATCATTATTAATGCCCAAGAAACTTATAACAAATTATAAAAGCTGGATGCATGGATGTATACTAGTTAGACAGCCATATGCCTATCCAGTATACGTCTATCAGACACGAGGCCAGCTGTCGGGCACGAGACCCGCTGTCAGGCTTGTAAAGCCAAAAATAAAGTAGGCACAATGGCCAGTAAGTAGGTATATAGCTTGTAGAACAATCATACCAGACATATATTATCAGTTCATGATTTTCTCGGTAGGCAGTACTGCTATCTGTAGTCCCTAATTGGTATATCAATTTATCTAAACTAAATAAATAAGTCTAGGTATACTATGGGTAATTAAACATTTTTAATTATTTTAGTACTATTCACTATTACTATTTTCTGGTACTGTTCAGTGGTACCATTAATTTCATATTAATAGGACATTAGTCCCAATTTACATATTCATATCATTTTTAATATTTAATTAGCCTTATGAGTATTTTAATTACCATGTATAGTATTTTTCCCATGAACCTTTCTTTAGGTTCTTTTGATGTATTATCTTTATCTAAGAATTTGGTTAGGTTAGGATGTCTATTTGATCACACTTCCTTCATAACACTTGCTCCTCTATATTTAAACTTAAATTTCAGTTTTTGAATCACTCAATTTGGGGTTATAGAACTCAAGTTATGATTAAAATACCATAACTGGTCCATTTGCCTCTAAGCTGTCCAAAATTGGCAATTCCTGGTCAATAAACTTTGACTAATCATTTGATCATTTTATGTTCATTTTTAGACTTAGGTTCCTTCACAAGATATGTTCCTCTATGTCTCAGAGACTTCCAGGTACAATTTCATAATTTTTCAAGTTTGGTATAGAGAGTTATGGTCAATGTATTGACCTAGACTCTTAATCCTATAAAGGCAATAGTCAAACCTCAAGGCAGTATATTTGACCCTCTTTTTAGGGTCTTTACACTTAAAATTTGGCAAAGGTGTCTAAATCAATGTTGTAGCCCTAAGTATCATGTTTTCATATCATATTGACACATCTTAAATGGAATTTCCTAGTGGGAGTTATGGCGAAACGAACACATAGATATCAAATGGCATTATGGGTTTAATTTAACATTTCCATATTTCAATTCCTAACTTTGGCTAATATTTAGGATCCAATGGTTTCTGGAGCTTGGTCAAAACATAAAAATTGTTGAGCTACGCCTTATAAAACTTTTAGCACTAGTTTCACTCAATTTGCAACTTTGGAGACCAAGCATATTTTTATGTTTTGGCATTTTTTCCAAAACTGGTCAAGCATACCAAAGGAACAGTGTTTTGGTCAATTTCTGGGTTGGCAGTTTTAGTGACCCAACTTGTGCTAACAATTTGACCTGGTTAAAGGCAAAACTGGGTCAAGTGGTCTTCATGAAAAGTGTAGCCCTATGTTTAAGCTTTCCATTGATGT
The DNA here is from genome assembly GCF_030052815.1 of Hevea brasiliensis. NCBI lineage: Eukaryota > Viridiplantae > Streptophyta > Magnoliopsida > Malpighiales > Euphorbiaceae > Hevea > Hevea brasiliensis. The sequence goes on along the minus strand of NC_079497.1, from coordinate 4,367,636 downwards.
AAATTTTAAGTCATTTGGACCAGTATAGAGAGAGTTATGACCAAATGAACACGTGCTGTTCATTTGGTCATTTTCTGGGTTTCAGTGTTTGGTCATCCGGGTTTGGGCAGAGAATTGGTCATGATTTTGATAAAATTTGGGCAGGGTTCCTTCTTGAAAAATGAAGGTTTGGATGCCCCAAAACACCTACAATTGGCCTCATACCAATTGGGTCAACCCAATGGGAGATATGGCAATAAAAAGCTACTGGATTCAATAACAACACAACCTGCAGAAAATTCACACGCCCAATTTCAATCTCCTCCTTCTTCCAAACTCCAAATAAGCATATATGGCACTTCTATAAGCATCAATCTCAACTCAATTAGTCAAATTCATGCATTTACACAAGATTCTCAATCATTTACACAAACCCTAGTTTATAAAGTTTCAAATTTACACAAACCCTACACAATCAACTCCCAACATTCAACTCATCACACATTCTCATGAAACCATTTTTTCATTACTTAAAGGCAGCAAACTTCAAGTTCCATGGCTGCCAAAAATCAAGGGTTCTTTCTTTCAAATTTTCTTTTCAATTTCATACAAATTTTCACTTGATTTAGCATGATATTCATGCTTTAAGAGGAGATTAAAAGTTTAAAGCACTAAACTTTTTGGGTGTCTTGTTAAACTTCAATTTTCTTATTTCTTTTTGGTATCTATAGCTTCCTTAGGGTGTGGGGAGTATTTTTTGTAAAGTGGGCTATGAGTTTTGGGTAGATTAAGCTTAAGAAATCAAGCTTGGAAGCTTGATAACAATGGAGGAAAATGGGAGCAAAGGTGCCAGCCAAGAAAGAGAAGAGGGAGGGAGGAAGAAGATGGAAGTGGTTGGGTTTTGTCTTGTAATGTCTTATATATTTTTATTTTTGTACTTTAATTAATTTTTTTTTTAAATTTCCATAAGCTTTTCTTTTCTTTTCTTTTCTTTTCTCATTTTTCCTAATTTATATTCATAAATTTAATTTATGTTAATTATTTTATTATCTAAATTTTAATTTTGACATTTAGGTCAAAATTCACCTCTGGGAGTGAAAGGACCAAAATGCCATTCATAATACATATCTTGTCATTTTTATTATTTTTTTACTAATTTATAATTTCTCTAAATTTTAAATTTATTTTTCTCTAATTTTTTCCTATATTTTCTTAACATTAATTTATTTCTTCAATTTATGCCTTCTCACTATAGTTTAGGTGTAGTTTCAGGCATTCTGACTATCCGAACAGAAATTAGTTATCGGAATAGTAAAATATATAGACTATCTATGGTGAGGGCATTACATTTCTTCCCCTCTAATAGAAATTTCGTCCTTGAAATTTACCTGATGTGAAGAGCTGAGGGAACTACTGCCTCATCATCTCCTCGCTCTCCCATATCTCTTCTTCTGTGTTGTGGTGTCTCCACAAGACTTTTGTTACACTCATTTCATATAGGCATTTTATGGTAGTTTTGCATCCATTTTGCCCTTATATTTTAGTATATTTTATATTTTTAGCTTTATTTTAGCTTATTTGTTAACTTTAGATACTTTATATTTGATTTTTATAATTTTGTTGTTTTTGATAGGTTTTTGTGGCAAATTAAAGATCAATGAGTGCATTAGGAAGTAATTTAAAGAAATTTAGAGTTCTTTAAGCATGGAGGAAAGTTGAAGAAATCAAGCCTTGAAAGAGCAAGTTAGCCGAAATTTGCTTGAGACTTTGCTTATGATGTTGCTTAGGGTATGTCATATAAGCTTAACCTTAAGCCTGCTCAAGCTGAAAGTCAAGCATGGCTTAAATCCTACATATTCAAGCTTTTACTCCAAAACCTACTGAGAATTGCTTAAGATCCTGCATAGGGTAAGCGGCAGTGCCTAAGGTCAAGCTGAAAGTCAAGGTAAAAGTCAAACATGAGCAGAAAAGTCCATTTTACTCCAAGTCTGCCGAGATTTGCTGAGGTTCTGCTTAACCCTAAGTAGACAATGCAACCACAGGCTGAAATTTGCTGAAGAAGCTGCTTATGGTAAGCAGTACCCTAAGCAAACTGCCCAAAACGTGAATAACTTTGCTGACTTGGATATTTCTACACCAAATTTCCTATCCACTCCTTAGCTCTTATTCACTGTTAGGGCAACTTTTTGGGACCATATAAAATCATCATTTTCTAGTTTTTGCCACAAGAGGAAACAGGAAGAAACAAAGAAAAGAAAAAAAATTATAAATAGAGAGAGGAGGAGGATTCCATTTTTCTGAGGGAGGAGCTACTGCAACTATCTTTGGGAGCTTTAGAAATTAGAGTTTTGGGTTCTTCTGCCTGAGTTTTTTTATTTTTAGTTCTCTTATCATGTTTTTCTTTACTTTTCCATCAATCTTTCTTGTAAATACCAATATGAGTGAGTAAACTCTTTGGATTTCAGAGTTGGGGAAATATGTTTTAGATTAATTTGTGGATTTGTACTGGTTATTTCCATATTTTATATAAATATAAGTTTTGATTCCTTCCTTGTGTGCTTGATTTACTTGCCTAATGTTGGTACCCATTGGGTATTGTGTTAATCTTTGATTGAAGGACCGAAAGGTGAAAGTCATTGATAGATAATCAAGAATTGGAACTTAAAATTACCTAGATTTAGAAATAAACTAGGATTTTAAGAGGAATTAATGATTGCTTACAAAACTTAATGGGTTATAAAGTAATCAAATAACATACGAAAGTAGGTTTGGTTATTTTAGAACACACTTTGATTTGCTTGAAAAAGATATCAAAGGAATTTAGAATCAATCACCTTCAAACTCTATTTTTCCCTAAAAATTTTATTGAGAAAATGCCACCCCCGACATCTGTGAAAGGAGTGAGGAGTTTCCTGGGCCATGTTGTATTTTACAGGAGATTCATCAAGGATTTTTCTAAGATTTCTAAACCTCTTACCAATTTATTGAGTAAAGATGTGGAATTTCATTTTGATACTGATTGTATGAATGCTTTTTGCAGGATAAAGGAAGCTTTGATATATGCTCCTATTATGCAGCCACCTGATTGGTCATTACCTTTTGAGTTGATGTGCGATGCTAGCGATTATGCCATTGGGGCTGTTTTGGGACAAAGGAAAGATAAGAAGGTTTATACAATATATTATGCAAGTAGGACCTTAGATGATGCTCAAATAAATTACTCTACTACAGAGAAAGAGTTTTTGGCAGTGGTATTTATAGTAGATAAATTCAGGTCCTATCTTGTGGGGTCTAAGGTAATAGTGTACACAGACCATGTAGCTATCAAGTATCTCCTTCAGAAAAAAGAGGCCAAACCTAGGTTGATAAGGTGGGTACTGCTCCTTCAAGAGTTTGACTTGGAAATTAAGGACAAGAAAGGAGTAGAAAATGTAGTAGCAAATCATATGTCTAGATTGAGGCAAGAACAAGGAGATAATTTGGGGAGAGAGCTTCCAATAGATGACTATTTTCCTAATGAGCAGCTGTTGGTAATCATGAGTGCAAAAATCCCTTGGTATGCAGATTTCATGAACTATTTGGTGTGTGGAATCCTTCCACCTGATCTAACATGGCAGCAAAATAAGAAATTTCTTTTTGATGTGAGGGATTACGATTGGGAAGAACCATATTTGTTTAAGAGATGTGGAGATGGGTTGATTAGAAGATGTTTAGCTGATGTGGAGATAAGGAATGTCATTAAAGATTGCCATTCTTCACTTTATGGGAATCATATGAGTGTTACAAAGACTACAAAAAAAGTTTTTCAAGCAGGGTTCTTTTGGCCACATATGTTTAGAGATGTGAGAAAGTTTGTAAATGCATGTGATAGGTGTCAAAGGATGGGAAATATCTCAAAAAGAGATGAAATGCCCCTCCAAAACATATTGGAAGTGGAACTATTTGATGTGTGGGGCATTGATTTTATGGGACCCTTTCCATCATCCTTTGGACACAATTACATTTTAGTTGGGGTAGATTATGTGAGCAAATGGGTTGAAGCTATACCATCTCCAACTAATGATGTTAGAGTTATGATCAAATTCCTTGAGAAGTTCAATTTTACAAGATTTGGAACTCTACATGCCATTATAAGTGATGGAGGTTCTCATTTTTGTAACCATCAATTTGAGAGATTATTACAAAAATATGGAGTAAAGCATAAGGTTGCAACACCCTACCATCCACAAACTAGCGGTCAAGTGGAAATCTCAAATAGAGAGTTGAAAAGAATTCTTGAGAAAACAATGAATAGTTCAAGGAAAGATTGGTCACTAAAGTTAGATGATGCTCTTTGGGCCTATAGGACAACTTTTAAAATTCCCATTGGCACCACCCCTTTTAGATTGGTTTATGGGAAAGCTTGTCATTTACCTTTAGAGTTGGAGCATAGAGCATATTGGGCCATAAGGACACTGAATTTTGACTTAAAGATTGCAGGAGAAAAAAGAATGTTGCAATAAAATGAACTTGAGGAACTTAGATTGGATGCTTATGAAAATACCAAGCTTTACAAGGAAAGAACTAAGAGATGGCATGATAAGCATATTAGGAGGAAAGAATTTCAAGAAGGGGATGTTGTTCTCTTATATAATTCTAGGTTAAAGTTATTTCCCAAAAAATTGAAGTCAAGATGGTCAGGGCCTTACACTGTTACAAAGGTATATCCATATGGAGCTATGGAGATAGGGAATGAAACCTCAGGTACTTTCAAAGTTAATGGGCAGAGATTAAAACATTATATTGTTGGAGAGCCCACACAAAAGGTTGTAAAGGTTTCATGGCTTAGTTCCCCAACTGGGGATATTTAGGTGATTTGGAGTGGAAGGTCAAGCTTAAGACCTTAAACAAGCGCTTCTTGGGAGGCAACCCAAGCGTATCCTTTTATAGTTTACTAATTTTTCATTTCATTTCATTTTTAGTTTTTACCCTCATAAAACTCAAAAGCGACATTTGTTTATCTTTTGTAGGTCATTCATGAAGATTGGGCAAATTGACACTTGTAGCAAAAAGAAAGAATTGAAAGGGAGCAAGTATAAAGCAATTTCTGCACTTTATCCAGTCCCTAAAAATAGTAACACTTTTAAACTTGTGCTAAACTACTGATATTGAAATCTACTTGATAACACATGTCTGACTTTGTGTCTTTTGTATATTTTTGTGAAATGCAACTTAAGGGAGGATCAATTTTGATTTTTAGGACTGATGTGAGCTTTATTGGAATGCAAAATTAGTATTTGTTGAGTTTTACCTTTTAGTGTATACATAGTTTTTGTAGAATATTAGAATTTGCATGTTTTTGTTTGAGTTACTGTTCACGCTACTGTTCATGCTACTTAAGAGGTCAATTTTTATATCTTTTCTGCAACTTTTGAATGCTTGGAATTTGTCTCAAATGTTATGGAGAATGTGCTTTGGGTATAAGCTTAGGAATAAGACCATTTCATTAGGTTTGCAAAAGGTAATCACAATCCATGCCTAATTTGAGCTATTTGCCTTTCAATTCCCTTATGGTTGTATTATGTTTGATAAGTTTATGAGAGATGATGAGCTAAAATTCTTCAATTTTATGGTGTTTGTGTATTTGAGATTTGCTGAGGGTCATGATAGTATTCCATAGCATTTAGACTATTTTTGATAATTGAAGTCACAAATTTTTCCAGTGTAACACCCCTCACCCGTTTACAATGTAGCCGAGCAAGGCGTGCTACACGGCGTGCCGAAGCACCTAGTCTGTGATTATCTCATTTTCTGAACTCAAATTGATTTAAGAAGTCTTTTATGTAAAATTCATATCATAATAGTTTTATTTTCATAGTTTAATAAAATCAGTGTTTTAAAAAAAATGATAATAAAAATCCAGCAAGGTGCCGTCTGTATTTCAGACAAACTGCCCTTCTAAACCTGTTAAAAATAGTTCAATATGATAATCTCAACCTTCCAACTAATTTTTCAGTCTCAAAATTTCATAATTTCAAAATACAATCCATCATAATTTACATTCATCCAAATACTCCCCATAGGGGTTTAATATGTACAAATTATTACAAACCTTAAAGTTTTATGATATACATATTACATAACAAAATGTCAAAATACAACTGATAGTCATTATATAAGATCCTAAGTCCTACCATGTATGCAGTGTAGTGCAGATGACTCTGGACTCCTGTGCAGATCTGATGTCTCACCCGGTCATAGGTCTGCTGGGCTCCCCAACTGTGTCTCCAATACCTACGCGTAGCAAAAGCAACGCGCTAAGCAATTCTGCTTAATGGTGCAAATATAAAGAAATATACACTAAAATAAAATAATTGAATTGTTTATGAATTTATGACATCGATATTCTTTGCAGTTGCTGTTTCTACTTTTATTTGTTAACCTTTCATTTTTGCTAATTTTGGTGGTGCTGTATGTCAATAAATTGAAATTAGCTATTTGAATTTAATAATGTTTAAATTAACTGCCCGTGTAGCCTATACACTGACTAGACTGGATAAATGGATATACTGACACTGGGTAACTAGTACCTCGAGCCGTCACACCATCGATCACAAAGTGTCTCCTGGTGTGCAAACAGTGTGGCTAAAAAGCCATATAGTCAATCCAGCGATAAGCCAAGTATAATAACACAATCCGTATAGCCGTAGGCTATTAAAGTCACAGTGCTGCTTAATAAACCATAAAAACACAGTATGGCGTAAAGCCATTTACAGAACAGTTGTTAGAATCCTATTGGCATGCCAACCTATCCAAACTAGTCAGCTAGGCAAACTAGGGTAAATTACAAATTAATTGTTTAATTCTTCATTTTTTTAAGTTTACTAGTTATCATGTAATTCACAAGTTAATGTAAATGTTGACCTTTTTTGGTAAAATGGATAACTTGATTCTAGCATCAACATGTCACAATTTGTAATTCAATATGCTATCAATATAATGCAATTTACCCTTTTCACAAGTTGGCATTCATTGCCAAATTACTTCAAGCTTCATTGTATGTAAATGTCAAATTTTCAGTTTTAGTGTGCTAGATTGGTCTAGCTTAATGTCCTATTTCTCTTGATTTTTAGCTTCTAGTCAAAGAAGCAAAATTGTAGCACTATGTCTTATTGAATTTTTGGCACAAATTTCAGAACATTCTGAATTGTATAGACCAAGATATGGTCAATTTACTAAAGCTGGATAGAATGCATCTTTAATGCAAAATTTGGTCAATTTTAGGTCAAATTTAGTTCTGGCAGTTTTGGTACCTAAATTTGGGCAAGTAATTTGACTTGGTTCTGGCCATTTCTGGGCTTTAGTGTCTTCATAAGAATTGTAGCTCTATGTCTAAGATTCCCATGGTAAAAATTTCAGGTCATGTGGACCTGTTTTGAGTGAGTTATGGTTATCTTAGTGACTACTGTTCATATGGTCAAAAATCTGAGCATGCACTTACCAATTCCAGATTAAGTCATTTTTAAGGTCAGTTTCTAGGCAGAATTTTAGCAACATTTCTACATGAAAGTTGGCCTATTTTATGTCTAGTTTCACCTCCCATTGGCCTCATACCAATTGGGATCACCAATTGTCACTTATGGTTCAATTTACCTACTGCCTTCACAACACAAAATCTACACACAAAGAACACTTCCAAATGACACTTCTCCTCCTCCCAAAACTACAAATATACATTCATAACACTTATATACCATTCATCATATCTCAATCATGTCCATTTGGACAGAATATACAAGTGCTCCATGTACATTATACAACCCTAATTTGCAAAGTTAAATTCAACATAATATATACATGAAAACACTTGATTATAACATATACCTCCCAACCATTACTTCACATACACTGCCCTCAATTCATCTTCACCATAATTTATCAAGAAAATTCATGAAACTAAACACTAATTCATAAATTTAAAGGCTGCCAAAAGTGACAGTTTACCAAGATATACAAATTGTTTTCCAAACCTTCAAATTTAAGTACTCAATGTACATATACATGGAAACTAAATTGCTACAACTTTAAAATGACTAAATCAACATTATTTTCCATCCATTAGAGGTAAGAAAAACTCAAGCAACATAGGTTCTCATGGCTGCCAAAATTGAACAATACACCATTAGAATTATATAAAATGCACCAGGTAATGCCCAGGAAAGATGGTGGAGTCACAATGGTCTCACTTAAATACCACCTCCTTAGACAACATTTCCTAGACATGCACTTCATACAATCCTAATAGAATCAAACCATTGGTAAGTACCGTCTTCCCATAACACTACCACGGTACTAAGGATTTATGCCAAGAAGGCATAGATAGACAAGAGTCACCACCCGGGTAATAACTGGGACATATTCAGTGTTTCTTCCGAGGGTCATGGATGGCAACTTACTCCTTGCAGAGTTTCCACAACCATCATTACCATAGCCCAATGTCTAGGTTCGGATAGTGGGTACGTAAGGGGAAGGTGTTAGGCACCCCTTACGCCTGGTCTAACCTCATTAATTCGAGTGTCAGTCCTCTACTAATGTTTCTAGAAGTCTTGTTTATTATTCCTTTATTAAACTTTATCCTAAAAAAAATACAATTCTAATCCTACACACGCAAGTAATTCACAAAAGGGTTATTGTTTACACACAATTTTCATGCACAAGTAATTCCTATCTATGGGGTTGCTAATTATTTAAATGATATTTACCATATGACTAAAATTAATTTATTATTGAGAATTTAATTTACAAATAAATTCAATTTCAAATAACCCTATGTTTCTATTTAATCTAATTAATTAATTTTCACCAAGTTACCCTAAGGATAATTGAACTAAGTTAATTATGTACATGTGTAATTTATTCTAATATCACATAAGGCCCAAACAATCACAACCTAATAAAGATTTCTAACATGCAAATTTATTTTACAATTACAAAATATTAAATAAAATTTATTTACATGCCAATGTTAGTTTAATTTACAAATAAGATTAATTTTAATTTACAAAATATTTATTTAAATTAATTACATGCAAAAGTCAGTTAAATTAAAAACAAGGTTAATTTTAATTTACCAAATAAAAGTTCTATTATTACTACAATTTCATGCCAATGGTTATTCGATAAGTTTAGAGTTACTTACCTGTTGGTAAATGCAGTTGCCATTGGGGCAAGCTACCCTTAAAAAAGGGTCTTCTCTTCTAGTATGGCAATGATATCCCTGGCTTACTCCCGTTTAGCTCCATATAAGCTCCGCGCAAATGCCCTCTTTGGTACTTACCTTAGGGCTACTTACCAATTTTGTTTGTAAATAAAAAATAAAGAAAATAAAGAAAAATAATAAAAGTACGAGAGACAGAAACTAAACATGTGCAGGGTTGTGTATCTCCTCAAATTAAATATGATTACATGATCTATATGAACATATAAAATAAATTGAAGACAAAGAGCATAGAATTAAAATATTGTATGGCATAGATCTTGAAAAGAAAACAATAAAAACTGACATTCCAGAAATCTTGTATGAAAATCTTCTTGAAGAAAAGAAAAAAAAAAGGAAGAACTCAAAGAGTCTTGAATATCTCTAAATTTCTTATAGCTCTGAATTTTCTCTTCCCCTTTCCTCCCATCATCCCCTTCTTCCCTTCTCTAGTAGGGTATTTATAGGGTTTTGGGAGAGAGATGTGATAGGGTTTGGAGTCTTAGGATGATAAAGTTTAGATGACTTAAACAACTACAATTGCAGAATTCGAATAAGACTGGGATATGGGTGAGGTGTTTCAACCAATAGGAAGACAGAAAAAAATGGAAGGCACCAATAGGGAATGAGGAAGAGGTGTGGTAGGATTTGGAGTCTTAGGGTGATAAAGTTTAGATGACTTAAACAATTACGATTGCAGAATTCAAATAAGACTGGGATATGGGTGAGGTGTTTCAACCAATAGGAAGACAGGAAAAAATGGAAGGCACCAATAGGGAGTGAGGAAGAGAGTGGGGCCAAGGAGGAGAGAGATATTTTGTTATTTTAATTTTTAGAAAATAATTAAATGGGTCCTATTTAAAATTCATAATTAGGCTTTCTTAGGCCCATAGAGCCCAATTAAACTTAATTAGATCCATTTAAGAACTACCCATATTAAATTTAAACAAAATAAAATTTTATTTAAATTTAATTAAATTAATTTCCCCAAAACTTTATTATTATTTTTATTTTTTCAAGATCATGCCACGGAATTAATAATTCAGCTCCATGCCTCCAATTACATCTTACAGTCATATAATTTTTCATCATCGGGTTTCCCACAACCTCAATGCACATGTTCATCATAAAATAAGGGTCTACAGTTTGCCCCCCACTTTGGCAAAAGTTGAAATCAATGCGAAAGCATTGCTCAAGTTTCGTCAAAGTGAAACTCAAATTTCTAATAACTATGAAACATTGGCTATGAGGATCAAGTATATCTTGCTCGGTCGACATACTCTATGTTATGAGACTAGCTACGGTCTCATAACAGTAATAACTGTGTCATGTGAAAAATGAGTGTATCTTGCTCTGTCGATACACTCTGCGTCATGAGACTAGCTACGGTCTCATAACAGTGATAACTGTGTCATGTGAAAATTGAGTGCATCTTGCTCTGTCGATACACTCTGTGTCATGAGACTAGCTACGGTCTCATGACAATGGCAACTGTGTGATTTGAAATGTTGTGGATTCGTATTTAGGACCGCAGTCCTAAACTACCTACGTATCCCCCTCATTATCCTGAGGAAGAATCAGACCCACTCGTAGTTCGACACTTGAAACTGTGGTGATGCATGTTCTTCTACGCCTTACACACCTACAGGTGACATGTTGATGCGTGTTCTTCTACGCCTTACACAACTATGCCATATGCCCTAAACAACGTCTAAGGACTTACCAAAAAATATCTATCATGAAATGTTGTGGGTTCGTATTTAGGACCACGATCCTAAACTACCTACGTATCCCCATCGCTATCCTGAGGAAGAATCAGACCCCCTCGTAGTTCGACAATTGAAACTGTGGTGATGCATATTATTCTACGCCTTACACACCCACAGGTGACATGTTGATGCATGTTCTTCTATGCCTTACACAACTATGTCATGCGCCCTAAACAACATCTAAGGACTTATCAAAAAATATCTAATTCATGATTTGAAAAAAAAAAATTAGGATGACTGGGTCTCAAAATTCTCTCTGATTTTTATGCTTCCTGTATGCTACTTCCTATCATGGGCATGCTGATTTTGCTAGAGATTCTAAAAAAACTTAGTCCTTTGGGGGACCTATTTTTGCAAAAACTTTCTTATAACCTCAAAATTTTTAAGAAGAACTGTTCACCAAAAAAGACTTCCTCAAGGTCACAATACAATTTCCCTCTAATTTTTCTTTTTCTTCTCTCCCCCATGCTTCATTATTCTACAGCTATTTCAAAACTTTTTCTACCTTGGCTCCTTTATCTTCCATGAACTCAATTCTTTGTGCTCTAACTTTTGCCTGAAATGCTCTTTCGAGTTTTCATTTCAGCGAGCTTGCTCTAACTTTTGCCTAAGCGGCCCTTTCAGGTTTTCCACTTAGCGAGCTCTTTTTTTTCTTTTCAAGTTCTTTTTCATTTTCCCTCTCTTTTTTTTTTTTATTAGACAATCACCAGGATATTCATATCAAGCACCTATTCTAACATGCTCATAAGGCAATAGGTTAAATCAAAATAATGTAGTTCACTTACTTAATCTTTTGATGTATCCCTCAAGACACAAACATTCACAATCATAATTAAATAAAACCTATTCCTGATTAATGCAATAAAAACTTCTTTATTTATTCAGGTACACCATTACTCCCTCTTACATTTAGTTTTGCCAAATTTCTAACCTTTCAAAGTTATAAATAAGCTTTATAACCTGCCGAATGGCCTTTTCAGGTTTTCCATCCAGATCTTCTCTCATCTTTCCTTTTGCCTAGACTGCCTTTTGTAGCTTTTCAATCTAGCATTTTTCTTTTCTTTTCTTTTCTTTTTTTCTTTGACTCTTACTTTTGCCTAGACCGCCTTTTATAGGATTTCAGCCTAGCGGGCCTGTCTCACACAAAGTACCATTTAAGCCTGTCTAAATTGACTGGTTCTTGAAATTCATTCCCATCCAGGTCTGATATTCTTACAGTAGCAAGATCTTTTTAACTATGTGTGGACCATCCTAGTTTGGCTTAAACTTTCCTCTTGGATAAAAAAGGACGGGCCGAGCTTGTTTCAAAACCATGTCTCCCTCTTTGATCTTTCTTGGCTTCACCTTCCTCTGATAAGCCTACATATGATACAAGGCTCACATCCTCTTTTCATCAATCAAAACTAGTTCTTCATATCTCTTCTAGGCCCACTCATTTGCTAAGATCATAGCTTTTAGCATCACTCTTAAGGACCTGACTTCTTACTTAATGAATAGCATTGCTTTAGTTCCATACACTAAAGAGAATAGAGTTGGCCTCGTGGATGTCCTTGCAGTACTACGATAACCTTAAAGAACATAAAGGAGTTTTTTAGGCCAATCCTTCTATGTTTCGAACATTTTTTTTTTCAACTAGAACCTTTCCATTTATATGGAGACCACACATTCCTGCATGTACTTCTTTCATTATTTGCTCAGCCTATTTTTCTATCACACATAAGAGTTTGTAGAATTGCCCCCCAACTAAAGTAAATTGAGTGGCTAATCTATGAATTATTGCTCTATCTCTTTTATAGGCTTATTGAGAGTATTCTCTCACTTCCAGAGACCTCCTTATGTCTTCATATCATTTTCCTTCTCTCTCTAGGTCCACATGTGCTACTATTAATCCTTCATAGCATGAAATTTTACTCCTCATTAGGATAACTAGCTAAGTCAACTTTTGATCACTCTTTTCCTATAGGGACACCAGCGTGGCTTGGGAATCGGCCATCTGATTTTAAGCTCGAGGCATATGCTTCTTGGTACTTTGTTAACAAGGCTATAAATTTATCTCTTTCTTCTTGGGTTAAATCTTTAGCTAACTTAATGTCTTTAGGATTATTTGGTGTACCCAAATTAATAGAGATTGATTTTGATGCATTAATAGAAATAAATTCTAAGTGATTATGAATGCCATGCATATGCCTATTAGAATAAATATCAAACAAGTAAGCAAAAGGACTGGTCATGTTATTGATCTTTGCCTCAAAATCTTTATCAAGTACATCAGAATTGGAAACATCAGTATCACTACTGTGAGCATTACAAAAGACAGACTCAAACTTAGGGGTGTAGCTTTAGGTGGTTGGCTTTCCATGCAGTCCTTAGATTAATGGTGCTGATTTTCTACTTTAGCTCTTTCACATGTGGTAACCCTTAATTATATGTTCAGGTAATTGCCCCCTCTTTCAGGGACTTAAGAGGCTTTGGTTCTTCTTTCTCTTCAGTTGGCTCATAGCCCAAACCATAACTCGTCATCTGCCCCTTCATCTCAAGAAAAGTCACCAGGCCATCTATACTTTTTCCTAGGCCCATGCTAGAAAAAAACTTCATCCCTTTCTTCATAGTAGCCACTTTTAGATCCATCTAATTTTCATAGATCCTAATAACTTGAAAATCAGACACTAGTGGAACTGAACCATCTAGTTGTAATGCAACTATCTCCTCATCAGAATCAGTCCAGACATTCAAAGGACCCTCATCATAGCTAGAATTATCACAAATGCCAACAACCATTATAGACTGAGGTTCATTGGGCTTTTGGATGGGTTGGACAAAGTCAATAATTCTGTTAGGGTTATTTGGGATGATGGAGATCATGTAGAGACCTGGTGTAGGTGGAAATTTTAGCTAGGCATGGGGCTTTTAGGTTAATTTTCTAGGTCAATTATCCTTTTGGCATCAATTAGGTCTTAGATATCATACTTAAGTTGAAAGCATCAGTCGGTGTCATGACTGTGGGCTTGGTAGAACCAGAAACATTGGTTGATATCATAGCTAGGTGAGAGTGGATTTGGTAGTGGTCTGGGTGCTAAGAGCTATAGGAGGTCTTGAACTTTGGGACACTCCAAAACTTCCGATAAGGGTTGGTTGAATTGGAAAAAATCTCCTTGGGGTGTGAGACACAGTTTGAACCTCAATAATTTTAATGCCACTTAATTGGCCTACCTCGAGGCATCTTTCTAAAGTTGACCACAATTGTCTCTTCTAGCTCAAACATCTTGGTGTTCAATATTTCATCAAGCACGGCCATAGTTTCTTTTATCTTAAGTAGTGCAGGTGAAATCCTTACTAGTCTCTTCCCTTTCCTAACCCAAGTGACCTAATTGGAAGTCTCTTTAGTGTGTTTTGAGGCTATGTTTGCTAAAAAAAAAAAAAAAAGGATTTAAGGGTTAACCTAAGCATGCTATGTACATGAATGCAATGCATGAATGAACTATTTTTTTTCTTTTTTTTTTCTTTTTTTTTTTTGCCTTTACTTTTACAAAACCAAAACCAAACCATATCAATAGAACCAAAAATGAACCAAAACCATACCATATAAACTGAACTAAAATCAGACCAAAGACTGACTCAAAACCGAAAAAAAATCTCCAGAACTGAATCTTCGCCCACTTATACCTTCAACTCTCACGTGCAAGGTAATAAAAAAATTCTATCCTAGGCTATGGTACACTGGACACACCAATAGGGGGTGGTCCAGGACGATCCTTCCCTCACAAACAAAGGATTTATATCCTTAAAGTGTAACCATAAGTAAGCATCCTCTTGCTTAACACGGGTTTTGAAATGGACTTGGGCCTATACACACATTGGGTTTATGCATAGGCCTAGGTTCATCTCAACTATCACTAGAACTTATGGTTTAACAGTAAGGATACGAATCCAGCACAACAAAAATCTACAGGGTACCTAGGGTTGAAATCTATGGCTCATGGGCTTTATTGGGTAGGAAAAGGGTCACCCATGCGAGAGCTTGTCCATTAAGCACAATGGCCGGAGCTGTGGCTCTTTTATATACTCGAAGGAACGAGCATGGGGTGCTAACATTCACCAATTCGTCATAGCTCGAGTAGAACCATGGTCTCCTTGGCAAGTACTAATGAGGCTAAAAGGGTAAGGGTGATCCGTGTGATAGTGTAGTGCAATGCAAAAAGTTTAACAAAGGAATAATATTAGACTAATAGAAACATGTTGGAGTAACTATCCATTTAGTCCCCAGTGGAGTTGCCAAATTGTAGGGGTGGGGGGCCGTGAGGTGAAATATCATCCATTAGAATTATATAAAATGCACTAGGTAATGCCCAGGAAAGATGGTGGAGTCACAATGGTCTCACTTAAGTACCACTTCCTTAGACAACATTTCTTAGACATGCACTTCATACAATCCTAATAGAATCAAACCACTGGTAAGTACCGTCTTCCCATAACACTACCACGGTACTAAGGATTTATGCCACGAAGGCATAGATAGACAGGAGTCGCCACCCGGGTAATAACTGGGACATATTCAGTGTTTCTTCCGAGGGTCATGGATGGCAACTTACTCCTTGCAGAGTTTCCACAACCATCATTACCATAGCCCAATTGATGCATACATTTTGCATAGTCATTTAGGTCTAATTTTATAGCCATTTTATTCTATTATTAGTTATTTTTAGCTAATTTCATTAGTAAATTAGTTAGTTTTTCATAATTGTCGATTTTGGATTAATTTGTAATTTTTACTTTGTTTTGTAGGAAAAATGGTGTTTTTGAAGGACTGAAGAGAATTTTGCCATTGAGGAGTGTCTTCTACAGCCAAAGATGTCAAAAACAAGTTTTCAAGCTGAAATATGCATTGACCAAACTGTGCATAACTTGCCGCATAAGCTATGTAGATCTGCATAAGGAGAAAGATCACTGTTCCAGAACCAACCAAAATGTGCATAAGGAGACTGCATAGCTTATGCACATTCTCGCCTCCCTTATGCACCTTCACGGAATTGTGCATAACCTATCCACCAAGTCATGCAATTTCACATAAGTGACTCAGAACTGAAATCAGCGCATAAGGGACTGCATAACTTATGCAGTCCACTTATGCAGTCCCATAAAGAGTTCATTAATGAGCTGGCAGGAGATTCCCTCAAATAATTCCTCCTAGAACATACCATTTTAGGGCTCCATGTCAGAAAAATGCTATAAATAGTCTCATTATCCCATTTTAGAGGGGAGACAAGGAGCAGAAAAGGAAAGGAGAAGAGAGGCAGAATTTGAGGAGTCACTTTCACCTTCCACACCATTTTCAACCAAGATTTGCAGATTTCTTTCTTCCCTTACATTTTTCTACATTTGTAGTGTTTAATTTCTTACTTCTTATCTTAGATTAAAGCTTTATTTCCATTTAAACTCATCATATCTTGTAAGCATTATGGATAGTGAGTAGTTTACTTTTGATTCTGGAGTAAGGGTTGTAATATTTGAGATATTTTGTGGATTTTGATTGGGTAATCCATATTTTGTGGTCTTAATGAGTTTTATTCATTTCTTGTATGCTTAATGACATGCTTAGTGTAGGATCCCATTAAGTGATGTTCTTAATCCATGGTTGAAGCACCGAAAGGAGAAGACCTTGTGATAGATAATCAAGAAATTGGACTTAATTAACTTAGACCTAGAAATAGGCTAAGGATTAAGAGGATTCACAGATTAATTAAAGAACTTAATGGGTCTTAATTAATTCTAACTCCACGAAAGTAGGATTAGTTTGATTAAGGCACTCTTTGTCTCACTCGAAAGGGAATTCAAAGGATTTAAGAATTAATCTCCTTAAAACCCATAAGTTTCATAAAATTGGATAACCGATTTAAATCCCAAAATAGCTCGAATATGAAATCCCGAACTCCGGAATCGCCTTTTTACCATTGTTAATTTTCAATTGAATTTAATTGATTGCCATTTTCAATATTGCCATATTTGAACTTGCCTATTTCAATTTGATGCAATTTTAGTTTAATGCAATACATTGTTAAATAGAATATTGATTTTGCACATATAGATTTTACGCTCCATTACTCATCAATTCACTTCTTTAATTTCATAGATACTTCGATTTAGTCAACTTTTATATCAAAAATTCAATCATTAACACGACTCCTCGTGGGATCGATATTTTTCTATACTACTTGTACGACCCGTGCACTTGCGGTAGGGACGCATCAAGTTTTTGGCGCCGTTGCCGGGGAGTTGTTTGTTTAATATTGAATTTTTGATTATTTTAGTTGTTTATAGTTTTATCTTTGTTATCTTTTCATTTTGTGTTTGTTTGTTCTTTTTTAGGTACTTTTAATCTTTTATGAGAAGAGCTAGAAGCTCAAGTAACACATCCTTATTGTTCAATCCTGAAATTGAAAAGTTTTGTAAAGCCAACAAGAAAGAAACCAGAAAAAGGAAGGAAGCTTTGAGAGAGATTGAAATTGAAGCAGACATGGCTGATGAAAGAATTAGAATTGGTGTTGGTAATGCTGGAAATGGTCAAAACAATGAAAATGAAGCCCACGGAGAAGAAGTTGTTAATGCAAACGTGCCTAGGGGAAGTATGATGGATCATGCTTTTCCACGTTTTGATGACTTGAGAGAGAGCATAGCAAGACTAAGGATTGATGCAAATAGTTACAAGATGGATTTTGGAGTTCTTCAAATGATTTAAAATTCTCAATTTGGAGGTCATCCTTCTGAAAATCCACACACACACTTGAAGAAGTTTGCTATGATTTGCGACATGCAAAAACAACCTGGAGTGTCTGATGATGCAGCAAGATTGAAGCTATTCCCATTCTCTTTGAAAGATAGAGCATTGGATTGGCTTGATTCTTTACCTCACAACTCCATTACAAATTGGGAGCAACTCACTGATGCATTTCTTGCACAATATTTTCCACCTGGAAAAACTCAAGAGCTGAGGAATCAAATGACAGCTTTCAGACCAAGAGAAGATGAAACTCTCTATGAGTCATGGATGAGATGGAAGGAATTAGAGAGATTATGCCCACATCATGCCATTCCGAAATGGATGATAAACCAGAATTTTTACACAAATGTCACTCCTGTAATTAGAGGGATTATTGATGCTCAAACAGGAGGAGAATTTATTATAAAGCATGAAGATGAAGCTTATGAGCTATTGGAGAAAATTGCAAAGAATACTCATCTTTGGAGTAGTCCAAGAGGACCAGCTCCAACTCAAAAGAGGCAAGCTGCTGGAATGTATGATCTTGACCCATTCAACATGATTAATGCAAAGTTTGATGCACTTACAAATGTCCTTGCTAAGAAGATGGAAGACTTGAGTATGTTGGTTAGTTCAACATCATCAGCTGGAAGTTCACAACAAGTGGCCTATGCAGAAGAAACTACCAGCTGTGGAGTAGATTATGGAGAACAAGCAGCATATGTTGGTAATTATGGAAACAAGCAAATGGGGAATCCTTACTCTCAAACTTACAATCCAAATTGGAGGAATCATCCCAACTTTTCATGGGGAAATCAGCAAAGTCAAGTTCAAAATCAGAATTTTCAACCACAACAGCAAAGTCAAGTTCCATATCAGCAAAATAGGCAACCATTGCCTAATTTTCAGCAGAAAAACATGAACCCTCCACCAAAACAGCAAGAACGAAATTCCACCACTGAAGCTTTATTGCAACAGATTCTTGCCAACCAAAACAAGCATGATGAGGAGATGAGAGAGATGAAAGCAAGGCTGGAACAGATGCAGACACATAACAGAATGCTGGAAAACCAGATTGCACAACAAGCATCCTCCTCAAGTGCCAAATCTTTTGGAAAGCTTCCAAGTCAACCAGAAAATCCAAGAGAGCAGTGTCAAGCTATTACTTTAAGAAGTGGAAAAGTTATAAATGATGAGAAGAGTGAAAATGATGAGAAGAGAGAAAATGAGAAAAATACTGATGAGAGTGAAAAACAAGAGAGTGCAGAAAAATGTAAAGAGGAAATTGAAGAGAAGGAAGAGAAATATATACCTCCTGAACCCTACAAGCCACAACTTCCCTTTCCACAAAGATTTCACAAAGCCAAGCTTGATAGGCAATTTGGGAAGTTCTTAGAGGTTTTGAAGAAACTTTACATAAATGTGCCTTTTGTTGATGCTCTTTCACAAATGCCCTCTTATGCAAAATTCTTGAAAGAAATTCTCTCAAACAAGAGGAAACTTGAAGATGATGAAACTGTAGCTTTGACTGAAGAATGTAGTGCTATCCTCCAAAGGAAACTTCCTCCAAAGCTCAAGGATCCAGGGAGTTTTTCAATTCCATGCCACATTGGGGAATCATGTTCTACAAAAGCTTTATGTGATTTAGGGGCTAGTGTTAGCCTTATGCCCCTTTCCATTTATGAGAAGCTCAACATGGGAGATCTTAAACCAACCCACATTTCTCTTCAGTTAGCTGACAGGTCAATTAAGTATCCTGAAGGGATTTTGGAGAATGTGCCTCTGAAGGTTGGGAAGTTCTACATACCTATTGACTTTGTCATCTTGGACATGGAGGAAGATTTTAATATTCCAATTATCTTGGGAAGGCCTTTTCAGCTACAGGAGCATTGATTGATGTCAAGGGAGAAAAATTAACTCTTAGGGTTGGTGAAGAGCAATTGGTTTTCAATATTAATAACACTATGAAAAAGCATCATTCTGAAGCTGATACTTGCTTGAGAGTTGATATCATTGATGAGCTGGTTGAAGAACACTTCAGAAAGAAATATCCAGAAGATCCACTTGAAAATTGTTTGGTTCATGGAGGAGGCATAGACTATGACAACCCTCATGTAGCTGCAAATGCTCAACACTTAGAGGGTAGTCCACCATTCATTTCTGCTCCAGTTTTTCAACTTACACAAAAGGAAAAAGTTGAATTTAAGCAACCATCATTCAAGGAAGAAGATGCACCTAAGGTAGAACTTAAGCAACTTCCTTCTCAGCTCAGGTATGAATTTCTTGGCACTAATAACACTTATCCAGTAATTGTAAATGCAAACTTGAGTACCTTAGAGGCTGATAAGTTGTTAAGAGTGTTGAGACAATTTAGGAAAGTCTTAGGATACACCATAGATGACATTAAGGGAATAAGCCCACACTTTTGCATGCATAGAATCATCTTGGAAGAAAATTGTAACCCATCTATCGAATATCAGAGGAGGTTGAACCCAAATATGAAAGAAGTTGTCAAAAAGGAAATTTTGAAGTTGCTTGATGCAGGGATCATATATCCCATCTCAGACAGTACTTGGGTGAGCCCAGTACATGTTGTCCCAAAAAAGGGTGGAATGACAGTGGTCAAAAATGAAAATAATGAATTAATTCCCATTAGAACGGTGACTAGTTGGCGAATGTGCATAGATTACAGAAAATTAAATGTTGCCACTAGAAAAGATCATTTTCCACTTCCCTTCATTGATCAGATGTTGGAAAGACTAGCTAGGCATTCTTACTTTTGCTATTTAGATGGATATTCAGGTTTTTTTCAAATCCCTATCCATCCAAATGATCAAGAGAAAACCACTTTTACTTGTCCATATGGAACCTTTGCTTATAGGAGGATGCCATTTGGGTTGTGTAATGCACCGGCCACTTTTCAAAGGTGCATGATGGCAATCTTCTCAGATTTCATCGAAGACATAATGGAGGTTTTTATGGACGATTTTTCTGTTTATGGATCTTCATTTGATATATGCTTGGCTAACCTTTCTAAAGTTTTGCAATGATGTGCGAATCTCGACCTTGTGTTAAACTGGGAAAAGTGTCATTTCATGGTTCAGGAAGGGATAGTGCTTGGACATTTGATGTCTAACAGAGGAATAGAGGTTGATAAAGCCAAAGTCGAAGTGATAGAGAAGATGGCTCCTCCTACCAATGTCAAGGGAATTCGAAGTTTCCTAGGACACGTCGGGTTCTACAGATGCTTTATCAAGGATTTTTCTAAAATAACTAAACCTTTATCTAATTTGTTAAGTAATGACACACCATTTGTATTTGACCAAGAGTGTTTGGATGCCTTTTGCAGGTTGAAGCAAGCTCTTATCACTGCACCTATCATGCAACCACCTGATTGGAGCCTACCTTTTGAAATTATGTGTGATGCTAGCAACTATGCAATTGGGGTTGTTTTTGGTCAAAGAAAGGACAAAAAGGCTTATGCTATTTATTATGCTAGTAGAACACTGGATGAGGCTCAAACAAATTATGCAACAACTGAAAAAAAAATTTTGGCAATTGTCTTTGCATTGGAAAAGTTCAGACCTTACATTATTGACTCAAAGGTGGTTATATTTTCAGATCATGCAGCCATCAGGTATTTGCTCCGTAAAAAGGAGGCCAAACCTAGGCTCATTAGGTGGATTCTGATGTTAAAAGAATTTGATTTGGAGATTAGAGATAAGAAGGGAGCTGAAAATGTAGTTGCTGATAACCTTAGTAGGCTGAAATTGGATGATGAAGAATTGGATGAAATCCCTATTGATGAGTTTTTCTTGGATGAACAACTTTTCTCTCTTGTTGCTAAACTACCTTGGTATGCAGACTTTGTGAATTATCTATCTTGTGGAGTTTTACCTCTAGGTATGACATGGCAACAAAAGAAAAAGTTTTTGCATGAGGTAAAATTTTATAGGTGGGATGACCCTTTACTCTTTAGGAGATGTTGTGATGGTCTAATTAGAAGATGTATTCCTGAAGAGGAGGTACAGAGTATTATGCATCATTGCCATGCTTCTGATTATGGAGGACATTTTGGAATCTCTAAAACAGCTAGTAAAATTTTGCAAGCTAATTTCTTTTGGCCAAATCTTTTTAAGGATGTGAGGAAATTTGTGTTGGATTGTGATAAATGTCAAAGGAGTGAAAATTTGTCAAAAAGAGATCAAATGCCCCTAAATAATATTCTTGAAGTGGAATTATTTGATGTTTGGGGAATAGATTTTATGGGGCCATTCCCTCCTTCATATGGTAATAGATACATCTTAGTTGGGGTTGACTATGTGTCAAAGTGGGTGGAAGCTATTGCAACTCCAACTAATGATGCTAGAGTGGTAGTGAAATTTTTGAAGAAATTTGTCTTGAGCAGATTTGGAGCTCCTAGAGCTATAATTAGTGATGGGGGTTCCCATTTTTGTAATAAGCAATTTGAGAGCCTAATGAGGAAGTATGGTGTAGTGCACAAGATAGCTACCCCATACCACCCTCAAACTTCAGGACAATTTGAAATTTCTAACAGAGAGCTCAAGCATATTTTGGAGAAAACAGTGAACAATTCTTGGAAAGATTGGTCTATCAAATTAGATGATGCTTTATGGGCATATAGGACTGCCTACAAAACCCCTATAGGAACTACTCCCTTTAGGTTGGTGTATGGTAAGTCTTGTCATTTACCTGTGGAGCTAGAACATAGAGCATATTGGGCCATTCAAACCTTGAATTTTGATCTTAAGCAAGCTGGTGAGAAAAGGTTGTTACAACTTAATGAGCTTGAGGAATTGAGGATGGATGCTTATGAAAGTGCCCGTATTTACAAAGAAAGAACTAAAGTTTGGCATGATAAACATCTGAGGAAAAAAGAATTCAAAGAAGGTGATTTAGTTTTGTTGTTCAACTCAAGATTGAAATTGTTCCCTGGAAAACTTAAGTCAAGGTGGACTGGTCCATATAGAGTTTCTAAGGTTTTCCCTTATGGAGCAATTGAAATTTGGAGTGAAAAATCTAGGAATTTTAAGGTCAATGGGCATAGATTGAAACATTACATAACTGGAGACCCAATAAAGGGAGCAAGCTGTTACAAGCTCTCCAATCCCTCACCTCTTTTCAGTGAAATTCATGAAGAGTCCAGCTAAGGACTATAAATTAGCCCTCTTGGGAGGCATCCCAAGTCCTTTTATTTTGCTTTTGCTAATTTACTTTCATTTTCATTGATTTTGTTTTATCTTAAATCTCCCCAAATTCAATTTTTGACATTGTTAAATATCGTCCCTTGTAGATGTAATTCAATGAAGAAAGGCTGGTGAACTGTTGGGGAAGTAATTCTTAACTTGAAAATTTTGTCCTTCAAATTTTCCCAAAAAGTGATTGGTTTTTGCTGCATAACCTGTGCAGGAGCTGCAATCTGGTTTATGCAGAGGAAATGTACATTCTGCAGCAAAAAGGGTGTCTGCAGCAAATGGCTCATGTTTTTGATGAGGTTGGATGTATTTAAATAGAGGAAGGTTGGTGAACTGCTGAAGCTGCTATCTGGTTCATGCAGAGCAAAAAAAATGGAATCTGCAGCAAAAAGGATGTCTGCAGCAAATGACTTGTGTTTTGATGAGGTTGGGTGTGTAACTTTTTAATACTTGTGCTTATAATGTTAATATGGTGGTAAGTGAGTTATTTTTGCAGTTTTGTGCTTCTTTGGGTTGTAGAATTCAAAGTAGAAATGCTGCATTTTCTTGGCAAAACTTGGAGAGTTCATTTCTCATTTTTGGTTAGATGCAACTTTATGCAGATTTTATGGAGTTTTATGTGCTAAATGTTGATTTGCAGAATTTGAGTTAAAATGGCATAGTTCTCAAAAGTCTTTTATGTAGGATCAATGTCTACATGCTTGTGTGATGCCTTTTTGATACACTTTGTATATATTGATGTGTTTTTAGTGAAAATTTCTCATGGTTTATGCTTCATGGAATTATATTTCTTCATTTTAGGGTATTTTTCACACTTGCAAATCATGTTCCATTGCAATCTTAATTTTGTTGAATTGTGCATAAGCAACTGCATAGCTTATGCAATCCTGCATAACCACAATTCTTGCCATTTTCCACCATTATTGCAAGTGCATAAGGAGAGTGCATAGCTTATGCAACTCTGCATAATCTCATTTTGTCAAATTTCATATCTGTCAAAACTTGCATAAGGTGAGTGCATGACCTATGCACATTTGCATAACTTCAAATTCTTCATTTTCTCTCTCTGCCGAAGTTTGCATAAAGGGAGTGCATAACTTATGCACTCCCGCATGACCAAAAACCCAAAAATTCCAAAGTTGCTGAGGGGTGCATAAGCGGAGTGCATAACTTATGCACTCCCGCATGACCAAAAACCCAAAAATTCCAAACTTGCTGAGGGGTGCATAAGCAGAGTGCATAACTTATGCACTTCTGCATAACCTCATTCTCTGAAACTCAAAACCCACCGAAGAGTGCATAAGCAGAGTGCATGACTTATGCACTTCTGCATGACCAGAAACCCAAAAATTCCAAACTTGCCGAGGGGTGCATAAGCAGAGTGCATAACTTATGCACTTCTGCATGACCTCATTCTCTGAAACTCAAAACCCACCGAAGAGTGCATAAGTAGAGTGCATGACTTATGCACTTCTGCATGACCAGAAACCCAGAAAAACCAAAGTTGCCGAGACCTGCATAAGCAGAGTGCATAGCTTATGCACTTCTGCATGACCTCATACTCTGAATCTCAAAACCCACCGAAGAGTGCATAAGCAGAGTGCATAGCTTATGCACATCTGCATGACCACCAACCCAAGTTCCAAAAATTGCCGAAGAGTGCATAAGCAACATGCATGACTTATGCACTCTCGCATGACTTCACTTCCCAATTTTCAAAAGTTGCCGAGACCTGCATAAGCAACGTGCATGGCTTATGCACTCCCGCATGACTTCACTTCCCAATTTTCAAAAGTTGCCGAGACCTGTATAAGCAACGTGCATGGCCTATGCACTTCTGCATGACATATTTTTCTGCACTTCAAAACAAGGCAACACTTGCATAAGCTGGTGCATAAGCTATGCACATGCATTTTCCCCTTATGCAGTCTTTCACAAAACCCATTTAAATCAAATTTTTTTCCTTTTTCTTTCCCACCTTCACCCCGATAAACCTATTCACTGCCCTTCTTCTCTCACAATCCTCATTCCGGCATAACTCCTCCTCACGCCTTCTTCTCCATTTCGATTCTCACTACATTTGCCCTAATTGTCATTCCTCTTCGATTTTCTTCTTTCACCCTTATCTCTTCCATCTTCTCCATCGGCAATGGAGTCCCCTCCAAATTCCCGCCCCGCTTCCCCTCTCCAAGTTTCACCATTGTCATCGATACCCCCCACTCCTAATTCCCCTCCACAAGCGACGCCCCCACCACCTCCCCCAACCACATACAAACGCAAAATCCGGTCAAAATCCGTGCGACCCATGTCCTCGTCCCCTCCTCTGTCCAAATGCAAAGACCCACCCACCCCATTGTCGGAACCGCCACCCAAAAAGCCAAAAGCTCCAGCCTCTACACCCTCTTCCAGTAAAAAGACAATTTCGGCAACCTCATTTGTATCAAAGCTACCCTGGCCTCTCCCTGATACGATTCAAAAAGCAGCTTTTAAGCGACTTAAGGATAGGAAGGTACAACCCACTAGGTATATATCTGCTGATGCTTTACAATCTCTTGGTTTATTTGACAATGTAGTTGCATATCTTGATGGTATGGGTTGGACAGAATTTGTGCATAAGCAAGAGATAGTTTATCCAATTCTAGTTTTGGAGTTTATTTCTTCATTCTCTGCTACCCTCAACTTGCATGATGTAGACCATAAGCCAATTATGAAATTTAGATGCTTGGGGCAAAATAGAGAGTTGTCATTAGACCAATTTCATAGCATTTTCGGTTTTGCAATTGATGGGTTATTTAGAGTACCACATACTGGAGTAGAGGTAGCCAACAAGGGCATTTGGAATGCTGCCCAATTTTGGAGAATCATCACAAATCAACCTCAAACTTTCTCTGCTGGAAGATCAAAAACATCCCAAATACTTGACCCTGCACTTAGGTTTATTCATAGGCTGATGGCTAGCACCATATTGGGCAGAGGGACTAGTTCTCGTGTGGGAAAATCTGAACTTTTTATGTTATGGTGTGCATTTCACAAAGTTAAAGTTTCTCCTGGTTATTTCTTTTGTGAGCATGTGCTGCATATTGCCACCAAATCCATAGGTGACATTGTTTTGGGTGGGCTTATCACTGTCATAGCCAAGCATTTTGGTTTTAATCCTGCAGAGCACTCAATACCAGCACTTGAGGACACTTCATATTTTGATACTGCACACTTAACCAAAACAGGGTTTAATTTGTCATGTTTTGATACTGTCCACCCTGCAGCAGAAACTGAGCCTATTGCACAACCAAAAACCCAACCTTTCACATCAGTCCCACAGCACCCTACTACACGTACCCCACCCCCTCAGCCTGCTCAGGACATTCCAGCTACCTCTGCTCAGCCCATACCTCCTACAGCTGAACCTTCCTCATGCACAGCACCTCCTGCATTCAACACTAAAGCCTTATTCACCTATCTTGAAAGGCTTAGTGATGACATATACTTTGTGGATAGGAAGCTTGACACTGGTCTTGATACACTCAAGGATCGTCATGATCAACTATTTGACCTTGTCATGGAAACCAGGGACAAACAGAAAGAACTGAAGGAGATGGTGAAGCAACTCATGATCTTTTTGGGCATGCCACCCCACCTCCATCACCTCCTCCAGACCATCATTTCGACAATGCAGCTACCACCATTTCTTAGCAACATCCTTGGACAAAGGCAAAACAATAGACATAGATTAGCTTCTGTTTTACTTTTGTTCAATCTTGTAGGACCTTTTCTTTGTAAATATGTTCAAACATTTATAGTTTGTTTTGGATTATGTTTGTTTATTCTGAATTAGTTTGTTTTAAATTGCTTTTTCTTGAAGTTTTATTAGATAGCTATTACATTAGTCTTCTTTGATTTTCATTGCACTTATTGCCCTTTTGTACATATTTGCCCATACTGTATATATTTCAATACTTCTACTGGTTGTACATTCCCTTGCCAATTCCCATGCAGCAGCTTTTGTATACACTGCACAGGTTGTATTCCCCTTATGCAACTGTGTTGCATAGCCTGTGCAACCCTTTTCGCTACTTATGCAAAGATCGCATGTGTTGTATTCCCCTTATGCAACTGTCCTGCATAGCCTATGCAACATATATTGCCTCTTATGCAGAACCGCATGGCTTATGCACCTTACTTATGCACATATTCTGGACAGCACTTAACTCTGCATAACCTGTGCAGTTTCTTATGCATCCCTTTATCTTGAATTCTCATCTGCTCCATACCAGGTAACTCTTTCTTTTTACTCTTACTCTTTATAATTCCTGGTAATTACTATTTGCTTTAACCTTTGATAATACATTGAATGAGACATTGAGGACAATGTCCAATTTTGAGTTTGGGGGTGCACATTCTAATTTTTGCTTTATTTTTGCTTCATTTTTCACATTTTGAGTATAGGAACATCTCATCCCATTTCATTTTCATATATTGTAAATATTTTACATATACATCCATACATACATATACATAACACATTTACACACACATTATACATCACTTAGAAATTGTACACATTGCATACAAATAGACTTCCTCCATTTAGTTAATGCATTACTCATTTTTAGGAATCATGCATCATGCATTAAACTCTTTTGCCAAATCCCTTGAGTATTGAAAAGTTGCCTATGAGAGTGATTTGACTTACCTTTAGTTGGGTTTGTGGATTGAAAGTTTCCTAAAAGGTGCAAGGTTTTGAAGTGTCTATCCCTTGCCTATATCTTCTTAGCCAAAAAGCCACCCAACTAGTCATTTGGAGAAGGAAGTGTTTAGAGGGAGTTATTGGATATAAGATAGTCAAATGATGTCTCACCAATCCTAGAACAAATTTTCTAAACCTTTCAAGGCGAAATACCAGCTTGTACTTGAAGAGAGAGATGATTAGGCATTCTTTGATTTAAAACCTTCTCATTTTAAACCTTTGGCCCTTTTTCACAATTAAAATTTACCCTTGCAAACCCCTTTGAACCTTTTTATCCCTAATTTTTCTTGAAATCCTTATTACTACCTAGCCAATGAACCAAACACTCCAACCCTTTTCATGAGAATAATTATTCATAATATTAGGTACATAAAAAAAATAAATAAAAAAAATATACAATAAAAGGGAGAAGAAATACTTGTCACCTTGTAAAAGTGCTAGTATATGTGATTTTCACCATTGTCATTCAAAATGAAAGAAATCCACCCAAAGTATTAAAAGAAATGAGTTTGGGGGTGGCATTTTTAGGGACAATCATCAAAAGAAAATGCAAAATACAAGTCTAAAGTATCAAAATGTCCCTCCATTTTATGTGTCTTGTAAAATATGCTAGCACTTGACAATCCTCATTATGTATTTCTCTCTCCTATATATATATATAAAGAAAAGAGAAAAAGATATAATAAAGTGTACCTTATGTTTCAAAATTGCAACATATTCTCATGCTTTGAATACTTTTTACCCATTTTTCTTCTTAGCCTCTTTTTGAATCCCATGGCCCCATTACATCCCTAAAAAGACCTTTGATCTCTTGATAGTACTTGCTACATTAGTGGAGATAGGAGTAGGGAATTTGCCTATGGGATTGGAAAACTATTCATCTATTCATTCAATTCCATCATTCCATATAGAGACACTTTGACTATTGATTGTTCTAGAATTCCTTTTGAGCATGACCCTCTCTTTTGATTGGTTGGTTTGGAGATTTTGAATGATAATTGACTTGATGGCTAAGCGGTGAAAACTTGGATAAGCATTAAATTCTTTGCATTTTGAAGGATGGGTATATGGATTGCTGGTATGGCTGAAGGTGTGTTAAGTTACTTCAATTGGTAATTTTCATAACTCTTTGGATAAGGCACCCCTAAAAACTTTGCACCACATTTTAAAGTTTGCTTGAGGACATGCAAAAGCTTGAGTTTAGGGGTATTTGATGCATACATTTTGCATAGTCATTTAGGTCTAATTTTATAGCCATTTTATTCTATTATTAGTTATTTTTAGCTAATTTCATTAGTAAATTAGTTAGTTTTTCATAATTGTCGATTTTGGATTAATTTGTAATTTTTACTTTGTTTTGTAGGAAAAATGGTGTTTTTGAAGGACTGAAGAGAATTTTTCCATTGAGGAGTGTCTTCTACAGCCAAAGATGTCAAAAACAAGTTTTCAAGCTGAAATATGCATTGACCAAAATGTGCATAACTTGCCGCATAAGCTATGCAGATCTGCATAAGGAGAAAGATCACTGTTCCAGAACCAACCGAAATGTGCATAAGGAGACTGCATAGCTTATGCACATTCTCGCCTCCCTTATGCACCTTCACGGAATTGTGCATAACCTATGCACCAAGTCATGCAGTTTCGCATAAGTGACTCGAGAATCAGCATAAGGGACTGCATAACTTATGCAGTCCACTTATGCAGTCCCATAAAGAGTTCATTAATGAGCTGGCAGGAGATTCCCTCAAATAATTCCTCCTAGAACATACCATTTTAGGGCTCCATGTCAGAAAAATGCTATAAATAGTCTCATTATCCCATTTTAGAGGGGAGACAAGGAGCAGAAAAGGAAAGGAGAAGAGAGGCAGAATTTGAGGAGTCACTTTCACCTTCCACACCATTTTCAACCAAGATTTGCAGATTTCTTTCTTCCCTTACATTTTTCTACATTTGTAGTATTTAATTTCTTACTTCTTATCTTAGATTAAAGCTTTATTTCCATTTAAACTCATCATATCTTGTAAGCATTATGGATAGTGAGTAGTTTACTTTTGATTCTGGAGTAAGGGTTGTAATATTTGAGATATTTTGTGGATTTTGATTGGGTAATCCATATTTTGTGGTCTTAATGAGTTTTATTCATTTCTTGTATGCTTAATGACATGCTTAGTGTAGGATCCCATTAAGTGATGTTCTTAATCCATGGTTGAAGCACCGAAAGGAGAAGACCTTGTGATAGATAATCAAGAAATTGGACTTAATTAACTTAGACCTAGAAATAGGCTAAGGATTAAGAGGATTCACAGATTAATTAAAGAACTTAATGGGTCTTAATTAATTCTAACTCCACGAAAGTAGGATTAGTTTGATTAAGGCACTCTTTGTCTCACTCGAAAGGGAATTCAAAGGATTTAAGAATTAATCTCCTTAAAACCCATAAGTTTCATAAAATTGGATAACCGATTTAAATCCCAAAATAGCTCGAATATGAAATCCCGAACTCCGGAATCGCCTTTTTACCATTGTTAATTTTCAATTGAATTTAATTGATTGCCATTTTCAATATTGCCATATTTGAACTTGCCTATTTCAATTTGATGCAATTTTAGTTTAATGCAATACATTGTTAAATAGAATATTGATTTTGCACATATAGATTTTACGCTCCATTACTCATCAATTCACTTCTTTAATTTCATAGATACTTCGATTTAGTCAACTTTTATATCAAAAATTCAATCATTAACACGACTCCTCGTGGGATTGATATTTTTCTATACTACTTGTACGACCCGTGCACTTGCGGTAGGGACGCATCACCAATGTCTAGGTTCAGGATAGTGGGTACGTAAGGGGAAGGTGTTAGGCACCCCTTACGCCTAGTCTAACCTCGTTAATTCGAGTGCCAGTCCTCTACTAATGTTTCTAGAAGTCTTGTTTATTATTCCTTTATTAGACTTTATCCTAAAAAAAATGCAATTCTAATCCTACACACGCAAGTAATTCACAAAAGGGTTATTATTTACACACAATTTTCATGCACAAGTAATTCCTATCTATGGGGTTGCTAATTATTTAAATGATATTTACCAGATGACTAAAATTAATTTATTATTGAGAATTTAATTTACAAATAAATTCAATTTCAAATAACCCTATGTTTCTATTTAATCTAATTAATTAATTTTCACCAAGTTACCCTAAGGATAATTGAACTAAGTTAATTATGTACATGTGTAATTTATTCTAATATCACATAAGGCCCAAACAATCACAACCTAATAAAGATTTCTAACATGCAAATTTATTTTACAATTACCAAATATTAAATAAAATTTATTTACATGCCAATGTTAGTTTAATTTATAAACAAGATTAATTTTAATTTACAAAGTATTTATTTAAATTAATTACATGCAAAAGTCAGTTAAATTAAAAACAAGGTTAATTTTAATTTACCAAATAAAAGTTCTATTATTACTACAATTTCATGCCAATGGTTATTCGATAAGTTTAGAGTTACTTACCTGTTGGTAAATGCAGTTGCCATTGGGGCAAGCTACCCTTAAAAAAGGGTCTTCGCTTCTAGTATGGCAATGATATCCCTGGCTTACTCCCGTTTAGCTCCATATAAGCTCACAAGAATGCCCTCTTTGGTACTTACCTTAGGGCTACTTACCAATTTTGTTTGTAAATAAAAAATAAAGAAAATAAAGAAAAATAATAAAAGTACGAGAGACAGAAACTAAACATGTGCAGAGTTGTGTATCCCCTCAAATTAAATATAATTACATGATCTATATGAACATATAAAATAAATTGAAGACAAAGAGCATAGAATTAAAATATTGTATGGCATAGATCTTGAAAAGAAAACAATAAAAACTGACCTTCCAGAAATCTTGTATGAAAATCTTCTTGAAGAAAAGAAAAAAATAAGGAAGAACTCAAAGAGTCTTGAATATCTCTAAATTTCTTATAGCTCTGAATTTTCTCTTCCTCTTTCCTCCCATCATCCCCTTCTTCCCTTCTCTAGTAGGGTATTTATAGGGTTTTGGGAGAGAGGTGTGATAGGGTTTGGAGTTTTAGGATGATAAAGTTTAGATGACTTAAACAATTACAATTGCAGAATTCGAATAAGACTGGGATATGGGTGAGGTGTTTCAACCAATAGGAAGACAGAAAAAAATGGAAGGCACCAATAGGGAATGAGGAAGATGTGTGGTAGGATTTGGAGTCTTAGGGTGATAAAGTTTAGATGACTTAAACAACTACGATTGCAGAATTCGAATAAGACTGGGATATGGGTGAGGTGTTTCAACCAATAGGAAGACAGGAAAAAATGGAAGGCACCAATAGGGAGTGAGGAAGAGAGTGGGGCCAAGGAGGAGAGAGATATTTTGTTATTTTAATTTTTAGAAAATAATTAAATGGGTCCTATTTAAAATTCCTAACTAGGCTTTCTTAGGCCCATAGAGCCCATTTAAACTTAATTAGATCCATTTAAGAACCACCCATATTAAATTTAAACAAAATAAAATTTTATTTAAATTTAATTAAATTAATTTTCCCAAAACTTTATTATTATTTTTATTTTTTCAAGATCATGCCACGGAATTAATAATTCAGCTCCATGCCTCCAATTACATCTTACAGTCATATAATTTTTCATCATCGGGTTTCCCACAGCCTCAATGCACATGTTCATCATAAAATAAGGGTCTACACATAACTCAATAAATTCTTCCATTCTCTTCACCATTCAACTCACTGCAACCTAAGCATGAAGTTTACTAAAGCAAGGAAGGAGATTTGGACACTTACTTCTTTTGGAGCTTGCTAAAAACTCACTAAACTTCCTTCTTTTTGCTCCAAGTATGCTGCCCAAGGTGTGTAGACAAGGTTTAGTGAAGAGAAGTGTGAGAACCATGGCTTGATGATGGGTTGATGAAGCTTGCAATGTGTGCGGCC
Organism: Hevea brasiliensis; assembly: GCF_030052815.1. NCBI lineage: Eukaryota > Viridiplantae > Streptophyta > Magnoliopsida > Malpighiales > Euphorbiaceae > Hevea > Hevea brasiliensis. The sequence goes on along the minus strand of NC_079497.1, from coordinate 4,334,968 downwards.
ATGGAGGTTTTGGTTGAGAGCTCCATTTCAGCAAGAAGAAGATTGCAGAAGAAGATGATGAAATGAGTGGGATCTGCTGTCCCAAAGTCCCATATGTGTCCCAAATTAGGAGTTAGTGGAGCACTTAGGTTAGTTTTATTGTTTAATTATTCAAAGTTTCATTATTTGCACATTTACCTCATTTCTTTCATTATTTATATAATGTATCACAATTTAATTTTTCATGATATTTTCAAAGTGTAATACCATTTATTTTTAAGGGACATTGAGGTCAAAAGGAAACTCTAGGTGTCAAATGGCTCAAATGTCCTGCTTCGGGTTGTATTTTCCATTTTTCGGTAACACCGATTTTTGTCCATTTCTCAATTTTTCGTTTTTCTTTATACTACTTTATTAATTTTTCTTTGATATTTCTAGTGTTAATTACATTTTAATAAACCTTTAATTATGTCTCAAAAATTAATTCTGAGGGTTCTCCGTAGTCCTGGGGTAGGCAATTGCCTTCGCCGTAACTTCCCGGTGCGGTCACCCATTGCTACGGTGTCGGCTCGTTTAACCTAGTTTCATTTCTCTCTTTCATTTTTCTTTAATTTTTCTTGTATTTTTTATTTATTTATTTCATCATTATATGTCTGTTCATTATCACTGAAGTGTAGTTCTAGACATCCTGACTTGCCCAGACTGACATTAGGTCACCGGAGCAAATGCATCGCATGCAACATGTACAGGGAGGATGTTACAGCTCTTCCCTTCTAAATAAAAATTTCATCCTCGAAATTTACCTAATGTGAAGAGCTGAGGAAACTGTTGCCTCATTGTTTCCTCGCTCTCCCATGTTGCCTCTTCCATGCTATGGTGCCTCCATAGGATTTTCACTAGTGGAATTGTCTTGTTTCTGAGCTCTTTTACCTCTCATGCCAAGATTTTAATCGGTTCTTCTTCATATGTCAGGTCAGGTTGTACAATAATTTCTTCTGCTGAGATGACATGTGAATGATCTGATCTGTATCTTCTGAGCATCGAGACATGGAACACATTATGTATCTTGTCCAGCTCAGGTGGTAAGGCTAATCTGTAGGCTACTAGTCCCACACATTTAATAACTTCATATGGGCCAATAATCCTAGGGCTTAATTTTTCCTTTTTCCCGAATCTCAACACTTTCTTCCACGGTGATACTTTGAGAAATACCTTCTCGCCAACTTCATACTCAATGTCCTTTCTTTTCAAGTCAGCATAAGATTTCTGTCGGTCTGAGGCAACTTTCAAATTGGCCTTTATCAGTTTTACCTTTTCCTCTGTCTGTTTTATCAGGTCTGGCCCCACTAGCTTATCTTCACCCAATTCAGTCCAATATACAAGTGTTCTGCATTTTCTCCTGTACAGTGCTTCATAGGTGCCATTTGTATGCTAGCTTGATAGCTATTATTGTATGCAAATTCTGCCAGTGGAAGGTATCTGTCCCAACTTCCCTCAAACTCAATAACACAACTCCCCAGCATATCCTCGAGGACCTATCACATATGTTCGGTTATTATTATCATTATCAGTTCAATTTATTGTTTACAATAACTCAATGAGTTTCAAAATTTACCTGGATTATTCTTTCTAACTGTCCATCCGTCTGAGGATGAAAAGTCGTACTAAAATGGAGTTGTGTGCCCAAGGATTCTTGTAATTTCTTCCAAAATATAGATGTAAACCTCAGGTCTCTATCAGATATAATGGAAAGCAGAATTCCATGTAGTCTAACTATCTCACTAATATACAATTCTGCTAGCTTTTCCATTGAGTAGTCAGTTTTGACTGGCAGAAAATGTGCTGATTTGGTCAACCTATCCACAATCACCCATACTGCATCATGCTTCTTCTGAGTGAGAGGTAGACCACTGATAAAGTCCATAGTGACTCGGTCCCATTTCCATTCAGGTATATTTATAGGCTATAACAAACATTATGAAACTTTATGTTCTGCTTTGACTTGCTAACATGTCAAGCATCTAGTTACATAGTCAGCTATGTCCTTCTTCATACCCAGCCACCAGTATCGAAGTTTCAGGTCATGGTACATTTTTGTGCTTCCTGGGTGCATAGCATACACACTGTTATGTGCTTCTCTCAGAACACTAGTTTTCAACTCTTTATCATCTGGTACACACACTCTTTTTATAATACAGGCAACCATTTTCTTTTACTTCATATTCAGTTTCCTTTCCCTTAGTGATTTTGCCTATAACAGCCATTAATTTCTCATCTGTCTTCTGCCCATCCTATATCTGTTGTAACAGATTCGGCTTCACTTGCAACTCAGCCAAAATAACTTCGTCATGAGTTAAGGATAGTTGGGCATTCAGAGATCTTAATGCTACAATAGATTTTCTGCTTAAGGCATAAGCGACTACGTTTGCCTTCCTAGGGTGGTAGTCAATCACACAATCATAATTTTTCAGGAATTCAACCCATCGCCTCTGTCTCAAATTAAGTTCCTTCTGGGTTGGCAGATACTTCAGACTCTTTTGGTCTATGTATATATAGCATTTTTCTCCATACAAGTAATGCCTCCATATCTTCAATGCGAAGATAATTGCTCTTAACTCCAAATCATGAGTAGGGTAATTCTTTTCATGTGGCCTTAACTGCTTGGAAGCATATGCGACCACTTTTCTCTTCTTGCATGAGTACACACCCTAACCCATTATGTAAGACATCAGTATAGACTACAAAGTCTTTTCCTGACACTGGCTGTGTTAACACTGGTGCCTCTGTCAACATAGCCTTTAGCCTCTCAAAACTGACTTGACACTTGTCATTCCAATCAAATTTCATATTCTTGTGTAGTAATTTAGTCATTGGAGCAGCTATCAGGGAAAATCCCTTTACAAATCTTCTATAATATCCAGCTAACCCTAAGAAACTTCTGATCTTAGTTGTATTTTTGGGAGGCTTCCATACCATCACTGCTTCAATCTTCTTGGGATTCGCTCTAATCCCTTCAGCTGATACTACATGTTTAAGGAATGCAATCTCATTCAACCAGAACTCACACTTGGACAATTTAGCATACAATTTCTTCTCTTTTAGAGTCTGCAGAACAATTCTCAAATGCTCATCATGTTCTACTTTATCCTTGGAATACACCAGGAAGTCATCAATGAAGACCACTGCGAACCGATCTAAGTATGGATGGAAGATACGGTTCATAAGGTCCATGAATGCTGCTGGAGCATTTGTTAACCCAAATGGCATCACCGGGAATTCATAATGCCCATACCGGGTTCTGAATGCAGTCTTAGGCACATCTGCATCTTAACCCTTAGCTGATGATACCCTGATGTGAGATCAATCTTGGAAAACACACCGGCTTCCTTCAACTGATCAAACAGATCGTCAATTCTAGGCAACGGATACTTGTTCTTCACTGTTACTTTGTTTAACTGCCGGTAGTCAACACATAACCTCAGTGTCCCATCTTTCTTTTTTACAAACAGTACCGAAGCTCCCCACGATAACACACTGGGGAGTATGAACCCTTTGTCTAACAATTATTGCAGCTGGATTTTTAACTCTTTCAATTCAGTAGGTGCCATCCTATACGGAGCAATTGAAATAGGAGTTGTACCTGGCATAATCTCAATAGCAAATTTAACTTCCCTTGCTGGTGGCAATCTAGGAAATTCCTCAGGAAATACCTCAGAGAAATCCCTTACTGTGGGTATGTCAGACAAGTCAAATTTACCCTGTTTTGTGTCAACCACGTGTGCCAGATAGGCTTCACACCCTTTTCTCATCCATCTCTTTGCAATTGTAGCTGAGAAGACATTGGACAAGAAATCTGTCCTTTCACCCACAACTATTATTTCTTCATTCTCAATAGTTTTCAGAGAGATTCTCTTCAATTTACAATCTACCATTGCATGATGATGGGATAACCAGTCCATTCCTAAAATCACATCAAACTCATGGAAAGGCAGTTCGATTAAGTCTGCCAAGAACTCTTTCTCTTGAATCTTTAATGGACAGCCCTTATATATCTTGTTTACTATCACACTGTGGCCTAGTGGATTTGTGACCAGGATGTCTTGGTCACTTTCCTCTACTGGTATTCCCTTTTCTACAGGCAGCTTGATACAAATATATGAATGAGTTGATCCAGGATCCACTAATGCATGCACAAAAGTATTATAGAGGAGGAACGTACCCTTAATGATACCTGGAGCATCCTGTTCCTCCTGTGCCCTTATAGCATAGGCTCTGGCTGGTTTTCTACCTTCTGGTCTCTCCACAGACTCTGATACAGGTTTCTGTGAAGTACTGGCTGCCTCAGCCTTACCCGGCTTTCTACCCCTTAGAGCTAGAGGGGCAGGCCTATCAGTTGATACCGGAGTAGATGTAGCAGTTATGCACAGACAATCTCGGATTAGGTGGTCTGTAGACCCACACCGTAAACAAGCACCTATCATCCTCCAAAATTCCCCCTTATGCCATTTTTGGCAATGTGGGCAAGCAACAGATACTGTTGGGGCTGGTCCCCTGAACCCTGTCCCTGGAGAGCTAGCCACTGAAGGGGTGGACTGGCCTCTCCTCTGTGCAAACTGAGATTTGGGCCTCTGTGACTGACCCTGACTTGGTGCTCTATTGAAACTCTGAGTAGGCGAAACTCTGAATTTCTTACTAGGGGCAGAAGATGCACTGGTCTGACCCTGACCTCTTTTCTGCTGTCTATCCCTTCTGTTCTGTTCATTTATTCTAACTTTTCAACCTTCAGTGCGACTTCCACTAACTTGGCAAACTCTGTAATCCCCAAGGCTATAATCATTACTTTAATGTTATCATTGAGTCTTTTCTCAAATCTCTTGCATCTCTCGACCTCATTAGGGACTATTTCCTGCCCATAGCAGCTCAGTTTGATAAATTCTCTTTCATATTCAGCTACTGTTAGCTGTCTTTAGCGTAGGGTAATAAATTCCCTTCTCTTCTCTTCCAGGTATACACTGCCCACATACTTATTTCTGAACTCAGTGAGAAAGAAATCCCTAGTTATTTGTTTTGATGACACCTCACTAGTTACTGTATCCCACCATTGGTATGCATCATCTTGCAGTAGTGATACAGCAGCTTCCAAATTCTGCTCTGGAGTACAATGAAGTTGTTTTAAAACCCTTCCGTTTCTGTCCAACTAGTTTTCAACTGTGACAGAATCATCTTCCCTTTTGCCCAGAAAATCCACTGCCCCGAACTTTCTAAGTTTCTCCTTGTGAAATTTTTAATGTGGAGGTGGTGGTGGTGGCATAACTCCTGCCATCTATCTAAAGAACTCAGCCATTTGCTGAAATGTGGTTATTGCATCTGGTACTGCTGGAGCAGGTTCCCTCCTGTCTCTTGGCTCAGTCATAGATGGAGCATGACTCTCCACCTCCTCATCGACCATACCCTGCATTGTGGAGTCCATATTCTGATCAAAATAACAAATCAAAAGATCTGCATTAGAGTCATCTTAACACTTACAATGCAATGCATGATATGCAAACTATCTAGGACCAGAAACGCCTAAACCATGCTCTGATACCACTAAACGTAACACCCCTCACCCGTCTATAGTGTAGCCGAACAAGGCGTGCTACACGGCGTGTTGGAGCACCTAGTCTGTGATTATCTCATTTTCTGAACTCAATTTGATTTAAGAAGTCTTTTATGTAAAATTTATATCATACTGGTTCTATTTTCATACTTTAATAAAATCAGTGTTTTAACAAAATTGGTAATAAAAATCCGGCAAGGTGCCATCTGTATTTCGGACAAACTACCCTTCTAAACCTGTTAAAAATAGTTCAATATGATAATCTCAACCTTCCAACTAATTTTTCAGTCTCAAAATTTTATAATTTCAAAATACAATCCATCATAATTTACATTCATCCAAACACTCTCCATAGGAGTTTAATATGTGCAAATTATTACAAACCTTAAAGTTTTATGATATACATATTACATAACAAAATGTCAAAATATAACTGATAGTCATTCCATAAGATCCTAAGTCCTACCATGTATGTAGTGTAGTGCAGATGACTCTGGAATCCTGTGCAGATCTGATGTCTCATCCTGTCATAGGTCTGCTAGGCTCCCCAGCTGTGTCTCCAATACTTACATGTAGCAAAAGCAAGGCGCTAAGCAATTCTGCTTAATGGTGCCAAATATAAAGAAATATACACTAAAATAAAATAAATGAATTGTTTATGAATTTATGACATCGTTATTCTTTGCAGTTGCTGTTTCTACTTTTATTTGCTAACCTTTCATTTTTGCTAATTTTGGTGGTGCTGTATGTCAATAAACTGAATTTAGCTATTTGAATTTAATAATATTTAAATTAACTGCCCGTGTAGCCTATACACTGACCAGACTGGATAAATAGATATACTGGCATTGGGTACCTAGTACCTCAGGCCGTCACACCATCGGTCACAAAGTGTCTCCCGGTGTGCAAACAGTGTGGCTAAAAAGCCATATAGTCAATCCAGTGATAAGCCAAGTATAATAACACAATCTGTATAGCCGTAGGCTATTAAAGTCACAGTGCGGCTTAATAAGTCGTAAAAACACAGTATGGCCTAAAGCCATTTCCAGAATAGCTGTCAGAATCCTATTGGTATGCCAACCTATCCAAACTAGTCAACTAGGCAAACTAGGGCACATTACAAATTAATTATTTAATTCTTCATTTTTTTTAGTTTACTAGTTATCATGTAATTCACAAGTCAATGTAAATGTTGACTTTTTTTGGTAATATGGATAAGTTGATTCTAGCATCAACATGTCACAATTTGTAATTCAATATGCTGCCAATATAATGCAATTTACCCTTTCACAAGTTGGCATTCATTACCAAATTATTTCAAGCTTCATTGTATGTAAATGTCAAATTTTCAGTTTTAGTGTGCTAGATTGGTCTAGCTTAATGTCCTATTTCTCTTGGTTTTTAGCTTCTGGTCAAAGAAACAAAATTGTAGCTCTATGTCTTATTGAACTTTTGGCATAAATTTCAGGTCATTCTGAGTTGTATAGACCAAGGTATGGTAATTTACTAAAGCTGGACAGATTGCATCTTTAGTGCAAAATTTGGTCAATTTTAGGTCAAATTCAGTTCTGGCAGTTTTGGTACGCAAACTTGGGCAAGCAATTTGACTTGGTTCTGGCCATTTCTGGGCTTTGGTGTCTTCATAAGAATTGTAGCTCTATGTCTAAGATTCCCATGGTAAAAATTTCAGGTCATTTGGACCTGTTTTGAGTGAGTTATGGTCATCTTAGTGACTACTGTTCATATGGTTAAAAATCTGGGCTTACACTTACCAATTTCGGATTAAGTCATTTTTAAGGTCAGTTTCTAGGTAGAATTTTGGCAACATTTCTACATGAAAGTTGGCCTATTTTGTGTCTAGTTTCACCTCCCATTGGCCTCATACCAATTGGGTCACCAATTGTCACTTATGGTTCAATTTACCTATTGCCTTCACAACACAAAATTTGAACACAAAGAACACTTCCAAATGACACTTCTCCTCCTCCCAAAACTACAAATATACATTCATAACACTTCTATACCATTCATCATATCTCAATCATATCCATTTGGATAGAATATACAAGTGCTCCATGTACATTATACAATCATAATTTACAAAGTTAAATTCAACATAATATATACATGAAAACACTTGTTTATAACATATACCTCTCAACCATTACTTTACATACACTGCCCTCAATTCATCTTCACCATAATTCATCAAGAAAATTCATGAAACCAAACACTAATTCATGAATTTAAAGGCTACCAAAAGTGACAGTTTACTAAGATATACAAATTGCTTTCCAAACCTTCAAATTCAAGTACTCAATGTACATATACATGGAAACTAAATTACTAGAACTTTAAAATGACTAAATTAACATTATTTTCCATCCATTAGAGGTAAGAAAAACTCAAGTTACATAGGTTCTCATGGCTGCTGAAATTGAACAATACCATAACGCAATAAATTCTTCCATTCTCTTCACCATTCAATTCACCTCAACCTAAACATGAAGTTTACTAAAGCAAGGGAGGGGATTTGGACACTTACTTCTTTTGGAGCTTGCTAAAAACTCACTAACTTCCTTCTTTTTGCTCCAAGTATGTTGCCCAAGGCGTGTAGACAAGGTTTAGTGAAGAGAAGTGTGAGAACTATGGCTTGATGATGGGTTGATGAAGCTTGCAATGTGTGCAGCCATGGAGGTTTTGGTTGAGAGCTCTATTTCAGCAAGAAGAAGATTGTAGAAGAAGAAGATAAAATGAGTGGGATCTACTGTCCCAAAGTCCCATATGTATGCCAAATTAGGAGTTAGTAGAGCACTTAGGTTAGTTTTATTGTTTAATTATTCAAAGTTTCATTATTTGCACATTTATCTCATTTCTTTCACTATTTATATAATGTATCACAATTTAATTTTTCATGACATTTTCAAAGTGTAATACTATTTATTTTTAATGGACATTGAGGTCAAAAGGCAACTCTAGGTGTCAAATGACCAAAATGTCCCGCTTCGGGTTGTATTCCCGATTTTTCGGTAACACCGATTTTTATCCATTTTTTGATTTTTCATTTTTCTTTATACTAATTTATTAATTTTTTTTTAAATATTTCTAGTGTCAATTACAATTCAATAAACCTTTAATTATGTCTCAAAATTTAATTCCAAGGGTTCCTCACAGTCCTAAGGTCAGCAATTGCCTTCACCGTAACTTCCCGGTGCAGTCACCCATTGCTACAGTACCGGCTCGTTTAACCTAGTTTCATTTTCTCTCTTTCATTTTTCTTTAATTTTTCTTGTATTTTTTTATTTATTTATTTCATTATTATATGTCTGTTCACTATCACCGAAGTGTAATTCTAGACATCCTGATTTGCCCGGACTGACATTAGGTCACCAGAGCAACAGAACGTACAGAACACGTACAGGGAGGATGTTATACCCCGAACCTGCCGAAATTTGCTAAAGGTATTGGTTACCCTAAGCTATACCCTATGCAACTCCTGCTTAACCCTAAACAAATTTCTACTTAACCCTAAGCAACACCAGAATCTTTAGTAGATTAATAGATTTCTACTTAACCCTAAGCAAAGTTCTACTTAACCCTAAGCAAACTTAGATCTAGAGATAGACTAAGGATTAAGAGGATTAATAGATTTATTAAGGAACCTAATGGGTTTTAGTTAATTTCAACTCCACGAAAATAGAATTGAGTTAATTAAGACACTCCTTGTCTCACTCGAAAGAGTATTCAAAAGATTTAAGAATTAATCTCTTTGAAACCCATAATTTCCATGTGTTTGGATAACTGATTTAAAATTCCAAAATAGTTTTGAATATTAACCCCTAAACTCCGAAATAACTTTATTATTATTGTTGATTGTTAGTTAATTTTAATTGATTAATAATTTAATTCTTGCCTTATTTCATTTGTTGAGTCTATTTCCTACGATTTTAGTTAAATTTTCCATTTAGGTTATTTCTTAGTTGAATTTGCTATTATACCCCTTAATTCCTAATCTCTTCCTCTAATTACTTTTTAGCTCAAATTTAGCTTAAATTAATTAATTTTATATAAAAAATTCAATCATTAACACAACTCTTCGAGGGAACGATATCTTATCTATATTACTTATGTGACCCGTGCACTTGCGGTTGGGCCACATCATGAACCCATTAGTTAACTTACAAATTTAAATCTCCTATCAAAAGATTTGCACTTTACATAATACTCTTCTTTGAAAAACAAAATATTCTAATAACAAAAACACAACAATTTTATTGAATGAGAGAAAACACCACAAAAACTTAAAATCTACTAAGATAGATTTGAGTTTTATTCACTCAAAAGCTATTAATAATTATAAATATTAGTAAATATGCCTAAAATTTTTGAACGATCACATATCTGAAAGTTATTAGAAAAAAATAAAATAAAATAAAGGGAGAAATTGCCATCGGTGAAAACACTCACCGGTAGCTATCCAAAAAAGAGATTAAACGAAGGAAGGATGGAAGAAAGAAGGTAAGATAGGAAAAAATGAGATTTCTAGAAAGAGGGCAGAATCCCTCTCTCTAGAAGCTTAATTTCAACTTCATTTCTTTCGTTTACTACATCTGATTATTTTCTTAATCAAATTGATTTTTTAAATAAATAAATATGTTATATTTGATCAATTGAAAAACAATTATTTAAAAATTTATAAACTTAAATGGAATATTTTATTATATCAATTCTGTTAATTTCGACTTGAGAAAAACAAATTACAAACACGGCCTATTATCAAGGTTAGCTTAATATTTAGAGGTGGGCTCGGTTTAGGGTTTGAAAAATTCCGAAATTCAATTCAAACTCTTTTTTTTTCTATAAATTTGTGCAATTACTATTTTTCTAATTTTAAGAGAATTTTAATTTAAGTTAAATTTTTAAATAATATGTGGTTTAAAGTTATCAAATTGAATCAAAATAAAAAGTCTATAAAATTTAAATTTTAAATGTTTAATAATGTTAAATATAAATTGAGAGGAAAATAAGAAAGAGATATACGACCATTCATGGTGTAAATAGACTGTGTTACAGTAATGGGAGGGTGGGAAATCAACAGACAACAGTGACGTTGAGGCTGCCGGAGGAAGTCCATCACAAACAAATCGATTTTGTTTTTCGTACCAGATGTGCATGCTTCCATAAACCCAACATTGTGAAATATATCTAACATTATTTTTTGGTTTTTTTATAACATAAAATATCAATTTATATGAATTTTCTATCAATTCAAAAAATAATAATTTTTTAAAATAAATATATAAATATTATAATTTAATCATATTTTTTAAGAAGAATATTATATAATTATGATTTTGATTATTATATAATTTTATAATAATATAAATTCTATTATTTAAAAAATCACAATATCAATGTATTATACTAACTTCACTGACATAAAAGTAAAAAAAAAAATATAAACTATATAAAAAAAATTAGTTTACATAACATGATAATACAAGAAATAAAAAATTATTATTGAACTAATAATTGGCCATTTATCTTATGGCGCAAGAAGTATCAAAAGAAATAATAAAATTTATTAGGCTTAGCTTGATGATGGTTGATGTGTCCCAACCGCAAGTGCACGGGTCATTCAAGTAGTATAGAAAAATATATCGTTCCCACGGAAAAAATAAAATATGTTAAAATTATATTTTAATCAAATAAATAAAAGAAATTTGGGAATTTGAAGCATAAGGTATGAAAATGCAAAACTAAATTCAAACAATAACTAATTTAATAATTCGCAAAATAAAGAAATTGATAGTATTAATAATGAAAATTAATAAAATGAGATTAAACTAAACACTCAAAAGTAAAATTCCAAGCAATAATTGATGAAAGACGATTCTGGAGTTAAGGGTTCATATTTATGTCATTTTGAGATTTTCCCTAGCTAGCCCAATCTATGAAATTTATAGGTTTAAAGAAGATTAATTCTAAAATCCTTTGAAAACTCTTTCAAGTGAGACAAAAAGATTAATTCTAAAATGCTAATATTTTTAAGCAAAAATGAGTGAAAATCTTACACCCTCAAGCTCAAAATTGGACATTGTCCTCAATGTCTAAGGTAGTACATAGTGAAATTCAAGACAAAAATGAATAACCAAGTATTAGTGAAATGAAAAGCAAAGGTGAAAGGTTACCTGGCACAGGATTGTGATTTAGCAACTTAAAGTGCATAATGCATGTTGCATAAGTAGATTGCATAAGTTATGCAGTAGGAGTGCTTTGTAAAATAAGTGCATAAGTAGGCTGCACAAGTTATGCGAGTTCTTATGCGAGTTTTGACAAAAATGAAATAACAGGAAGTTGAGTAATGCAAAACTGCATAAGTTATACACTAAGTTGTGCAGGTTTCAGCAGAAATTAGAAATAGGGCAAAAATGAAGTATAAAAACTGCACAAGTTCTGCAGTTTGCCTATGCACAATTCAGCAAAAACAAAAGTTAACAAAATCACTTTGCAATTTTGGAAATTGCGCGGGAAAATGACTTTTAATGTTTAAACTTCATTAAAAATGAGAATTTTTAGCCAAAAAATTGCGTGAATCATTAAAAGTTAACATAAAAATTCATCAACATATGCAAATCCAAATTAATTGCACACTCAAGTTCATGATAGCAAAAATTTCTGCACAAAAACTTGTGAGCAATATCATTTCAACTCAAAACCTGCAGCTTGAAATTAATCACATCTTAAGCTTAGCAAGAACCAATACCACTGCACTACAATAAGAAAGTTGCATTTATCTACAAAAGCAAATCATGCATGCTCAATTTTTCCAATCAAATGCAGCATCATAAAATTGAATGACACAACTCAATTGAGCCCACAATCACAAAAATGAACCACTCACCATAATACTAACATTAAAGACACAGAAAATAATACACCTAGCCTAAGCTAATAAGAATAAACAGATAGTTGACAGCATATATTGCAGAATTAGCACACAGAAATTTCTTTGCACAAGCCCAAAAGGATCCGCAACAAAGGCAATTAAAACAAATCAATTTTGGGGAAGTAGAGAATCAAAATATCAAGTAAGAATAACTTCCCAACAGTGCAATAGACTCTAGTTCTTCAAAATGCATCTATAAAAGGAAAAATTCAACAATGTCAAAATTAAATTTGAGGGATATTTAAAACAAAACAAAAATAATGCAAATAGAATAAACTTAATAAAAATAGAATAAAGAAACTTGGGGTGCCTCCCAAGAGTGCTAATTTATAGTCCTTAGCTTGACCCTTGTCATGTTTCATGGTGGCTGGAATTGGAATTTATTGCCTCTATTTTCAATGGGTGCTTTAATGAATCTATACTTCATTTTCTTTCCATCACATGAGAAGATCCTTGTTGCTTTGTCTAAAAATCCAACCATTTCTTTCTTGACAACCTTTGGTGCATCTTTTTCTTTGAGAGATGGTTGTTTGACCTAACTTTTCTCCACTTGCTCAAGTTGAAAGATTGGTGCCATATGAAAAGGTGGATTATTCTTCAAATGTTATGCAAATGCAGCCTCTTTTGGATTTTCATCACTGATAGTCCCTTTATAGACAAGACAACTTTCAAGAGAAGCCTTTGGATAGCTCTTTCTAAAGTGCTCTTTTGCTAACTCATCAACTATATCAATTCTCAACAAGAGTCTACATCTTCATATTACTTCTTCTTGTCATTGCCAATGTTGAAGACTAACTGATCCTCTCCGGCTTTAAGAGTAAGCTTTTTACCTTTCACGCCAATCAAAGCACCAGCTGTAGCCAGAAAAGGCCTCCCCAAAATGATTGGCATACGAGAATCCTCTTCCATGTCCAAAATGACAAAGTCAACTAGGATGTAAAATTTTCCAACCTTCAGTGATATATTTTCCAAGATCCCTTCTGGATACTTAATTGATCTATCTGCCAACTAAAGAGAAATGTGGGTTGGCTTAAGATCTCCCATGTTGAGCTTCTCATAGATGGAGAGGGGCATAAGGCTTACACTAGCCCTTAAATCACATAACGCTTTTATAGAACATGATTCCCCAATGTGGCATGAATTGAAAAACTCCCTGGATCCTTGAGCTTTGGAGGAAGTTTCCTTTGGAGGATAGCACTGCATTCCTCAGTTAAGGCTACAGTCTCATAATCTTCAAGTCTTCTTTTGTTTGAGAGAATTTCTTTCAAAAACTTAGCATAAGAAGGCATTTGGGAAAGAGCATCAATAAAGGCACATTTACATATAGCTTCTTCAAAACCTCTAAGAACTTCCCAAATTGCTTATCAAGCTTGCCTTTTTGAAATCTCTGTGGAAAGGGAAGCTGTGGCTTGTAAGGCTCTGGAGGTATATATTTCTCTTCTTTCTCTTCAACCTCCTCTTTACCTTTTCTTGCACTCTCTTTTTCACTCTCTTGTTTTTCATCTCCCTCAACATCTTTCTCATTTTCTCTCTTCTCAACTTTTTCACTCTTCTCATTATGCACTATTTTACCACTCCTTAGTGTCATGGCATGACACTGCTCCCTTGGATTTTCTACCTGACTAGGAAGTCTTCCCATTGATTTGGTACCTGAGGAGCTTGCTTGTTGTGCAATTTGATTTTCTAGGATCCTATTGTGTGTTTACATCTGTTCAAGCCTTGCTTTCATCTCTCTCATCTCCTCATCATGCTTAATTTGATTGGTAAGAATTTATTTTAACAAAGCTTTAGTTGTGGACCCTTGTTCTTGCTGTTTTGGTAGAGGTGCAGGATTTGCATTCCTTTGTTGAAAACCAAGTGGTGGTTGCCTAGGTTGTTGGTATTGATGCCTTTGTTGTTGTGGTGGAAAGTTCTGAGTTGAAGATTGATTTTGCTGATTCCCCAATGAAAAATTGGGATGATTCCTCCAAGCATATGAAGGATAGTCTACTCCACAACTCATTATTCCTTCTACACAAGCAACTTGTTGAGAACTTCCAGAACATGATGATGAACTGACTAGCATACTTAAATCCTCCATTTTCTTAGCAAGGACATTAGTGAGTGCATCAAATTTGGCATTGATCATGTTTAATGGATCAAGCTCATACATTCCAGCAACTTGCCTTTTTTGAGTTGGAGTTGACCCTCTTGGACTACTCCATAGATAACTGTTCTTTGCTATTTTCTCTAACAACTCATAAGCTTCATCTTAATGCTTAATGATGAATTCCCCTTCAGTTTGAGCATCAATGATTCCTCTGATAGCAGGAGTGACATTTGTGTAAAAATTATGGTTTATCATCCATTTAGGAATTGCATGATGTGGACATTGTCTCTCCAACTCTTTCCATCTCATCCATGACTCATAAAAAGTATCATCTTCTCTTGGTCTAAAAGCAATCATTTGATTCCTCAACTCTTGAGTTTTTCCAAGTGGAAAGTATTGGGCAAGAAATGCATCAGTGAGCTGCTTCCAATTTGTAATTGAGTTGTGAGGTAAAGAATCAAGCCAATCCAATGATCTATCTTTCAAGGAGAATGGAAGCAATTTTAGCCTTGCTGCATCATCAGACACTCTTGACTGCTTTTGCATGTCACAGATCATAACAAACTTCTTAAGATGAGTATGAGGATTTTCTGAAGGATGTCCCCCAAATTGGAAATTTTGAATAATTTGTAGTACCCCAAAATCCATCTTGTAGCTATTTGCATCAATTCTTGGTCTTGCTATACTCTCTCTCAAATCATCAAAATGAGGAAATGCATGATCCATCATACTTCCCCTAGGCACATTAGCATTTACAACCTCTTCACCTTAGGTTGCATTTTCATTGTTTCGATCATTTCTAGCATTACCACCACCAATTCTAATTCTTTCATCAGCCATTTCTGCTTCGATTTCAGTTGCTCTCAAGGCTTCTTTTCTTTTTCTGGTTTCTTTCTTGTTGGCTCTACAAAATTTCTCAATTTCAGGATTAAATAATAAGGATGTGTCACTTGTGCTTCTAGCTCTTCTAATAAAAGATTAAGAGTACCTAAAAAGAACAAACAAACACAAAAAATGAAAAGATAACAAAAGTAAAAAAAAAAATATAAACAACTAAAATAATTAAGAATTCAATCTTAAACAAACAACTCCCCGGCAACGGCGCCAAAATCTTAATGTGTCCGAACCGCAAGTGCACGGGTCATTCAAATAGTATAGAAAAAGATATCATTCCCACGGAGAGTTGTGTTTTCAATTGAATTTTTTATGTAAAATAAAATATGTTAAAATTGTATTTTAATCAAATAAATAAAAGAAATTTGGGAATTTGAAGCATAAGGTATGAAAATGCAAAACTAAATTCAAATAATGACTAATTTAATAATTCGCAAAATAAAGAAATTGATAATATTAATAATGAAAATTAATAAAATGAGATTAAACTAAACACTCAAAAGTAAAATTCCAAGCAATAATTGATAAAAGACGATTCTGGAGTTAAGGGTTCATATTTAAGTCGTTTTGGGAATTTCCCTAGTTAGCCCAATCCATGAAATTTATGGGTTTAAAGGAGATTAATTCTAAAAGCCTTTGAAAACTCTTTCGAGTGAGACAAGGAATGCCTTAACTTAATCCTACTTTCGTAGAGTTAAAATTAACCAAGACCCATTAGGTTCTTTAATCAATCTATTAAAACCCTCTTAACCCTTAGTCTATTTCTATATCTAAGTTAATTAAGTTCAATTTCTTGATTAACTATCACTTGGTTTTCTCCTTTCGGTGCGTCAACCAAGGATTAAGAACATAACTTAATGGGGCCCTTCATTAAGCATGTGAATAAGCACACAAGCAATGGATTAAATCTTATAAATTTCATTAAATAGGGACTAACCCAGTTCAAATCAACAAAAATAACTAACATATTACATCCCTTACTCCAGAATCAAAGAAAACTACTCACAATCCATGTTTAACACAAGAAACTCTAAGTAAAAGAGGAAATAAATCATGAAAATAAACTAAAACTAAAGAAACCCGGTTGGAGAAATGTAGAAAATGGTGAAGAAGAGTAGAAAAATCTGGATTCTGCTCCCTAAGAATGAAAGTCGACTGCTCCTCTATTTTTCTGCCCCTTCTTTTTTTCTTCCTCTCTTTCTTCTTATCACCAAAAATGAGGTAAGGGCACTATTTATACTTTCTGACAAATAACCCTAAAAATGGTGTGTTTAAGGAAGGGATTCACGTGTAAAAATTCTTCTGCCAGCTCATTATGAAGACTTGCACAAGTTGTGCAAGCTTCCTATGTAGATTCTGAGCAAATTTGGTAATTCCAAGTGCTTCCCATGATGTTACATAAGTGAGGCGTAAGACTGCATAAGTTATGCAGCTGGTTGTGCAGATTTCTGCAAGTTTGGGTGCTCTTCCGTGAAGCTGCATAAGTAGAGTGTGAGACTGCATCAGTTATGTAGTTTTCTGTGAAGCTACATAAGCAGAGCATGAACCTACATAAGTTATGCAGGTAAGTCATGCAGATTTCGGTAGGTTTAAGAATTTACTTCTTCTCCTTGTGCAGAACTGCACAACTTATGCAGCAGGTTATGCACATTTTGGTCACTTTGCATTTTTCAACTTTCAAGCTTTGTTTTTAACTTTCAAGCTTCATTTTTAACATCTTTGGCTATAGGAATCACTCCTCACTGGCAAAATTGCTTTTTAGTCCCTCAGAAACACCATTTTCACCTATAAAATAAAAGAAATTACAATTTAACCCATAAATTGATAATTATGAAAAACCATCTAAATAACTAATAAAATTAGCTAAAAGTGACTATGTAACACCCTAGACAAATCCCACATCGGTAAAACATGGGAGAGATGATGCTGGGTTTATAAGTTGGTGGTTCGTAACCCCTAGTGAGGCGTTTTAAAACCGTGAGGGCTTCGGCCAAGAGCGAACAATTTCACTAGTGGGCCGGGCCATTACACTCTTCCGTGTTTTGTCGATGTGGGATTTGCCTAGGGTGTTACAATCCACCCCCCTTATGGGACTCAGCGTCCTCACTGAGGTTTGCCCCACCATCGTTCAAGGTCGCACGCGGAGCGGCTCTGATACCACAAATGTAATGGCCTGGCCCACTAGTGAAATTGTCCGCTCTTGGCCGAAGCCCTTACGGTTTTAAAACGCGTCACTAGGGGTTACGAACCACCAACTTATAAACCCAGCATCATCTCTCCCGTGTTTTGCCGATGTGGGATTTGCCTAGGGTGTTACAGACTAACAAATAAATGAAATGGCCATGAAATTAAACCTAAATGACTATGCAAAATGCATGTATCAATGGTGTAATATTTGATTTGGAAAAATTAATTTGAGTTCATTCCCTTCCTTTCTAGTACAGCAAAGCCCAAATTGGTGTCCCCAATCTTCTTTGTTACTAAACAAAAAGAAGCAATCTAAATGTCATAATTTATTGGTTAAACATAATGAGGGTCCTTGGATTGAAAAGTGAAGTTGATGTGTTATCATGTATTTGATTAACTGGATTGGATGAGTCAGACTAATTAATAATGAATTAATTATTTGATTACAATTAAAATGTAATAGTGATGTATCCATTTCAAGTGTGACGTAAGCTTCTTTTTACCTTTTTTACTATCAAATTTGGATTACCTTAATTTTAAACATCACTTTGATTGAATCATATTTCGATTTATCATTTATATGGGTCAAAACACAAATGTATTTAAATTTTATTTTAAAAAATTTCTGGGTGAGGCCCATAACTATGGGATAATGTTACCTTACATTGGTTTGAGATAAATAATTTGTGATAAATAAAAGACTCAATAAACTTCATTCCCTTTAGTTAGTTTTTGGAATAGAGTTAGGTCTGATCCATTTTTTTTATATGGTATCAAAGCCTCGCAGATGTTCATGCTTGCAATTGTTCATACTTGGATGTGAGACGTGCATTGTCAATTTATGCTAAATATAAGAGTTGACTTAACTTTTGACGTGAAATTAGGCCCGATCTATTTCTCTGGTAATCAGAATTGACAATTTAATTGTCAGCCAATTTTCAATAGATATTGAAATTCTGGTCCATCGAATTTCTTGAAAAATAGCAGAAAAGCTTATATGACAAAATTCCAATATTTCATACTACATCCAAAATGAACATAGAAAACAGCACGTGATAGGAAACCATTCCTTCGTTTTATTCTATTCATGGAATTACAACAAGGAATATTGAACAACATTATCAAGCAATTAAGGTTACTGTTCTTTTATTATTATTATTATTATTATTATTATTATTATTATTATTATTGCATGTCACCCTACTTGTCACCAAACTTCACCCGAAGATTTTTGACAACTTTCTTATCCAGCTAGAAGGCATTAGCTAGAACATCAGTGTAACATCTCTAATTTTTAAATTACTTATTTTATGGGTAAATATAATATTTTATTTTATTAAAATTTTGAGAAATTATTTGAAATTATTTGAATTTTAGTAATCGAGTTTGATTTTTTCAAAATCAATAAACTTTGTTAATTTTTACAAATTAATTTAAAGACCACGTGATGTGGCTCAACCGCAAGTGCATGGGTCGTACAAGTAATATAGAAAAAGATATCGTTCCCTGTTAATGATTGAATTTTTGATATGAAAATTGACTAATTTGAACTATTTTTTAAATTAAAGCAATAAATTGATAGATATTGAAGTGTGAAATCTATATGTGTAAAATTAATAATCTATTCAACAATATAATGATTTAACTAAATTTGCATCAAATTAAAATAAGCAAATTGAAATATGGCAAGATTTAAAATGGCAAGTAATTAAATTCAATTAGAAATTGACGATGATAAAAAGGGGGATTCCGGAGTTCGGGAGTTCATATTCAAGCTATTTTGGGATTTTTAAATTGGTTATCCAATCTTATGGAACTTACAGGTTTTAAGGAGATTAATTCTTAAATCCTTTGAATAACCTTTCGAGTGGGACAAAGAGTGCCTTAATCAATTTAATCCTACTTTCGTGGAGTTCAAATTAGTTACGACCCATTAAGTTCCTTAATTAATCTGTAAATTCTCTTAATCCTTAGTCTATTTCTATATCTAAGTTAATTAAGTCCAATTTTTTGATTATCTATCATAAGGTTTTCTCCTTTCGGTGCTTCTACCATGGATTAAGAACAACACTTAATGGGATCCTACACTAAGCATGTTATTAAGCACACAAGAAATGAATAAAACTCATTAAAATCACAAAATATGGATTACCCAATCAAAATCCACAAAATATCTCAAATATTACATCCCAACTCCAGAATCTAATGAAAACTACTCACTATCCATAATATTTACAAGAAACTCTGAGTTAATATGGAAATAAATCTTTAATCTAAGCTAAGAACTAAGAAACCCAATACAATAAAGGTAGGAAATATGCAAGAAAGGAAATAAAACTCCAAATTTGGTCCAGAAATGGAGATGTGACATTTTGCTCCCTCTTTTTGACTCTTCCCCTGCTGCTGCTTCCTTTTATGTTTCCTCCTCCTTTCTAAAATGAGATAAGGGTCTATTTATATCATTTTCTAACAAGTAGCCCTAAAATGGTGTGTTTGAGGTGTGTTTTAATGTGGGAATCTTCTACCAGCTCATTATGAAGACTCTATAAAACTGCATAAGTTATGCAGTCCCTTATGCAGTTTTCGGCAGGTTTCTGGGCTCTCTGTGTGAAGCTGCATAAGCAAGGAGTAAGTCTTCATGCAGTGACTTATGCAGATTTCAGCAAGAATGGAAAAATTGCTTCTTCTCCCTATGCAGAACTACACAACTTATGCGGCAAGTTATGCGCAATTTGGCCACTGCATAATTCAACTTTCAAACTTGTTTTTGATATCTTTAGCTGTAAAAATCACTCCTCACTGGCATAATTTCTTTTTAGTCCCTCAAAAACACCATTTTTCCTATAAAACAAAGTAAAATTACAAATTAATCCAAAAATTGGCAATCATGAAAAACTATCTAAATAACCAATAAAATTAGCTAAAAGTGACTAACAATTAAATAAAATGGCCATGAAATTAAACCTAAATGACTATGCAAAATGCATGTATCAAATACCCCGAAACTCAAGTCTTTGCTTGTCCTCAAGCAAACTTTAAAACATAATGTAATTTTTAGGGGTGCCTTGTCCAAAGAGCTATGAAAATCACTTATTAAAGTAACTTAACATACCTTTAGCCACACCAACAATCCATATACCCATCCTTCAAGATGCAAAAGAATTTAATGCTTATCCAAGCTTTCACCGCTTAGCCATCAAGTCAATTATCATCCAAAATTCCCAAACCAACCAATCAAAAGAGAGAGTCATGCTCAAAAGGAATTCTAGAACAATCAATAGCTAAAGTGTCTCTATATAGATTGATGGAATTTAATGAGTGAATAGATAATTTTCCAATCCCATAGGCAAATTTCCTACTCCTATCTCCACTAATGTAGTAAGTACTATCAAGAGATCAAAAGTCTTTTTAGGGATATAATAGGGCTATGGGGTGCAAAATGAGATTAAGAAGAATAAGGGTAAAAAGGATTCAAAGCATGAGAATATTCTCAATCTTGAGAACATAAGGTACACTTCTTATTATTTTTTTTCTCTTTTTTATTTTTTTTATTATATATATATATATATATATATATATATATATATATATATATATGTATATATAAAGAGGAGAGAAATATACAATGAGAATTTTCAAGTGCTAGCATATTTTATAAAATACATAAAATGGAGGGATACCTTGATACTTTAAACTTGTATCTTGTATTTTCTCTTGATGATTATCCCTAAAAATGCCACCCCCAAACTCATTTCTTTTAATTGCTTTGGGTGGATTTCTTTCAATTTGAATAACAATAGTGAAAAGCATGTATACTAGCACTTTTATAAGATGACAAGCATTTCTTCTCCCTTTCATTATTATATATATTTTTCTTTTTTTTCTTTTTTTTTAATGAGTATAAAGTGTACCTAATATTATAAATAATTATTCTCATGAAAAGAATTGGAGTGTTTGGTTCATTGGCTAGGTAACATAAGGGTTTCAAGAAAAATTAGGAATATAAAGGCTCAAAGGGGTTTGCAAGGGTTAATTTTAATTAGGAAAAAGGCCAAAGGTTTAAAATGAGAATATTTAAATCAAAGAATGCCTAATCATCTCTCTTTTCAAGTACAAGCTAGTATTTCGCCTTGAAAGGTTTAGAAAATTTGTTCTAGGATTGGTGAGACATCATTTGACTACCTTATATCCAATAACTCCCTCTAAACACTCCAATCTCTAAAGGACTAGTTGGGTGGCTTTTTGGCTAAGAAGATATAGGCAAGGGATAAACACTTCAAAACTTTGCACCTTTTAGGAAACTTTCAATCCACAAACCCAACTTAAGGTAAGTCAAATCACTCTCATAGGCAACTTTTCAATACTCAAGGGATTTGGCAAAAGATTTTATTTCATGATGCATGATTTTTAAAAATGAGCAATGCATTAACTAAATGGAGGAAATCTATTTGTGTGTAATGTGTACAACTTCTAAGTGATGTATAATGTGTATGTGAATGTGTTATGTATATGTATGTATGGATGTGTATGTAAAATATTTACAATATATATATAAATGGAATGGGATGAGATGTTCCTACACTCAAAATGATAAAAATGTAGCAAAAATCAAAATGCACACCCCTAAACTCAAAATTGGACATTGTCCTCAATGTCTAAGGCAGTGCAACATGAAAACTCAAATCAAAGAGGAATAACCAGGAATAGTTAAATTTAAGAGCAAAAAGAAAGAGTTACCTGGTATAAAGCAGTGTTTTAGCATTTAAAATGTGAATTCAAGAGATGATGGTGATGCATAAGAAAGTTGCACAAGTTATGCAGAATAAATGCTTTGCAGAACAAGTGCATAAGGAGAGTGCATAAGCTGTGCAGTATAGCATGAGTTGCATAAGGGATTGCACAGGCTATGCAGAACATTTGCATAAGTAGTTTCATAGCCTGTGCAGTATATTGAAAAGCTGCAGCATAATGATATATCATGAAAAACTTGAAAACACCAGCAGAGGTATGTAAATATGTATAATGTATTGACAAGTATGCACAAAAGGCCAATAAAGGCAATGAGAAGCAATGAAAAACTAATGGAATAGCCATCCAATTGAACTTCAAGAAAATAGAATTCAAGACAAACTAAAATTGTTTCAACACATCTAAAAAGAAAAACTCCTAGAAGTTGAACAAAAGCAAGATAAAAATTAATCTATTTCTATGGTTTTGCCCTTGTCCAAAGGTGCTGCTAGAGGACTGGATGGAGCTGGCTGCTGCTGAAGATTGCTTCTTGCTAGAGGAGGGAGATTTGGCTTGTGGGGTTGAGGTAGAATCACCGACCCCTTGTCGTGTGGAAGCCGAAGTTCTGGGATTTTTGGGTGTAGGCTCTGAAAGTGGAGTAGCAGGTGGGTCTTTTTGTTTTGCGAGAGGTGGTGTAGAGGCCATGGGTCGGGTTGATTTCGAACGGATTCCCCTCTTATAAGTGGATGCAGGAGGAGGTGGAGAGGTTTGTTATGGAGGAGAATCGGGATTGGGGGCTTGAATTGCTAGGGGCATAACTTGGAGAGGAGGGCCTTGACGGGAAGGGGGAGATGTTTCCATGGCGGTGGTTGATGATGGTGGGAATCGAGGAGGGAAGAAGAAAGTAAAAGAGAAAGGGATATTAGGGTTTCGGTCAGCGAAAAAGGGGGTGTGGGGAGAAGGATTAATGCTGAGAAAAATGAACAGGAGGGAGGTTGTGAGCGAAGCAGCGGGAAGTGGGAGGTGGGAAAATGGGGTGCCAAAAATTTTGATTTGCACAGGACGTGCGATTTTCTGCATAAGGGGAGAATGAGTGTGCATAAGTTATGCACTCTCTTATGCAAGTTTCGGCTGAAAATGGGAGTGTGAAAAGTTGGTTATGCAATAGTGCATGACTTATGCACTCTCTTAGGCAAGTTTCGATAGAAAATGGGAAGTCTGAAAAATTGGTTATGCAAAAGTGCATAACTTATGCACTCTCTTATGCAAGTTTCGGCAGAAAATGGGAGTGTGAAAAGTTGGTCGTGTAAAAGTGCATAACTTATGCACTCTCTTATGCAAGTTTTGGCAGAAAATGGGAAGTTTGAAAAATTGGTAATGCAAAAGTGCATAAGCTGTGCACTTGGTCATGCAGATTTTGGCAGAAATGAAAATGCAAGATTTGAAGTTATGCAAGAGTGCATAAGTTATGCACACACTTATGCAAGTTTTGGCAGAAATTGAAAATTGG
Source organism: Hevea brasiliensis (assembly GCF_030052815.1). Classification (NCBI taxonomy): domain Eukaryota; kingdom Viridiplantae; phylum Streptophyta; class Magnoliopsida; order Malpighiales; family Euphorbiaceae; genus Hevea; species Hevea brasiliensis. Next base: position 4,311,033 of record NC_079497.1, on the reverse strand, counting down.
CAAAAATTTGGCAGTGCATAATTGCATAAGTTATGCACACCCTTATGTAGATTTCGGTAAGAAATGAAATGGCAAAAATTTGGTTATACAGGATTGCATAAGTTATGCAAGAGCTTATCAGTTTTGTGAGAAAGAAAAATGGCAAAAAAATGAGACCTGAAAGCTGCATAAGTTATGCAGTTACTTATGCACATTTCAACAAGATTCAGATTACAATAAAAATGCTTTGCAAGTTTGAAAAATACACAAGAATGAAGAAATGCAACCCTGTGAAGTATAAATCATGAGAAATTATCATAAAAAACACATTAATGTATCCAGAGTCCATAACAATTGCACCATACAAGCTTGTAGAAGAAAGTTCTGCACAATAGACATATATGAGTTATGCCATTTCAACTCAAACCCTGCAAATTAACATTCTAGCACATTAAAGCTCAATAAAATCTGCACAAAATTACACTTATCCATAAAAGAAAATAGACTCTCCAAGCAATGCTAAGAAAATGCAGCATGTGCACATTGAATCACACAACCCAATTAAGTTCAGAACTACTAAAATGACCCACTTACCATCATATTAACATGATAAGCACAATTACATAAAAGTTACACACCCAACCTCAACAAAGAAGCAAATACCATATGCTGCAGACCCTTTTTGTTGAAAATTTTCTGCATAAGTCAAGAAGGGGTCCTACACAGGTTATGCAATGAAAATAAACCAATCTTGGGAGAGTTAATGGATAAAATATCTGATTAAGAGTTACTCCTTAGCAGTGCAACAACCTTCATCCATTGAAATATATCTACAAAAGACAAAATTCAACAATGTTTAAAATTGAATTTGGGGAGATTTAAGACAAAAACAAAAGTAATGCAAATAAAAGTAAATCAACAAAAGCAAAATAAAAGAACTTGGGGTGCCTCCCAAGAGTCCTAATTTATAGTCCTTAGCTGGACTCTTCATGCATCTCACTAAAAAAGAGGTGAGGGATCAGAAAGCTTATAACAGCTTGCTCCCTTTATTGGGTCTCCATTTATGTAATGTTTCAATCTATGCCCATTGACCTTAAAATTCCCAGATTTTTCACTCCAAATTTCAATTGCTCCATAAGGAAAAACTTTAGAAACTCTATATGGACCAGTCCACTTTGATTTAAGTTTTCCTGGGAACAATTTCAATCTTGAGTTGAACAACAAAACTGAATCATCTTCTTTAAATTCCTTTTTCCTAAGATGCTTATCATGCCAAACTTTAGTTCTTTCTTTATAAATACAGGCACTTTCATAGGCATCCATCCTCAATTCTTCAAGCTCATTAAGTTGCAATAGCCTCTTCTCACCAGCTTGCTTGATATCAAAATTCAAGGTCTGAATGGCCCAATATGCTCTATGTTCTAGCTCCACAGGTAAATGACAAGACTTACCATACACCAACCTAAAGGGAGTAGTTCCTATAGGGGTTTTGTAAGCAGTCCTATATGCCCATAAAGCATCATCTAGTTTGACAGACCAATCTTTTTGAGAATTACTCACTGTTTTCTCTAAGATATGTTTGAGTTCCCTATTAGAAATTTCAATTTGTCCTGAAGTTTGAGGATGGTATGGGGCAGCTATCTTGTGCACTACACCATACTTCCTCATTAAGCTCTCAAATTGCTTATTACAAAAATGTGAACCCCCATCACTAATTACAACCCTTGAAGCTCTAAATCTACTCAAGACAAATTTCCTCAAGAATTTCAGTACCACTTTAGCATCATTAGTTAGAGTTGTAATAGCTTATACACACTTTGACATATAGTCAACTCCAATTAGAATGTATTTATTGCTATATGAAGGAGGAAATGGGCCTATAAAATCTATTACCCATACATCGAATAATTCCACCTCAAGAATATTATTTAGGGGCATTTCATCTCTTTTTGACAGATTTCCACTCCTTTGACATTTATCGCATTCTAACACAAATTTTCTCACATCCTTAAAAAGGTTTGGCCAAAAGAAATCAGCCTGCAGAATTTTACTAGCTATTTTAGAGATTCCAAAGCGTCCTCCATAATCAGAAGCATGGCAATGATGCATAACACTCTATATCTCCTCATCAGGAATACATCTTCTTATTAAACCGTCACAACATCTCCTAAAAAGTAAAGGATCATCCCATCTATAAAATTTTGCCTCATGCAAAAACTTTTTCTTTTGTTGCCATGTCATTCCTAGAGGTAAAACTCCACAAGATAGATAATTCACCAAGTCTGCATACCAAGGTAGTTTAGCAACAAGAGAGAAAAGTTGTTCATCCAAGAAAAACTCATCAATAAGGACTTCATCCATTTCTTCATCATCCAATTTCAACCTACTAAGATTATCCGCAACTACATTTTGACTTCCTTCTTATCTCTAATTTTCAAATCAAACTCTTGTAGCATCAAAATCCACCTAATGAGCCTAGGTTTAGCCTCCTTTTTATGAAGTAAATACCTAATAGCAGCATGATCTGAAAATATAATCACCTTTGAGTCAATAATATAAGGTCTGAACTTTTCCAATGCAAAGACAATTGCTAAGAATTCCTTTTCAGTTGTTGCATAATTTGTTTGAGCCTCATCCAGTTTTCTACTAGCATAATAAATAGCATAAGCCCTTTTGTCCTTTTTTTGACCAAGAACAGCTCCAATTGCATAGTTGCTAGCATCACACATAATTTCAAAAGGTAGGCTCCAATCAGGCGGTTGCATGATTGGTGCAATGATAAGAGCTTGCTTCAACCTACAAAAGGCATCCAAACACTCTTGGTCAAATACAAATGGTATGTCATGACTTAACAAAATAGACAAAGGTTTGGCTATTTTAGAAAAATCCTTGATAAAGCGTCTGTAGAACCCGGCATGTCCTAAAAAACTTCGAATTCCTTTGACATTGGTAGGAGGAGCCATCTTCTCTATCACTTCAACTTTGGCTTTATCAACCTCTATTCCTCTGTTAGACACCAAACGTCCAAGTACTATCCCTTCCTGAACCATGAAATGACACTTTTCCCAGTTTAACACAAGGTTAGTATCTACAAATCGCTGCAAAACTTTAGAAAGGTTAGCCAAGCATATGTCAAATGAAGATCCATAAACAGAAAAATCATCCATAAAAACCTCTATTATATCTTCAATGAAATCTGAGAAGATTGTCGTCATGCACCTTTGAAAAGTGGCTGGTGCATTACACAACCCAAATGGCATCCTCCTATAAGCAAAGGTTCCATATGGACAAGTAAAAGTGGTTTACTCTTGATCATTTGGATGGATAGGGATTTGGAAAAATCCTGAATACCCATCTAAATAGCAAAAATAAGAATGCCTAGCCAGTCTTTCTAACATTTGATCAATGAAGGGAAGTGGAAATTGATATTTTCTAGTGGCAATATTTAATTTTCTGTAATCTATGCACATTCGCTAACTAGTCACTATTTTAGTGGGAATTAATTCGTTATTTTCATTTTTGACCACTGTCATTCCACCTTTTTTAGGGACAACATGTACTGGACTCACCCAAGTACTGTCTGAGATAGGATATATGATCCGTAAATCAAGTAACTTCAAAATTTCCTTTTTAACAACTTCTTTCATATTTGGGTTCAACCTCCTTTGATGTTCAATAGATGGCTTACAATTTTCTTTCAAAATAATTATGTGTATGCAAAAGTGTGGACTTATTCCCTTAGTGTCATCTATGGTGTATCCTAAAACTTTCCTAAATTGCCTCAACACTCTTAACAACTTATCAACCTCTAAAGTGCTCAAGTTTGCATTTACAATTATTGGATAAGTGTTATTGGGGCCAGGAAATTCATACCTGAGCTGAGAAGGAAGTTGCTTAAGTTCTACCTTAGGTGCATCTTCTTCCTTGAATGATGGTTGCTTAGATTCGACTTTTTCCTCTTATGTGAGTTGAAAAATTGGAGCAAAAATGAATGGTGGACTACCCTCTAAATGTTGAGCATATGAAGCCACATGAGGGTTATCATAGTCTATGCTTCCTCCATGAACCAAGCAATTTTCAAGTGGATCTTCTGGATATCTCTTTCTGAAGTGTTCTTCAACCAGCTCATCAATGATATCAATTCTCAAACAAGTATCAGCTTCAGAATGATGCTTCTTCATAGTGTTATAAATATTGAAGACCAATTGATCTTCACCAACTCTAAGAGTCAAATTTTCTCCCTTAACATCAATCAATGCTCCTGCTGTAGCTAGAAAGGGCCTTCCCAAGATAATTGGAATATTAGAATCCTCTTCCATGTCCAAGATGACAAAGTCAATAGGTATATAGAACTTCCCAACCTTCAGAGGCACATTCTCCAAGATCCCTTCTGGATACTTAATTGATCTGTCTGCCAACTAAAGAGAATTGTGGGTTGGTTTAAGATCTCCCATATTGAGCTTCTCATAAATGGAGAGGGGCATAAGGCTAACACTAGCCCCTAAATCACATAAAGCTTTTGTAGAACGTGATTCTCCAATATGACATGGAATTGAAAAACTTCTGGGGTCTTTAAGCTTAGGAGGAAGTTTCTTCTGGAGTATGGCACTACATTCTTCTATCAAAGCCATAGTTTCATGGTCTTTAAGTTTCCTCTTGTTTGAGAGAATTTCTTTTAAAAATTTTGCATAAGAGGGCATTTGTGAAAGAGCATCAATAAAAGGCACATTTATGTATAGCTTCTTCAAAACCTCTAAGAACTTTCCAAATCGTTTATCAAGCTTGGCTTTTTGAAATCTTTGTGGAAAGGGAAGTTATGGTTTGTAAGGCTCTGGAGGTATATACTTCTCTTCTTTCTCTTTAATTTTCTCTTTACCTTTTTCTGCACTTTCTTTCTCACTTTCTTGTTTTTCACTCTTCTCAGTTTTTTTCACTCTTCTCATTATTTACAACCTTCCCACTTCTTAAAGTAATAGCTTGACACTGCTCTCTTGGGTTTTCCGGTTGACTTGGAAGTTTTTCAAAAGACTTGGTACCTGAGGAAGATGCTTGTTGTGCAATCTGATTTTCTAACATTCTGTTATATGTTTGCATCTGTTCTAGCCTTGCTTTCATCTCTCTCATCTCTTCATCATGCTTAGTTTGGTTAACAAGAATCTGTTGTAATAAAGCTTATGTGGTGAAACTTTGCTCTTGCTGTTTTGGTGGAGGTGCAGGATTCATGTTTCTCTATTGAAAATTAGGCAATGGTTGCCTATTTTGCTGATGTGAAATTCCTTGTTGTTGTTGTGTTTGAAGGTTCTGATTTGGGACTTGACTTTGTTGATTTCCCCATGAAAAGTTGGGATGATTCCTCCAAGTTGGATTATAAGTTTTTAAGTAAGGATTCCCCATTTGTTTGTTTCCATAATTACCAACATATGCAGCTTGCTCTCCACAGTCTACTCCACAGCTAGTAGTTCCTTCTGCATAAGCAACTTGTTGTGAACTTCCAGATGATGATGATGAACTAACCAACATACTTAAATCTTCCATCTTCTTAGCCAAAACATTTGTAAGAGCATAAAACTTTGCATTAATCATGTTGAATGGATCAAGGTCATACATTCCAACAGCTTGCCTCTTTTGAGTTGGAGCTTGTCCTCTTGGACTACTCCAAAGATGAGTATTCTTTACAATTTTCTCCAATAGCTCATAAGCTTCATCTTTATGCTTCATAATAAATTCTCTTCCTGTTTGAGCATTAATAATCCTTCTAATTATAGGAGTAACATTGGTGTCAAAATTCTGATTTATCATCCATTTTGGAATGGCATGATGTGAGCATTGTCTCTCTAACTCCTTCCATCTCATCCATGATTCATAGAGAGTTTCATCTTCTCTTGGTCTGAAAGCTGTCATTTGATTCCTCAATTCTTGAGTTTTTCCAGGTGAAAAATATTGTGCAAGAAATGCATCAGTGAGTTGCTCCCAATTTGTAATGTAGTTGTGAGGTAAAGAATCAAGCCAATCTAATGCTCTATCCTTCAAAGAGAATGGGAATAGCTTCAATCTTGCTACATCATCAGATACTCTAGGTTGTTTTTGCATATCACAAATCCTAGCAAACTTCTTTAGATGTGTGTGTGGATTTTCAGAAGGATGTCCCCCAAATTGGTAGTTTTGAATCATTTAAAGAACTCCAAAATCCATCTTGTAGCTATTTGAATCAATTCTTAGTCTTGCTATGCTCTCTCTCAAGTCATAAAAATGAGGAAAAGCATGATCTATCATACTTCCCCTAGGCACATTAGCATTTACAACCTCTTCACCTTGGGCTGCATTTTCATTGTTTAGATAATTTTCAGCATTACCACCACCAATTCTAATTCTTTCATCAGCCATGTCTGCTTCAACTTCAGTTTCTCTCAAGGCTTCTTTCCTTTTTCTAGTTTCTTTCTTGTTGGCTCTACAAAATTTCTCAATTTCAGGATTAAACAATAAGGATGTGTCACTTGTGCTTCTAGCTCTTCTCATAAAAGATTAAGAGTACCTAAAAAGAACAAACAAACACAAAATGAAAAGATAACAAAGATAAAACTATAAACAACTAAAATAATCAAGAATTCAATCTTAAAAAAACAACTCCCCGGCAACGGTGCCAAAAACTTGATGTGGCCCAACTGCAAGTGCACGGGTCGTACAAGTAATATAGAAAAGATATCGTTCCCACGAGGAGTTATGTTAATGATCGAATTTTTGATATGAAAATTGACTAATTTGAACTATTTTTGAAATTAAAGCAATAAATTGATAGATATTGAAGTGTGAAATCTATATGTGTAAAATTAATAATCTATTCAACAATGTAATGATTTAACTAAACTTGCATCAAATTAAAATAAGCAAATTGAAATATCGCAAGATTTAAAATGGCAAGTAATTAAATTCAATTAGGAATTAACAATGATAAAAAGGGGGATTCCGGAGTTCGGGAGTTCATATTCAAGCTATTTTGGGATTTTTAAATTGGTTATCCAATCTTATGGAACTTACGAGTTTTAAGGAGATTAATTCTTAAATCCTTTGAATACCTTTTCGAGTGGGACAAAGAGTGCCTTAATCAATTTAATCCTAGTTTCGTGGAGTTCAAATTAGTCAAGACCCATTAAGTTTCTTAATTAATCTGTAAATCCTCTTAATCCTTAGTCTATTTCTAGATCTAAGTTAATTAAGTCCAATTTCTTGATTATCTATCACAAGATTTTCTCCTTTCGGTGCTTCAACCATGGATTAAGAACAACACTTAATGGGATCCTACACTAAGCATGTCATTGAGCACACAAGAAATGAATAAAACTCATTAAAATCACAAAATATGGATTACCCAATCAAAATCCATAAAATATCTCAAATATTACATCCTAACTCCAGAATCTAATGAAAACTACTCACTATCCATAATATTTACAAGAAACTCTTAGTTAATATGGAAATAAATCTTTAATCTAAGCTAAGAACTAAGAAACCCAATCAAGAAAGGTAGGAAATATGCAAGAAAGGAAAGAAAACTCCAAATCTGGTCTAGAAATGGAGAGGTGACGTTTTGCTCCCTCTTTTTGACTCTTCCCTTATTGCTGCTTCCTTTTATGTTTCCTCCTCCTTTCTAAAATGAGATAAGGGCCTATTTATATCTTTTTCTGACAAGTAGCCCTAAAATGGTGTGTTTGAGGTGTGTTTTCATGTGGAAATCTTCTGCCAGCTCATTATGAAGACTCTATAAAACTGCATAAGTTATGCAATCCCTTATGCAGTTTTGGCAGGTTTCTGGGCCCTCTGTGTGAAGCTACATAAGTAAGGAGTAAGTCTGCATAAGTCATGCAGTGACTTATGCATATTTCGGCAGGAATGGAAAAATTACTTCTTCTCCCTGTGCAGAACTGCACAACTTATACGGCAAGTTATGCGCAATTTGGCCACTGCATAATTCAACTTTCAAACTTGTTTGTGATATCTTTGGCTGTAGAAATCACTCCTCACTGGCATAATTTCTTTTTAGTCCCTCAAAAACACCATTTTTCTGACAAAACAAAGTAAAATTACAAATTAATCTAAAAATTAACAATCATGAAAAACTATCTAAATAACTAATAAAATTAGCTGAAAGTGACTAACAATCAAATAAAATGGCCATGAAATTAAACCTAAATGACTATGCAAAATGCATGTATCACCACATGGCAAAACTAAAAATATATTTAGACTCTATAAATTTTTTTGAGTTTTCTGAAATTTTTGGGCCTCGTTTTTTGTCTCAAGGCAAAGCAAAAATTTAATTTCGGGTATCCTGAATCGAACTAGCCGAATCGAACTGAATCGAATCGAACCAGTCCCCTTCCTTCTTTTCTTCTCTTTTCTTTTCTCTCTCCGATGCCCCAATTCTCCCTCCCATTTCTCTCTCCTCCCTCTCCCTCTGCGCCGGCCATCGCCTCCCCTTTCCTCACCTCCCCCCATCACCGACAACCTTCCCCTCCCCGCCCCTCCCCCACCACCAGCTGGCCTTCAGGTCACTGGAAAATTATGCCAAAAACCTCCCCTGTGCGAACACGCTGGTTCAACTTCCCAGGCAAATTTTGGCCGATTCGGCCACTAATTGGACCGGGTCTTGTCCCAAAACCCATTTACACCTCAAGAGCTTTCCATAGACACCAAGAGCACAAAAATCCATCTAACAGTTTGTCCAATTCTTATTCGAGAAATTTTAGCCCATTTTGACTTTTGGGCTAGATTTCTCGCAAACCGTGAACCCCATGAAAAATTCAAGAGTACCGGAGTGCTCCCCTTTATGAAAGCTTCGCGACAATATCTATTTCAAAATTTTCTGACATCATTTTCCAGTGGATCCTATGAAACTTTGCAGTATTTTTTCCGGCATTAAATGAGCTTAATAAATTCCGTAAAAATTATGTATTAACCCCCGTGTTATGAGCTTCACATTGGTATGCTCATTTTGTGGAAATTCGACAGTTGTTTAGGTCTGCAATTTTAGGCCGGGCAAGCCAACTACCCGAAACGCTTCAGAATTAGGTCAAGATTATAGGCTACCCCATCATTTTCAGACGTCTAGGACGTGTCCTAAGGGTCGAAATTGGCATAGGTAAACTCGAACTCTCATTTTTCTTAATTATCTAGGCATGATTTCGATTAAAAATCTATAAAATATTCGTAGTAGGTTAGAAAATTATAATTCTTTTTATATTAGCTTAATAATATTGCTAAGGACCACAGGGCAAAGTTTTAAAATTTTTAGAGCTCATTCGGGTAGTTTTTACAAAAGGGTTAGTTGTAGGGACTAAATGGTAATTTTTCAAATTATGGTTGTTGACAGTTTGGATGGGCCCAAGAGGGGCCATGTGATATGATTGAGTTCTGGTTGTGAGACTTGTAGATATAGAAGTGTATTTTTGTCACACCTTACCCTTCTGTAAGGCATAACATGATCCCGTAGAATACCTAATGAACTACCGAACTTCACCTACCGATAATTCATTAAGTACACTACAAGGGATTTTAAAACTATTTTCTTGCATTTTGGAAGTGGTAAGCATTTTGGTAGGAATTAAAATCATTTATTCAAAGCTTATAAACTAGTAAAAATTTTGTCCATTTTAATTTTACCACAAATTTTATAAAAATTTTGACAGAGTTTCATTTATATTTGGAGAAAACCGTTCTTCAAAACCTATAAAAAGCACTTCCAATAAATTTTTCCTAACTCCCAACCTCCAAATATTCTCAAGTTAATACATCTCAAAATTCTCAAAACAAACTATTTCATATCATTCCATCAATATTCTATGCACAAATTAACTTTACAGATATAAAATCCAAAAATAATATTATTACAATTTATTATACAACTGCTCACTTTACATTGTATTTATGACATTACAGTATTTACATCAAAATAATTACAAGGGTATAAAACAATACCCGTATAAAAATAATCAAGAAGTTCTTGTCAATCCCGCAACTCACTCTGCTGCTTTCTCCTTGCTCTTATCTGCGACAGTAAATTAAACTATCGCTGAGTATAAAAATACTCAGTGGTGCACAACGAAAATTTAAATTACAATACATAAATCATTCATTGCCAAAACACAATTTAAATATTTCTCAATCACATTTCACAATTATCAAAACTCATAATAACACAATTTAGTCAAATAATTTAAGAACACAGTGTTGCCAATTCATACACAACTTAAGTCATGACATAAAATTTCTGATCAATGCCGTGTTGTACACCACGACAAAGCAATCTACAACCCCACTAATCGAAATCAATGAGGGAGGTGGCTAGCTAGTTAATGAGTACTCATCCGATCTACAACCTCAACTGGTAAACCAGAGAGGGAGAAAAATGAACGATCTTAACCCCATAAATGGAGGAGGAATAATGTGATACTGTCATGCTAAGTGTGAACACAAAATCAGTTCAAAACAATTTATTCAAATAATTTATGAGAAATCTGGTCAATTTTCAAAGTCATATTCACAATCATAAATGGCAACACAATTCATAATTAACTCAAAAAAAAATCAAATTTTCAGGAATCATATATTTAAATAAAAATTACTGTGCACAGACCTGACGTGAGTCACTTCTAGGCCTTGACTCAGTCTCTCAGAGCTTCCAAGTCTATTTCAGCTGAAACACATAGTTTCACAGTGTTTCAGTACCATAACTTAGTATAAATCTAAAAATAAATTTAACTTCACTTTTACCTAGCTCTAATGTGCTAAACCCGACGTTCTTAAAATTTTTGTGTTTCGGGTTACTATTCACTACATTATTCAAGTCAAATTGTTGACTTTCTAAGGCTTAATAGGTATGGGAATTCCAACTTCACCCACATATCACATTTTGGTCACTAAACTTATTGGTTTTAGTCATTTCTCAACACTTAAGTCTTTTAGGCAAAATTGTCAATTTTCAGTTTTTGGTGTCTAAGGTTGCACTATTCTATTGGTCACTTTTCTGTTGGAATTTGGCAAAACTTCCTTCATAGAAAATGTTTCCTATTGTCTTAAGTTTATTCTCCTTTTTGAATCACTCCAATTGGAGTTTTGTAGCTCAAGTTATAGCCAAAATGCAGTTACTGTTCATGCTACAGAATTTAGTTCTGCAGATTTAATGCTCCAACTTCATTCAGCAATTTGATCAAGTTAAGTCCATAATTTGGTCTAATTTTCTTCATATGAAATGTTCTAATATGTCTTAGGTTTCCATCGGTTCAAGAATCACCTAAATCGGAGTTTTCTAGAGAGAGTTATAGCCATTGAAACTTTACTGTTCAAATGGCAAATCTGCAGTTCTGCAGATTCAGTAACTCAACTTTGTTCAGTAATTTGATTGGGTTAATGGCATAATTTGGATTTGTGTTCTTCATGAAAGCTTTAGGTCTATATCTCATCTAACCACTGGTAAAATTTCAGGTCATTTTGACCTGCCTAGCTCGAGTTATGATCAAATGAACAAATACTATTCATTTGGTTAGTTTGTACAGAGGCAGCCTACAATTTTCCAACTTTGGTCAATTTGTTCATTAGGTTTTGGTCACTTTTTGGGCATGCTTCCTAAATGAAAATTGTGTCATTTAGTGCCTATTTTCATTCCCAATTGGTCTCATACCAATTGGACTTGTAAAATTCCATTTTTGGTCCCTCAAAGTTGACTTTTGGTCATGGTGCATACCCAATCTGAATTTGGCTTTGATTTAAACACTTCTAATATACTTAATTAGGTCACAAATGACCATTTCTTCCCTTAAACTATGTCAAAGACATCATTTAGCAATTCTTCACATTTTTGGTCTCTAACCCAAATGTTTAAAACCCTAAGTTTGTCATTTGTTGCATTTAGCTAATTAAACACTTATAAACATGCTCCCTTAACTCAATTAAGCTTCCTAACATGTTTAGCTCAAACAAATTTATACTTTGTCCAACCAAACCCTAGCTGTTCAAAATTCTATATAATCCCTTAGCAAATTTTCTTTCCATTTTAAGTTTATTTACAAGCTCAATAAGTTAGAAATGTAAGAATCAAACTCAAATTATCAAATTTGATTACTAACCTTTTATGTAGAATTTCTTTTTCTTCAAAACTTCTTCCTTTCTTTTTCTTTTTGTTGTCAAGCTCCTTCCCAAGTGACTAGAACAAGTTTTTGTGAAGCAAGTATGAAAGGATTTGAGGTTTAATGGTGTTTTCAAAGCTTGAAGCAAGCTTTAATGGAGATTTGCAATGGTGAGGGAGAGAGAAGGATGGGAGGCGGCAACTTTTGGAGAGAAGACCAATTGATTTTTTTTTCTTTTCCTTTCTTTTTTTATGTCTTATGAAAGACCACAATTCATTTTAATTAATTTATAAATTATGGGATTTATGGCATCATGCATGATGTCATGCATGATGTCATATCCCTACACCTTTTTAACTTTTTCATTTTCTCTTTTTCTTTTTTTTTTAAATTTTTTCTATTAGTTCTTTAATTTAATTTTCGATCCTGAAGTTTTCTTTTCTCCAATTTTATTTGACAATTAGGTAAGGAGTCAGCTCTCGGAGTCAATTGACCAAATTGCCCCTCGCTGGTTCATCCCGGTTTGCAAATAATTTAGTATTTCTTTCGGCTCCCTGACCTAATTATTTGACTGGCTTAAAAGTTCTTTTTCATGATTTTCTTTTTTTTACTGTGTTCGTAATGGTCCTAAGGACCGCAGCGTCACATTTTACGATTCGAAATTTGAGTTTAAAATGGCTTCGCAATCGTTTCCAAGACGGTCACCCATCGCTGTGACTCTCGGCTCGTTTAACTTCTTATGTTCTATTTTTCTTTTTTATACTTAACTAATTGGCAATTACTAATTATTTGTATTTATGGCTTCTCTAGTTGTCTTAAGCGTGGTTCTAATCTCCTTAATTGTCCGGACCGACACCGGTCACCGGAATAGTGAAATATACCAGGCTATGCAAATAGGGGTGTTACAATTTTGTGCCCTTTTGTAGGTTGGGTAAGTCTTAGGTATAGGGAGAACTCTGCTAGATTTTCGGCACGACTTAAGGTGTCTTTAATTTTTTTTAAGCTTGTATTTAGTCAATTATATTAAATAATTATAATGAAATTTTCAGGTGAGCTGGAATAACCTTTCTCCTCCGCCCAGCCGCCACAGTGACCTCAGTTCACGTCTGTGAGTAAAATATTGATTTTAATTATAATTTCAATATTATTATATGTTCAGACATGCCCATGCATCCCTTATAAATATATATTTATGTAGTTAAATACTAGACACGTTTTATATTGCATCTTTATTTGATGAAATGCTATGAATCTTGTTTTATGGTAATTTAGAGCAGTGTGCATATGTTGGCGTGCGCGTGGTGTGTGGTATTGGATATGGACAGGACGGGTAGACGCGGCTGAAGCTTGACTCGCTGGGACCCAATCCTTTTATGGATAAGTTGAGGTAGGCATGACTCGAGATGATCTCGCTGGCCTCCGCATTTGGTCTATTAAGCGAAAGTCTGACTTGAGATGTACTCGCTGGCAGAGGTTGGATTAAGAGAGCTATATAGTGGATCAACTCCCATATATGTACTGTTTGAATATTATATGGGTGTGTGAGTGCTCCAAATTACCCTTTTTATTGTTTATGATGTGATTTGTATGAAAACTATGAAGGTATTGCATTCCACTCTTTAGGATGCATTAGCTTTAGATAGCTATAGAAATTGTACTTAAAATCGATATTTTACTCTCTTAGTCGAACACTCACTCCTGTTCACCTTATTTTTCCAAGATACAGGAGATTTCTTATTGAGTTCTAACCTACCTCTCTCCTTCGCAGGCAATCTATTAATGCCTGTTATGTTTTGTATAATTTTACTAACTTTCAAAACTCCGCATGTGTTAGAAGTATTTTATTTGAATTGGGTCTGTACTATAATGTCGTATTGGATTTGTAAATTTATTAGATGCATGTATGATTGGATTGGATGAGGGAGCTGAGCCCCCATTTGATTTTATGACATTATGAGTATGTGGAGGGTGAGCTGAGATCCCCAAATTGTTATATATTGTGCTTACAGGTCCAGCGAATCAAAAACTCCCCGTTGTATGGTCCATGTTATGTCCGGACTTTGTCTGGTTGAATTCTTGAAAATAGGCTTAAAATGAGCCTTAGGATTGGGTTAAAGAATATTCAGGCTTACTACGGGCCTCGGGGGCTTTAGGCTGGCTCAGGTCCTAGTGTCGGTCTGGCTCATAGGTTGGGTCATGACAATCAGAATTAATAGGTGGATTATAAGATCCAAAGGCTGCATTTGCTATAATGATAAATCTGGGATTTTAGTTGTTTAAACTAGCAATGGCAACTCCATTGGTCTTTGCAATATTGAACTGAAAGTGAATCAGGCCGATTCGGAACACAAAAACATCTCCTGGGTTTAAGACTTCACTGATAAGGCGATTGGGGTTGGATGTGACAAAGCCAATGTAAATAGTGCCCTCAAGGACTAAAAGGATTTCTGTAGCACGAGGACGAATGTGGGGAGGATTTAAACCACCATTCTATACGAGCGAAAGACTTACCAAGAGTGTTAACTTTTGGTATGTGCTCAACGTTTAAGAGGGTTACATTTGATCCAACTTGATTCCCTGTAGTTCTAGGAATATTGAGTCCCCAAAAATTAAGAGAAATCATTGGCTACAGCGAGGTTGGGATTTTTGCAAAATTTTCCATTCACGAACTGCATGACATAAATGTTAACTATTACCATTCCATGTAAATCAAAATAAAGGAATGTTAAAAAAAACATACGTATATGTAGTACAAAATTAAGACACACAGAAGTCCTAGAGAGAGCTGGGGTCATAGGCAGGGGCATATGAGAAAGCCAAAATCCAAGAATGCGAAGGCTAGAAGGAAATGACACTCTTCATTTGATCAAACAGTCTCTAGCTTGCTATAGCTTTAATTTTGGAGAGAGAAATCTTGCATGATTACATTTCTATTTGCAGATGAAGGTCTGGATAAACCATGTCTAAATTGTTTACTGGGAATTTTAATTGATAAACAACTTCAAAATTTTAAGTAATAGCTCGATTAATATATAGTCTTGCAACATAATTTTTTTTTTCTTTTGGATAAATTCTTGCAACAGAACTAGAAGACAATGCAAAATTTTGGTGGCATAATTATAAGTTTGATGGCTGCTCAATCATTTTTTAATCTCTAATAATGATATGGTGTTAATATTAATTATGTATATATACAACAACGAAAAATAACAATTTTTCAAGGAGTGGTTTTGGTTGGCCATCTTCTTCAAGCTAGCTATGATCCAATCCAAGACGAGTTAAGCAGTTGTCATTCAGCAGGACCGTGGAGACAAAGGGAACAAATGACCTTATTCTGGTAATTATTGTGACGCCCCTTACCCGCTTCATTGTATAGCCAGAGCAAGAGTGCCACATTCGGTGCCGGAGCACCCTATCTTGTTTTATCATATCTATTGTAAACTTTTAATGTCATTTAAAACATGTATTCAATGTGTAGAATTTTTTTTTTTATCTTATTTCTGTGGAGACCCGGACAGAGCCTTCCTTATTTTATTAGCATCTGGCAGGTTCCTGTAACACCCCAAAGTTCGGTAGTGCGTTCTACTGCTCCGGTGACCAGTGTTGTCCGGACAGCTAGGATGCCTAGAACTACACTTTGACATGAGGGAGGAGACATAAAATAATGAAATACAAGAAAAGAAAATACAAGAAAAACAAAGGAAAAATAATAGCAAAGAAATGTGATCAAGTTAAGCGAGCCGGGAAACCTAGCGATGGGTGACCTTGCCGGAAGTCACGGCGTGGACCGTTGACTGGCCCTGGACTGCGGAGAACCCTGGAAAACATTTTTAGGACTTAAATAGAACCTTATTGAAGAACAAATATCATTAGAAAGATCAAAGAAAAATTAAATAATTAGTACAAAGAAAAGTGAGAAATCGAAAAACAGACAAAACCCGGTGTTACCGAAAAATCGGGAACGTAACCCAAACAGGGGCATTATGGTCATTTGACGTCCCGAAGTGTCTTTTGACCTAAATGTCCATTAAAAATAAATAATATTACACTTAGAAAATAAAATAAAAAATTAATTTGGTGGTACCTAAAGTAAATAGCTAAAATCAAGGGTTTAATGTGGGATTAAATGAAAGTTTAGCTTAAAATATGATTAAAATTGTGAGTGGACCACTAATGCATAAAATAAACATATAATAGGGCAGCTGTAACTCCACTAAATCAGCTGAACTTCATCTTCCTCAAAGTGATCTCAACATTGCCGTGAATGAAGGTGAGAGGAAAAACCATGGCCATTTCTCATGCAAGCTCTCTTAACTCTCCATTTTCAACTCCAATCTCTTAAGTTCCTTCATGAAACTTTGTCTACTCATCACAAGGAAGAGTTTGATACTAAATTTGAGAAGTTTAAGCAAGGTTTAACAAACTCCAAGCATAAGGTAAGTTCATAATTTTGAAGATAGCTTTGTTAAGTTTTGTGTGCATGTTATGGGTGTTGGTTTTGTGAAGGAAATTTTGAAGTTTAAATAGTTATTGAGATAGCCATTTTTGGACAGCCATGGGGTCACACATTTGATGATTTATTATGCATATAATTGATGAGAAATAATGTTGATCATGGTAAATTAATAACCTAGTGAATTATTTCATGTTTATATGGTGATTTATGCACTTGGATGGGAATTGGTAACTTGGACAGCACTTTGATGTTGAAGGACAAATTTGGGAAGCCTTGGGGACACTTGAATAAATGTGTATATTCATGGGAGTGTTGGCAGAATTGTGGCATTAAGGAATGAAGGATATGTGTATGAAATTATTGTGTAAAGTGTATGTGAGAATTAGTGGTGTTTAGGTGTGTATGTAATGGTATTGAGATATTGTAAATGTGAATTATATTTGGTGTGTTGAGGGTAATGGTAATCTGCCCAAAATAATGTTAATGTAAAGTAGATTATACTGTGGTTAATGTACCAAAACAGATTGGTAGGGAAGTGAACCAAATTGCAAGGTATATGTGTGTTTGAAGTGGGGTGTGAAATGCATATTGAGGGCAGTGTACATTTTAGCCCATAACCTGAAATGGGTAACCTCAATTGGTATGAGACCAATTTGAGGTGAAACTAGGCACAAAATGTGCCAACTTTCATTGAGAAACCATACCAAAATTATGCTTGCAAGTTGATGTGAAAAATGACCAATTCGGATTAGGTACACTTGAGACCTAAAAACTGACCATTTGGGCAGCAGTGAGTATTTAGGCCATAACTCACTCAAAATAGGTCCAATTGACCTGAAATTTTAACCATGAATAGTTAAGACCCATACCTACAATTCTTATGAAGACACCAAAACCCAGAAATGACCAGAAGCAAGTCAAAAAGTTTGCACAAGTTCGGGTCCAAAAACTGGCCGAACCAAAGTTGACCAAATTGACCAAAAAAATGACCTAATTGATGCCATTTGACCAGCAATAGTATAATGACCATAACTTGGTCTACTTAACTCGGATTGACCTGAAATTTTGCCCCGCGTGCAATAAGACCTAGATCTACAAGTTTGTAGTTTCGACCGAGACTCGAAAACCGAGGGAACTAGATCGTCCGGTTAGGTCAAACCAGTGTTCCGGAATCCAGCAATTTGCATTAAAATGCACTAAACAAGGAAATGACTTTGGTAAAACGTACCAAACCTAAAACCCTATCGAATGTGACATATTAACGACACTAAAACCTAATTTACCTAAAACGCAATGAGGGTCGGTATATTAGGTGATTAAGTGAATAATTGAGTTCAGTGCATTATTTACCAAACACCATCGATAGAGCGATTTAATTTAGTCTTGAAACACTTCAAATTGTGTTTCTCGATTAACAAGGACTCAAAGAAAAGGGAAGGAAACACTGAGTCCAGACCAGGGGGACAGTCATCAGAGGTTTGTGCACAACAACTATTTCTCTTGAATTTTTCAATTGAAATAAATATTGACTATTTGTATATTATTGTTTTAAATTATGGAAATGTGTTTGATGAACACTTATTGATTGAAAAACATGGTGAATGATTTGAAACTGTGAAAAATTGTTTGAATGATATTGATGGATACTTATTGATTGAAAAGCACTGTAAATGGTTTTTGTGAAAATTGAAGTGAATTACGAATTGTGTTGCCATTTTGTGAATGAAATTATAACTTTGGAAATTTATTGGATTCTTACGGATCATTTGAATAAAATGTTTGGAATTTTTTTGACTCACAATTGACATGACACTGATACTATGTTCCTCCTCCATTAATGGGGTGAGTGTGATTATTCCTCCCTCTTTGACTTATCAGTCTGGGGTGAGTATGATTATGTTCCTCCCTCTTTAACTTCCCAGTCTGAGGTGAGTATGGATGAGTTCTCATTATATAGCTAGCTTCCTCCCTCATTGATTTCGATTATTGGGGTGAGCATGTCTTGTCGTGGTGTACAACACGGCATATATGGAAAAATTGTGTCATGGCCTAAATTGTGTTATAGATTGGCAACACTGTATTCTTCAGTTATTTGATCGAATTGTGTTATTATGTATTGTGAGATTGTGAAATTGATTTAAACTCTTATTGACATATACTGTCTATTGAATTCAACCATGATCTGACTTATTGAAAATTATTGTGATATTAACAAATGGAGTTTAAATTCTTGTTGACATTTATTGTCTTGAATTTAACTATGGTTTTAAGTATCCACTATTGATATGATTTATGAATTGTGATTTAAAATTTGTATTTGGTAAATGTTGTGCACCACTGAGACATTGTCTCAGCGATAGCTTTATTCTTTATCGCAGTAGAGACAGGCAGCAGTGAGCTGCTAGTATCGCCAAAGATGAGAGATTTTTGGGTATAGTGAGTATACCACATGTGGCATTTTGTCTGTAATGTATATTCACTGTATGTATATTTTGTTCTTGGTTTTGGCGGTTGTAAATTTAAGTTGTACTGATAAAGTTGTAAAATAATTATGAGTTATTTGGCTTGTAAAAATTGTGTTATATCTTTGTATCTTAGTCTTTGAAAATCACTGTGGATTTGACTTGAGAAATGTGTTGTGTTGATAAAAATGTTGGAGTTGAGATTTGAAAATATATTGAAGTGCTTTTTACAGGTTTTCTAAAGAACTGTTTTATCCAAAATACAAATGGCACCTTGCCAAAATTTTTACAGATATTCCAAATAAATCAAATGAGTTAGTTGTTTCACTTCAGTTCACCAAAGTCTTTCACACCTGTAAATAGTGCTCACCACTGTAAAAGAAGTAAGAAAAGTTTTTAAAATCCCTTGTAGTGTATTTAATGGATTATCAGTAGACGGAGTTGGTAATTCATTAGGTATACTACGGGATCATGTTATGCCTTACAGAGGGGTAGGGTGTGACAGTTCCACTAATCACCTGTTAACATGTCCATATTCATTTCACACATTTCCATATCATATTCTCATGTATCATATCATTACAATTATTTATGAGATCTAAAAATGAAGTATTATCTATTGCATTCATATAGAAATTCATAGATAATAAATTACAAGTTTTCATTTCAATCTCAAAGTTTAATTACAAGTCCAAAATGAAATACATCATAAACTAGTAATTACATCATGACTAAACATAATGAACCAAAATACTAGTCTATACATGGGCCCTACCAAAATACAAAAAGGCTGAGGTGACTCTGGACAATGGCAGATCTGATCAGAGCTCTGTCAGTGCACTGCGATCTTTCTTCTTTGCTGCACTTGGGGACTGATGTGGCTGATCTCCAGTACCTACGCGATGGAAAACCAACGCGCTAAGCATAACGCTTAGTGGTGCATAATTTATAATAACAATAATTTAATAATTTGAAACAATATATACAACTCATAATTTTTAGGCCTTTTACATTTTTATTGCTCTTTGAAAATAATTAACATTATCGGGATCTTTTATGATTACTTATTGTATTTTAAGTCTTAATTAATTTTTTTATCAGTGCCCAAGAAAACCTATAACAAATTATAAAACTTGGATGTACGGGTGTATACTGGTTAGACAGCCATATGTCTATCCAAAGATATCGTCATCGTGCATGAAGCCAACTGTCGGGCACGAGACCCGCTGTCAGGCTTGTAAAGCCAGAAATAAAGTAGGCACAATGGCCAGTAAGTAGGCATATAGCCTGTAGAGCAATCATACCAGATATATATTGTCAGTTCATTATTTTCTCAGTAGGCAGTACTGCTATCTGAAGTCCCTAATTGGTATACCAATTTATCCAAACTAAATAAATAAGTCTAGGTATAATATGGGCAATTAAACATTTTTAATTAATTTAGCACTATTCACTATTACTATTTTCTAGTAATGTTCATTGGTACCATTAATTTCATATTAACAGGACATTAGTCACAATTTACATATTCATATCTTTTTTAGTATTTAATTCTCCTTATGAGTGTTTTAATTATCATATATAGCATTTTTCCCATGAACCTTTCTTTAGGTTCATGTTGATGCGTTATCTTTATCTAGGAATTTGATTAGGTTGGGATGTCTATTTAATCACAATTCCTTCATAACAATTGCTCCTCTATGTTTAAACTTGAATATCAGTTTTTGAATCACTGAATTTGGGGTTATAGAACTCAAGTTATGGTCAAAATACCAAAGGAATAGTATTTTGGGACATTTTCTGGGTTGGCAGTTTCAGTAACCCAACTTGTGCTAATAATTTGGATTGGTTAAAGGCAAAACTGGGTTAAGTGGTCTTCATGAAAAGTGTAGCCCTATGTCTAAACTTTCCATGGGTAAAATTTTAGGTCATTTGGACCAGTATAGAGAGAGTTATGACCAAATGAACACATACTATTCATTTGGTCATTTTCAGGGTTAGCAGTTTCAGTGACCCAACTTGTGCTAACAATTTGAATTGGTTAAAGGCAAAACTGGGTTAAGTGTTCTTCATGAAAAGTGTAGCCCTATGTTCTAAACTTTCCATGGGTAAAATTTTAGGTCATTTGGACTAGTATAGAGAGAGTTATGACCAAATGAACACGTACTGTTCATTTGGTCATTTTCTGGGTTGGTAGTTTCAGTGACCCAACTTGTGCTAACAATTTGAATTGGTTAAAGGCAAAACTGGGTTAAGTGGTCTTCATGAAAAGTGTAGCCCTATGTCTAAAATTTCCATGGGTAAAATTTTAGGTCATTTGGACCAGTATAGAGAGAGTTATGACCAAATGAACATGTACTGTTCATTTGGTCATTTTCTGGGTTGGGTGCAGGGAAATCCGAATTTAGGCAGTTTTTAGCTCAAGTTTTGGACATAATTTTGGCATGGTTTCTTCATGGAAAATGGGCTATTTTGGGTCTAGTTTCACCTCCAATTGGGCTCATACCAATTGGGATCACACAATTTTATTTATGGCCTAAAATGTACACTGCCCTCAACAAACACAACCTGCAGAAAATTAACACTTCCAAAACTCAATCTCCTCCAACTTTCTTACTTCAATTTGCATGCAATACACTTCTATAAGCAACAATCTCATCCCAATAGGTCAATTTCAACATTTTACACAAAGTCCTCAACATTTACACAAACCCTAGTTTTCAAAGTTTCAAATTTACACAAACACTACACAATCAAACACCCAAACATTTCAACTAATTACACATTCTCATGGAACCATTTTTCATCACTTAAAAGCAATAAACTTCAAGTTCCATGGCTGCCAAAAATTCAAGGGTTCTTTCCTCTAGATTTTCTTTTTGTTTTAATGGTATTTATGCTTAGCTAAACATGCTTTTCATGTTTAATAAAGAGAAGAAGAGGGATTAGTGCACTAACCTCTTGTAACCCACTTCAAACTTTAATCTTTCTTCTTCTTATGGGTATCTAAAGCTTCCTTATGGTGTGGGCTAAATTTTTTGTGAAAGGGTCTATGGGTTTTGGGGAGGAGAAAGCTTGGAAAATCAAGCTTTAAGAAGAACAAAAATGGAGGGAGAGAGCTCCCATGGTGGATGGTTTCCAAGAGAGGGAGAGAGAGAGAAGAGGGAAGAAGAAGATGGAAGCTTGGGGTTGGTGGGGTTTGTCTTCTTGTGTCTATTTATATACTTTTTTTTTTTTTGAATTTTCCTAAGCCTTTTCTTTTCTTTTCTTTTCTTTTCCTTTCTTTTCTTTTCCTTTCTTTTCTCTTCTCATTTTCCTAATCCATTTCATAAATTTTAATTAATATTAATTATTTGATTCCAATTTTTTTTTTATTTTCACATTTAGGTCAAAATTCACCTTTAAGGGTGAAATGACCAAAATGCCCTTAGTAGTGCATATTGGGTTATTTTTATTATTTTTGTATCAATTTATAAATTCTCTAAACTTTAATTTATTTTTTTCTCTACCTTTTTCCTATATTTTCTTAACATTTATTTCTTCAATTTATGCCTCCTCACTATAGTCTAGGTGTAGTTCCAGACATTTTGACTGTTCGAACAGACATTAGTTGTCGGAATAGTAAAATGTATAGACTACCTACGGTGAGGGTGTTACAATTATATAACTAATTGTAAATCCTAGGTTGGGTATTTTGTGAAGGGCTTGTCCTGGGTTTAGCTGATTTTTTATAAGCATAAGCTCCATTAAATATAAAAAATAAAAAAAAAAAAACGAGGAGAAAAACCAATTAATTTGTCAATATATAGTTGTAGGTGTATAACGGAAAACAAACTTATTAAAAAATGGAACTTTCTATACATTTTCCAAGAAGTGGTTTGGGTTGGGTATCTGCTTCAAAGCAATCTCAGTTAAATTATAGTTCAACGCTCAATGAGTGTGACCATGGAGACACAGTAGATAACGGTTGTCTAAGTGTGTCAAATATAAGACTTAGATAAATATTCTCATTTAAGTTAGCTTTTTGAATGAAATTACGTTTGATCTATTCTCTCAATGTTAGACTACTCGTAAATGTGTTTACTTGCCAACTTTATATTTCAGATATTCAGGCTTAAATTTAAGGAGTGCATTGTCTCATATTGATCTGTATAAAGTATTTATATTAAATATAATATATAGGTAAAATATTACAGTTAATTACAAAATATCTTGATTTTTAAAAATTAAATTTTAAAGAAAATAATAATTTAAATCATAAATATTAAAGTAATATTGTAAATAATAATGATAATTAGAGAAATAAAAAAATTAAATAATAATTAGTATAAAGAAGAGCATTTATGGAAGGAGACACATGGTGAGTTTTTCAAAAAAAAGTGTCACTTGTCATCTCCTTGAGAACACCACTCTACTTTATATATATATATATGGAAGATCAAAATAATTAATAATCCTATTTAAAAATAAAATTATGTAATAATTATATATTACAACTGTTTAAAAAATATAGAAAAATTATTATCAATAAATAAAATTAAAAATTGCTACTTGCTATAAATGTGACAAATTTAAAATCCTATCTCTTCTTGAATTATTTTATAAAATCTAAACAACCTCTTCATCAGAAAGCGAACATTGAATATACATAAATTAGCATATGTGTGATCATTGAGTATAATTAATAAATTAATATAATTAACTCTTAGTTTTTTCTATCTCTAATTAAATTAAGCTTTTCTAGACATTTGTAATAATAATAATAATAATAATAATAATAATAATAATAATAATAATAATAATAACAATAATAATAATAATAATAATAACTCTTTATTATAATATTAAAATGTAATAATTATATAATTTGTAACTTACATATACATAATTAGGAAATTAATAACTTAATCATAGTTTATAGAAATTGTATCATTAATTAATTTTTCTAAATAATAATAAAATAATATTACATAACATGATAAAATAATGCAACATAACATGATTAATATTATCTAAATTAATGATATTAATTATTTATTAATATATGATGCATGCATTTTATATCATCATTTAGATGTAATTTTTGCACATAATTTACCCTTGTTCATAGCCATTATTATAGATATTAGTATATATTTAGTCAATTTTGCAAATTTTCACTTTTCTTAGTTTAATTTTTGGAATTTATTTGTTTTGTAGGGTAAATTTGGAGAAATTTGATGTATTTTGATCAGAGTAGCTATTTGGAGGAGATTAAAGTCGAATTGCAAAAATTTTGAAGTTGAGTAAAAAATGGCCGAGAGCGACACAACCTGCAGCACAACCGAATTAGCTTATGTCGCAAGTTATGTCAATCGTCAGATATTCAGGCCGAGAGCTACACAACCCGCGACACAACCCACAACACAACTGACTCGGCTTATGTCATTTTTACTGGAAATGGTTGACATGGCATTTCCGTTACTCTGGCTTTTTACCTCACTTTCTCTGGAACCTTCCCCCTTTTTACCCATTCTAGGGCAGGCCCCTCACCTATATAAAGTCTCATTTATCATTTTCTTTCCATAGAGAACAAGGGAGGCATTTTTGGAAGGATAGAAAGAGAGAAAGAGAGGAGCTCGTCGCATTTTTCCAAAGAAGAAGAAGGATCACGTTTCTGCACTTTTCTGCAGCAGATCCTTCTGCATTTTTCTGGGTTTTTCTACCCCTTAGCTTACATTTCCATTATTTCTTCATTTATACATTTGGGTTTGTCTTAAAACTATGAATAGTGAGTAGTTGATTGAGATTCTAGAGATGGGTTTGTAAATATTGATTTGTATTGTGGTTTTGAACTGATTTAGCCATTTAAATGGGATTTGTTACATTTTGATTTATTGCTTGTGAGCTTGTTGCCTTGCTTGATGAATGGGCCCTCATTAAGTTAAGCTTTAATCCTTAATAGATGGACTGAAAAGTGAATATTAGGGATAGATAATCTTGCAATAAACTTTATTTTCTTGGTGTTAGAGATAAGCTAAGAGGATTAAGGGGAACTTTCCAAAAATCAATTAGAGCTTTAAATGGGTTTTTGTTAGGTTTGAAATACCGTGAAAACAGGGTTTGATTTAATGAAAACCAACTTTGAAATGCTTGAAAAAGGTTTCAAAAATTTAAGAATTGATTTCCCTCAAAATTGCAATTCTCATGTGTTTGGCTAAATTAGAGATAAACCACATGCAAATAATATTGAAAAATTCAATCTCTAGAATCACTTTATTTTTTATTGAATTTAGATTTAATTCCTCTCAAATTTCATAAATAGAAATTTCAAATTAATTTTTGGTAATCTAGTTTAATTAATTTTAGTTAATTGTTTGATTTAGTTTTAATTCCTCAAATACCAATTTTAATTCCAAATTTCATTTTACATCTTTAATTTTTATCATTCTAATTAGCTTATACTTTTATTTCTAATTTAAGCACAATTCCCTGTGGGATCAATATCATTTTTTTAAAAACTATACTACTGTGGCCCGTGCACTTGCGGACAACATCGTATCAATATACTATAAAAAATATCAAAAAAATAATGAAAATTGAATATTAATATAAATTTATTGTTTACCATAACTATGAAAATAAATTTTTATTTCATTTCATTTTTTCACAATTCATTTTATATAGTATTTAATATATAATAAAAAATATGTCTTTATTAAATGAATACTAAAATAAGATAAATAAAAATAAAATAACATTAAAGTAAATTAAAAATTATTAAATATGTAAAAGAGGGAGAGAGAAAGTAAAGTATTTAACCTCTTATGACTACTTTCATAACATAATTTTAAATTATTTTATTAATTTTAATATATATAATTCTTAAACTTTTATAATTAAATAAAATAAAAAAAATTTAAGAATCATTAAATGAGAAATTTATAAAATTATTAAAATATGTCTAATATTTTAATTAGTTAACCATAATAATAATAATAATAATAATAATAATAATAATAATAATAATAGCTACTTATTACAATATTAAAGTAATAACTAAATAAATAGTTTATAACTTATATATAAATAATTAGAGAATTAATATTTTAATCATAATTTAAAAAAAATTATATCTTTAATTAATTTTTCTAAATGATAATAAAACAGAATCTTGTCTGCTGTCTAATTTCATTTGGCAAGGAACATGCTACAAGTGGGTGGTTGAGCAGTCATTGATTACCGAAAAATGGGTACATCATTTGTGAGCTAATAGCTGCTGAACAATATTGTCTTATAATATTTATCCAAAAAATTTAATCGGAAGCTTTTTTTTTTTCCGCAGATGCTGCTTTGGCGTACCTGTAAATATTTGTATATTTTGGGAAGTCAAGTCATCGAATTACGTTCATATATCAGTGGCATTAATTAAACATTGAATTCTAACATTGAATTCCAACAACTTTGAGCATCTATCTAAAACATTATGTTATGTTAAACAAAAAAAAGCAACAACAACTACTTGATGTTGAACACAGCGTTAACACATGGGACTGACCAATCCGTAAGACTAGAGAATCAGTGAAGCAAACTAGTGTAATTATATTTTTGTTAATAACAGTTAAAATAATAATTAGTGTAATGATAATGCATTATTTGAGTTGATTTCAGATCTCCTTCCCTTAGAGAAGTAAATGAATAAAAATGCAATACTGTAACCAAAATAAATCAACATACATATATATATATATATACATATTGGAAAGGCAGAACAAGAACACATCTCTTTATGTCATTAGAATAGGCACACCAAGAAATTACATCATTTTATTTGATTAGGATACGCTTGCTCAATTATTGGAGACACTGCATCGAACATAACTAAAATTTATTCTTAAACAGTGAGCAGCACTGACTTAATTTAAATGGTTGTTTTATGCATTGGCAAACAGTTTCTGAAGTTTTACCACTTCATCGTTGTCCAATTGGAAGGCCTTAGCGAGAACATCAGGATTAATGGGTGGATTAGGCCCGAAGATTGCATTTGCTATCGTGATGACACCTGGGTTTTGGCTGCTTAGACCAGCAAAGGCAACTGCATTGGTCTTTGCAATATTAAACTGGAAGTGAATGAGACCAATTGGAAATACAAAAACATCTCCTGGGTATAAGACTTTAGTGAAAAGGCGATTAGGGTTGGATGTCACAAAGCCAACATAAAGGGTGCCTTCCACGACTACAAGGATCTCTGTGGCACGAGGATGGGTGTGAGGAGGATTTAAGCCACCATTGGGTGCAAAGTCTAACCGAGCGAGAGAAATACCAAGAGTATTAAGTCCAAATAGTTTATCAACATTCACGAGGGTGACATTGGATCCAACTCGATTTCCTGTATTTCCAGGAACATTGAGTCCCGGAAAAAAGAAATCTTCAGCTACGGTAAGGTTTGGGTTCTTGCAGAACTTCCCATTGACAAACACTGCATTAATATATCAAAGTAATTGTCAGTAACCATTGAACATGCATATAACAAAATGAGAAAAAGATTTCTATACAGGAAATACTGATATTTATAGGATAATGCTATGACAGAAACATGAAAGAAAGCCGAAAAACTGAAAGCAAGCTTATATATACCAGCATTCTTAGGTTCAGGTATGGCAACACAGAAGTCCTGGAGAGGGCTAGGGTCAAAGGCAGAGGCAAAAGAGAAAGCCAATGCCAGAGACAATAAGGCAAGGAAATGAAAGCTTTTCATTATATGACTACTTTCTTTAGCCTTTAGTCGTTGAGGGGAAGATGTGAAAAATCTTGCATGAATAGATGAGTATTTATAGATGAAAGTCTCTCAAAATTCTCTAATGTGAAAGGTTGCCAGGTAGTCGTTAATGGTTACCTTTTTTTTATTTCACCAATGACCAATTCTTCTACAATTGTATATGCATACATTTAATCATTAAATCATCCCTCCTTTTGAATTAATTTCCAATATCAAATTGGACTGATTCAACTCTTTCAAGCTTCTGAGAGTTGTGATGAAGTTCTTCATTTTCACCTCCTAGAGTTAATTAATTTTCTTTTTTTCACCCCTGTTTTTGCTTCAAGGGTGAGAGAGGGTATAAACACACGCGCGCGCATATATATATATATATATATATATATATATATATTTTTTTTTTTTTTTTTTTTTTTTTTTTGAACTGCCCATTTTGATATTTAAAAGCTCAAAATTGTCCACATTATCCTTAATTACTGTGTGTGAAAAATTAGTTAAAAAAATGGGCAACTAAAATTCAATAAAACTTTGGTTAAAAAAATTTGATAATATATTATACAACCACTCGATTAAAGTAAAGTAATTTAATTTTGGCACAAAAAATTAATCGTTGTAGCTTATGTGATAATAGAAACGTATTTGGATTAAGGATCCTTGAATTAATTAAAAAAAAAATTTCATATGCTATCGTGGATTTAATTAATTGGATTGGATGAGTCAAAGTAATTTACTATTAATTAATTGTGATACTTGGATTAAGATATCCTTAAGATTATAATCATGCACATAAAGTCGAATGGTAAGGACTTTGAAAGTCAGTCAAAAATAAATTACTTAAAGTGATGTCCCTCGAATTCAATACCTTATTTCCAGGATTTGAATTGGCTTTTGTTGTCCTTCTATGTTGGTTTACATTTTGAAAGCTATGGCCTCCAAACTGCACTTTCTATCTTCAGATAATTAGGAAACCCACCAACAGTGGGCATCGAGTCCCTGAGATTTTAAAAGTTTGCAGGAGTGCAGTGGTAATTTTTCAAAAATTTATTTTTTTCCTAAAATAATCTATAATTTCATTTTTGATATTTGGTGAAATATATAATTTAGTTTCTATATTTTTAAAATCAAACAAGTTAGTCCTATTTTTAATCCATCAAGAAAATAGTCCTTATTTTTTTAATATACTGTTAACCCAAATTTCAATTGAAACAATTTAATTATTGTCATTTTGACGAAGCCAATAATTTAATCCTTATTTTTTAAGATCAAACAAATTAATTCATTATTTTTTAAATTTTATATTTACATAGTTAATATATTTTATATTTAAATAATTATATGTATGTTATATTTAAATATAAATATGATATATACATATATTATTTCGCAAATGTAATAAATATAACTTTTTATTAAAATATCATGTATGCATCGTATCCTAAATTATTACAATTAAATGTGCTAAAATATATGTATTCGTGTTTATAATTTATAGATAAATCCATTAGATATATGTAAGTGTAATCAAACACATTTACAATTAGGATGGTTTAAATAATTTTTTAATATTTTTTTTGAAAAAAAAGTAGATTTTAAATAATTGGACAAGGTTTTTTTTTTAATTGTAAGTCATTAATATATATTTAAGTTCAATAATTTATAATATAAAATATTCATTTCATTTTTGAATTTATAACAAATCTATTTAATTTTTAACAAATTAATTTTGTTAAAAAAAATTAAGATGTTTATTTTTATCACTATCATTTATTTATAACAGATTATTAACTTTTTCTCTGTTAACTTATATTTATTTTATTTATATTATTTTTACAAATTATAATTTAATTAGATTTTCCTAAATTAAATTTCTTTGTCTGTCACCACCCACCTAACACATGTGCATTTCATAGTCCAGCAATCTTAAAATATATGTAATATTTTAATTCATTAATTAAATTTTATTTAATTATTTTAATAATATAGTTGAAGATGAGAATAAACTCCTGCTTAGAATATCCTTTATCGAGGTCAGATACATAATGCATATTTAAGGACGTGAAGAGTAGTTGGATTCCTGAAAAGGATAAGATAACTTGAGCTGACTATTTTAACAAATATTATTATTGAACTCACCCACCCATTGCTTTCTATTTACATTACATGAATGATTAGGCACTCTTACTTTTATAAGATAATAATTTAATGATAATTATTCATAACTGAGATTTTCAAAATCAAGAGATCCTTCATATTTATATTGGCAGATTTTATTTTCTCTAATATCTGAATAATTTTTCACCAATAAAATATTTTTGGGGGTGAAGTTTATTTTATCAAAAACAAATTTTGTTGGGTCTCTTAAGATTAGGGCCGCCATGCATTTGCATTGTATTTTTACTGATTTTTGTCTTATCAATAATTCAAGGTCCCTGAATTATATTGAAAACTGATCACAATGTTGACAGTTCAACAGAGGATTAAAAAAATGTTTGCATATTTGTAACAAAACACATATAATTAAATCTCTAATTGCACCTAATCCAGAACATAAACGGAGTTATTAAAAAAAAAAGAAAATAAAGGGAGAAGTTGCCAGAGGTGAAAATACCATATCCTCCCAAAGAGGAGATTAAAGGGAGGAAGGAGAGAAGAAAGAAAGAAAAAATATAAAGAAATTGAAGAGAAAAAGAGATTTCTAAAAAAAAAAAGAGACAAAGTCAGACTAGAAGCTTAATTTCAACTTCATTTTTTTTTTTACTACGTCTGATTATTTTCTTAATCAAATTGATTTTTTAAATAAATAAATATGTTATATTTGATCAACTGAAAAACAATTATTTAAAAAATTATAAAATTAAATGGAATATTTTATTATATCAGTTCTGTTAATCTTTTCTGTATTATAATTTAATAGATAATTTAAATCCATTCACAATTAAAAAAAAATAAACCCAATTCAAATTTGAATAAATAAATAACTTGCAACTTAAACAATCTAAATCTTTTAATCTGAATCATTTTACATCTCTAATTATTATTTGTGAATACGTTAATGAGGATATTATTATAATAATTTTCAATTTAAATCTTAATGTATGAAAAAATGATAATTTAATCCATCTATTTTAATGGAAAATTAAGTAATTATTGAGATATTAATATGTTAATATAGTCATTAATTATAGTAAAAAAAATTATTATTCAATCACAAATGATAGTTAATCTAAATATAAAAATTAAATTGTTATAAATATTAGGAATATAGGATTAAATTATTGTAAATATTACAAATAAAAAGTAAATATTAAAGTTATATACATTAAACTGTGATAAAAAAAAAAATAAAATTGTAGTTTTCAATCCTAAAGCTGCAAGGAAACGACTACAAATTGTCACATATTTAATTATCACTGTTTGTCAATTGAAGTTTCAATTCCATTTTATTAGACTGGTTCAAGTTTTAACATGTAGTTGGTATATAACGGAAAATATTTTATTTTCTGGTTCTTATAAATTTGAAAGAAGTGATTTTAGTGGTTTACCTGCTTCAAGACGATCCAAATCAAACCTAATATGAATTTGGTAGTTCAACCCTTCAATGTGGTGTTGGACCAGACAATGACAATTTTTTGTGATTAATTAATATTGTAGATTATATATAAAATAAATTATATATACCTTTGAATATTTCCATTTTTAGTTTATCTTAATGTTTTTAATTAAGCTGGATGCACGGATAAACACCAAACATGTATATTTTTTTTTTATTAAATTTAAACTGCGAATACATCATTTCACCTTAATTTTTATTAAAAAAGAATTATTTAACATTTCACCTTTAGTTACAACCCATTTAATAACTAAACTTTATAAAAATGTAAATAATTTAACCCTTAATATTTACACAATTAAGTCATTTGACATTTGATTTTATAAAATATTAGTTATTTAATCTTTATAATTGGTAACTTACATTCATTTTGTCGTATATAGTAATCATGACTTTACTAAGTTCATTGAAAAACATGGACAAATTAGGCTTAGTTAAATAATTAAAAAAAAATTAAAAATTAAAAAAAAAAAAAACGAACCTGGACACAAGTGTCTAGGTTCATCCCCTTGCACCTTTTGTTTTTAGCTTTTGAGAATTTCTTCACAAGAGATTATTTAGTGCATCTGGTGTACATGCATTCTTTCTCTAAATATATAGGTTTCACTTCTCTAAAATAAAAAAAAAATATATATTTTTTTTTCTCCAAAGGAGTACTATCTTTTAGTACTCTAAGTGTATATAATAATTCTCGCTTCCTTTACACCTTGATTCCATTTCTTTTTTATCTTTTTTTCTCTTCCTCTGGTAGCACCCACTAGCGCCTGTCACTCTAAAAACTAACCCCCTTTCCTTTGGGAAGCCGATGATGGTAGAGAAATGCTCAAACGGCATAAGCAATGACACAATGGACATTTTTCCTTCTCAGTGATGTGCAATGGACAGGATCTTCAGGTAGCTATATCAGTTGTTTTCGGTGATCAGCACAGGTGAAATATGCACCAATTAACTCCCCTCAACCCTAACTTCTTTTCCAATCAACTGTACTTAATTTGGTGGAGTTTTCCAACAATAAGAAGAGAGGATAAAGAATTAGAGTAGCTATTATAATTTAATTAGTTTCATAATTAAAGCACATTTGTAATTTATTTATTTTTATTAGTTAATTAGATATTATTTTAATTCAGTAGTCTAAATAACAATATAATCACATAGGCTTTTGGTACTTAATATCCAATCTTTGTTGGATCGATAATTCTCTTATCAATGTATTATTTAAGACGACACCATGCACTTGTGGATTTGGTCTATTACAGTTATAACACCCTTATCCACACTGAAAGTCATTCTTCCCTTGCTTTACAGGACCATGGAGTCTAGCCAGTCGAAGCATCTAAAACCATTAAATTGATACTCAACATCCATCTTATATCACCTGCAAAACTGGTGAGTTGGGAGGGGTGAGCTTCTAGGGAAAGACTTAGTGAGTTAGCATTTACAATACACATCATGCAATAGAAAGAACTAGGGAATAAGAAGCCAAACGAATAAGTTTGATAATAAAATTTTTGGAACAAGTTGAATAAAATAGATAATAAATTTCAACATTATGTTATGCAAGTTCTAAGATCTCCATATTAATCTCAAAATAAATTCTTCCTAGTCTCCAATCATTCCTCACATATGTAAAAATATCAATAATTTGGCTCTTGACATCCAAGGATATGTTAAGGTATCAAAATAGATATCAAAATCACATCTATACTGTGTTAATCTCGCAGTGGTGGCTCTACCTCTTTATGGATAGCCCTTTCCTAGTGCAATAATTAAACTAGAGACATCTCTCTAGCAGGAGCAAATATGCTAAATATAATTCAGTATCTCATAATGATACTAAGGTATATCATAGTTATTGAAACTATAGACCGTTAAACTCAAAACCTCAATAACATAATTATGCTAAATAAAAATGCATTGCTAACCAAAGTTGCTAAATAATCAATCAATCATCATGCTAATCTACAATCTCATAATATTTCTTATAATTCTAAAATATTAAATCATATTTGCTAAATTTTGCTACTATCGCTCCATAATGTACTACTAATCTCATTACCACCTCCATTCTCATAATCTCTTAACTCTCTTTCTAGACTTGCTAATATGTATGAAATAAGATTTGAATAATAATGAAGAATTATATAATAGAGTCAAATTGAATCAAAATAAGAAATCAAATTATCAGAATATAGTAAATGATATCAGAAGCAAATAACAACTTTTGAAGGAACAAGAATCAATTAAGAAGCAAATTCATGCTATATATTGTAAAATACCACTTACCTGTATTGCAAGATACCAACTCATATATGTCACTTTTTCATCCATGTAATTCATAATCCTAAAGCTCCTCCTAAACCATAACAATTTAACAATCAAAATCAACTATAAGCTTCACATTCCATATTAAATACCTAATGAAAATTCGACAGCATTTCAAAAATTATATCAACACATCCATATTCCAAAGTCATATCTCCATATCAATATTATTCCCAACACTTCCTACTCAAATCTCAATAAAAAATGTTCTATAATGTATCCATAACACCAAAAATCCATCTAAACATATATAATTCTTTCTCAAAAATATTCCACAATCACATAAAAATTCAACAACTTCATATTCTATGTCAAAATAGTTTTAGTTCCATCAAAATAACTTATTCAATTTAACCCAACCATTAATACCTAATCTAGTAGCTTGTACATTCAAATTTATATATAATGATCCATTTGTCAAATAAATCCCAAATTTTAACCATATATTCAAGACATCCATATACAACATCAGTAAAAATTTTATCATCAAATTAGCTGTACATCATGAGATATCAACATATTCATCCAACCCTTCAAAATCTGAATTTTTCAAAAATCATTCTTAATCAGACAACTCATACAAAATAATTTATATCTCATAAACCACATATCTAAAATTCACCAAATTTTAACACAACAGGCTCAACATCCTAAAGATCATCTGTAATAAATTTCATAATTTTCTAGGAATTTTAACTATTTATTTTCCTCAAATTTCAGTAGCCAAAATTCAAAATTCCAATTGTAGACAGCCTGTGTTCAACAATTTATTTCTCCAAATCCAACTGTTGAAAAATTACCAAATTTTAACCATAACTTCTACACATATAGAGCTTAAACATATCCCAAAATAAATGATAAAAGTTAAATGAAACTTACCTAAACGGAAGATAAAGCTACTGCCCATGCTCAACTCCTATTTCTGCTACTATTCACCTTCTTTCTCCCTTTTCTCTTCTTAATTTTTGGTATCCTAGACCAAAATCCTTCTTTTCTCTTTGTTGGTGTTCTTTCTTTCTAGAGAACCTCAAAAAAAAATCCAACACCATCTCCCTCTTCCCTTCTCTTCTCCTCCTTCTTCCTTTCTTTCTTTCTTTTCCTTTCTTCCCCCTTTTTTCTTCATCTTTCCCGATTCTTCTTCTTTATCCTTTTTTTTTTGTTTCCCACTGGAGAGTTGTGCCAGCTGCCCCCTTTTTAAACAAATTTCATTTTAGTCCTTCAACTTTTCAAAAATCTTATTTCACCCCAAAAGTTCTAAAACTTTTTTTTCAAGTCCAAGTTCGAATTAAATTTTTCTCCCCAAAACTTTGTAAATTATATTACCATTCAAATAATAACCATATTTAATATTTCTTCAAATATTAGGGTGTTACAATTCTCTCCAACTAAAAATGAATTTCGTCCTCAAAATTTCACAGCTTAAGGAACTAGAAATTCCAATCCAAAACCACCATACTTCCGCTGAAATTAAACTCTTTTTCTCCATATGATCAAAGTAACTATCATACACCCATCACTTCAGAACTCAGTAAAACAAGACAAAACCTAATGCTCTGATTACTAGAGTCCACTTTAGAACCTATGCTCCCATTTTAGTTCTAGATACTTCTTTTATAATATCTCTCTTTATATTATTATATTGTGCATAGTTAGTCCTTAAACCCATAATCAAATATTTATTCTTGATCTTAGTAGAGCTAGCTTCAAATTATCTTATAAACTTAACTATTTATACCTAATAGAATTGTGTTCTCCATAACCTTTATAAATTAAAAACACACCTACCTTAATCTTCAAATAATTAACCAGCGATTTATCTAAAACTCTTAAACTGTAGTCTACTTTATGCTATGAAAACAACTAACTAATTATTATTCCTTTATAACATCTATTACTATTTCACCATAAGTATAAGACATTTATAGCATGCTATTTTTATAATCTTATGCCCTTCACTTTACACAACTACCACAATTGAGTCATTCCGATAACTGATTGTACATCGTTGTCATCAAACATCAAAATTCATTATTCAAGTCAACATTTGCTATACAAAGCTATACAATAGTCCCATAATCCCCAAAGGATGCAAATTCCTCTTTAATACATATTCCATTATCTCCATAATACTTGTCAAACTATGATTGATACCCCATTTGAAAATTCTATCCATTTCATTATTTCTCACTCTAAAATTTATTATTGATTAAGACTCCAAATTAATTTCCAAGACATAGATCCCATTACACTCAGATATGTATCCTGCTAGATCTGCTAACATCTCAGCTGTATACAATAAACTTTGACAGCCTGAGAGCAATGCTGACATCTTGGGCTCTATGATGACACTGTTAAAGGCCCAAAAACAATAAAAATACTGGTCATACACAATGCGCAAAGCGGTCCCCAAAGGGCAAATAAGCTAGCATCCACCTAGAAGAGCAAATGCTGACTCCAAAGGGATTTTTTTTTTCCACCTAGAAGAGCTAACCCCAAAGGGAGAACTACTGGATATATGCCCCAAAGGCTATGTGTATATCAAGCGCTGTCCCAAAGATAGTATAATGCTAAAATATAAACCCCATCATCAAAGGGCAATCTAACAAGTACATATAAGAATGTAACAAGGCTCTTAATTCACCTTAATCTTTCATAATCCTCATTTGAACCAACAATTCTTTCTCATCATGTAGGCATAGGACTCCCAATAAAATTCAATGATCACACATTATAACCTCTTCTTATTGCTAACACTCTTATATTCACATATCATATTTGATATCTTCAGAAGACTCGTAGTTCTCTTATAGCACTTCATCAAGATATATGTTCTATAATATAATATTTAAATAAAAATCTCCAGTTACTGATATATCTCATGCTCCTTAATATTTTGAATTTACTAGCATCAACAACCACCATAATTGTCATTTACAATCA
Source organism: Hevea brasiliensis (assembly GCF_030052815.1). Classification (NCBI taxonomy): domain Eukaryota; kingdom Viridiplantae; phylum Streptophyta; class Magnoliopsida; order Malpighiales; family Euphorbiaceae; genus Hevea; species Hevea brasiliensis. The sequence continues at coordinate 4,274,390 of NC_079497.1, read as the reverse complement.
TAATAACAACATAGTCACGTTGAGCCAATTCCTTCAATAAAATCATTGCCATCAAGTATATCATGATCACATAACTTATATAACTATAATTTTAAAAAAATATCATCACCAGACTAATTTAATTTTTCCAACTCATATTTACTTTCTAGTTCACTCTATCACATATTCACATTTTTACTGTCCATATTATACTTGCCAAGTTTCCACTTTCAAATTTTCTTTCCTTATAATATCCTTCACAAATATATTTTAAAGTCTAATCCTCTCAACTAGGATTCCAAACTCATTCCTTAAGTAAAAACAATTTCATAACTAACACACTTCTAATTCAATATAGAGCTTCTAGCTCATAATATCACCTTACTAGACAAAATTCTAGCTCTTTAACTATTATCAAAAATTAAAATCCCAATGCTCTGTTCATCAACAAGTTCAAAACTAATCTTTTACTTATATCCATATTAACCTAAACATTCTAGCACTTGCCACTCTAAAAACTAATCCCTTTTCCTTTGGGAAGCCAATGATGGTAGAGAAATGCTCAAACAGTATAAGCAATGACACAAAGGACATTTTTCCTTCTCAGTGATGTGTGATAGACAGGATCTTCAGGTAACTATATCAGTTGTTTCGGCGATCAGCACAGGTGAAGTATGCACCAATTAACTCCCCTCAACCTAGCTTCTTTCCAATTGATGGTACTTAATTTGGTGGAGTTTTCCAACAATAAGAAGAGAGGATAAAGAATTAGAGTAGCTATTATAATTTAATTAGTTTCATAATTAGAGCACATTTGTAATTTATTTTTTTTTTCATTAGTTAATTAGATATTATTTTAATTCAATAGTCTAAATAACAATATAATCACATAGGTTTTTGGTACTTAATATCCAATCTTCGTTGGATAGACAATTCTCTTATCAATGTATTATTTGAGACAACACCGTGCACTTGTGGATTCAGTCTATTAAAGTCTTCAATATAAAGGCTCAAACAATCCTCCCCTTAAGATAACTTTTAGAATTGAATTAGTCGAATCTATTTTCTCTGCAGTCATATATTTCAAATAGAAAATAAATATTTGCATTATACCTTATTAATTAAGCTAAGTCTCATAAATAATAATCCATATCGTGAAACCGAAAGGTAATTTAGCGTACAAATATAGTGATTGACTAATTATATTGATATTCAGGTCTTGAAAAAACATAAAATTTTTATTTGCTATCAATTAATTTTAATCTAAACGTTTTATATTTATACCATTTTTAACAATTATTATTTATATTATCCTTTAGTACTATTCATTACCAGAATTATATTGGATTATTTGAGATGAGAAGGTTGGAAAAGAAGGGGGAGAGACGAGGTATTAGAACTCTGAGAAGGAAAAATAGAAAGATTAAAATTAAAATATATTTAATTAATTAATAATAAAATACTATTTTATTAATTTAAGTCGATTGTTAAAATTTATGCAAATATAAAATTTTAAAAAGTACATAAATAGAATTTGAAAAACTGTTAAAATTAATAATAATATTAGAAAAAAAATGTCTCCCCAATTTAAGTAGAAGCCATTTTAGCTTTGCCACGTTGGAAGCGAGGTCAATGTAGTAATTTTATAACTTTATACATTGAATTCAAGCAAGTAATAGCATGCCCCATTCTCCACAATTTTTTAGCATCTAACTTAAAAGTTATTATAAATTAAGATTTAATTTGTTTTGTAGAAAATAATTTTTATAGAAAAAAAATTTTATATGAAAAATATTTTTTTAAGAAATATATTTATAAAAATATTTTTTGTTATTTATTTACAATATCAGACTAATAATTGTATATATCATATATATAAAAATATTTTCACATTTTAATAAAATTATCAAAGTCTAAAAAATAAAAAATAATTTAGTTTTTCTTTATCAAGAAAATATTTTTTATCAATATGTTCTTTTAAGAAAACGTTATAAAATGTAGAAAATATTTTTCATGAAACAAACGAAACCTAATTTATTAACGCTAGTTCACCGAACAACAATTATAACGAAGAAAGACTTTATCCCATTAAAATATATTTCTCTCACTGTTCACATCGATTATAATTTATTATGAGATAAAACTATACTTGATGAAATAATATATTATTTATAAATTTTATTTTTATGAAACCTGGGAGTATTATCAAATTGACCGTTGTAAAAGAAATACGGATATTGAAATTGAAATATTGGTGCATACAAAATGTGCAATGCAGGAAAGGGGTCGGGCTAATTGACAAACTGCGGCCACTATATTTCATATAAATCATATATACCGTCTTCAAAAATATATGCATATAAAAATTAATTAAAAGCATCTCTTTATTTAATTAATACTTGCTTGTGGCAATACAGAGAATGTTGAACACCATTATAATTAAATGGTTTTATGGTTGTTTTATGCATGTCTCTCTGATTAATTGCTTTCCCAGAATAACTTCTGAAGATAGTTGACAACATTCTTGTCCAATTGGAAAGCCTTAACTAGAACATCAGGATTAATGGGTGGATTTGACGCAAACAATGCGTTTGCAGTAGTGATAACACCAGGGTTTTCGCTTCTTAGATCTGCAAGGGCAACTGCAAGGAATGTTGAATCCCCAAAATGAGAAATTATTAGCTACAGTGAGGTTTGGGTTCTTGCAGAACTTCCCGTTGACAAACACTGCATAAAAGAAACGTTATGCATATATCAAAACGGGAAATTAAGGATTTCAGAATAATGGCCTTTATATATAGGAAATACTAAAGCAGAAATTATAACTAAAAACAAGGTTGTATGTACCAGTGGTTCATGGGCTTACGGAAAGTATATGGGATATACGTATAACTTAGACCGTATTCCTAGATAGCTTGGGTTATTCATTTTGAATCATATGGTTTAAGGGCCTAAAACTTATTTGAGTTAATTGGGCTTAAGTTGTTACATATAAAAAACCATGTTCGAACAGCCCAAGATAGGCATTCATTGTTTAATTAAAGTTTAATTCGCCCATCCTATTTAATTGAGTGGATTATATCAGCCAAGGCATTATAGAATGAGATAAGCTGATCATATATATCAGTTACTTGCCCATTACAAACCTATTTGTACAGAAGAAATTAACACTATGTCAAGAAGTGGTATTCTCCCTATGTAATTAATCAGAGTTGTTAAAAAATTTGGTAGGTGCTTGATGTGGTCCAACCGCAAGTGCACGGGTCGTACAAGTAATATAGAAAAGATATCGTTCCCACGAGGAGTTGTGTTAATGATTGAATTTTTGATATAAAAGTTCTAACTAATTTGGACTATTTTTGAAATTAAAGTAATAAATTGATGGGTATTGGAGTATGAAATCTATTTGTGCAAAATTAATAATCTATCTAACAATGTATTAATTAAACTAAAATTGCATCAAATTGAAATAAGCAAGTTCAAGTATGGCAAAATTTAAAATGGCAAGCAATTAAATTTGATTGGAAATTAACAATGATAAAAAGGCGATTCCGGAGTTCGGGATTTCATATTCGAGCTATTTTGGGATTTTTAAATTGGTTATCCAATCTTGTGAAACTTATGGGTTTTAAGGAGATTAATTCTTAAATCCTTTAAATACCCTTTCGAGTGAGACAAAGCGTGCCTTAATCAATCTAATCCTACTTTCGTGGAGTTAGAATTAATTAAGACCCATTAAGTTCTTTAATTAATCTGTGAATCCTCTTAATCCTTAGCCTATTTCTAGGTCTAAGTTAATTAAGTCCAATTCCTTGATTATCTATCACAGGGCCTTCTCCTTTCGGTGCCTCAACCATGGATTAAGAACATCACTTAATGGGATCCTACACTAAGCATGTCATTAAGCACACAATAAATGAATAAAACTCATTAAGACCACAAAATATGGATTACCCAATCAAAATCCACAAAATATCTCAAATATTACAACCCTTACTCCAGAATCAAATGGTAAACTACTCACTACCCATAATGCTTACAAGATATATTGAGTTTATATGGAAATAAAGCTTTAATCTAAGCTAAGAAACAAGAAACTAAGCACTAGAAATGTAAGGAAAGAAAGAAATCTGCAAATCTTGGTTGAAAATGGTGTGGAAGGTGAAAATGACTCTTCAGCTGCTGCCTCCCTCTTCCTTTCCTTTTCTGCTCCTTTTCTTCCCCTTTTTGTCTCCCTTTCTAAAATGGGAAATGGGACTATTTATAGCATTTTCTGACATGGAGCCCTAAAATGGTGTGTTTGAGGAGGGATTTTCTGAGGGAATCTTCTGCCAGCTCATTAATGAACTCTTTATGGGACTGCATAAGTGGACTGCATAAGTCATGCAGTCCCTTATGCAGTTTTCGGCTGGTTTCTGGTTCACTTATGCGAAACTGCATGACTTGGTGCATAGGTTATGCACAATTCCGTGAAAGTGCATAAGGGAGGCGTGAATGTGCATAAGCTATGCAGTCTCCTTATGCACATTTCGGCAGGTATTGGAACAGTGATTTTTCTCCTTATGCAGATCCGCATAGCTTATGCGGCAAGTTATGCACAATTTTGGTCATGCATATTTCAGTTTGAAAACTTGTTTTTGACATCTTTGGCTGTAGAAGTCACTCCTCGATGGCAAAATTTCTTTTCAGTCCTTCACAAACACCATTTTTCCTACAAAACAAAGTAAAAATTACAAATTAATGCAAAATTGACAACTATGGAAAACTAACTAAATAACTAATGAAATTAGCTAAAAATAACTAATAATAAAATAAAATGGCTATGAAATTAGACCTAAATGATTATACAAAATGTATGCATCAAATACCCCCAAACTCAAGCTTTTGCTTGTCCTCAAGCAAACTTTAAAATGTGATGCAAAATTTTTAGGGGTGCCTTATCCAAAGAGCTATGAAAATCACCTATTAAAGTAACTTAACACACCTTCAGCCATACCAGCAATCCATATACCCATCCTTCAAAATGCAAAGAATTTAATGCTTATCCAAGCTTTCACCGCTTAGCCATCAAGTCAATTATCATTCAAAATCCCCAAACCAACAAATCAAAAGAGAAAGTCATGCTCAAAAGGAATTCTAGGACAATCAATAGGCAAAGTGTCTCTATATAGAATGATGGAATTAAATGAATGGATAGATAATTTCTCCAATCCCATAGGCAAATTCCCTACTCCTATCTCCACTAATGTAGCAAGTACTATCAAGAGATCAAAGGTCTTTTTAGGGATGTAATGGGGCCATGGGGTTCAAAATGAGGCTAAGAAGAAAGATGGGTAAAAAGGATTCAAAGCATGAGAATATTTTCAAATTTGAAACATAAGGTACACTTTATTATATCTTTTTCTCTTTTTTTTTTTATATAGGAGAGAGAAATACACAATGAGGATTGTCAAGTGCTAGCATATTTTACAAAACACATAAAATGGAGGGACATTTTGATACTTTAAACTTGTATTTTGCATTTTCTTTTGATGCTTGTCCCTAAAATTTGCCACCCCCAAACTCATTTCTTTTAATACTTTGGGTGGATTTCTTTCATTTTGAATGACAATGGTGAAAAGCACATATACTAGCACTTTTTACAAGATGACAAGCATTTCTTCTCCCTTTTATTGTTTATTTTTTTCTTTTCTTTTTTTTTTATATATATGTACCTAATGTTGTAATAATTATTCTCATGAAAGGGGTTGGAGTGTTTGGTTCATTGGCTAGGTAACAATAAGGATTTCAAGAAAAATTAGGGATAAAAAGGCTCAAAGGGGTTTGCAAGGGTAAATTTTAATTGGGAAAAGGGCCAAAGGTTTAAAATGAGAAGGTTTAAATCAAAGAATGCCTAATCATTTCTCTCTTCAAGTACAAGCTGGTATTTCGCCTTGAAAGGTTTAGAAAATTTGTTCTAGGATTGGTGAGACATCATTTGACTACCTTATATCCAATAATTCCCTCTAAACACTTCCATCTCCAAATGACTAGTTGGGTGGCTTTTTGGCTAAGAAGATATAGGCAAGGGATAGACACTTCAAAACCTTGCACCTCTTAGGAAACTTTCAATCCACAAACCCAACTAAAGGGTGAGTCAAATCACTCTCATAGGCAGCTTTTCAAAACTCAAGGGATTTGGCAAAAGATTTTAATGCATGATGTATGATTCCTAAAAATGAGTAATGCATTAACTAAATGGAGGAAATCTATTTGTCTATTTGTGTGCAATGAGTACAATTCTAAGTGGTGTATAATGTGTGTGTAAATGTGTAATGTATATGTATGTATGGATGTATATGTAAAATATTTACAGTATATGTAAATGGAATGGGATGAAATGCTCTTATACTCAAAATGTGAAAACTGAAGCAAAAATCAAAATGTGCACCCCCAAACTCAAAATTAGACATTGCCCTTAATGTCTCAAGCAATGCATTATCAAAACTCAAAGCAAATAGTAATTACCAGGAATTGTGAAATGTTAAGAGCAAAAAGAAAAGGTTACCTGGTATAGAGCATATGATAATTCAAGAGATAATGGGAATGCATAAGAAGCTGCACAGGTTATGCAGAATAAAGTGTTGTCCAGAACAGGTGCATAAGTAGGGTGCATAAGCCGTGCGGTTCTGCATGAGTGGCTATAAGGGTTGCACAGGCTATGCAGGACATTTGCATAAGGGGATTACAGCCTGTGCAGTTCTGCATAAGTGGCATAAAGGGCTGCACAGGTTATGCAAAATAATTGCATAAGGGAATTCACAGCCTGTGCAGTGTATACAAAAGCTGTTGCATGATGATTAGCGAGGAAAAAAATGTGCAACCACCAGTAGAAGCATGCAAAAATATACAATATATGGACAATTATGCACAAAAGGGCAAAAGGCAATAAAAATCAATGAAAAACTAATGTAATGGCCATCCAATAGAACTATAATAAAAACAGAATTCAAAACAAACTAATTCAAAAAAAACTAACAGAATTCAAAACAAACTATAATTGTTTGAACATATGTACAAAGAAAAAGTCCTACAAGTTTGAACAAAAGTAAAACAAAAACTAGTCTAGTTCTATTGTTTTGCCCTTATCCATAGATGTTGCTAAGGGGCTGGTTGCATCTGGCTGCTATCGAAATGATAGTGCTGGAGGAGGTGATGGAGGTGGAGGTGGCATTCCCAGAAAAATCATGAGTTTCTTCACCATATCCTTCAATTCTTTCTGCTTGTCCCTGGTTTCCATGACAAGGTCAAATAGGTGATCATGACGATCCTTGAGAGTATCAAGACCAGTGTCAAGCTTCTTATCCACAAAGTATATATCATCACTAAGCCTTTCAAGATAGGTGAATAAGGCTTTAGTGTTGAATACAGGAGGGGCTGTGGATGAGGAGGGTTCAGCTGTAGGAGGTGTGGGTTGTGCAGAAGCTGCTGGGGTGTCCTGTGCAGTATGAGGGGGTGGGGTAGGTTCAGTAGAGTGCTGTGGGACTAATTGGGCAGGTTGGGCTTCTAGTTATGCAGTGGGTTCAGCTTCTGCTGCTGGTTGTGCAGTATCAAAATGTGGCAAACTGAACCCTGTTTTGGATAGGTGTGCAGCATCAAAATATAAGGTGTCCACAAGTGCTGGTATTTGGTGCTCTTTAGGATTAAAACCAAAATGCTTGGCTATAACTGTTATGAGCCCACCCAAAACAATGTCACCTATGGATTTAGTGGCAATATGCAACACATGCTCACAAAAGAAATAACCAGGAGAAACCTTGACCTTGTGAAAAGCACAGCATAACATGAATAATTCAGATTTCCCAAAGACACTGAACTAGTCCCTCTGCCCAAAATAGTGCTAGCAATCAGTCTATGAATAAACCTAAGTGCAGGGTCAAGTATTTGAGAGGTTTTTGATCTGCCAGCAGAGAAAGTTTGAGGTTGGTTTGTGATAATTCTCCAAAATTGGGCAGCATTCCAAATACCCTTGTTTGCTACCTCTACCCCTGTATATGGCACTCTAAATAGCCCATCAGTTGCAAAACCAAGAATGCTATGAAATTGATCCAATGATAACTCTCTGTTTTGCCCCAAACATCTAAATTTCATAGTTGGCTTAAAATCTACATCATGCAATTTCAGGGTGGCAGAGAATGAGGAAATAAACTCCAAAACTAGAGCTGGGTAAACAATTTCTTGCTTGTGCACAAATTCCATCCAACCCATACCATCTAGATAGTCAACCACATTGTCAAATAAACCAAGTGACTGGAGAGAGTCCACAGAAATATACCTAGTGGGTTGCACCTTCCTTTCCTTAAGTTGTTTAAATGTTGCTTTGTGAGTTGCATCAGAAAGGGACCAAGGGAGTTTTGAGACTTGTGAGGTTGCTGACAATTGCTTTTTGCTGGAAGAGGGTGTGGTTTTCAAAGTTTTCGGTCATGCAGTAGTGCATAAGTCATGCACTCTGCTTATGCACCCCTCGGTAAGTTTTGATTTTTGGAGTTTTCAGTCATGCAGTAGTGCATAACTCATGCACCCTCCTTATGCACTTGCAATAAAGGTGAAAATGGCAAGAATTGTGGTTATGCCGGATTGCATAAGCTATGCAGTTGCTTATGCACAATTAAACAAAATTGAGATTGCAATGGAAAATGATTTGCAAGTGTGAAAAATACCCTAGAATGAGGAAATATAATTCTATGAAGCATAAATCATGAGAAATTATCACCAAAAATACATCAATATATACAAAGTCCATCAAAATTTCATCACACAAGCATGTAAAAGTGAATCCTGCATAAAAGGCATTTGTGACCCATGCCATTTTGGCTCAAATTCTGCAAATCAACATTTAGCACATTAAAACTCAATAAAATCTGCATAAAGTTGCATCTAGCCACAAATGATGAAATGAACTCTCCAAGTTATGTCAAGAAAATGCAATTTGTCCACCTTGAATCCACAACCCAAATAAGCTCAAAACTACAAAGATGACCCACTCACCACCATATTAACATTATAAGCACATATACTAAAAAGTTACACACCCAACCTCACCAAGAACATAAGCCATATGCTGCAGACACCCTCTTTGCTGCAGAATTTCTTCTTCCTCTTTGCATAAACTAGGTAACAGCCCCTGCACAGGTTATGCAGCAAAAACCAATCAGTTTTTGGGAGAGTTTGAAGGACAAAATTTTCAAGTTAAGAATCACTCCCCAGCAGTTCACCAACCTTCCTCCATTGAAATACATCTACAAGGGATAAAATTCAACAATGTCAAAAATTGAATTTGGGGAAATTCAAGATAAAACAAAAGTAATGAAAGTAAAAGTAAATCAGCAAAAGCAAAATAAAAGGACTTGGGATGCCTCCCAAGAGGGCTAATTTATAGTCCTTAGCTGGACTTTTTATGAATTTCACTGAAAAGAGGTGAGGGATTGGAGAGCTTGTAACAGCTTGCTCCCTTTATCGAGTCTCCAGTTATGTAATGTTTCAATCTATGCCCATTGACCTTAAAATTCCTAGATTTTTCACTCCAAATTTCAATTGCTCCATGAGGGAAAACCTTAGAAACTCTATATGGACCAGTTCACCTTGATTTAAGTTTTCCAGGGAACAATTTCAATCTTGAGTTGAACAATAAAACTAGATCACCCTCTTAGAATTCCTTTTTTCTAAGATGCTTATCATGCCATACTTCGGTTCTTTCTTTGTAAATACAGGCACTTTCATAAGCATCCATCCTTAGTTCTTCAAGTTCATTAAGTTGCAATAGTCTTTTCTCACCAGCTTGCTTAAGATCAAAATTCAAGGTCTGAATGGCCCAATATGCTCTATGTTCTAGCTCCACAGGTAAATGACAAGACTTACCATATACCAACCTAAAGGGAGTAGTTCCTATAGGGGTTTTGTAGGCAGTCCTATATGCCCCTAAAGCATCATCTAGTTTGATAGACCAATCTTTCCGAGAATTGTTCACTGTTTTCTCCAAAATATGCTTGAGCTCTCTGTTAGAAATTTCAACTTGTCCTGAAGTTTGAGGGTGGTATGGGGTAGCTATCTTGTGCACTACACCATACTTCCTCATTAAGCTCTCAAATTGCTTATTACAAAAATGGGAACCCCCATCACTAATTACAGCCATAGGAGCTCCAAATCTACTCAAGACAAATTTCTTCAGGAATTTCACTACCACTCTAGCATCATTAGTTGGAGTTGCAATAGCTTCCACCCATTTTGACACATAGTCAACTCCAACTAGGATGTATCTATTACCAAATGAAGGAGGAAATGGCCCCATAAAATCTATTCCCCAAACATCGAATAATTCCACTTCAAGAATATCATTTAGGGGCATTTGATCTCTTTTTGACAAATTTCCACTCCTTTGACATTTATCACATTCCAACACAAATTTCCTCACATCCTTAAAAAGATTTGGCCAAAAGAAACCAGCTTGCAAAATTTTACTAGCTGTTTTAGAGATTCCAAAATGTCCTCCATAATCAGAAGCATGGCAATGATGTATAATACTCTGTGTTTCATCATCAGGAATACATCTCCTTATTAAACCATCACAACATCTCCTAAAGAGTAAAGGATCATCCCATCTATAAAATTTTACCTCATGCAAAAACTTTTTCTTTTGTTTCCATGTCATTCCTAGAGGTAAAACTCCACAAGATAGATAATTTACAAAGTCTGCATACCAAGGTAGTTTAGCAACAAGAGAGAAAAGTTGTTATCCAAGAAAAACTCATCAATAGGGATTTCATCCAATTCTTCACCATCCAATTTCAACCTACTAAGATTATCATCAACTACATTTTCAGCTCCCTTCTTATCTCTAATTTCCAAATCAAACTCTTGTAGCATCAGAATCCACCTAATGAGCCTAGGTTTAGCCTCCTTTTTACGGAGCAAATACCTGATGGCTGCATGATCTGAAAATATAACCACCTTTGAGTCAATAATGTAAGGTCTGAACTTTTCCAATGCAAAGACAATTGCTAAAAATTCCTTTTCAGTTGTTGCATAATTTGTTTGAGCCTCATCCAGTGTTCTACTAGCATAATAAATAGCATAAGCCTTTTTGTCCTTTCTTTGACCAAGAACAGCTCCAATTGCATAGTTGCTAGCATCACACATAATTTCAAAAGGTAGGCTCCAATCAGGTGATTGCATGATTGGTGCAGTGATAAGAGCTTGCTTCAACCTGCAAAAGACATCCAAACACTCTTGGTCAAATACAAATGGTATGTCATGACTTAACAAATTAGACAAAGGTTTAGCTATTTTAGAAAAATCCTTGATAAAGCGTCTGTAGAACCCAGCATGTCCTAGAAAACTTCGAATTCCTTTGACATTGGTAGGAGGAGCCATCTTCTCTATCACTTCAACTTTTGCTTTATCAACCTCTATTCCTCTGTTAGACACTAAATGTCCAAGCACTATCCCTTCCTGAACCATGAAATGACACTTTTTCCAGTTTAACACAAGGTCAGTATCTGCACATCGCTGCAAAACTTTAGAAAGGTTAGCCAAGCATATGTCAAATAGAAAAATCGTCCATAAAAACCTCCATTATGTCTTCAATGAAATCGGAGAAAATTGCCATCATGCACCTTTGAAAAGTGGCTGGTGCATTACACAACCCAAATGGCATCCTCCTATAAGCAAAGGTTCCATATGGACAAGTAAAAGTGGTTTTCTCTTTATCATTTGGATGGATAGGGATTTGAAAAAAACCTGAATATCCATCTAAATAGCAAAAATAAGAATGCCTAGCCAGTCTTTCTAACATCTGATCAATGAAGGGAAGTGGAAAATGATCTTTTCTAGTGGCAACATTTAGTTTTCTGTAATCTATGCACATTCGCCAACTAGTCACTGTTCTGGTGGGAATTAATTCATTATTTTCATTTTTGACAACTGTCATTCCACCCTTTTTTGGGACAACATGTACTGGGCTCACCCAAGTACTATCTGAGATAGGGTATATGATCCCTGCATCAAGCAACTTCAAAATTTCCTTTTTAACAACTTCTTTCATATTTGGGTTTAACCTCCTCTGATGTTCAATAGATGGCTTACAATTTTCTTCCAAAATAATTCTATGCATTTAAAAGTGTGGGCTTATTCCCTTAATGTCATCTATGGTGTACCCTAAAACTTTCCTAAATTGCCTCAACATTCTTAACAACTTATTAGCCTCTAAGGTACTCAAGTTTGCATTTACAATTACTGGATAAGTGTTATTGGTGCCAAGAAATTCATACCTGAGCTGAGAAGGAAGTTGCTTAAGTTCTACCTTAGGTGCATCTTCTTCCTTGAATGATGGTTGCTTAGATTCTACTTTTTCCTTTTGTGTAAGTTGAAATACTAGAGCAGAAATGAATGGTGGACTACCCTCTAAATGTTGACCATATGCAGCCACATGAGGGTTATCACAGTTTATGCCTTCTCCATGAACCAAGCAATTTTCAAGTGGATCTTTCGGATATCTCTTTCTGAAGTGTTCTTCAACCAGCTCATCAATAATATCAACTCTCAAACAAGTATCAGCTTCAGAATGATGCTTCTTCATAGTGTTATTAATATTGAAAACTAATTGCTCTTCACCAACTCTAAGAGTCAATTTTTCTCCTTTCACGTCAATCAAAGCACCAGCTGTAGCCAGGAAAGGCCTCCCAAAAATGATTGGAATATTAGAATCTTCCTCCATGTCCAAGATGACAAAATCAACAGGTATGTAGAACTTCCCAACCTTCAGAGGCACATTCTCCAAAATCCCTTCAGGATATTTAATTGATCTGTCAGCTAACTGAAGAGAAATGTGGGTTGGCTTAAGATCTCCCATGTTTAGCTTCTCATAAATGGAGAGGGGCATAAGGCTAACACTAGCCCCTAAATCACATAAAGCTTTTATAGAACATGATTCCCCAATGTGGCATGGAATTGAAAAACTCCCTGGATCTTTGAGCTTTGGGGGAAGTTTCCTTTGAAGGATAGCACTACATTCTTCTGTCAAAGCTACAGTTTCATGGTCTTCAAGTTTCCTCTTGTTTGAGAGAATTTCTTTCAAGAATTTTGCATAAGAGGCCATTTGTGAAAGAGCATCAACAAAAGGCACATTTATGTATAGCTTCTTTAAAACCTATAAGAACTTCCCAAATTGCTTATCAAGCTTAGCTTTGTGAAATCTTTGTGGGAAAGGAAGTTGTGGCTTGTAGGGCTCAGGGGGTATATACTTCTCTTCCTTCTCTTCAATTTCGTCTTTACATTTTTTTGCACTCTTTTGTTTTTCACTCTCATCAGTTTCTTTCTCATTTTCTCTCTTCTCACTATTTTCACTCTTCTCATCATTTACAACTTTCCCATTTCTTAAAGTAATAGCTTGATACTGCTCTCTTGGGTTTTCTGGTTGACTTGGAAGTTTTCCAAAAGACTTGGTACTTGAGGAAGATGCTTATTGTGCAATATGATTTTCCAGCATTCTGTTATGTGTTTGCATCTGTTCTAGCCTTGCTTTCATCTCTCTCATCTCCTCATCATGCTTATTTTGGTTAGCAAGAATCTGTTGCAATAAAGCTTCAGTGGAAGAACTTTGTTCTTTCTGTTTTGGTGGAGGATTCGTATTTTTCTACTGAAAATTAGGCAATGGTTGCCTATTTTGCTGATATGGAATTCCTTGTTGCTGTTGTGGTTGAAAATTCTGATTTGGAACTTGACTTTGCTGATTTCCCCATGAAAAGTTGGGGTGATTCCTCTAAGTTGGATTATAAGTTTGAGAGTAAGGATTCCCCATTTGCTTGTTTCCATAATTACCAACATATGCTGCTTGCTCTCCATAATCTACTTCACATCTGGTAGTTCCTTCTGCATAAGCCACTTGTTGCGAACTTCCAGATGATGATGTTGAACTAACCAACATACTCAAGTCTTCCATTTTCTTAGCTAAGACATTTGTAAGTGCATCAAAATTTGCATTAATCATATTGAATGGATCAAGATCATACATTCCAGTAGCTTGCCTCTTTTGAGTTGGAGCTGGTCCTCTTGGACTACTCCAAAGATGAGTATTCTTTGCAATTTTCTCCAATAGCTCATAAGCTTCATCTTCATGCTTCATAATAAATTCTCCTCCTGTTTGAGCATCAATAATTCCTCTGATTGTAGGAGTGACATTTGTGTAAAAATTCTGGTTTATCATCCATTTTGGAATGGCATGATGTGGGCATTGTCTTTCTAATTCTTTCCATCTCATCCACGACTCATAGAGAGTTTCATCTTCTCTTGGTCTGAAGGCTGTCATTTGATTCCTCAATTCTTGAGTTTTTCCAAGTGGAAAATATTGTGCAAGAAATGCATCAGTGAGTTGCTCCCAATTTGTGATGGAGTTGTGAGGTAAAGAATCAAGCCAATCCAATGCTCTATCTTTCAAAGAGAATGGGAATAGCTTCAGTCTTGCTGCATCATCAGATACTCTAGGTTGTTTTTGCATATCGCAAATCATAGCAAACTTCTTCAGATGTGTGTGTGGATTTTCAGAAGGATATCCCCCAAATTGAGAATTCTGAATCATTTGAAGAACTCCAAAATCCATCTTGTAACTATTTGCATCAATTCTTGGTCTTGCTATGCTCTCTCTTAAGTCATCAAAACGAGGAAAAGCATGATCCATCATACTTCCCCTAGGCAAATTAGCATTTACAACCTCTTCTCCTTGGGCTGCATTTTCATTGTTTCGATCATTTCCAGCATTACCACCAATTCTGATTCTTTCATCAGCCATGTCTGCTTCTAATTCAGTTTCTCTCAAAGCTTCTTTTCTTCTTCTGGTTTCTTTCTTGTTGGCTTTACAAAATTTCTCAATTTCAGGATTGAACAGTAAGGATGTGTCACTTGTGCTTCTAGCTCTTCTCATAAAAGATTAAAAGTACCTGATGTGGCCCAACCGCAAGTGCACGGGTCGTACAAGTAATACAGTAAAGATATCGTTCCCACGAGGAGTTGTGTTAGTGATTGAATTTTTGATATAAAAAGTTGACTAAATTGAACTAATTTCAAAATTAAAACAATAGATTGAATGGGTATAGGGAGTATGAAATCTATATATGCGAATTTAATAATCTATCCAACAATGTATTAATTAAACTATAATTGCATCAAATTGAAATAAGCAAGTTCAAATATGGCAATATTCAAAATGGTAAGTAATTAAATTCGATTAGAAATTAACAATGATAAAAAGGCGATTCCGGAGTTCGGGGTTTCATATTCGAGCTATTTTGGGATTTTTAAATTGGTTATCCAATCTCGTGGAATTTACGAGTTTTAAGGAGATTAATTCTTAAATCCTTTGAATACCCTTTCGAGTGGGACAAAGAGTGCCTTAATCAATCTAATCCTACTTTCGTGGACTTAGAGTTAATTAAGACCCATTAAGTTCTTTAATTAATCTGTGAATCCTCTTAATCCTTAGCCTATTTCTAGGTCTAAGTTAATTAAGTCCAATTCCTTGATTATCTATCACAAGGCCTTCTCCTTTCGGTGCCTCAACCATGGATTAAGAACATTACTCAATGGGATCCTACACTAAGCATGTCATTAAGCACACAAGAAATGAATAAAACTCATTAAGACCACAAAATATGGATTACCCAATCAAAATCCACAAAATATCTCAAATATTACACCCCTTACTCCAGAATCAAAAGTAAACTACTCACTACCCATAATGCTTACAAGATATATTGAGTTTAAATGGAAATAAAGCTTTAATCTAAGCTAAGAAACAAGAAACTAAACACTAGAAATGTAGGAAAAATGTAAGGAAATAAAGAAATCTGCAAATCTTGGTTGAAAATGGTATGGAAGGTGAAAATGACTCCTAAGCCGGGGTGTGACAACCTCCCTCTTCCTTTCCTTTTCTGCTCCTTTTCTTCCCCTTTTGTCTTCCCTTCTAAAATGGGAAATGGGACTATTTATATCATTTTCTGACATGGAGCCCTAAAATAGTGTGTTTGAGGAGGGATTTTCTGAGGGAATCTTCTGCCAGCTCATTAATGAACTCTTTATGGATCGCATAAGTGGATCGCATAAGTCATGCGATCCTTATGCGCTTTTAGCTTCTGGTTCACTTATGCGAAACTGCATGACTTGGTGCATAGGTTATGCACAATTCCGTGAGAGTGCATAAGGGAGGCGTGAATGTGCATAAGCTATGCAGTCTCCTTATGCACATTTCGGCAGGTATTGGAACAGTGATTTTTTTCTCCTTATGCAGATCTGCATAGCTTATGCGGTAAGTTATGCACAATTTGGTCAATGCATATTTCAGCTTGAAAACTTGTTTTTGACATCTTTGGCTGTAGAAGTCACTCCTCAATGGAAAAATTTCTCTTTGGTCCTTCACAAACACCATTTTTCCTACAAAACAAAGTAAAAATTACAAATTAATGCAAAATTGACAACTATGGAAAACTAACTAAATAACTAATGAAATTAGCTAAAAATAACTAATAATAAAATAAAATGGCTATGAAATTAGACCTAAATGATTATGCAAAATGTATGCATCAAATTCCCCCAAACTCAAGCTTTTGCTTGTCCTCAAGCAAACTTTAAAATGTGATGCAAAATTTTTAGGGGTGCCTTATCCAAAGAGCTATGAAAATCACCTATTAAAGTAACTTAACACACCTTCAGCCATACCAGCAATCCATATACCCATTCTTCAAAATGCAAAGAATTTAATGCTTGTCCAAGCTTTCACCGCTTAGCCATCAAGTCAATTATCATTCAAAATCCCCAAACCAACAAATCAAAAGAGAAAGTCATGCTCAAAAGGAATTCTAGGACAATCAATAGGCAAAGTGTCTCTATACAGAATGATGGAATTAAATGAATGGATAGATAATTTCTCCAATCCATAGGCAAATTCCCTACTCCTATCTCCACTAATGTAGCAAGTACTATCAAGAGATCAAAGGTCTTTTTAGGGATATAATGGGGCCATGGGGTTCAAAATGAAGCTAAGAAGAAAGATGGGTAAAAAGGATTCAAAGCATGAGAATATTTTCAAATTTGAAACATAAGGTACACTTTATTATATCTTTTTCTCTTTTTTTTTTATATAGGAGAGAGAAATACACAATGAGGATTGTCAAGTGCTAGCATATTTTACAAAACACATAAAATGGAGGGACATTTTGATACTTTAAACTTGTATTTTGCATTTTCTTTTGATGCTTGTCCCTAAAATTTGCCACCCCCAAACTCATTTCTTTTAATACTTTGGGTGGATTTCTTTCATTTTGAATGACAATGGTGAAAAGCACATATACTAGCACTTTTTACAAGATGACAAGCATTTCTTCTCCCTTTTATTGTATATTTTTTTCTTCTTTTTTTTATTTTTTTTATTTTATTATTATTATTATTATTATTATTATTATTATTATTATTATTATTATTATTATTATTATTTTAATATATGTACCTAATGTTGTAAATAATTATTCTCATGAAAAGGGTTGGAGTGTTTGGTTCATTGGCTAGGTAACAATAAGGATGTCAAGAAAAATTAGGGATAAAAAGGCTCAAAGGGATTTGCAAGGGTAAATTTTAATTAGGAAAAGGGCCAAAGGTTTAAAATGAGAAGGTTTAAATCAAAGAATGCCTAATCATTTCTCTTTTCAAGTACAAGCTGGTATTTCGGCTTGAAAGGTTTAGAAAATTTGTTCTAGGATTGGTGAGACATCATTTGACTACCTTATATCCAATAATTCCCTCTAAACACTTCCATCTCCAAATGACCAGTTGGGTGGCTTTTTGGCTAAGAAGATATAGGCAAGGGATAGACACTTCAAAACCTTGCAACTCTTAGGAAACTTTCAATCCACAAAACCAACTAAAGGTAGGTCAAATCACTCTCATAGGCAACTTTTCAAAACTCAAGGGATTTGGCAAAAGATTTTAATGCATGATGCATGATTCCTAAAAATGAACAATGCATTAACTAAATGGAGGAAATCTATTTGTATGCAATGTGTACAATTTCTAAGTGATGTAAAATGTGTGTGTAAATGTGTAATGTATATGTATGTATGGATGTATATGTAAAATATTTACAGTATATGTAAATGGAATGGTATGAGATGCTCTATACTCAAAATGTGAAAAATGAAGCAAGAATCAAAATGTGCACCCCCAAACTCAAAATTGGACATTGTCCTCAATGTCTCAAGTAGTGCATTATCAAAACTCAAAGCAAAAAGTAATTACCAGGAATTTTGAAATGTAAGAGCAAAAAGAAAGAATTACCTGGGATAGAGCATATGAGAATTCAAGAGATAATAGGAATGCATAAGAAGCTGCACAGGTTATGCATAATAAAGTGCTGTCCAGAACAGGTGCATAAGGAAGTTGCATAAGCTGTGCAGTTCTGCATGAGTGGCAATAAGGACTGCACAGGCTATGCAAGATAATTGCATGAAGGAATTCACAGCCTGTGCAGTATGTGCAAAAGCTGCTGCATGATGATGAGCAAGAACAAAAGTGCAACCACCAGTAGAAGCATGCAAAAATATACAATATATGGACAATTATGCACAAAAAGGCAAAAGGCAATAAAAATCAATGAAAAACTAATGTAATGGCCGTCCAATAGAACTGTAATAAAAACAGAATTCAAAACAAAGTAATTCAAAACAAACGAACAGAATTCAAAACAAACTATAAATGTTTGAACTTATTTACAAAGGGAAAAGTCCTACAAGGTTGAACAAAAGCAAAACACCAACTAATCTAGTTCTATTGTTTTGCCCTTGTCCAAGGATGTTGCTAAGGGGCTGGTAGCTGCTGGTTGCTGTCGAAATGATGGTGCTGGAGGAGGTGATGGAGGTGGAGGTGGCATTCCCAGAAAAATCATGATTTGCTTCATCATCCCCTTCAATTCTTTCTGCTTGTCCCTGGTTTCCATGACAAGGTCAAATAGGTGATCATGACGATCCTTGAGAGTATCAAGACCAGTGTCAAGCTTCCTATCCACAAAGTATATATCATCACTAAGCCTTTCAAGATAGGTGAATAAGGCTTTAGTGTTGAATGCAGGAGGGGCTGTGGATGAGGAGGGTTCAGTTGTAGGAGGTGTGGGCTGAGTAGAAGCTGCTGGGGTCTCTTGTGCAGATTGAAGGGGTGGGGTGGGTTCAGTAGAGTGCTGTGGGACCGATGGGAAAGGTTGGGCTTCTGGTTGTGCAATGGGCTCAGTTTCTGCTGCAGGTTGTGCAATGGGCTCTGTTTCTGCTGCAGGTTGTGCAATGTCAGAATGTGGCAAACTGAACCCTGTTTTGGATAGGTGTGCAGTATCAAAATATAAGGTGTCCACAAGTGCTGGTATTGGGTGCTCTTCAGGATTAAAACCAAAATGCTTGGCTATGACAGTTATGAGCCCACCCAAAACAATGTCACCTATGGATTTAGTGGCAATATGCAACACATGCTCACAAAAGAAATAACCAGGAGAAACCTTGACCTTGTGAAAAGCACACCATAACATGAATAATTCAGATTTCCCCACAGCACCAGAACTAGTTCCTCTGCCCAAAATAGTGCTAGCAATCAGTCTATGAATAAACCTAAGTGCAGGGTCAAGTATTTGAGAGGTTTTTGATCTTCCAGCAGAAAAAGTCTGAGGTTGGTTTGTGATAATTCTCCAAAATTGAGTAGCATTCCAAATACCCTTGTTTGCTACCTCTACCCCAGTATATGGCACTCTAAATAGCCCATCCATTGCAAAACCAAGAATGCTATGAAATTGATCCAATGATAACTCTCTATTTTGCCCCAAATATCTAAATTTCATAGTTGGCTTAAAATCTACATCATGCAATTTCAGGGTGGCAGAGAATGAGGAAATAAATTCCAAAACTAAAGCTGGGTAAACAATTTCTTGCTTGTGCACAAATTCCATCCAACCCATTCCATCTAGATAGGCAACCACATTATCAAATAAACCAAGTGACTGTAGAGAGTCCACAGAAATATACCTAGTGGGTTGCACCTTCCTTTCCTTAAGTCTCTTAAAGGCGGCCTTTTGAACTGCATCAGGAAGAGGCCAAGGTAGTTTTGATACTAGTGAGACTGCTGACATTTTCTTTTTGCTGGAGGAGGGTGATTTGGCTAGTGTGGAGGCTGAAGTTTTGGGGTTTTTGGGTGGTGGTTCTGAAAATGGGGTGGGTGGTTTTTTGCGTTTGGATAGAGGAGGTACAGAAGTAATGGGTCGTGTAGATTTCGACCGAATTTTCCTCTTGTAGGTGGTTGTGGGGGGTGGTGGGGGTGTCGCTTGTGGAGGGGAATCGGGATTGGGAGGTAGTGTTGACAATGGCGACACCTGGAGAGGGGAAGTTTGAGGGGAATGGGGAGGTGACTCCATGGGTTCCCGATAGTGAGGATGGAGGAGATGAGGGCGGAAATGAAAATGCAGGGAGAAGTTAGGGTTTACCCGACGAAAATGCGAGTGGAGAAAAAGGGTATGCCAGAATTGAGGTCGTGGGGGAAAAGGGGTGAGCAGGGATATCGGGAGGTGGAGGTGGGAAAAGAAAATTGCCGAAAAGAAATTTGATTTGAATCGGGTTTGTGTAGAAACTGCATAAGTAAAAAGTGAGTTGTGCATAACCGGTGCACTCTTTTATACATGTTTCAGTATGATTTGAACTTCAGAGAAATAGCTCATGCACAAGTGCATAAGTCATGCACTGTCCTTATGCACTGTTTGGCAAGTTTTGAAATCTTGGGTTGGTGGTCATGCAGTTGTGCATAAGCTATGCACTCTGCTTATGCATGTTTCAGTGGGTTCTGATTTTTGTGGAAGGTGGTTATGCAGAAGTGCATAGGTCATGCACTCTGCTCATGCAGGTCTCGGCAGATTTTGGTGTTTGGGGTTGGTGGTCATGCAGTTGTGCATAAGTCATGCACTCTCCTTATGCACCTCTCGGCAAGTTTGGAATTTTTGGAGTTTCTGGTTATGCAGAGGTGCATAAGTCATGCATCCTCCTTATGCACCTCTCGGTAACTTTTGGAATTTTGGGTTGGTGGTCATGCAGGTGTGCATAAGCTATGCACTCTGCTTATGCACTCCTCGGTGGGTTTTGATTTTTGGAATGTGAGGTCATGCAGAAGTGCATAAGCTATGCACTCTGCTTATGCATGTCTCGGCAGGTTTGGAGATTCAGAGTTTTTGGTCATGCGGAAGTGCATAAGTTCTGCACTCTGCTTATGCACCCCTCGGTAAGTTTTGATTTTTGGAGTTTCTGGTTATGCAGAAGTGCATAAGTCATGCATCCTCCTTATGCAGACTTCGGCAGAGAGAGAAAATGCAGAATTTGAAGTTATGCAAACGTGCATAAGTCATGCACTTACCTTATGCAAGTTTTGACAGATATGAAATTTGACAAAATGAGGTTATGCAGAATTGCATAGGCTATGCACTCTCCTTATGCACTTGCAATAAAGGTGAAAAATGGCAAGAATTGTGGTTATGCAGGATTGCATAAGCTATGCAGTTGCTTATGCACGATTCAACAAGATTGAGATTGCAATGGAACATGATTTGCAAGTGTGAAAAATGCCCTAGAATGAAGAAATATAATCTTATGAAGCATAAACCATGAGAAATTTTCATCAAAAACACATCAATACATACAAAGTCCATCAAAATTTCATCACATAAGCTTGTAGAAATGGATCCTGCATAAAAGGCCTTTGTGAACCATGCAATTTCAACTCAAATTCTGCAAATCAACCTTTAGCACATAAAACTCCATAAAATCTGCATAAAGTTGCATCTATCCACAAATGAGAAATGACTCCCCAAGTTAAGCCAAGAAAATGCAGCATATCTACCTTGAATCCTACAACCCAAATAAGTTCAAAACTACAAAAATGACTCACTTACCACCATATTAACATTATAAGCACAAATATTTAAAAATTACACACCCAACCTCACCAAAAACATAAGTCATCTGCTGCAAACCCTCTTTGCTGCAGAATTTCTTTTTCCTCTCTGCATAAACCAAGTAGCAGACCTGCACAGGTTATGCAGCAAAAATCAATCAGTTTTTGGGAGATTTAAAGAACATAATTTCAGGTCAAGGGTCATTCCCCAACAGTTCACCAACCTTCCTCCATTGAAATACATCTACAAGGGATAAAATTCAACAATGTCAAAAATTGAATTTGGGGAGATTTAAGATAAAAATAAAAGTAATGAAAGTAAAAGTAAATCAGCAAAAGCAAAATAAAAGGACTTGGGATGCCTCCCAAGAGGGCTAATTTATAGTCCTTAGCTGGACTTTTCATGAATTTCACTGAAAAGAGGTGAGGGATTGGAGAGCTTGTAACAGCTTGCTCCCTTTATTGGGTCTCCAGTTATGTAATGTTTCAATCTATGCCCATTGACCTTAAAATTCCCAGATTTTTCACTCCAAATTTCAATTGCTCCATGAGGGAAAACCTTAGAAACTCTATATGGACCAGTCCACCTTGATTTAAGTTTTCCAGGTAACAATTTCAATCTTTAGTTGAACAATAAAACTAGATCACCCTCTTTGAATTCCTTTTTTCTAAGATGCTTATCATGCCAAACTTTGGTTCTTTCTTTGTATATACGGGCACTTTCATAAGCATCCATCCTCAATTCTTCAAGCTCATTAAGTTGCAATAGCCTTTTCTCACCAGCTTGCTTAAGATCAAAATTTAAGGTCTGAATGGCCCAATATGCTCTATGTTCTAGCTCCACAGGTAAATGACAAGACTTACCATACACCAACCTAAAGGGAGTAGTTCCTATAGGGGTTTTGTAGGCAGTCCTATATGCCCCTAAAGCATCATCTAGTTTGATAGACCAATCTTTCCGAGAATTGTTCACTGTTTTCTCCAAGATATGTTTGAGCTCTCTGTTAGAAATTTCAACTTGTCCTGAAGTTTGAGGGTGGTATGGGGTAGCTATCTTGTGCACTACACCATACTTCCTCATTAAGCTTTCAAATTGCTTATTGCAAAAATGGGAACCCCCATCACTAATGACAGCCCTTGGAGCTCCAAATCTACTCAAGACAAATTTTTTCAAGAATTTCACTACAACCTTAGCATCATTAGTTGGAGTTGTAATAGCTTTCACCCACTTTGACACATAGTCAACCCCAACTAGGATGTATCTATTACCAAATGAAGGAGGAAATGGCCTCATAAAATCTATTCCCCAAACATCAAATAATTCTACTTCAAGAATATCATTCAAGGGCATTTGATCTCTTTTTGACAGATTTCCACTCCTTTGACATTTATCACATTCCAACACAAATTTCCTCACATCCTTAAAAAGATTTGGCCAAAAGAAACCAGCTTGCAAAATTTTACTAGCTGTTTTAGAGATTCCAAAATGTCCTCCATAATCAGAAGCATGGCAATGATGCATAATACTCTGTGTCTCCTCATCAGGAATACATCTCCTTATTAAACCATCACAGCATCTCCTAAAGAGTAAAGGATCATCCCATCTATAAAACTTTACCTCATGCAGAAACTTTTTCTTTTGTTGCCATGTCATATCTAGAGGTAAAACTCCACAAGATAGATAATTCACAAAGTCTGCATACCAAGGTAGCTTAACAACAAGAGAGAAAAGTTGTTCATCCAAGAAAAACTCATCAATAGGGATTTCATCCAATTCTTCACCATCCAATTTCAGCCTACTCATATTATCTGCAACTACATTTTCAGCTCCCTTCTTATCTCTTATCTCCAAATCAAACTCTTGCAGCATCAGAATCCACCTAATGAGCCTAGGTTTAGCCTCCTTTTTACGGAGTAAATACCTGATGGCTGCATGATCTGAAAATATAACCACCTTTGAGTCAATAATGTAAGGTCTGAACTTTTCCAATGCAAAGACAATTGCTAAAAATTCCTTTTCAGTTGTTGCATAATTTGTTTGAGCCTCATCCAGTGTTCTACTAGCATAATAAATAGCATAAGCCTTTTTGTCCTTTCTTTGACCAAGAACAGCTCCAATTGCATAGTTGCTAGCATCACACATAATTTCAAAAGGTAGACTCCAATCAGGTGGTTGCATGATTGGTGCAGTGATAAGAGCTTGCTTCAACCTGCAAAAGGCATCCAAACACTCTTGGTCAAATACAAATGGTGTGTCATGACTCAACAAATTAGATAAAGGTTTGGCTATTTTAGAAAAATCCTTGATAAAGCGTCTGTAGAACCCGGCATGTCCTAGAAAACTTCGAATTCCTTTGACATTGGTAGGAGGAGCCATCTTCTCCATCACTTCAACCTTGGCTTTATCAGCCTCTATTCCTCTGTTAGATACCAAATGTCCAAGCACTATCCCTTCCTGAACCATGAAATGACACTTTTCCCAGTTTAACACAAGGTCAGTATCTGCACATCGGTGCAAAACTTTAGAAAGGTTAGCCAAGCATATGTCAAATGAAGATCCATAAACAGAAAAATCGTCCATAAAAACCTCCATTATGTCTTCAATGAAATCTGAGAAGATTGCCATCATGCACCTTTGAAAAGTGGCTGGTGCATTACACAATCCAAATGGCATCCTCCTATAAGCAAAGGTTCCATATGGACAAGTAAAAGTGGTTTTCTCTTGATCATTTGGATGGATAGGGATTTGAAAAAAACCTGAATATCCATCTAAATAGCAAAAATAAGAATGCCTAGCCAGTCTTTCTAACATCTGATCAATGAAGGGAAGTGGAAAATGATCTTTTCTAGTGGCAACATTTAGTTTTCTGTAATCTATGCATATTCGCCAACTAGTCACTGTTCTGGTGGGAATTAATTCATTATTTTCATTTTTGATCACTGTCATTCCACCCTTTTTTGGGACAACATGTACTGGGCTCACCCAAGTACTGTATGAGATTGGGTATATGATCCTTGCATCAAGCAATTTCAAAATTTCCTTTTTAACAACTTCTTTCATATTTGGGTTCAACCTCCTTTGATGTTCAATAGATGGTTTACAATTTTCTTCCAAACTGATTCTATGCATGCAAAAGTGTGGGCTTATCCCCTTAATGTCATCTATGGTATATCCTAAAACTTTCCTAAATTGCCTCAACACTCTTAACAACTTATCAACCTCTAAGGTACTTAAGTTTGCATTTACAATTATTGGATAAGTGTTATTGGTGCCAAGAAATTCATACCTGAGCTGAGAAGGAAGTTGCTTAAGTTCTACCTTAGGTGCATCTTCTTCCTTGAATGATGGTTGCTTAGATTCGACTTTTTCCTTTTGTGTAAGTTGAAAAACTGAAGCAGAAATGAATGGTGGACTACCTTCTAAATGTTGAGCATATGCAGCCACATGAGGGTTGTCATAGTCTATGCCTCCTCCATGAACCAAACAATTTTCAAGTGGATCTTCTGGATATTTCTTTCTGAAGTGTTCTTCAACCAGCTCATCAATGATATCAACTCTCAAGCAAGTATCAGCTTCAGAATGATGCTTCTTCATAGTGTTATTAATATTGAAAACCAATTGCTCTTCACCAACTCTAAGAGTCAATTTTTCTCCTTTCACGTCAATCAAAGCACCAGCTGTAGCCAGGAAAGGCCTCCCCAAAATGATTGGGATATTAGAATCTTCCTCCATGTCCAAGATGACAAAATCAACTGGTATGTAGAACTTCCCAACCTTCAGAGGCACATTCTCCAAAATCCCTTCAGGATATTTAATTGATCTATCAGCTAACTGAAGAGAAATGTGGGTTGGCTTAAGATCTCCCATGTTTAGCTTCTCATAAATGGAGAGGGGCATAAGGCTAACACTAGCCCCTAAATCACATAAAGCTTTTATAGAACATGATTCCCCAATGTGGCATGGAATTGAAAAACTCCCTGGATCCTTGAGCTTAGGAGGAAGTTTCCTTTGCAAGATAGAACTACATTCTTCTGTCAAAGCTACAGTTTTATGGTCTTCAAGTTTCCTCTTGTTTGAGAGAATTTCTTTCAAGAATTTTGCATAAGAGGGCATTTGTGAAAGAGCATCAACAAAAGGCACATTTATGTATAGCTTCTTCAAAACCTCTAAAAACTTTCCAAATTGCTTATCAAGCTTGGCTTTGTGAAATCTTTGTGGAAAGGGAAGCTGTGGCTTGTAAGGCTCTGGAGGTATATACTTCTCTTCCTTCTCTTCAATTTTCTCTTTACATTTTTCTGCACTCTCTTGTCTTTCACTCTCTTGTTTCTTTCTCTGATCAGTTTCTTTCTCATTTTCTCTCTTCTCACTATTTTCACTCTTCTCATCATTTACAACTTTCCCACTTCTTAAAGTAACAGCTTGACATTGCTCTCTTGGGTTTTCTGGTTGACTTGGAAGTTTTCCAAAAGATTTGGTACTTGAGCAAGATGCTTGTTGTGCAATCTAATTTTCCAGCATTCTGTTATGTGTTTGCATCTATTCTAGCCTTGCTTTCATCTCTCTCATCTCCTCATCATGCTTATTTTGGTTAGCAAGAATCTGTTGCAATAAAGCTTCAGTGGTAGAACTTTGTTCTTGCTGTTTTGGTGGAGGATTCATATTTTTCTGCTGAAAATTAGGCAATGGTTGCCTATTTTGCTGATATGGAATTCCTTGTTGCTGTTGTGGTTGAAAATTCTGATTTGGAACTTGATTTTGCTGATTTCCCCATGAAAAGTTGGGATGATTCCTCCAAGTTGGATTATAAGTTTGAGAGTAAGGATTCCCCATTTGCTTGTTTCCATAATTACCAACATATGCTGCTTACTCTCCATAATCTACTCCACAGCTGGTAGTTCCTTCTGCATAAGCCACTTGTTGTGAACTTCCAGATGATGATGATGAACTAACCAACATACTCAAATCTTCCATCTTCTTAGCCAAGACATTTGTAAGTGCATCAAACTTTGCATTAATCATGTTGAACGGATCAAGATCATACATTCCAGCAGCTTGCCTTTTTTGAGTTGGAGCTGGTCTTCTTGGACTACTCCAAAGATGAGTATTCTTTGCAATTTTCTCCAATAGCTCATAAGCTTCATCTTCATGCTTCATAATAAATTCTCCTCCTGTTTGAGCATCAATAATTCCTCTGATTGCAGGGGTGACATTTGTGTAAAAATTCTGGTTTATCATCCATTTCGGAATGGCATGATGTGGGCATTGTCTCTCTAATTCCTTCCATCTCATCCATGACTCATATAGAGTTTCATCCTCTCTTGGTTTGAAAGCTGTCATTTGATTCCTCAACTCTTGAGTTTTTCCAGGTGGAAAATATTGTGCAAGAAATGCATCAGTGAGTTGCTCCCAATTTGTAATGGAGTTGTGAGGTAAAGAATCAAGCCAATCCAATGCTCTATCTTTCAAAGAGAATGGGAATAGCTTCAATCTTGCTGCATCATCAGATACTCCAGGTTGTTTTTGCATGTCACAAATCATAGCAAACTTCTTCAAATGTGTATGTGGATTTTCAGAAGGATGTCCTCCAAATTGAGAATTTTGAATCATTTGAAGAACTCCAAAATCCATCTTGTAACTATTTGCATCAATTCTTGGTCTTGCTATGCTCTCTCTCAAATCATCAAAACGAGGAAAAGCATGATCCATCATACTTCCCCTAGGCACATTAGCATTAACAACTTCTTCACCTTGGGCTGCATTTTCATTGTTTCGATCATTTCCAATATTACCACCAATTTTGATTCTTTCGTCAGCTATGTTTGCTTCTAATTCAGTTTCTCTCAAAGCTTCTTTTCTTTTTCTGGTTTCTTTCTTGTTGGCTTTACAAAATTTCTCAATTTCAGGATTGAACAGTAAGGATGTGTCACTTGTGCTTCTTGCTCTTCTCATAAAAGATTAAAAGTACCTGAAAAAGAACAAACAAACACAAAAAATGAAAAATTAACAAAGATAATACTAAAAATAACTAAAATAATCAAGAATTCAATCTTAAACAAACAACTCCCCGGCAACGGTGCCAAAAACTTGATGTGGCCCAACCGCAAGTGCACGGGTCGTACAAGTAATACAGTAAAGATATCGTTCCCACGAGGAGTTGTGTTAGTGATTGAATTTTTGATATAAAAAGTTGACTAAATTGAACTAATTTCAAAATTAAAACAATAGATTGAATGGGTATAGGGAGTATGAAATCTATTTGTGCGAAATTAATAATCTATCCAACAATGTATTAATTAAACTATAATTGCATCAAATTGAAATAAGCAAGTTCAAATATGGCAATATTCAAAATGGTAAGTAATTAAATTCGATTAGAAATTAACAATGATAAAAAGGCGATTCCGGAGTTCGGGGTTTCATATTCGAGCTATTTTGGGATTTTTAAATTGGTTATCCAATCTCGTGGAATTTACGGGTTTTAAGGAGATTAATTCTTAAATCCTTTGAATACCCTTTCGAGTGGGACAAAGAGTGCCTTAATCAATCTAATCCTACTTTCGTGGACTTAGAGTTAATTAAGACCCATTAAGTTCTTTAATTAATCTGTGAATCCTCTTAATCCTTAGCCTATTTCTAGGTCTAAGTTAATTAAGTCCAATTCCTTGATTATCTATCACAAGGCCTTCTCCTTTCGGTGCCTCAACCATGGATTAAGAACATTACTCAATGGGATCCTACACTAAGCATGTCATTAAGCACACAAGAAATGAATAAAACTCATTAAGACCACAAAATATGGATTACCCAATCAAAATCCACAAAATATCTCAAATATTACACCCCTTACTCCAGAATCAAAAGTAAACTACTCACTACCCATAATGCTTACAAGATATATTGAGTTTAAATGGAAATAAAGCTTTAATCTAAGCTAAGAAACAAGAAACTAAACACTAGAAATGTAGGAAAAATGTAAGGAAAGAAAGAAATCTGCAAATCTTGGTTGAAAATGGTGTGGAAGGTGAAAATGACTCTTCAGCTGCTGCCTCCCTCTTCCTTTCCTTTTCTGCTCCTTTTCTTCCCCTTTTGTCTTCCCTTCTAAAATGGGAAATGGGACTATTTATATCATTTTCTGACATGGAGCCCTAAAATAGTGTGTTTGAGGAGGGATTTTCTGAGGGAATCTTCTGCCAGCTCATTAATGAACTCTTTATGCAGTTTTCGGCTGTTTCTGGTTCACTTATGCGAAACTGCATGACTTGGTGCATAGGTTATGCACAATTCCGTGAGAGTGCATAAGGGAGGCGTGAATGTGCATAAGCTATGCAGTCTCCTTATGCACATTTCGGCAGGTATTGGAATAGTGATTTTTTTCTCCTTATGCAGATCTGCATAGCTTATGCGGCAAGTTATGCACAATTTGGTCAATGCATATTTCAGCTTGAAAACTTGTTTTTGACATCTTTGGCTGTAGAAGTCACTCCTCAATGGCAAAATTTCTCTTCGGTCCTTCACAAACACCATTTTTCCTACAAAACAAAGTAAAAAATTACAAATTAATGCAAAATTGACAACTATGGAAAACTAACTAAATAACTAATGAAATTAGCTAAAAATAACTAATAATAAAATAAAATGGCTATGAAATTAGACCTAAATGATTATGCAAAATGTATGCATCAGTACCTGAAAAAGAACAAACAAACACAAAATGAAAAGATAACAAAGTTAAAACTAAAAATAACTAAAATAATTAAGAATTCAATCTTAAACAAACAACTCCCCGGCAACGGCGCCAAAAACTTGATGTGGCCCAACCGCAAGTGCACGGGTCGTACAAGTAATATAGAAAAGATATCGTTCGCACGAGGAGTTGTGTTAATGATTGAATTTTTGATATAAAAGTTCTAACTAATTTGGACTATTTTTGAAATTAAAGTAATAAATTGATGGGTATTGGAGTATGAAATCTATTTGTGCAAAATTAATAATCTATCCAACAATGTATTAATTAAACTAAAATTGCATCAAATTGAAATAAGCAAGTTCAAGTATGGCAAAATTTAAAATGGCAAGCAATTAAATTTGATTGGAAATTAACAATGATAAAAAGGCGATTTCGGAGTTCGGGATTTTATATTCGAGCTATTTTGGGATTTTTAAATTGGTTATCCAATCTTGTGAAACTTATGAGTTTTAAGGAGATTAATTCTTAAATCCTTTGAATACCCTTTCGAGTGAGACAAAGCGTGCCTTAATCAATCTAATCCTACTTTCGTGGAGTTAGAATTAATTAAGACCCATTAAGTTCTTTAATTAATCTGTGAATCCTCTTAATCCTTAGCCTATTTCTAGGTCTAAGTTAATTAAGTCCAATTCCTTGATTATTTATCACAGGGCCTTCTCCTTTCGGTGCCTCAACCATGGATTAAGAACATCACTTAATGGGATCCTACACTAAGCATGTCATTAAGCACACAAGAAATGAATAAAACTCATTAAGACCACAAAATATGGATTACCCAATCAAAATCCACAAAATATCTCAAATATTACAACCCTTACTCCAGAATCAAATGGTAAACTACTCACTACCCATAATGCTTACAAGATATATTGAGTTTAAATGGAAATAAAGCTTTAATCTAAGCTAAGAAACAAGAAACTAAGCACTAGAAATGTAAAGAAAGAAAGAAATCTACAAATCTTGGTTGAAAATGGTGTGGAAGGTGAAAATGACTCTTCAGCTGCTGCCTCCCTCTTCCTTTCCTTTTCTGCTCCTTTTCTTCCCCTTTTTGTCTCCCTTTCTAAAATGGGAAATGGGACTATTTATAGCATTTTCTGACATGGAGCCCTAAAATGGTGTGTTTGAGGAGGGATTTTCTGAGGGAATCTTCTGCCAGCTCATTAATGAACTCTTTATGGGACTGCATAAGTGGACTGCATAAGTCATGCAGTCCCTTATGCAGTTTTTGGCTGGTTTCTGGTTCACTTATACGAAACTGCATGACTTGGTGCATAGGTTATGTACAATTCCGTGAAAGTGCATAAGGGAGGCGTGAATGTGTATAAGCTATGTAGTCTCCTTATGCACATTTCGGCAGGTATTGGAACAGTGATTTTTCTCCTTATGCAGATCCGCATAGCTTATGCGGCAAGTTATGCACAATTTTGGTCATGCATATTTCAGCTTGAAAACTTGTTTTGACATCTTTGGTTGTAGAAGTCACTCCTCAATGGCAAAATTTCTTTTCAATCCTTCACAAACACCATTTTCCTACAAAACAAAGTAAAAATTACAAATTAATGCAAAATTGACAACTATGGAAAACTAACTAAATAACTAATGAAATTAGCTAAAAATAACTAATAATAAAATAAAATGGCTATGAAATTAGACCTAAATGATTATGCAAAATGTATGCATCAGTGCTGTGTATGAAAATGTGATAAATTTGATGAAAAAAATAGGGAAAAAAGAAAAAGACGTAAAATGATATGAAAGAAAGTAATTTAAAAAAGATTCTTAATTTTTAAATATTAATATAGAATTTATCTCAAATGAAGTGTATATATATATATATATATATATATATATATATATATATATATATGATTTGAAATTAAGGAATTAAGACATATTGTGTTGTTATGTTGTACAATGAATTGCAGGCAGTTAGATTAATTTTCCATCAAGAATGGGCTACTCGTTTCTGATTTCCATGTGGCATAATTGTATTCATACTAGGTCATTACATTATTTATAGCTAGAACCAACATTTAGTAATCTCATGCCTCATAATGTAAAGATTAAGAGATATTAGTTAAATCTTTACGACTTAACAAATAAATATTGACTTAATCTTGGGAAAAAGTCCAAGTTATAAATTAAAATTCGCTTGCTTTTACTTAATCATCAGAACAGGGAACAGGTCATAGTTAAAACTTGGGAAGTTGTTGAAATTAGAAGGATGCACCTAAGCCATCCGATTAAGCCATGCAAGTGTAGAAATTTCTTACATATATACATATATGTGTGAAATTAATGAAGCGATCATGAACAATTTACGCTACGCGAAATGTCCTCTTTTTTATTACTAGAATCATCCACAATCCCACTTTTATTTTTTTTAATTATAAGTAAAATTTTTTATTAAAGACATGAAAATTAGGAAAAACTTAACATGATTATCGCCAATTAAACCAAGTTAATAGGCCTCTCTAATATACTCAATTTAAACAAAAGTACTCTAAGTATAAAAAAAAAAAATCTAAAGGATACGGTATAAAACTAAGCCAAACAAGATAAACTAAGCTAATTGGCACAAAACTACAAGGCCCACTTGCCCATGAACTCGCAAAACATAACGTGTGTGATAAATATATGTACAGAGAATTCTGTCCCTTTGTATGTAGAGAAAGTCATTCAAATTTATTTATTTTTATTCTATATATATGTA
This sequence comes from Hevea brasiliensis, assembly GCF_030052815.1. Taxonomy (NCBI): domain Eukaryota; kingdom Viridiplantae; phylum Streptophyta; class Magnoliopsida; order Malpighiales; family Euphorbiaceae; genus Hevea; species Hevea brasiliensis. The sequence goes on along the minus strand of NC_079497.1, from coordinate 4,241,963 downwards.
TATATAAAACAGACTCCATATAACTAATAAAGTATAATATTTAGTTTATTCCAGACATATCATTCACTTAATAAATAATTTAAGTTCTTACTCTCCTAATGTAATGACTCAAGTTAGGAGCTGTTACCTGCGATAGGAATCGTGTCAGTTTAAGGCTGCCAAAACCAGTAACAAGTCTAAAACCTATAAATGTACCGTTAACACTTGTACTATTATTACTTGAAAGTAGAACAAACCATCACACTTTAGTCTCCTCATCTATACATAAACATTTTTAACATAAAAGTAGTTTACAATTTGAACCTCAGCATATATAAAACTCTAAAGCATAATGGTCTAACATGTATTGTGACGCCCCTTACCCGTCTACTGTATAACCGAGCACGAAGTGCCACATTCGGTGTCGGAGCACCCTATCTTGTTTTATCATATCTATTGTAAACTTTTGATGTCATTTAAAGGTAGTACTCCATGTGTAGAATTTTTTTTTTTTAATAACTTATTTCTGTGGAGACCTAAACAGAGCCTCCTCTATTTTATTAACATCTAGCGGGTTCCACTAATCACCTATTAACATGTTCATATTCATTTCACACATTTCCATATCATATTTTCTTTTATCATTTCATTCACAATTATTTATAAGATCTTAAAAATATTATCTATTGCATTCATATAGAAATTCATAGATAATAAATTACAAGTTTACATTACAATCTCAAAATTTAATTATAAGTCCAAAATGAAATACATTATAACTAGACATAATGAACCAAAATACTAGTCTATACATGGGCCCTACCAAAATACAAAAGACTGGTGAGGTGACTGCAGTGGTGAGATCCGTCGAGCTCTGTCGGGCACTACTAGTCTTCTTGCTATGGTCTGGGGTGATTCCAGTACCTACGCGATGGAAAACCAACGCGCTAAGCATAACGCTTAGTGGTGCATAATTTATAATAACAATAATTTAACAATTGAAATAATAATTGTAATTCGTAATTGCCAGGTTTTTTACATTTTTATTACACTTTGGAAATAATTAAAATTATTGGGATCTTTTTTGTTTACTTATTGTATATTCAGTATTAATTAATCATTATCAATGCCCAAGAAACTTATAACAAATTATAAAAGCTGGATGCACGAGTGTATACTGGTTAGACAGCCATATGCCTATCCAGCATCTATCAGGCATGAGGTCAGCTGTCCAGCACGAGACCCGCTGTTAGGCTTGTAAAGCCAAAAATAAAGTAGGTACAATAGCCAGTAAGTAGGCATATAGTCTGTAGAACAATCATACCAGACATATATTGTCAGTTCATGATTTTCTCGGTAGGCAGTACTGCTATCTGTAGTCTCTAATTGGTATACTAATTTATCTAAACTAAATAAATAAGTCTAGGTATACTATGGGCAATGAAACATTTTTAATTATTTTAGCATTATTCACTGTTACTATTTTCTGTTACTGTTTAGTGGTACCAATAATTTCATATTAATAGGACATTAGTCCCAATTTACATATTCATATCATTTTTAATATTTAATTAGCCTTATGAGTATTTTAATTATCATGTATAGCATTTTTTTCATGAACCTTTCTTTAGGTTCTTTTGATGTATTATTTTTATGTAGGAATTTGGCTAGGTTAAGATGTCTATTTGATCACACTTCCTTCATAATAAATACTCCTCTATGTTTAAACTTAAATTTCAGTTTTTGAATCACTCAATTTGGGTTATAGAACTCAAGTTATGGTCAAAATATCATAACTGGTCCATTTGCCTCTAAGCTGTCCATAATTGGCAATTCTTGTTTAATAAATTTTGACCAGTTATTTGATCATTTTATGGTCATTTTTAGACTTAGGTTTCTTCACAAGATATGTTCCTCTATGTCTTAGGGACTCCCAAATACAATTTCATAATTTTTCAAGCTTGATATAGTGAGTTATGGTCAATGTATTGACCTGGACTCTTAATCCTATAAAGGCAATAGTCAAACCTCAAGGCAGTATGTTTGACCCTCTTTTTAGGGTCTTTACACTTAAAATTTGATAAAAGTGTCTAAATCAATGTTGTAGCCCTAAGTATCATGTTTCCAGATCATATTGACACATCTTGAATGGAATTTCACTACAAGAAAAGTTAAAAATAACTACGAAAATTACCGACTACAAAATTTCGTGGGTAATTTACCGACGAATTACCGACGCTTTACCAATGAAAAGAGAAATAAAATTTAAACTAATTTTTACCGACGAAATTACCGACTAAAACTTTACCGACGATGTAATTTCGTAGGTAAAAGTTGTGCCTAACATTAGCGGCAAAAGTAGCGACCAAATAATAAAAATAACGACCAAATGTTTCGTCGGTAATTACCCACGAAACGCTTTTCGTAGGTAATAGTAAGAACAAAATAAAAAATAAAATTTTAAAAACAATACCTACAAAAAATTTTCGTCGGTAATTACCAACGAAAAGTTTTTCGTAGGTAATATTAAGAAAAAAATAGAGAAGAAAATTTCTAAAAAGCTAAAAAATTTTACCTACGAATTTTTTTCGTCGGTAATTACTAACGAAATATTTTTCGTAGGTAATATTAAAGAGAAAATAGAGAAGAAAAAATCTAAAAAGCTTGAAAAAATTTTAGCGACGAATTTTTTTCGTCGGTAATTACCAACAAAACGCTTTTCGTTGGTAATATTAAGGAGAAAATAGAAATAATTTTTTTTAAAAAAATACCTACGAAAAATTTGTCGTCGGTAATTACCAACGAAAAATTTTTCGTAGGTAATATTAAGACAAAATAGAGAAGAAAATTTCTTAAAAACTAAAAAAAATACCTACGAAAAATTTTTCGTCAGTAATTACCAACGAAAAGCTTTTCGTATGTAATATTAAGGAGAAAATAGAGGAAAAAATCTAAAAAACTAAAAAAATTTTACCTACGAAAAAATTTTAGTCGGTAATTACCAACGAAAATCTTTTCGTAGGTAATATTTAAGAGAAAAAAAATTCTAAAAGACTAAAAAAATTTACCTACGAAAAGTATTTAGTCGGTAATTACCAACGAAATACTTTTCGTAGGTAATATTAAGGAGAAAATAGGGAAAAAATTTTAAAAAACTAAAAAAATTTTACCTACGAAAAAATTTTAGTCGGTAATTACCAACGAAAAGCTTTTCGTAGGTAATATTTAGAAGAAAATAGAGAAAAAAAATTCTAAAAAACTTAAAAAATTTTAGCTACGAATTGTTTTCGTTGGTAATTACCAACGAAACGATTTTCGTAGGTAATATTAAGGAGAAATTGAAAATAAAATTTTAAAAAAATACCTACGAAATATATTTAGTCGGTAATTCGTTGGTAAATCACAAAAAATGTGAAATTCCCACATCGTTTGAGAATAGATTTGAGGGTAGTGAGTTTGTCTATAAAAGGAGAACTACCCTCCAACATAGAGCAATTGTGGCATAGTCACATATATGGGGTCTACGTTGGGCTCCACTAGTAATTTTTTTTAAGTCAATTAAATCTTAAAAAATTATAAATTAAAATAATTAATAATTAATATTTAATTTAAAAATTAAAAAATTAAAAAATTAATTTTAAAATTTTAAATTAAATTAAATTAAAATTTAAATTACATTTTAAATTAAATTAAATTTAAAAGTTAATTTAAATTAAAAAAAATAAAAATTAAATTAAATTAAAAATTAATGATTAAATTAAAAAATATTAAATAAAAATTAGCTACGAAAATTTGTTTTCGTCGGTAATTACCAACGAAAAATTTTATCGATAAATAGTCGGTAATTTATAAAAGCAAAATCTCCTACGAAATTACCTACAAAAAAATTTAAATTTACCTACAAAATAATTTGTCGGTAAATTTAGCGACAACATTTTTTTCGTCGGTAAAAATTACCTACGCTAGTATTTGTGGACGAAAAAATTTCGTCGGTAATTCGTCGGTAATCACTGATTACCTACGAAATTTCAGTATATTTGGTCGGTAATTTTTGTAGCTATTTTTTTAATTTCTTGTAGTGTTTCCTAGTGGGAGTTATGGCAAAATGAACACACGGGTATCAAATGGCATTCTGGGTTCAATTTAACATTTCCATATTTTAATTCCTAACTTTGGCTAATATTTTCCCTAGGATCCAATGGTTTCTGGAGCTTAGTCAAAAAATAAAAATTGGTGAGCTATGCCTTATAAAACTTTTGGCACTTGTTTCACTCAATTTGCAACTTTGGAGACCAAGTTATGGCATTTTTGCCAAAACTGGTCAAGCATACCAAAGGAACAGTGTTTTTGTCAATTTCTAGGTTGGCAGTTTTAGTGATCCAACTTTTGCTAACAATTTGGCTTGGTTAAAGGAAAAACTGGGTCAAGTGGTCTTCATGAAAAGTGTAGCCCTATGTCTAAGCTTTCCATTGATGTAAATTTTAGGTCATTTGGACCAGTATAGAGAGAGTTGTGACCAAATGAATACGTGTTGTTCATTTAGTCATTTTCTGGGTTTCAGTGTTTGGTCATCCAAGTTTGAGCAGAGAATTGGTCATGATTTTGACAAAATTTGGGCAGGGTTCCTTCTTAAAAAATGAAGGTTTGGATGTCCCAAAACACCTCCAATTAGACTCATACCAATTGGGGCAACCCAAAGGGAGATATGGCAATAAAAAGCTACTGGATTCAACAACAACACAACTTGCAGAAAATTCACACTCCCAATTTCAATCTCCTCCTTCTTCCAAACTCCAAATAAGCATATATGCACTTCTATAAGCATCAATCTCAACTCAATTAGGTCAAATTCATGCATTTACACAAGATTCTCAATCATTTACACAAACCCTAGTTTCCAAAGTTTCAAATTTACACAAACCCTACACAATCAACTCCCAACTTTTCAACTCATCACACATTCTCATGGAACCGTTTTTTCATTACTTAAAGGCAACAAACTTCAAGTTCCACGGCTGCCAAAAATCAAGGGTTCTTTCTTTCAAATTTTCTTTTCAATTTCATACAAATTTTCACTTGATGTAGCATGATATTCATGCTTAAAGAGGAGATTAAAAGTTTAAAGCACTAACCTTTTTGGGTGTCTTGCTAAACTTCAATTTTCTTGTTTCTTTTTGGTATCTATAGTTTCCTTAGGGTGTGAGGAGTATTTTTTGTGAAGTGGGCTATGGGTTTTGGGTGGATTAAGCTTGAGAAATCAAGCTTGGAAGCTTGATAACAATGGATGGAAATGGGAGCAAAGGTGCCAGCCAAGAAAGAGAAGAGGGAGGGAGGAAGAAGATGGAAGTGGTTGGGTTTTGTCTTGTAGTGTCTTATATATTTTTATTTTTGTACTTTAATTATTTTTTTTTAAATTTCCATAAGCTTTTCTTTTCTTTTCCTTTCTTTTCTTTTCTTTTCTAATTTTTCCTAATTTATATTCATAAATTTAATTTATGTCAATTATTTTATTCTCTAAATTTTAATTTTGACATTTAGGTCAAAATTCACCTCTGGGAGTGAAATGACCAAAATGTCATTCATAATGCATATCTTGTCATTTTTATTATTTTTGTACTAATTTATAATTTCTCTAAATTTTAAATTCATTTTTCCCTAATTTTTTCCCATATTTTCTTAACATTAATTTATTTCTTCAATTTATGCCTCCTCACTATAGTTTAGGTGTAGTTCCAGACATTCTGACTATCCGAACAGACATTAATTGTCGGAACAGTAAAATGTACGGACTACCTATGGTGAGGGCGTTACAATTCTTCCCCTCTAATAAAAATTTCGTCCTTGAAATTTACCTGATGTGAAGAGCTGAGGGAACTGCTGCCTCATCGTCTCCTCGCTCTCCCATGTTGCTTCTTCTGTGTTATGGTGTCTCCACAAGACTTTTGTTACACTCATTTCATATAGGCATTTTAGGGTAGTTTTGCATCCATTTTGCCTTTATATTTTAGTATATTTTATGTTTTTAGCTTTATTTTAGCTTATTTATTAACTTTAGATGCTTTATATTTGATTTTTGTAATTTTGTTATTTTTGATAGGTTTTTGTGGCAAATTGAAGATCAATGAGTGCATTAGGAAGTGATTTGAAGAAATTTGGAGTTCTTTAAGCATGGAGGAAAGTTGAAGAAATCAAGCCTTGAAAGAGCAAGTTAGTCGAAATTTGCTTGAGACTTTGCTTATGATGTTGCTTAGGATATGTCATATAAGCTTAACCTTAAGCCTATTCAAGCTAAAAGTCAAGCACGGCTTAAATCCTACATATTCAAGCTTTTACTCCAAAACCTGCTGAGAATTGCTTAAGATCCTGCATAGGGTAAGCGGCAGTGCCTAAGGTCAAACTGAAAGTTAAGCTAAAAGTCAAGCATGAGCAGAAAAGTCCATTTTACTCCAAGTCTATTGAGATTTACTGAGGGTTTACTTAACCTTAAGCAGACAGTGCAACCACAGGCTGAAATTTGCTGAAGAAGCTGCTTAGGGTAAGCAGTACCCTAAGTAGACTGCCCAAAACGTGAATGACTCTGCTAACTTGGATATTTCTACACCTCATTTCCTATCCACTCCTTGGCTCTTATTCACTGTTAGGGCACCTTTGTGGGACCATATAAAATCATCATTTTCTAGTTTTTGCCACAAGAGGAAACGGGAAGAAACAAAGAAAAGAAAAAAAATTATAAATAGAGAGAGGAGGAGGACGCCATTTTTCTAAGGGAGGAGCAGCTGCAACCATCTTTGGGAGCTTTAGAAATCAGAGTTTTGGGTTCTTCTACTTGGGTTTTTCTATTTTTAGTTCTCTTATCATGTTTTTCTTTACTTTTCCATTAATCTTTCTGGTAAATACCAATATGAGTGAGTAAACTCTTTAGATTTTAGAGTTGGGGAAATATGTTTTAGATTAATTTATAGATTTGGACTGGTTATTTCCATATTTTATATAAATATGAGTTTTGATTCCTTCCTTGTGTGCTTGATTTACTTGCCTAATGTTGGTACCCATTGGGTATTGTGTTAATATTTGATTGAAGGACCAAAAGGTGAAGTCATTGATAGATAATCAAGGATTGTAACTTAAAATTACCTAGATTTAGAGATAAACTAGGATTTTAAGAGGAATTAATGATTGGTTACAAAACTTAATGGGTTTTAAAGTAATCAAATAATATACGAAAGTAGGTTTGGTTATTTTAGAACACACTTTGATTTGCTTGAAAAAGATATCAAAGGAATTTAGAATCAATCACCTTCAAACTCTATTTTTCCTTAAAAATTTTATTGAGAAAATGCCACCCCCGACATCTGTGAAAGGAGTGAGGAGTTTCCTGGGCCATGCTGGATTTTACAGGAGATTCATTAAGGATTTTTCTAAGATTTCTAAACCTCTTACCAATTTATTGAGTAAAGATGTGGAATTTCATTTTGATATTGATTGTATGAATGCTTTTTGCAGGATAAAGGAAGCTTTGATATCTGCTCCTGTTATGCAGCCACCTGATTGGTCATTACTTTTTGAGTTGATGTGCAATGCTAGCGATTATGCCATTGAGGCTGTTTTGGGACAAAGGAAAGATAAGAAGGTGTATGCAATATATTTTCCAAGTAGGACCTTAGATGATGCTCAAATAAATTACTCTACTACAAAGAAAGAATTTTTGGCAGTGGTATTTGGAGTAGATAAATTTAGGTCCTATCTTGTGGGGTCTAAGGTAATAGTGTACACAGACCATGCAGCTATCGAGTATCTCCTTCAGAAAAAAGAGGCCAAACCTAGGTTGATAAGGTGGGTACTGCTCCTTCAAGAGTTTAACTTAGAAATTAAGGACAAGAAAGGAGTAGAAAATATAGTAGCAGATCATTTGTCTAGATTGAGGCAAGAACAAGGAGATCAATTTGGGGAGAGAGCTTCCAATAGATGATTATTTTCCTAATGAGCAGTTGTTGGTAATCATGAGTGCAAAAATCCCTTGGTATGCAGATTTCATGAACTATTTGGTGTGTGGAATCCTTCCACCTGATTTGACATGGTAGCAAAAGAAGAAATTTCTTTTTGATATGAGGGATTACGATTGGGAAGAACCATTTTTGTTTAAGAGATGTGGAGATGGGTTGATTAGAAGATGTTTAGCTGATGTGGAGATAGGGAATGTTATTAAAGATTGCCATTCTTCATTTTATGGGAGTCATATGAGTGTTACAAAGACTACAGAAAAAGTTCTTCAAGCAGGGTTCTTTTGGCCACATATGTTTAGAGATGTGAGAAAGTTTGTAAATGCATGTGATAGGTGTCAAAGGATGGGAAATATCTCAAAAAGAGATGAAATGCCCCTCCAAAACATATTGGAAGTGGAACTATTTGATGTGTGGGGCATTGATTTTATGGGACCCTTTCCATTATCCTTTGGACACAAGTATATTTTAGTTGGGGTAAATTATGTGAGCAAATGGGTTGAAGCTATACCATCTCCAACTAATGATGTTGGAGTTGTGATCAAATTCCTTAAGAAGTCTTTTTTCGTTATAATTGCTATTCGGTGAATTAGTGTTAATAAATTAGGTTCTGTTTGTTTTACGAAAAATATTTTCTATATTTTTTAACGTTTTTTAAGAAGAATGGATTAATAAAAAATATTTTTTTGATCAAAGGAAAATTAAGTCATTTTATATTTTCTAAATTTTGATAATCTTATTAAGATGTGAAAACACTTATATATACATGATACATACAATTATTAATCTAACATTGCAAATAATAAAAAAAATATTTTTTATATAAAAATTATTTTCTGCAAAATAAATTAACTCGTAATTTATAATAACTTTTAAGTTAGATGCTAAAAAATTGTGGATAATGGGGTATGCAATTACTTGCTTGAATTCAATGTATAAAGTAATAAAATTACTACATTTACCTCGCTTCTAACGCGGCAAAGCTAAAATAGCTTCTACTTAAATTGGGGAGACACTTTATTTTTTTTTTTCTAATATTATTATTAATTTTAACAGTTTTTCAAATTCTATTTATGTACTTTTTAAAATTTTATATTTGCGCAAAATTTTAACAATCAACTTAAATTAATAAAATAGTATTTTATTGTTAATTAATTAAATATATTTTAATTTTAATCTTTCTATTTTTCCTTCTCAGAATTCTAATACCTCATCTCTCCCCCTTCTTTTCCAACCCTCGTATCTCAAATAATGCAATATAATTCTGGTAATGAATAGTGCTAAAGAATAATATAAATAATAATTGTTAAAAACGGTATAAATATAAAACGTTTAGATTAAAATTAATTGACAGCAAATACAAATTTTATGCTTAATTAATAAGGTATAATGTAAATATTTATTTTCTATTTGAAATATATGACTATAGAGAAAATAGATTCGACTAATTCAATTCTAAAAGTTTTCTTAATGGGAGGATTGTTTGAGCCTTTATATTGAAGACTTTAATAGACCAAATCCACAAGTGCACGGTGTAGTCTCAAATAATACATTGATAAGAGAATTGTCAATCGAACGAAGATTGGATATTAAGTACCAAAAACCTATGTGATTATATTGTTATTTAGACTATTGAATTAAAATAATATCTAATTAACTAATGAAAAAAAAAAATAAATGTGCTCTAATTATGAAACTAATTATATTATAATAGCTACTCTAATTCTTTATCCTCTCTTCTTATAGTTGGAAAACTCCACCAACTCCACCAAATTAAGTACCATTGATTGGAAAAGAAGCTAGGGTTGAGGGGAGTTAATTGGTGCACTCTTTGCCTGTGCTGATCGTCGAAAACAACTGATACAGCCTAAAGATCCTGTTTATCGCACATCACCTAGAAGGAAAAACATCCTTTGTGTCATTGCTTATGCCGTTTGTGCATTTCTCTACAATCATCGGCTTCCCAAAGGAAAGGGGGTTAGTTTTTAGAGTGGTAGGCGCCAGTGGGTGCGACTAGAGGAAGAGTAAAAAAGATGAAAAAGAAAGGGAATCAAGGTGTGAAAAGTGAGAATTACTATATACACCCGGAGTATTAAAAGATAGTACTCCTTTAGAGAGAAAAAAAAATCAAATTTTCCTTAATTTTAAAAAAGTGAGACCTATTTATTTAGAGAAAGGGTGTATGTGCACCAGGTGCACTGAATAATCTCTCGTGGAAAAATTCTCACAAGCTAAAAACAAAAGGTGCAAGGGGATGAACCTAGTCGCTTTGTGTCCTAGTTCGTTCCCTTTTTTTCTTTAATTTAAAATTTTTTTTTTGTAATTATTTAACTAAGCATAATTTGTCCATGTTTTTCAATGAAATTAGCAAATTCAGCATTAATATCTACGTCAAAACGCATGTAAGTGTTGAACTACCAAATTCATATTAGGTTTGATTTGGATCGTCTTGAAGTGGGTAAACCAGTAAAATCACTTATTTCAAATTTATAAGAACCAGAAAATAAAATATTAAATATTTTCCGTTATATACCAACTACATTTTAAAACTTGAACCAGTCTAATAAAGTGGAATTGAAAGTTCAATTGGCAAACGGGGATAATTAAATATGTGAGCATATGTATTCTCATTAACATAATCACAAATAATAATTAGAGATGTAAAATGATTCACATTAAAAGATTTAGATTGCAAGTTATTTATTTATTCAAATTTGAATTGGGTTTATTTTTTTATTGTGAATGTATTTAAATTATCTGTTATATTATAATACTGAAAGGATTTCATATCAGATTGAGTCAATTTGTGGATTTATGTTAATAATTTTTTTTTTTTCAGAAAGGATTTCCAAAATTTCTTAGTTCTTTTACAATCTACACATTATTTACAAGTTTTAACTTAAATTAAAATTCTCTTACAATTAGAATTTTAAAAAATTAGAAAAATAGTTATTGCACAAATTTATAGAATAAAAGAGTTTGAATTGAATTTCGGAGTTTTTCAAACCCTAAACCGAGCCCACATCTAAAGATTAAGCTAACCTTGATAATAGGTCGTGTTTGTAATTTGCTTTTCTCAAGTCGAAATTAATAGAACTGATATAATAAAATATTCCATTTAATTTTATAAATTTTTAAATAATTGGTTTTCAGTTGATCAAATATAATATATTTATTTATTTAAAAAATCAATTTGATTAAGAAAATAGTCAGATGTAGTAAACGAAAGAAATTAAGTTGAAATTAAGCTTCTAGAGAGAGGGATTCTGCCCTCTTTTAGAAATCTCTTTTCTTTCTAATTTTTTTTTTTCTATCTTTCCTTCTTTCTTTCTTATTTTGTCTTTTTTTTTTTTGTGACTATCAGTAAGTGTTTTCATCGGTGGCAACTCCTCCCTTTATTTTTTATTTTTTGTTCTTATAACTTTCATATATATGTCTGTTTGAAAATTTTAAGTATATTTACTCATATTTATTATTATTAATAGCTTTTGAGTGAATAAACCTCAAAATCTATCATTGATGGTTGATTTTATGCTTTGTGGTGTTTTTTCTCATTCAATCAAATTATTATGTGTTTTTGTTATTAGAATATTTTTCTTTTAAGATAAGAGTATTATAGAAGGTGAAAATCTTTCATTTGATAGGAGATTTAAATTTGGAGGTTAACTAATAGGCTCATAAAAAGACTATAGAGTCAAAAAGTAGAGTGCATTGCCGGTCTATTGGCCAGTTTACATACTCTATTAATACTATCAAAATTTTCAAATTCTTTGTATTATTTTATATGAGGGATTAGTTTCATTTACACAAAAATATAATATGTTGAATTATATATATTTTTTTAACTTTATGTCTAATTAATAAAATATTTTCATTTCTATAAAAAAAATGTGGTGAACGTTAATTAAGGAGGAAATTACGAAAGACTAATTAAGGTAGCTACCTAATATCATATTCTTTATGGTTTAAATAAGTAAAGAGACATACCTGTTATCATGGATTGAATAAGTAAAGAGGATCAAGTAAGACTATATATAATATGTCCCAGGTTCTTCTGGATTAGGTGCAATTAGAGATTTAATTATATGTGTTTTCTTACAAATATGCAAACATTTTTTTAATCTTCTGTTAAACTGTCAACATTGTGATCAGTTTTCAATATAATTCTGGAACCTTGAATTATTAGTAAGACAAAATAAAATCAGTAAAAATAAAATGCAAATGCATGGCGGCCCTAATCTTAAGAGACCCAACAAAATTTTGTTTTTGATAAAATAAACTTCACCTCCAAAATATATTTTATTGGTGAAAATTTATTCAGGTCATAATGATCAAAGAGGTTGATTTAATACTATATTAGAGAAAATAAAATCTGCCAATATATATATTAAGGTTCTTTTGATTTTGAAAATCTCAGTTATGAAAAATTATCATTAAATTAAGGCTTAATTATTGTCTTATAAACGTAAGGGCACTTAATCATTCATGTAATGTGAATAGAAAGCAATGGGTGGGTGAGTTCAATACTAATATTTGTTAAAATACTATATGTTAACTTTGTAAATATAAAATTTAAAAAGTAATAAATTAACTTGTTTGATCTTAAAAATATAAGGATTAAATTATTGGTTTCGTCAAAATAATAATAATAACTACATTGTTTCAATTGAAATTTGGATTAACAGTATATTAACAATAAGGACTATTTTCTTGATGGATTAAAAATAGGACTAACTTGTTTTATTTTAAAATTATAGAAATTAAACTATATATTTCACCAAATATCAAAGATGAAATTATAGATTATTTTAAAAAAATATTAATTTTTGAAAAATATTAATTAAACTCGATGCCCTCTGTTGATAGGTTTTCTAATTATCTAAAGATAGAAAGTGCAGTTTGGAGGCCATAGCTTTCTAAATGAAAACCAACATAGAAAGACAACAAAAACCAAGTAATTTATTTTTGATCGACGTCTAAAGTCCTTGCCATTCGACTTATGTGCTTGATTATAATCTTAAGAATATCTTAATCCAACAATCACAATAAATCAATAGTTAATTACTTTGACTCATTCACTCCAATTAATTCAATCCACGATAGCATATGAAATTTTCTTTTTAATTAATTCAAGGACCCTTAATCTAAATGCGTTTCTATTATCACATGAGCTAAAACGATTAATTTTTTGTGCCAAAATTAAATTACTTTATTTTAATCGAGTGGTTGTATAATATATTATCAATTTTTTTTAAACAAGGTTTATTGAATTTTAGTTGCCCTTTTTATTAATTAATTTTTCACACATAGTAATTAAGGATAATGTGGACAATTTTGAGCTTTTAAATATGAAAATGGGCAGTTCAAAAAAGAAAAAAATATATATGCATTTATCTTATAATGGAAAAAGTTGTACAAATCCTTATACCCTCTCTCTCCCTTGGAGCAAAAACAGAGGGGTGAAAAAAGAAAATTAGTTAACTCTAGGAGGTGAAAACGTAGAACTTCATCACAACTCACAGAAGCTTGAAAGAGTTGAATCAGTCCAAGTTGATATTGGAAATTAACTCAAAAGGAGGGATGATTTAATGATTAAATGTATGCATATACAATTGTAGAAGAATTGGTAATTGGTGAAATAAAAAAAAGGCAACCATTAACGACTACCTGGCAACCTTTGACATTAGAGAATTTTGAGAAACTTTCATCTATAAATACTCATCTATTCATGCAAGATTTTTCACATCTTCCCCTCAACGACTAAAGGCTAAAGAAAGTAGTCATATAATGAAAAGCTTTCATTTCCTTGCCTTATTGTCTCTGGCATTGGCTTTCTCTTTTGCCTCCGCCTTTGACCCTAGCCCTCTCCAGGACTTCTGTGTTGCCATACCTGAACCTAAGAATGCTGGTATGTATAAGCTTGCTTTCAGTTTTTCGGTTTTCTTTCATGTTTCTGTCATAGCATTATCCTACAAAGATCAGTATTTCCTGCATAGAAATCTTTTTCTCATTTTGTTATATGTATATTCAATGGATACTGACAATTACTTTGATATATTAATGCAGTGTTTGTCAATGGGAAGTTCTGCAAGAACCCAAACCTTACTGTAGCCGAAGATTTCTTTTTTCCGGGACTCAATGTTCCTGGAAATACAGGAAATCGAGTTGGATCCAATGTCACCCTCGTGAATGTTGATAAACTATTTGGACTTAATACTCTTGGTATTTCTCTGGCTCGGTTAGACTTTGCACCCAATGGTGGCTTAAATCCTCCTCACACCCATCCTCGTGCCACAGAGATCCTTGTAGTCGTTGAAGGCACCCTTTATGTTGGCTTTGTGACATCCAACCCTAATCGCCTTTTCACTAAAATCTTATACCCAGGAGATGTTTTTGTATTTCCAATTGGTCTCATTCACTTCCAGTTTAATATTGCAAAGACCAATGCAGTTGCCTTTGCTGGTCTAAGCAGCCAAAACCCAGGCGTCATCACGATAGCAAATGCAATCTTCGGGCCTAATCCACCCATTAATCCTGATGTTCTCGCTAAGGCCTTCCAATTGGACAATGATGAAGTGGTAAAACTTCAGAAACTGTTTGCCAATGCATAAAACAACCATTTAAATTAAGTCAGTGCTGCTCACTGTTTAAGAATGAAGTTTAGTTATGTTCGATGCAGTGTCTCCAATAATTGAGCAAGCATATCCTAATCAAATAAAATGATGTAATTTCTTGGTGTGCCTATTCTAATTAAATAAAGAGATGCGTTCTTGTTGTGCCTTTCCTATATGTATATAGATATGTTGATTTATTTTGGTTACAGTATGGCATTTTTATTCATCTACTTCTCTAAGGGAAGGAGATCTGAAATCAACTCAAATAATTACACTAATTATTATTTTAACTGTTATTAACAAAAATATAATTACACTAGTTTGCTTCACTGATTCACTAGTCTTACGGATTGGTCAGTCCCATGTGACAGCGCTGTGTTCAACGTTAAGTAGTTGTTGTTGTTGTTGTTTTTTGGTTTAACATAACATAAAGTTTTAGATAGATGCTCAAAGTTGTTGGAATGTGCTCTTAATTAGTTAGAATTCAATGTTTAATTAATACCACTAATATATGAAACGTAATTCGATGACTTGACTTCCCAAAATATGCAAATATTTACAGGTACGCCAAAGCTTCCCATTAAATTTTTTGGATAAATATTATAAGACAAAATTGTTCAGCAGCCATTAGCTCACAAATGATGTACCCATTTTTCGGTATACTGCTCAACCACCCACATGTTTATATGAAATTAGACGGCAGACAAGATTCTGTTTTTTAATTAATTAAAATGCAAACTCCAAAAACTTACCATTTTAGATGTGATTTTACTATATGGGGCTTTCAATTAGATACAAGCACAGAAAGTTATTGCAAAGAAAATGTACAGGCATTAATTTCACCCCAAATTTTATTATAAAGGGAGGAGTTTTGCCTATATTTTATATTTAATATAAATATTTAATATAAATTAATATGAGATAATACATTCCTTATATTTAAGCATGAATATCTGAAATATAAAGTTTGTAAATAAACATAGCTGTAAGTTTCTTAAATATATAAATATTTTCAAGTAAATACAAGTAGTCTAACATTGAAGTAGGATAAATCTGATATATATAAAGAGAATAGAGCAGATTTAATTTCATTTAAAAGCTAACTTAAACAAGAATATTTATCTAAATCTTATATTTAACATCTATAGACAACAGTTATCTACTGCGTCTACATGGTCACACTCATTGAGCGTTGAACTATAACTTAACTGAGATTGCTTTGAAGCAGATAACCAACCCAAACCACTTCTTGGAAAATGTATATAAAGTTGCATTTTTTAATAAGTTTGTTTTCCGTTATACACCTACTACCATATATTGACAAATTAATTGGCTTTTCTCCTCATGTTTTTATTTTTATTTATTTATTTTTTTTATAATTTAATGGAACTTATGCTTATAAAAAATCAGCTAAACCCAGAGCAAGCCTTTCACAAAATACCCAACCTAGGATTTCCAATTAGTTATAGAATTACTAGAATAAGGTCATTTGTTCCCTTTGTCTCCATGGTCCTACTGAATGAGAAATTGGATCATAGCTAGCTTGAAGAATAAGGCCAACCAAAACCACTTCTTGAAAAATCGTATTTTTCTTTGTTGTATATATGCATATATAATATTAACACCATATCATTATTAGAGGTTAAAAAATGATTTAGCAGCCATCAAACTTATAATTATGCCACCAAAATTTTGCATTGTCTTCTAGTTCTGTTGCAAAAATTTATCCAAAAGAAAAAAAAAATTATCCAAAATTTTGCTGTTGTTTATCAATTAAAATTTAGGATAAACAATTTAGACATGGTTGATGCATACATTTTGCATAGTCATTTAGGTCTAATTTTATAACCATTTTTATTTGATTATTAACCATTTTTAGCTAATTTCATTAGTTAATTAGTTAGTTTTTCATAGTTGTCAATTTTGCATTAATTTGTAATTTTTACTTTGTTTTGTAGGAAAAATGGTGTTTTTGAAGGACTAAAGAGAATTTTTGCCATTGAGGAGTGTCTTCTACAGCAAAAAGAGGTCAAAAACAAGTTTTCAAGCTGAAATATGCATTGACCAAACTGTGCATAACTTGCCGCATAAGCTATGCAGATCTGCATAAGGAGAAAGATCAACATTTCGAGACCCGGCGAAATGTGCATAAGGAGATCGCATAGCTTATGCACATTCTCACCTCCCTTATGCACATTCACGAAATTGTGCATAACCTATGCACCAAGTCATGCGACCGCATAAGTGACCCGAACCAGCAAAAGCGCATAGGATCGCATAACTTATGCACCACTTATGCAGCCCATGAAGAGTTCATTAATGAGCGGCAGAGATTCCCTCAAATAATTCCTCCTAGAACATACCATTTTAGGGCTCCATGTCAGAAAAATGCTATAAATAGTCCCATTTTCCCATTTTAGAAGGGAGGCAAGAGCAAAGAAGAGAGGAGAAGAAAGGCGATTTGAGAGTCATTTTCACCTTCCACACCATTTTCAACCAAGATTTGCAGATTTCTTCCTTCCTTTACATTTTCTACATTTCTAGTGTTTAATTTCTTACTTCTTAGTTTAGATTAAAGCTTTATTTCCATCTAAACTCATCATATCTTGTAAGCATTATGGATAGTGAGTAGTTTACTTTTGATTACGGAGTAAGGGATGTAATATTTGTTATTTTTGTGGATTTGAACTGGTTAGTCCCAATTTAATGAATTTATGAGGTTTAATCCATTTCTTGTGTGCTTATTTACATGCTTAATGAGGGCCCCATTAAGTTATGTTCTTAATCCTTGGTTGAAGCAGAAAGGAGAAAACCAAGTGATAGTTAATCAAGAAATTGGACTTAATTAACTTAGATCTAGAAATAGACTAAGGGTTAAGAGGGTTTTAATAGATTGATTAAAGAACCTAATGGGTCTTGGTTAATTTTAACTCCACGAAAGTAGGATTAAGTTAATTAAGGCACTCTTTGTCTCACTCGAAAGAGTTTTCAAAGGATTTTAGAATTAATCTCCTTTAAACCCATAAATTTCATGGATTGGGCTAGCTAGGGAAAATCCCAAAATAGCTTGAATATGAAATGCCGAACTCCGGAATCGCCTTTTTATCATTGTTAATTTCTAATCGAATTTAATTACTTGCCATTTTGAATATTGCCATATTTGAATTTGCTTTATTTTAATTTGATGCAAATTTAGTTAAATCATTACATAGTTGAATAGATTATTAAATTTGCACATTTAGATTTCATACTCCATTACCCATTAAGTCATTATTTTAATTTCATAAATACTTCAATTTAGTCAACTTTTATATCGAAAATTCAATCATTAACACAACTCCTCGTGGGATCGATATTTTTCTATACTACTTGTACGACCCGTGCACTTGATGCGTCCCAACCGCAAGTGCACGGGTCGTACAAGTAGTATAGAAAAATATCGATCCCACGAGGAGTTGTGTTAATGATTGAATTTTCGATATAAAAGTTGACTAAATTGAAGTATTTATGAAATTAAAATAATGACTTAATGGGTAATGGAGTATGAAATCTAAATGTGCAAATTTAATAATCTATTGAACTATGTAATGATTTAACTAAATTTGCATCAAATTAAAATAAAGCAAATTCAAATATGGCAATATTCAAAATGGCAAGTAATTAAATTCGATTAGAAATTAACAATGATAAAAAGGCGATTCCGGAGTTCGGTATTTCATATTCAAGCTATTTTGGGATTTTCCCTAGCTAGCCCAATCCATGAAATTTATGGGTTTAAAGGAGATTAATTCTAAAATCCTTTGAAAACTCTTTCGAGTGAGACAAAGAGTGCCTTAATTAACTTAATCCTACTTTCGTGGAGTTAAAATTAACCAAGACCCATTAGGTTCTTTAATCAATCTATTAAAACCCTCTTAACCCTTAGTCTATTTCTAGATCTAAGTTAATTAAGTCCAATTTCTTGATTAACTATCACTTGGTTTTCTCCTTTCGGTGCTTCAACCAAGGATTAAGAACATAACTTAATGGGGCCCTTCATTAAGCATGTAAATAAGCACACAAGAAATGGATTAAATCTTATAAATTTCATTAAATTGGGACTAACCCAATTTAAATCCTCAAAAATAACTAAAATATTACATCCCTTACTCCGAATCAAAAGTAAACTACTCACTATCCATAATGCTTACAGATATGATGAGTTTAGATGGAAATAAAGCTTTAATCTAAACTAAGAAGTAAGAAATTAAACACTAGAAATGTAGAAAATGTAAAGGAAGGAAGAAATCTGCAAATCTTGGTTGAAAATGGTGTGGAAGGTGAAAATGACTCCTCAAATTCTCGCTTTCTTCTCCTCCTCTTCTTTGCTCCTTGCCTCCCCTTCTAAAATGGGAAAATGGGACTATTTATAGCATTTTTCTGACATGGAGCCCTAAAATGGTATGTTCTAGGAGGAATTATTTGAGGGAATCTCCACTCATTAATGAACTCTTCATGGATCGCATAAGTGGATCGCATAAGTTATGCAATCCCTTATGCGCTACCGTTCTGGGTCACTTATGCGGTCGCATGACTTGGTGCATAGGTTATGCACAATTTCGTGAATGTGCATAAGGGAGGTGAGAATGTGCATAAGCTATGCGCACTTCCTTATGCACATTTCGGCCGGTTCGAACGATGATCTTTCTCCTTATGCAGATCTGCATAGCTTATGCGCAAGTTATGCACGATTTGGTCAATGCATATTTCAGCTTGAAAACTTGTTTTTGACCTCTTTGTAGAAGACACAACTCAATGGCAAAAATTCTCTTTAGTCCTTCAAAAACACCATTTTTCCTACAAAACAAAGTAAAAATTACAAATTAATGCAAAATTGACAACTATGAAAAACTAACTAATTAACTAATGAAATTAGCTAAAAATGGTTAATAATCAAATAAAAATGGTTATAAAATTAGACCTAAATGACTATGCAAAATGTATGCATCAAATACCTCCAAACTCAAGCTTTTGCTTGTCCTCAAGCAAACCATAGAATGTGATGCAAAGTTTTTAGGGGTGCCTTATCCAAAGAGCTATGAAAATTACCAATTGAAGTAACTTAACACACCTTCAGCCATACCAGCAATCCATATACCCATCCTTCAAAATGCAAGGAATTTAATGCTTATCCAAGCTTTCTCCGCTTAGCCATCAAGTCAATTATCATTCAAAATCCCCAAACCAACCAATCAAAAGAGAGGGTCATGCTCAAAAGGAATTCTAGAACAATCAATAGTCAAAGTGTCTCTATATAGAATGATGGAATTAAATGAATGAATGGATAATTTTCCAATCCCATAGGCAAATTCCCTACTCCTATCTCCACTAATGTAGCAAATACTATCAAGAGATCAAAGGTCTTTTTAGGGATGTAATGGGGCCATGGGGTTCAAAAATGAGGCTAAGAAGAAAAATGGGTAAAAAGGATTCAAAGCATGAGAATATTTTCAATCTTGACAACATAAGGTACATTTCTTATTTTATTATACTTTTTTTTTTCTTTTTTTTTTTTATATATATATATATATGGAGGAGAGAAATACACAATGAGAATTGTCAAGTGCTAGCATAGTTTACAAAACACATAAAAATGGAGGGACATTTTGATATTTTAAACTTGTATCTTGCATTTTCTTTTTGATGATTGTTCCTAAAATTGCCACCCCCAAACTCATTCCTTTTAATACTTTGGGTGGATTTCTTTCATTTTGAATGGCAATAGTGAAAAAAACATATACTAGCACTTTTACAAGATGACAAGCATTTCTTCTCCCTTTTATTGTATATATTTTTTTCTTTTCTTTTCTTTTTCTTTTTTTTTTATTTTTTTATTTTTTTTTTATTTTTTATTTTTTTTTGTACCTAATGTTATAAATAATTATTCTCATGAAAAGGGTTGGAGTGTTTGGTTCATTGGCTAGGTAACAATAAGGATTTCAAGAAAAATTAGGGATAAAAAGGCTCAAAGGGGTTTGCAAGGGTCAATTTTAATTAGGAAAAGGGCCAAAGGTTTAAAATGAGAAGGTTTAAATCAAAGAATGCCTAATCATCTCTCTTTTCAAGTACAAGCTGGTATTTCGCCTTGAAAGGTTTAGAAAATTTGTTCTAGGATTGGTGAGACATCATTTGACTACCTTATATCCAATAATTCCCTCTAAACACTTCCATCTCCAAATGACTAGTTGGGTGGCTTTTTGGCTAAGAAGATATGGGCAAGGGATAGACACTTCAAAACCTTGCACCTCTTAGGAAACTTTCAATCCACAAACCCAGCTAAAGGGTGAGTCAAATCACTCTCATAGGCACATTTTCAATACTCAAGGGATTTGGCAAAAGATTTTAATGCATGGTGTATGATTCCTAAGATGAGTAATGTATTAACTAAATGGAGGAAGTCTATTTGTATGTTTGTGTGCAATGTAATGTATAATGTGTGTGTAAATGTGTAATGTGTGTGTGTGTATGGATGTATATGTAAAATATTTACAATATATGTAAATGGAATGGAATGAGATGCTCCTATACTCAAAATGTGAAAAGTAAAGCCAAAAATCAAAATGTGCACCCCCAAACTCAAAATTGGACATTGTCCTCAATGTCTCAAGCAGCAGATAACCAAAACTCAAAGCAAATAATATTGACCAGGAATTGTAAAAAATGAAGAGCAAAAAGAAAGAGTTACCTGGTATGAGAATTCAAGATAAAGGAATGCATAAGAAGCTGTACAGGTTATGCAGAGTTAAGTGCTGTCCAGAGCATGTGCATAGGTAAGGTGCATAAGCCATGCGGTGCTGCATAAGTGGCAATAAGGGTTGCATAGGCTATGTAAAATATTTGCATAAATTTTTTTTTTTTTTTTTTTTTTTTTTTTGTGCATAAGTAGGGTGCATAAGCCATGCGGTACTGCATAAGTGGCAATAAGGGTTGCATAGGCTATAAAATTTTTTTTTTTTTTTTTTTTTTTTTTTTGTTGTGCATAAGTAGGGTGCATAAGCCATGCGGTACTGCATAAGTGGCAATTTTTGGAACTTGGGTTGGTGGTTATGCAGATGTGCATAAGCTATGCACTCTGCTTATGCACTCTTCGGTGGGTTTTGAAATTCAGAGTATGAGGTCATGCAGAAGTGCATAAGTTATGCACTCTCCTTATGCAAGTCTCGGCTGGTCTTGGAATTCAGAGTTGGTGGTTATGCGGAAGTGCATAAGTCATGCACCTTCCTTATGCATGTTTCGGTGACCCTTGAAATTTTGAGGAGCGAAGTCATGCGGGAGTGCATAAGTGATGCACTCCCCTTATGCACCTCTCGAATTGGTTTTTCGAAATTTGGGTCATGCGCGTATGCATAGGTCATGCACTCGCTTATGCGATCTTCGGCAATTTTGGTTTGTCTGGGTTTCTGGTCATGCAGAAGTGCATAGGTTATGCACTCTGCTGATGCACCCCTCGGCAAGTTTGAATTTTTGGAGTTTCTGGTCATGCGGAAGTGCATAAGTTATGCACCTTCCTTATGCACCCTCGGCGAGTGGAAGTTGAGTTTTTGGTTATGCGTATGCATAGGTTATGCACTCTGCTTATGCATTTCAGAGAGAGAAAATGCATTTGAAGTTGTGCAAATGTGCATAAGTCATGCACTCACCTTATGCAAGTTTTGACAGATATGAAATTTGACAAAATGAGGTTATGCAGAGTTGCATAAGCTATGCACTCTGCTTATGCACTTGCAATAAAGGTGGAAAATGGCAAGAATTGTGGTTATGCAGGATTGCATAAGCTATGCAGTTGCTTATGCACAATTCAACAAGATTAAGATTGCAATGGAACATGATTTGCAAGTGTGAAAAATACCCTAGAATGAAGAAATATAATTCCATGAAGCATAAACCATGAGAAATTTTCACCAAAAACACATCAATATATACAAAGTTCATCAAAAATGCATCACACAATCTTGTAGAAGATGGATCCTGCATAAAAGGCATTTGTGACCCATGCCATTTTGACTCAAAATCTGCAAATCAACATTTAGCACATTAAAACTCAATAAAATCTGCATAAAGTTGTATCTATTCACAAATGATGAACTCTCCAAGTCATGCCAAGAAAAATGCAGCATTTCCACCTTAAATCCCACAACCCAAATAAGCTCATAACTGCAAAAATGGCTCACTTACCACCATATTAACATTAAAAGCACATTTACTTAAAAGTTACACACCCAACCTCACCAAGAACATAAGCCATCTACTGCAGACACCCTCTTTGCTGCAGAATGTCATTTTTTGCTCTGCATAAACCAGGTAGCAGCTCCTGCATAGGTTATGCAGCAAAAACCAATCAGTTTTTGGGAGAGTTTGAAGGACAAAATTTTCAAGTTAAGAATCACTCCCCAGCAGTTCACCAACCTTCCTCCATTGAAATACATCTACAAGGGACAAAATTCAACAATGTCAAAAATTGAATTTGGGGAGATTCAAGATAAAAACAAAAGCAATGAAAGTAAAAGTAAATCAGCAAAAGTAAAATAAAAGGACTTGGGATGCCTCCCAAGAGCGCTAATTTATAGTCCTTAGCTGGACTCTTTTCATGTTTCATGGTGGCTGAAATTGGAATTTATTGCCTCTGTTTCCAATAGGTGCTTCAATGAATCTATACTTCATTTTCTTTCCATCACATGAGAAGATCCTTGTTGCTTTGTCTAAAAATCCCACCATTTCTTTCTTGACAACCTTTGGTGCATCTTTTTCTTTGAGAGATGGTTGTTTTACTTCACTTTTCTCCACTTGCTCAACTTGAAAGATTGGTGCCATAGGACAAGATGGATTACCCTTTAAATGTTGTGCAAATGCAGCCTCTTTTGGATTTTCATCATTGATACTCCCTTCATGGATAAGACAACTTTCAAGAGAAGCCTTCGGATAGCTCTTTCTAAAGTGCTCTTTTACTAACTCATCAACTATATCAATTCTCAAACAAGAGTCTACATCTTCATGTTGCTTCTTCTTATCATTGCCAATGTTGAAGACTAAATGATCCTCTCCTACTCTGAGAGTAAGCTTTTCACCTTTCACGTCAATCAAAGCACCAGCTGTAGCTAGGAAAGGCCTCCCCAAAATGATTGGGATATTAGAATCCTCTTCCATGTCCAAGATGACAAAGTCAACAGGTATATAGAATTTCCCAACCTTCAGAGGCACATTCTCTAAAATCCCTTGAGATACTTAATTGATCTATCATTAATCAAGAGAAATGTGGGTTGGCTTAAGATCTCCCATGTTGAGCTTCTCATAGATGGAGAGGGGCATAAGGCTTACACTAGCCCCTAAATCACATAAAGCTTTTATAGAACATGACTCCCCAATGTGGCATGGAATTGAAAAACTCCCTGGATCCTTGAGCTTTGGAGGAAGTTTCCTTTGGAGGATAGCTGCATTCCTCTGTCACAAAGCTCTGATTTCATCATCTTCAAGTTTCCTTTTGTTTGAGAGAATTTCTTTCAAGAATTTTGCATAAGAGGGCATTTGTGAAAGAGCATCAACAAAAGGCACATTTATGTAAAGTTTCTTCAAAACCTCTAAGAACTTTCCAAATTGCCTATCAAGCTTGGCTTTGTGAAATCTTTGTGGAAAGGGAAGCTGTGGCTTGTAGGGTTCAGGAGGTATATATTTCTCTTCTTTTTCTTCAAATTTCTCCTTACATTTTTCTGCACTCTCTTGTTTTTCACTCTCATCAGTCCCTTTCTCATTTTCTCTCTTCTCACTGTTTTCACTCTTCTCATCATTTATAACTTTTCCACTTCTTAAAGTAATAGCTTGACACTGCTCTCTTGGATTTTCTGGTTGACTTGGAAGCTTTCCAAAAGACTTGGTACTTGATGAGCATGCTTGTTGTGCAATCTGATTTTCCAGCATCCTATTGTGTGTTTGCATTTGTTCCAGCCTTGCTTTCATCTCTCTCAACTCTTCATCACGCTTAATTTGATTAGCAAGAATTTGTTGTAATAAAGCCTCTGTGGTGGAACTTTGTTCTTGCTGTCTTGGTAAAGGTGCAGTATTTGCATTCTTTTGCTGAAAACTAGGTGGTGGTTGCCTAGGTTGCTGGTATTGATGCCCTTGTTGTTGTGGTGGAAAGTTCTGAGTTGAAGCTTGATTTTGCTGATTCTCCCATGAAAAATTGGGATGATTCCTCCAAGCATATGAAGGATAATCTACTCCACAGCTCATTGTTCCTTCTGCATAAGTAACTTGTTGAGAACTTCCAGAGCATGATGATGAACTGACTAGCATACTTAAATCCTCCATTTTCTTAGCAAGGACATTAGTGAGTGCATCAAATTTGGCATTGATCATGTTGAATGGATCAAGCTCATACATTCCAGCAACTTGCCTTTTTTGAGTTGGAGTTGACCCTCTTGGACTACTCCATAGATGACTATTCTTTGCTATTTTCTCTAATAACTCATAAGCTTCATCTTCATGCTTAATGATGAATTCCCCTCCAGTTTGAGCATCAATGATTCCTCTGATAGCAGGAGTGACGTTTGTGTAAAAATTCTGGTTTATCATCCATTTAGGAATGGCATGATGTGGACATTGTCTCTCCAACTCCTTCCATCTCATCCATGACTCATAAAGAGTCTCATCTTCTCTTGGTCTAAAAGCAATCATTTGATTCCTCAACTCTTGAGTTTTTCCAGGTGGAAAGTATTGGGCAAGAAATGCATCAGTGAGCTGCTCCCAATTTGTAATTGAGTTGTGAGGTAAAGAATCAAGCCAATCCAATGCTCTATCTTTCAAAGAGAATGGAAACAATTTTAGCCTTGCTGCATCATCAGATACTCCAGGTTGTTTTTGCATGTCACAAATCATAGCAAACTTCTTCAGATGTGTGTGTGGATTTTCAGAAGGATGTCCTCCAAATTGAGAATTCTGAATCATTTGAAGAACTCCAAAATCCATCTTGTAGCTATTTGCATCAATCCTTGGTCTTGCTATGCTCTCTCTCAAGTCATCAAAACGTGGAAAAGCATGATCCATCATACTTCCCCTAGGCACGTTTGCATTAACAACTTCTTCCCCTTGGGCTTCATTTTCATTGTTTTGACCATTTCCAGCATTCCCAACACCAATTCTAACTCTTTCATCAGCCATGTCTGCTTCAATTTCGGTTTCTCTCAAAGCTTCCTTTCTTTTTCTGATTTCTTTCTTGTTGGCCTTACAAAATTTCTCAATTTCAGGATTGAACAATAAGGTTGTGTCACTTGAGCTTCTAGCTCTTCTCATAAAAGGTTAAAAGTACCTGAAAAAGAACAAACAAACACAAAAATGAAAAGATAACAAAGATAAGACTATAAACAACTAAAATAATCAAAAACTCAATCTTAAACAAACAACTCCCCGGCAACGGCGCCAAAAACTTGATGCGTCCCAACCGCAAGTGCACGGGTCGTACAATGGTTTATCCAGACCTTCATTTGTAAATAGAAATGTAATCATGCGAGATTTCTCACACCAAAATTAAAGCTATCGCAAGCTAGAGACAGTTTGATCAAATGAAGAGTGTCATTTCCTTCTAGCCTTCGCACTCTTGGATTTTGGCTTTCTCATATCCCCCTGCCTATGACCCCAGCTCTCTCCAGGACTTCTGTGTGTCATAATTTTGTCCTACATATACATACTTTTTTTTAACAGTCCTTTATTTTGATTTACATGGAATGGTAATGGTTAACATTTATGTCATGCAATTCGAGAATGGAAAATTTTGCAAAAATCCCAACCTTTGTGTAGCCTATGATTTCTCTTTTTTGGGGCTCAATATTCCTACAAATACAGGGAATCAAGTTGGATCAATTGTAACCCCCTGTTAAACGTGGAGCACATACCAGGAGTTAACACTCTTGGTATCTCCCTCGCTCGTATAGAATGGTTGTTTAAATCCTCTTCACATTCATCCTCGTGCTACAGAAATCCTTTTAGGCCTTTGAGGGCACTCTTTACATTGGCTTTGTCACATCCAACCCTAATTGCCTTATCAGTGAAGTCTTAAACCGAGGAGATGTTTTTGTGTTCTCAATTGGCCTGATTCACTTTCAGTTCAATATTGCAAAGACCAATGGAGTTGCCATTGTTAGTTTAAACAGTCAAAATCCTGGATTTATCACTATAGCAAATGCAACCTTTGGATCTTATAATCCACCTATTAATCCTGATGTTCTGGCTAAGGCCTTCCAAGTGGATAAGAAAGTTGTCAAAAATCTTCAGGTGAAGTTTGGTGGCATCAACAAGTAGGAAGACATGAAAAAAAAAAAAGAACAGTAACCTTAATTGTTTGATAATGTTGTTCAATATTCCCTGTTGTAATGCCATGTATAGAATAAAACAAAAGAATGGTTTCCTATTACGTGCTGTTGTCTATGTTCATTTTGGATGCAGTATGAAATATTGGAATTTTGTCAAATAAGCTTTCCTGCTATTTTTCAGCAGCTCAGTGGACCAAAATTTCAATATCTATTGAAAATTGCTGGACAATAAAATTGCCAATTCTAATGGACTGGCCTAATTTCACTTCAAAACTTAACTCAACTCTTATATTTAGCATAAATTTTTTATCCCAAATTAATAGAGGATGATACCCCTCTCACGTCCAAGCATGAATATTTGCAAGCATAAACATCTGCGAGGCTTTGATACCATGTAAAAAAAATGGATTGGATCTAACTCTATTCCAAAAATTAACTTAAGGGAATGAAGTCTATTGAGTCTTATATTTAGTACAAATTACTTATCTAAGACCAATATGAGGTAACATTATCCCATTGTTATGGGCCTCACCCAGAAAATTTCTAAAATAAAATTTAAATATAATTGTGTTTTGGCCTATATAAGATATAAATGATAAATCAAAATATGATTCAATCAAAATATAAAAATGAGGTAATCCAAATTTGATAGTTAAAAGGGTAAAAAAAAGCTTACTGCTCTCTTGAAATGGATTCATCACTATCACATTTTAATTGGAATCAATTAATTAATTAGTTTTTAATTAGTCTGACTCATCCAATCCTGTTAATCAAATACACGATAACATATCAACTTCTCTTTTCAATCCAAGGACCCTTATTATGTTTCACCAATAAATTATGACATTTAGATGGCTTCTTTTTGTTTATAAAGAAGAAGATTAGGGACACCAATACGGGCTTTGCTGTACTAGAGAGGAAGAGAATGAACTCAAATTAATTTGTCCAAATCAAATATTACACCATCATCAAGCTAAGCCTGATAAATATTATTATTTCTTTTGATACTTCTTGCGCCATAAGATAAATGGTCAATTTTTAGTTCAATATAAATTTTTAATTCTCGTATTATTATGTTATCTAATCTATTTTTTTATATATAGTTTTATATTTATTTTTTACGTTTATGTCCGTGAAGTTAGTGTAATACATTGATATTGTGATTTTTTAAATAATAGAATTTATATTATTCTAAAATTATATAATAATCAAAATCATAATTATATAATATTCTTCTTAAAAAATATTTTTAAATTATAATATTTATAAATTTATTTTAAAAAATTATTATTTCTTAAATTGATAAAAAATCCTTATAAGTTGATATTTTATGTTATAAAAAACCAAAAGATAATGTTAGATATATTTCACAATGTTGGGTTTATGGAAGCATGCACATCTGCATAGTGGTAATGTAATTAATACCGAGGAAAAGTGGCATCAAAGAATCAATATCCCATTAATTTGGCTCAAATAGCTAAATTTTCATAGGTTTTATGACATTAATTTTATTAGTGTATTGATTATGAGTTTTTTTTATAAGCAAGAAAATTTTTTTTATTGATATGGAAAAATCGGAAGGGGGGAGCTTAGAGAATCACTATTCTCTATTTTTCTCAGTAAAATTCTTGCTAAAAAATATTTATAAGCCATGTCTATGTGTAAGCTTTTTTTGGAATTTTTATTCCTGGTTTGGTATTTTATCAATAGAGAAAATTTTTGTATTGACCCCATTTATTATATGAATTTGAAATACAAATATGAGAAATTTATATATTTAATAAGTGGATCTCACTCAATCTAATTAATAGACATTATAAATATTAATTCCACAAAGAAATAAGGGTTTGCAACTTTTATTTTTCCAAAAAAAAAAGTGAAACACTAGAAACAAATAAGAAAAAAAAAAAAAACAAATGCTTGGCAGCCCTACTCTTACGAGACCCAACAAAAATTACACAGAAAGCATAATAATAAAATTTAAAAAAAAAAATCAGATAAATTAAATGTTACCGAAAATACAATCTGTAACGCCCTCACCGTAGGTAGTCTATACATTTTACTGTTCCGACCACTAATGTCTGTTCGAACAGTCAGGATGTCTGGAACTACACTTAAACTATAGTGAGGAGGCATAAATTAATAAAATAAATATTAAAAAAATATAGAAAAAATTTTGAGAAATAAAATAAAATTTAGAGAATTTATTAATTGGTATAAAAAAATAAAAATAATCCGATGGGCACCATGAAAGGCATTTTGGTCATTTCACCCCTAGATGTGAATTTTGACTTAAATGTCAAATTAAAATTTGGAAATAGAATAATTAACATAAATTAATTTTATGAATTTGAAATTGAAAAATGAGAAGAGAAAGAAGAAGAAAAGAAAAGAAAAGAAAGGAAAGAAAAGAAAAGAAAGGAAATAGATTTATGAAATTTAAAAACAATAAAGTACACATAAATATATATATAAATACCCACAAGAGACAAAACCCACCAACCCTCTTCTTCTTCCTCTTCTCTCTCCCTCCTTGCCGTCTCCCTTGCTCTCTCCCTCCCCACCATTGTTATCAAGCTTAAAGCTTGATTTCCCAAGCTTTCACTCACCAAAACCCATAGACCCCTTCACAAAAAATTTAGCCCACATCATAAGGAAGCTTTAGATACCCATAAGAAGAAGAAAGATTAAAGTTTGAAGTGGGTCACAAGAGGTTAGTGCACTAATCCCTCTTCTTCTCTTTATTAAACATGAAAAGCATGTTTAGCTAAGCATAAATACCATTAAAACAAAAAGAAAATCTAGAGGAAAGAACCCTTGAATTTTTGGCAGCCATGGAACTTGAAGTTTATTGCTTTTAAGTAATGAAAAATGGTTCCATGAGAATGTGTAATTAGTTGAAATGTTTGGGTGTTTGATTGTGTAAATTTGAAACTTTGAAAACTAGGGTTTGTGTAAATGTTGAGGACTTTGTGTAAAATGTTGAAATTGACCTATTGGGATGAGATTGTTGCTTATAGAAGTGTATTGCATGCAAATTGAAGTAAGGAAGTTGGAGGAGATTGAGTTTTGGAAGTGTTAATTTTCTGCAGGTTGTGTTGTTGAGGGCAGTGTATATTTTAGGTCATAAATAAAATTGTGTGACCTCAATTGGAGGTGAAACTAGACCCAAAATAGCCCATTTTCCATGAAGAAACCATGCCCAAATTCTGTCCAAAACTTGAGCTAAATACTGCCCAAATTCGGATTTCCCTGCACCCAACCCAGAAAATGACCAAATGAACAGTGGTCATAATCTCTCTATACTGGTCCAAATGACCTAAAATTTTACCCATGGAAAGTTTAGACATAGGGCTACACTTTTCATAAGGACCACTTAACCCAGTTTTGCCTTTAACAAATTCAAATTGTTAGCACAATTTGGGTCACTGAAACTGTCAACCCAGAAAATGACCAAATGAACAGTACGTGTTCATTTGGTCATAACTCTCTCTATACTGGTCCAAATGACCTAAAATTTTACCCATGGAAAGTTTAGACATAGGGCTACACTTTTCATGAAGACCACTTAACCCAGTTTTGCATTTAACAAATTCAAATTGTTAGCATAAGTTGGGTCACTGAAACTGCCAACCCATAAAATGACCAAATAAACAGTACGTGTTCATTTGGTCATAACTCTCTCTATACTAGTCCAAATGACCTAAAATTTTACCCATGGAAAGTTTAGACATAGGGCTACACTTTTCATGAAGACCACTTAACCCAGTTTTGCCTTTAACCAATTCAAATTGTTAGCACAATTTGGGTCACTAAAACTGCCAACCCAGAAAATGTCCCAAAATACTATTCCTTTGGTATTTTGACCATAACTTGAGTTATATAACCCCAAACTCAGTGATTCAAAAACTGAAATTCAAGTTTAAACATAGAGGAGCAATTGTTATGAAGGAATTGTGACTAAATAGACATCCCAACCTAGCCAAATTCCTAGATAAAGATAACACATCAACATGAACCTAAAGAAATGTTCATGGGAAAAATGCTATATAGGATAATTAAAATACTCATAAGGAAAAATTTAATATTAAAAATGATATGAATATGTAAATTAGGACTAATGTCCTATTAATATGAAATTTATGGTACCAATGAACAGTACTAGAAAATAGTAATAGTGAATAGTGCTAAATTAATTAAAAATATTTAATTGCCCATAGTATACCTAGACTTATTTATTTAGTTGGATAAATTGGTATACCAATTAGGGACTACAGATAGCAGTACTGCCTACCGAGAAAATCATGAACTGACAATATATGTCTGGTATGATTGTTCTACAGGCTATATGCCTACTTTATTTCTGGCTTTACAAGCCTGACAGCGGGCCTCGTGCCCGACAGCTGGCCTCGTGCCTGACAGACGTATACTGGATAGACATATGGCTGTCTAACCAGTATACACCCGTACATCCAGCTTTTATAATTTGTTATAGGTTTTCTTGGGCACTGATAAAAAAAAATTAATTAAGACTTAAAATACAATAAGTAATCATAAAAGATCCCGATAATGTTAATTATTTCCAAAGAGCAATAAAAATGTAAAAGACCCAAAAATTATGAGTTGTATATATTGTTTCAAATTATTAAATTATTGTTATTATAAATTATGCACCACTAAGCGTTATGCTTAGCGCGTTGGTTTTCCATCGCGTAGGTACTGGAGATCACCAGATCACCCCAAAGCACAAAGAAGAAAGATCGTGAGTGCACTGACAGAGCTCTGATCAGATCTGCCATTGTCCAGAGTCACCTCACCGATCTTTTGTATTTTGGTAGGGCCCATGTATAGACTAGTATTTTGGTTCATTATGTTTAGTCATGATGTAATTACTAGTTTATGATGTATTTCATTTTGGACTTGTAATTAAACTTTGAGATTGAAATGAAAACTTGTAATTTATTATCTATGAATTTCTATATGAATGCAATAGATAATACTTCATTTTGAGATCTCATAAATAATTGTAAATGATATGATACATGAGAATATGATATGGAAATGTGTGAAATGAATATGGACATGTTAACAGGTGATTAGTGGAATCCGCCAGATGCTAATAAAATAAGGGAGGTTCTGTCCGGGTCTCCACAGAAATAAGATATAAAAAAAAAAAAATTTACACAAAGAATATATGTTTTAAATGACATCAAAAGTTTACAATAGATATGATAAAACAAGATAGGGTGCTCCGGCACCGAATGTGGCACTTCTTGCTCGGCTATATGGTAGAAGGGTAAGGGGCGTCACACAATCAGCCAATGAAGGATCTCTTGATTTTGAAAATCTCAGTTATGAATAATTAGCATTAAATTAAGGGTTCATTATTGTCTTATAAAGCAATGAGTGGGTGAGTCCAAAAACAAGTTTTGTTGAAATTGTCAGCTGATCAAGTATTCCATCTATTTCAGGAATCCAACCGTTCCTTGTTAGAAAAGAAAAGAAAAAAAAAAGGAAATGTTAGAGAGTGCAAATGAGGATATTATTCATTTTATAGATTGCAATATTAGAAAATAATGCATCCTCTCATGTATTTTTTATATTTTTAGGTGAACTTATATATTTATGAGTACACAAATTAACTTTCCAAAAAGCAAAGTGTAAAAATTAAAATATTATTTTTATTTACTTTTATAATTTTTAAAATAAAGACTTATTTGAGATTGAGGTTGGAGCATAGAAAAAATGCTTTTTGAAAATGCATTACTTTGTATGTTATGAAAAGTTATGAAAAGAAAACGGCTTAGAAGATAGTTTTTATAAATAAAATATATTAAATTTAATTTTGAATTAATTTTTAATGTTCTCCAATTAACATTTTTAAGGAGTTTTTTTTTTTTTCTCAATTGCAGATTTAACAGTAATGCCAAATAAACTCTAAATAATCCCTACTCTCTGGTACATGTGTGTTTTGTGTTAATGGACTTTAAAAAAATAATAATAAAATAAAATAAGAGAAAGCTTGAATAGATGAAGCTGCAGATAGAAAGTATAGTTAGGAGGAGGCCATCACTATAAATCGAAATGAAAACCATTATATGGAAAGGCTACAAAAATCAACAAATCGTGGAAATTTGGCATTAATTTTTGGCGGTATTTATTCGCTTCATTATAATCTAAGGATCTCAAAAATCCAACTATATATCACATTTTAGGTAAAACCAATCAATAGTTAATTAGTCTTATTCCAATCCAATTATGAATTAACCAAATTCACCATAGCATGAACTTTTCTTTTGCGTAAATTACAATTGAATTTCTGAAATATTGTAATGCACACAAATCAATCCGTAATTTATTTTTAAGAAATAAGATAAACCCCGGGGATGTTTTTGTGTTTCCAATTGGACTGATTCACTTCCAATTCAATATTGCAAAGACCAATGGTGTTGCCATTGCTAGTTTAAACAGCCAAAATCCTGGAGTTATCACTGTAGCAAATGCAACCTTTGGATCTAATCCACCTATAAATCCTGATGTTCTGGCCAAGGCCTTCCAGCTGGGCAAGAAAGTTGTCAAAGATCTTCAGGTGAAGTTTGGTGTTTGATAATATTGTTTAATATTCCTTGTAATGCCGTGAGTATAATAAAACAAAGAGTGGTTTCCTATTATGTGCTGTTGTCTTTATATATTCATTTTGGACGCAGTATGAAAAATTTGAAATTTTGTCAAATAAGCTTTCCTGCTATTTCAGGAGCTCAGTTAGTAAGGGGACCAAATTTTCCATTTGTATATAAAGTTGTTCGACTAGAGTGCTAAAGGACAATTAAAGTGTCAATTCTGATTACCCCCACAGTTCTGTGCCTCAACCAGAAATTTCCTAGAATAAAATCTAAATACACCTCTGTTTTGACCCTTGATCTCCAAATTTTTTTGATGTAGAGAAAAGATCAAAGTGATGTTTAAAAATGACAAATATAAGCTAAGGTTGAGAGAAAAAAACAGTAAAATGAAGCTTACCTCACTCTCTTGAAATTGAACCATCATCCGTTTGCCTCATCTTTACATGCAAAAGACACGACATTTTCAAATACTTGGTAAGGTAAAATCACTCATTTTCTTTGATGATCCAAAAAAAAAAAACCAAAAATGAGAGATTTAGCAACGCCATTTGAAGAATTTTTGAGGGCATGGGAGCAGAAAAAAGAAGATTCCTTAAAGTTTGGAGGTGTTCGCCTTCCCTTCATTGGGGAATAAAATGAAAGAATGGCTTGATCTTGAACCTGACAATCGGATCCTCACCTCCATCTTCTTTGCTTTGCTTTAGTTCGTTGGATTAATTCGCTAGATTATGGAACCACCCTTCCTTATACTATCAGAAGAAAAATTGCATATTTCGTTGGTTTGGTGGTTTCTCAAATGGATTATTTGCATTGATGGCATGGCAGGACTTTTCCTTTTTTTTTTTTTGTTAATAATTTTTATACAACTTTATGCATTTTTGATATAAAATAACAAGAGGTTGAAAGTCGGTCAATTTAAGAATTCGAATTGTCATCATTCATTACATCGAAAGGAGATGACTCTGAACGCTCTATCCAGAATAACCCACCGATTTGATGGATTAAAAAAGTAAAAATTGAGCAAAAACCTTAATCTTTTTTAAACGAATCATTCATGAATAGGGCTTTCTAGTGGACTTGGTACTTCTATAAACAATGCCTTACAGAACACAGGGATGCTGCCCTAGCATACAGGAAATTTTTAACAGAAGCACCTATAAATAACAAATTGAGAAAAAAAAAAAAGTGCATACAGATAGTCAATGAACGTTCAAGAATGTATGAAACTTGGAGACACATTGATAACCAAATGATGTCCTCAAGAAATTGGCTGTAATATACCCAAAAACAATTCTATTATAATCCCCTCAAAAGCTATTCATTCTTCATGCAACACCCCCATCCCTGGATTCACTCCTGAATCCGTCAATGCCCGCTTCGTCCAACCTGCGTAACTTCCTCCCATTGCTCTCCTTTCTGTCGTTTTGAGTCAATATGAATTTTTCAGTAATATTAAATTTTATTAATTTAATTTTAATTTAAATTTTAATCAAACAAATTAATTTTAAGTTTGGTCGACTCTTTTATATATGGGCGAATTGAATTTAAATTATTTCAAATTTTATATGAATCGAAAAAAGTTAATTATATGTTGATTTCAATTCTCACAAATCAGATCAAAATTTGCTTAAAATAGCAAAGTAGAGTACGCTTACCACATTCTATAAGAAAAGGAAAACAAGTAGAACTTAAAAAAAAATTAAAATATTAATTACATATATCTATTTCCATCAACATCAATTAATTCGTGAATGTCTTGTTAGTTGTTGGATGAAATTTAATTAGTTAAATTAAAGTTTTCAATAACATGCTAAAAAAATAAGTGGTGAATGGAATATGCTAATTCAACTTTAATTATTTAAAAGGTAAATTATAATTTAGTATCTAAAGTTTGATAAAATCTATAATTTAGTCTTTTTATTTTCAAAATTAAATAATTTAATTCATGATTTTTGACAAAATCTATAATTTAGTCTATACCGTTAGAATTTCAATAAAATTATCATTAATTCTAACGAAAATGACTAAAATGCCTTTAACTCCATTATAACAACTTATTTTCTGATGAGTTGACTACCTAGGGTATTTTACAGTCCACGAATAATTATCATTGTTTTATTAAAAAACACTATCATTAACAAAAAAAAAAAAAAAAATCTCACTGCTATTGCATTTCTAAATTTGAGTATTAGTAACATTAATCAAAATTATACTTCTTTTCTTTATAGTTATCCATCAACTTTTTTTAGAGAATTCATCAAATAATGTTTATTTTCATTATATTTGTGTAATTTCATTGGCCATAATCTTATACAAACCCAACATCAAATACTTATAATCCCATTTAAATGCTACTACATGAGAATTTTATTAAATTCCTAATAACAGATAGAGTTTTTTTAATTATTTTCTTATTTTTTTAATTTTATGATACTTTTATTTTATTTAAAATATATTGATTTTTAATAATCAATTTAATTTAATTCTTTATTATTGTTAATAATATTATTATTACATAACCAGAATTTATTTTTTATTTTAAATAATAGTAGTCTATAATGGATTAGTAGACAATCTTCTACTAAAAAAGATAATTTTTTCCAGTAATTATTTTTAAACAATAAGATAAAATTATAGACTTGTAGGAAAAACTTTTCTTTTCTTCTTTTATATTAACTATGATAAAAAATAAATAACTGTTTAGTGACAAAACTTAAATTATTTTTGTTTAATAATATAGTAAACGGTTATTCAAAATACAACTTAAAAAATGTTAGTGTTAATATTGTTAATACTACTGAATCCAAAATGGTTTGAGCTTAAAAAAGTCACAAATAAGGATTGCAATGAGTTGAGTATTGTTTTTGTACTTTCTTTAAAAAATCTTATTCACCAATAAATTTAATACTTTTAAAGCTCATACTTTATCTTCAAAAATTATTTTCCAAATATAACGTCTGTTTAATAATATTAATTGTTTTACTAGTAGTTAGTTATTCTAGTAATTATTAACTATTTTATTAATTGTTAGCTAATTGTATAGTGGTTTAAAGTAAAAGTATTTGATAAAAATAGTTATTAAATTAGCTGTAAAATATAAAAATTCCTTGCATTAAGTAATTAAAAATGAATTATCAATCTAGTAAAATTAAATTGGGTTAACTAAGATAAAATCAAGATTACTCTCATAATTATTATTATCATTAGCTTTTAATTGTGCGAAATTATTTGCCTAAGATCATATTTGTAATTTATTTTCTTTTTCATTAGTTAATTAGATATTATTTTAATGCAGCAGTCTAAATAACAGTATAATTACATAGGTTTTTGGTACTTAATATCCGTGGGATCAACAATTCTATTATTTAAATTATTACTATTAAATTAATTTTAAATTAAAATTTCTCTCTTATTTAATTTAATTTGAATAATTTTTACCTATTATAATAATGAATTTTTAATTAATTTATAATATAATTAATTAAATACTTATTTAATTCTTTTTATATATATTAATAGTAGTTTCCATGATTATTTCGTTTAAAACATAAAAAAATAATTTATTGTAAAAATAATTTAAATTTCATAAAATATTTATATTTTATCTCATAATTTATATAAATCAATATTTATTTTTTATAAATTACAGAAAATACATTAAAATAATGAGAAAATAATATTATTTTAAAAATATAAAAATAGATTTTTTTATTATTAATATAATAAAAAATATTAAATTACTAATGATGAATTAAATTATTTAATTTTAATAATAATGAAAATATATAACATTATTATTCGTTAAAAATAAAATTTTATTATATTATTTTTAAAAAAAAATACTATATCTAACAGTAAATTTTTTTTATTAATTTAATATATTTTTTATAAAATAATTCTTTGAAAAAAAGGTTATCAATTTACATAAATTTATAATATAAAATAAATACATTTCATAAATATTAAAATTTTAAAAATCACCATTTTCTATTAATATAATAAATATTAAAAATACATATTATTTTTCAAAAGAAAAATTTTATAATTTTAATATTGTAATTTGTTTTTTTTAATTATCTTTATTTGTGGTTAAATTTTTTATGCAATCATATTTTAATTTATCTTTAAAATTCTTCTTTTATGTAAAAATATAGTTGAGAGATAATTTATATATAAAAAATAGATATTTAATTAAAATTTAAAAATAATTATGTTGAAAATTAATAATAATAAAATATAGATAATCAAAATATTAATAGTTATATTTACATTCGATATATAATTATAATGAAATAAAATATTCAAAAGTTTAAGAAATATTAAATAAGAAATTTATTAAAAAATTAATAATTAAATAAATATTAATTAAATATGTGACGCCTCTCACCCGTCTATAGTGTAGTCAAGCGAGGAGTCTCACATTCGGTGCCGGAGCGTCACATTCGGTGCCGGAGCACCCTATCTTGTCTTATCATGTTCATTGTAAATTTTTAATATCATTTAAAAATAGGTATTTCATATGTGAAAAATTTTTTCTTTTATAACAATTTATTTCTATGGATACCCAGGCAGAGCCTCCTCTGTTTAATTGGCATCTGGCGGGTTCCACTAGTTACCTGTTAACAACAATTTCATATTTCTACATGTCATATCATGTCATTTCTGCTCATACAATTTCAAGTTTATTCATTCATCTAGAAATTCATATGCAGAAATTCATAACTTTATTTACAATCCAAAATATGTAATTACAATTTTTATTTACATCACAAACTAGTAATTACATCATGATTATATACAATGAACCAAAATACTAGTCTATACATGGGCCCTACTAAAATACAAAAGACTGGTGAGGTGACTCTGGACTGTATGCAGATCTGGTCAACTACAGTTGTCGCAAGGTGCTTTGCGGTCGCCTGGACGAACACTCACCAAAGTGGGAAAGAGTGAGGAGTCGCCACTTTAATTTTGAGGGAAATTAAAGAAAACCATTTGCGAAAATAAATTAAGATGAAACCACTTCAAAAACAGAGATTCTAGGTTCGGAGTCCGTAAACGGGTGGGGAAGGTGTTAGGCACCACACCTCGTCCCTCAATGAGGGTAAGCAGATTTAACTTCATGTTCTTTATAGTTAGGAGGGTTTGAATGGAAATGTTAATCCTTTTGACAAAAGTATTATTTGATTTTTCACTAATCCAGATTACTCAGATACATAAATAAATGAGATAACCTTAGTGAGTTGCTGTTGCGTATTAGTTTTATTTTAGGGGGAACCATTTTACGTATTCGTTAAAATTTGATTTGGGAATCGGATAAGAACTCTCCTCCAATCTCCTTTTAATATTTATGAAAATTTTGGTTGAGAATCGGATAAGAACTCTCCTCCGATCTCTTTAAAATATTTATTAAAATTTTTAGGCTCGAGAATCAGAGGAGAGTATTTTTAGGCTTGAGAATCGGATAAGAACTCTCCTCCGATCTCTTTAAAATATTTATTAAAATTTTTAGGCTTGAGAATCGGATAAGAACTCTCCTCCGATCTCCTTTAAATATTAATTAAAATTTTTAGGTGAGACTCGGATAAGAACTCTCCTCCGATCTCTTTTAAATGTTCATTAAAGTTTTGGATTGAGAATCGGATAAGAACTCTCCTCCGATCTCCTTTAAATATTTTTTAAAATTTTGAATTGAGAATCGGATAAGAACTCTCCTCCGATCTCTTTTAAATATTTTTTAAAATTTTGGATTGAGAATCGGATAAGAACTCTCCTCCGATCTCTTTTAATTAAATGGGAGTCGGATAAAGACTTT
Organism: Hevea brasiliensis; assembly: GCF_030052815.1. Taxonomy (NCBI): domain Eukaryota; kingdom Viridiplantae; phylum Streptophyta; class Magnoliopsida; order Malpighiales; family Euphorbiaceae; genus Hevea; species Hevea brasiliensis. The sequence goes on along the minus strand of NC_079497.1, from coordinate 4,202,594 downwards.
TCCGACCTCTTGAAATCTTACATATTGAGAGAGAGCCTAAGGCTAAGGGTTCTGGCATTCGAAGATGCCGGGGGCCTGAATAAGACTTCTTTTAACTCATTGGTACCTTGTGACTAGACAGGGGATACCAAACTGAATTCTCCGACCTTCCTAGGTGGTCGCCTTACCAGTAACTTTTGATACCCGATCTATTCCATTTATTTATCTAGGGTTCGGTTTTACTCTGCCTTGTGACGTCTTACCCAATCGTCTTCTGTGTTAGCCTAATGATTCAATTTTACTATTTTCCTGACTTATTATTCAGACCTTTCATTTTTAACGAAACGCTTTAGATATGGTTACTTACATTTTATCCAACTAGAACTCTTGCATTTAGAAGTAACAAAGATTGACAAAAAGAATGGACTGATTAACAAAGAAGTAAACTAGGGAATAACCTTCCAAGTGTTTTTTTAACGCAATATAAACCTGGTGAAAATTACAAACACAGAAATAAAGGAAATTCGTAAAATAAAAAAAAGCACATTGATAAAGCAGCGATATAAGCATTCACCTGTAGGAAGCCGAATCTATTGAACTAACTATAGGATCACAAAACGTAATGGGACCGCGGGCTGATAACCTGAAGACTAAGGTTCACCTTGAAATGAAGAATACCTTGCTAAAATGCAGTCCGATCAAAATTATGACCGAGTTTGAATGAAGTTGAGCTTGGACAACGGGAGTGGAAATAAAGATAACAAAGACGGAAAGTGAGAGTGTCACAGGATAATGAACGAACTGAAAATGGAGAGTTTCAGTATTCAGAAATCCCTTTGCAAGAAAATACTTCAGAAAACTGGTTTCAAAAGTTTTTCTTATGAAAGCTCAAAAATAGCAGAGTAACGAGCTGAATTAAGTTTCAGAGTCCTTCCTCTATATTCACTATTTCGTCCGTCCCCTTGAACAGTTTTCATGCAGGTATTTATAGGAACCGGGTGCTTCCCCTGAAGGGTCAGGATCTATTTTAAGGGAGATGGAGGGTCAGGATTTCAAAGGACATGATCTGAGGCTTAGGAATTAAAGAGAATCAGAACGGACGGCCGAGATCCCCTTCAGAATATTTGTCTTTTTCCTCTTCTAATCTGACGGTCCCAAATTCTCTTGTCCGGGCGATCCGAGGGCTGGGAATAAAAGGCGCCGGTCTTGTCGTCTTCTTCTTTGATCCAAGGGCTCCGGGCTCATCCTTACAAATGCGATCAACGGTGGAGATTGAGATGTACAACACTGTCGTGACATACTCTGGCACTTGTCAGTAATGCGGGCGATTCTGAGGCGTGCGGTGGGGATCTCGTCTGCAACGCTTTAACTACCTCGGCACTGATTATGACGACAGTTAGCGAAAGTTGTCTTATTCTCTTTGCTATCCGACCTCCTCTCCTTTCTGATCTTCCTAACACGCTCCTTTTCCGATCTTCCTAACACGCTCCTTTTCCGATCTTTCATGTCGGCCTCCCTTCTACCGATCTCTATCATTCCGGTCTTCCCTTTTATCGGGTTCGATCCAGTCAAAGCATTTATTTCCCTCAATTCTCTAGGCGCCCGCCTCGTTTTCTGCTTAGCAATAAATGCTCGGACCTCCTTTATATATACCTTCAACAGGGAAACCTTCTGCAGGGAAACCTTCTGCATTTGATTTTCTCCCCTTTTCTCCTCATTTTCCTGTTCCAGCTGCTCCGGCAACATTCCCGGACATGATGACCGCTTTTGATCTTTTTCCGGTTGCCTTCTTTGTTCCTTGCCTGAAAGTTTACGATCCCGGTGATCGAAGAATCATGATGACCCTATCTAATGACAGTGAGAGAACTGGACTAATTAACCGATCTGGATCGAGGGCTTCAATCGTGTCGATCTCGAGTTGTTCGACCGATATAATCGGCGAACCGATTTTGGGCGAGAAGACTGCTAATATTCCCCTTAACATCGGTGGCTGCCCCTTGAAGTTCATTTGGCTCCTCACCACATTGGGCATCCCGACTATAGCTCGGTTCTGGTCGATGACAGCGGAGATGACTCTCACCATCTTCATGAGAGTCATAGTCACCCCATCTGAGCTATACATCTGTCGATGGCCTGTCTCCTAATCAAACACATCTTTTGACTCAGCCACGAGACTAGACTTTGACATAGGCCTTTTAGGTAGGATGTTCCACCGATCTCTAAAGATCGCCCTTATGATGTAATCAGACCTTTAATGTAATCCGATCTCTAGAGATCGCCTACATGATGTAATCAGACCTTTAATGTAATCCGATCTCCTGGGAATAAAATTTTATTTTGTCAATTATCATTTTTATTATTATTTTATTGGTTATTCTCCGATCTCAGAAGTATTTACCCGATCCGACTCTTAATTTGTATGACCTTATCCGATCCGTAATTCAAAACACCTTAATCTGCCGCTCTATAGTTAACCGATCTCTTTATGGAATCTCTGGAATATTCGTGAGACGTGTCAGAAAAGACTGGCGGATCTCGTTAACCGATGCGCTGCTTGGGACACCGTGAGCATTAAATGCTCGGACGGGTATAAATAGGGGAGGGGTTAGCCAGTTGCTCCCTTATGTCATTTTTAATCTCTCGCGAACAACTTCAAAATTCTCTCGATTTCTCAAGTTCTTCCGACACCGATCAAGCTCCGGTAAGGGTTTTGATCCTTCTTTTAGTTTAAATTCTTTGTTTCCTTTGAAAATGAGTAGCGTCGAGGGTCAGAGAGCGGCAAGCCCCCCTTTCATTTAGATCTCGTGGTCATCTGATGAAGTGGAGGTGGTCGGACCAAGCGTGCAGCCTGAACCTTCTAGGGTCCCTGTTCCAGCTCGGGGGCAAGCAGCACCATCAAGGCATGTACCTTCTTCAGGGAGGGAGAATCTTCCTATGGACCAGTTGCCATCGGTCCTTCAAGAAACCGATATGCAGTCGTTCAGCCAAGAGTATAACATTCGGCCTGATTCCTACGAGTTGATTAGGTGTCACGGCGATCTTCGTGCCGATCACTTCTTCGAGGAGAATGATATGATAATGGTCTACGAAGAACAATTAAAAGCCGGTCTACGGTTCCCTTTGGATGACTTCTTCAAGGAAGTTTTAAAATATCACCAAGTGTGCATCGCCCAAGTTCACTCGAACTCGTGGCAGATCTTAGTAGCTTTCTGAGGCCTATGCCGAGCTAAGGGGCTCCGTCCTACAGCTAAGGTGTTCGCTGAACTGCACAGGCTAACTCATCGAAAGGACGACGAGTATTGGTTCTTCCAGGCGAAACCCCATTGTGGGCTTTTTACCGATCTGCCTTCCTCCCTGAAGAATTGGAAAAACTGTTTCTTTATCCTGAGGAGTAAAATTCCGAACAGCTTTGAGGGCTTCCCTCGCAGCTGGCTGCATCAGGGTCCCGTACTTCCAAAGCGCATCACCTTAAATAGGGAAGAAGGCCTGATGGTGATGGAGCTGAAAGATCAGGCAGGCAGAGAGAAGTTCTCTTGCTTGGACGCAGTGACTGCCGAACTGCATCACTGGACGATGGAATTGATCACTGGCGAAGATCGCGGGCTTCAGCTCTCTGACCTCGGCATCGGTATTTTCTATATCTCAGATCTTTGGATCTTAGCGATCTCACTGACCTCTTCTTTGTGCAGGTATGGCAAGCGGCGAAGCCTCCAAGGAGAGCCGGAAGCGAAAGAGAGAGGTCTCCCGAAAAGTGCGAGAGATGAAGCGATCCGAGCTGCTCCAGACACCCAGGCATGAAACTGAGGAAATGCAAGGGGCTCATCCCAACCTTCGGGGCAGCCGATCCCCGAGGTAGAAGTGATCCGATCTCCTCCTCACCAAGAAGAGCTGCCTCCACCTCCTCCAGTCATTTCGAGTGCGGAAGGGGGTCCTTCTCAACCTACCACAAGGACCCTCTCTCACGGTGCTCAAGTGCTGATCCATTCCCTGGAGAAGAATCGAACGGTTCAGGAGAATCCGAGTTTGGCTAAAGTTCTGGGGGCTTCTATCTGCCTTGGGGAGGATCGGGACAGGCTGTCTTCGGACAATCTTGATGACATCTTGACCCGATCTATGAGCCTGAACGTGGAGTGTTTGGTGAACCAGCACATCGTCCGGGAGAAAGCTCACCGCCTAGGTAAGGAGGTCGAGAAGATGGGTCATGAAGTGGCTTCCCTCTGATCCCAACTCTCATCCGCTCAGAACTACATATCTGAAATTGAAGGGCGGATGAAGTTCTACGAGGATAAGCTGGCTGAGCAAGCTCGTGTTCTGGCCGAGCGAGATCATGTTCTTGAGGAAGTTCAGGCGCTCCGGGCCGGTGAAGTTGCTCATCTCACTGAGGAGCTCAAGGCGAAAGAGGAAGAGGCGGTGACAAGGGAGGCCGGCGCTTATGTAAATGCTCACAGGGATCTCTTGGCCGAGCTCAAGAAGCGTTATCCCGAGGAGGACTTCTCCTGGATGGTCGACCTGGTTCCCCAAGACGAAGAGGAAACCGAGGAGGAGGCTGTGGGTGAGAGAAGAAGTGAGCAAAATGTAGATCAGGCTGGGGGTGATCCTCCAGCCGAATGACTTGTATGAAATGAAATTCCCTTTTTGTTCAGTGAATGGATGTGATCGGAAAATCTCTGAATTACTTAAACACTTAATTGTCTGAGCATATTAAAACAACTAAAAGTGATTATTAATCTAAGTGTAAAAGGTCAGAAAACACAATAAGCATGAGATCGGCAGGGAACCAACGCTAAACGGGACTTGATTAAAATTGGAAATTTGGCTTGAGTACTTAAGATCGGGATCATCATTAAACCGGATTAGAACCTTAACTTGATTATTCCTAAACTTTTAAAATGAAGATCTAGTGTTGGTTCAGTTTCGTCTGACAAGAGAGATCGGGAAAGTAATTGACTAGTCAGGAGATTTGACAATTGGTTTGAGAGATCAACAAGGCTTTAAATGACGTGGGGACTTAGTACTGATTCGATTCCTTTTGAGGAGAGATCGGAAATGTGGTTGTCCGGCAAAGAGAGATCGGAAATGTAATTAGCTGGCAAAGGGAGAGTTAGTGCTGGGGATCAGTTTCGAAATTTATTAATTATGGGGATCGGCCAAAATATGGTGTCGACAACAGTCAAAACACTATTGTGGCGGCTGCTGCTGTGGCGGCTGCTGCTGTGGCGGCTGCTGATCTCCAGTACCTCCGCGATGGAAAATCCAATACGCTAAGCAATTTCCTTAGTGGTGCATAATCTTAAAGCAGAAGAACTAAATAATTTAAAATGATGATAATATGTGTAATTCCATAATTCTAGGTCAATGGCATATTTTATAATACTTTGGAATCAATATATTTATCAGGATCTTATCTATGCATATATTTCATTTTCAGTCTCCTTAAACTCATATCATTGAATTTGTCATCAATTCTAAGACATTTATAAATTTAATATACTTTGGGAACGATTAAATTTAACAGTATCTTTTATGTTTATTTCTTATATAGTCTAAGTCATTTATAACTTTTCTGTACTTTAGAAATAAATTAATTATCAGTATCTTTTCTAGGTATTAATTTCATTCTCTGGCTTTTTAAACTCATATTAGAGTCTTTGGAATCGTATCAGTGTATTTTATGTCATATCGGTGTATTTCATGTCATTTCTGTATATTTGTGCCCAAGTAACCTATAACAAACTATAATGCTAGATACACAGGAGTATACAGGTTAGACAACCATATGTCTACCCTATATACATCTGTCAGGCACAAAGCCAGCTGTCAGGCACGAGGCCTGTTGTTAGGCTTGTAAAGCCAGAAATAATGTTAGGCACTATGGCCAATGGATAGGCATATAACCTATAGAACAATCATATCAGACATATATTGTCAGTTCATGATTTGCTCTGTAAGCAGACTGCTATCTGTGGTCCCTAATTGGTATACCAATCGATCCAACTATATACATATAAGCCTAGGCATACTTTGGGCAAATTAGTACTATTAAGCACTTATAGTTTTATTATTTCATGCTATGTACTATTAAGGATTCATAAAATATATTTATTTCACTTCATGTACTACCTATGCTTTATACCATTTCCATGTTATTATAATGAGAACATAGGTCCCAAGCACTTATTCGTATAACTTATGTATTTATCACTTTATAGTGGGAAAATAGGTCCTACATATCCTTTCATGTGGTTTAGTGTTTAATGGCTTGTTAGGGTTAAATTCCTACCATAAGATAATTTTATCTCGTGGACCTTTCTTTGATTTTAGTTTTTGTGTCTTACTTTTACCTATCCATATGATCAGTTTGTGGCCACTGTTTGGCCACACTTCCTTCATGGAAGTTGTTCTCTATGTCTTATCTTTAGTTTTCCTTTTAAATCATGTCAATTTGATTTTTAGAACTCAAGTTATGGTGGGATAAGCATAACTAACTCATTCCTAGATTCTAGTTCCTTAACTAGGCAGCTTTTGGACTTAAATTTTACCTAATTAATGGAATAGGTTGCAGTCACTTTTAGGCATGGTGATCTTCATAAAAATTGTTGCCCTATGTCTTATGATCATTGAGAAATTTGTATCACAATTTTTTAAGTTTTGTGGAATTATTTATGGCCAATTAACTTACCTGGGTTCATGTACCCTGTGCCAACAGGGGCTCAGTTCAGGATAGCGATTGTAGGTCACTTTTTTGAGATTCTTAAATTCATAATTTGAGAAAGGTTCCTAAAACAAAGTTGTATCCCTCTTTCTCAGGTTTTTGGAAAGGTATGGCTCATCTCAATTGGATTTTTCTATTGGGAGTTATGACTAAAAGACTGTTCTGGGGTCAAGTGAAGTTTGGTCAGATTCCAAGTTTTGATGTAGTAATTTGTTCTAACTATTTGATCTAGTTCTTTTGATTTCTGGGTTTTGGTCAAAATACCAATTTTGTAGGTATGTGTCTTGTGGACATTTTGGCACTAGTTTCACTACATTTGAGTTCTTGTAGACCAAGTTATGGCCATTTTTCCAAAATTGGTAGGGTAAGTTCATGTCAAGAAATTTCTGGGCAACACAGGTCTGGACAGTTTTGTAACCCAACTTGGGCCAGCAATTTGGCTTGGTTCTTGGCATTTCTGGGTTCGGTTGTCTTCATGAAAATTGTAGTCTTATATCTAAGCTTTTCAATGGTATCAAATTCAGGTCATTTGGACCAGTATAGAGGGAGTTATGACCAAATGAATATGTACTGTTCATTTGGTCATTTTCTGGGTTTTGTACAGGGTCATCTAGATTCGGGCAGTTTTTAGGTCAAGTTTTGGACATGGTTTCTTCATGGAAAATGGGCTATTTTGGGTTTAGTTTCACCTCTAATTTGCCTCATACCAATTGGAGCAACACACAATCAATTATAGTTCATCAAACACACTAGACTCATTAAGTCCTAAACCTGCAGAAAATGGCACTCCCAATATTCAATCTCCTCCAACTTTCTTACTTCAATTTGACATTCAAGGCACTTCTAAATATCATCAACACATCACAACAATCCCAATTGCAAGGTATAATACAAAAGTACCCAAGTTAGATCAAACCCTAACTCACAATTTCAACCTCATGAAACTTCAATGTAAATCAACTTCTAATGCTTATAAATGCATCAATCAATATCACTAAATCACTTTATATACACTAAAGTCATAAAAAACTATCACTCACCATGGGTACCAAAAATTCACTCCCCTCATAATTCACCAATTTCTTTTAGTTTCTTACAAATTTTACTTCATTTTAACCTTAACTCAAGGATTAATGAAGGAAGAAAGGAAGAATAGGCACTAACCTCTTGTGACCCAACTTCAAACTTCAACTTTTCTTCTTATGGGTATCTAAAGCTACCTCATGGAGTGGGAAGGATTTTTAATGAAGGGGACTAGGGGTTTTGGTGGATAAATGAAGAGAAACTCAAGCTCAAAGCTTGAGCAAAAATGGTGGAGGGGAGAGAACAATGGAGACGGCAAGGAGAGAGAGAAGAGGAAGATGAAGAAGACTTGTGGTTGGTGAATTTTTGTCTCTTGTGTCTTATATATATTCTATAATTATTGCACTTTAATTTTTTTTTTAAATGCCATAAGTCTATTTCCTTTCTTTTCTTTTCTTTTCTTTTCTTCTTCTTTCTCTTCTTATTTTCCAAATTCAAATTCATAAATTTAATTTATGTTAATTATTTTATTTCTTAATTTTAATTTGACATTTAGGTCAAAATTCACCTCTAGGGTTGAAATAACCAAAATGCCCTTCATGGTGCTCATCGGGTTATTTTTATTATTTTATACCAATTAATAAATTCTCTAAATTTTATTTTATTTCTCAAAATTTTTCCTATATTTTTTAATATTTATTTCATTAATTTATGCTTCCTCACTATAGTTTAAGTGTAGTTCCAGACATCCTGAATGTCCAAACAGATATTAGTCATCAGAACAGTAAAATGTACGGACTACCTACGGTGAGGGCATTACAAAATATATTTAAATAAATAAATTTTGAGAATGATAATTAATAGTTTTTGAAATAAATAATAAAAAATAGTATAAATAAAAAAAAAAGATTCAATAGCATTTAGGTGAAATAAAAATACATAATTAGAGAAGAGTACTTAATGTGTATCAATTGTCTCATGTGATATATTATATATAGACAAATAAATGAAAACCATTTAAATAAAAGTAATTTATAATGAAATATTATTTAATTGAAAAATAGTAACAAAAGCATTTAAATTCAATTTTTATAACAGTAAAATATTTTTTATTTACTTAGATGTTTCAATTAAATGGCCACAAGTTGGTGATAATAATAATAATAATAATAATAATAATAATAATAATAATAATAATAATAATAATAATAATAATAATAATAATAATAATAATAAGCATTAATTAATTTTAAAAAAATGAAATAAAAAGAATATTAAATTATTAACATAAAAAATAATCCATACTAATTATAAATAAGTCAAATATCTATATTTTATTTTTACAACTTTTATGTAAATTGCATTTGTTTGTCTCTCAAAATTTTTAATAAAGATTTCATAATAAAAATAATAGAAAATATAACAATATAATAAAATTATTTATTAAATATATGAAATAATTTAAAGTTGATTAAATTATACGATATTTTATTATGAGATCACAAATTAATTATCAATTTTCTTTAAACTAATGGCCATCAATGGCCTTTTATTATTATTATTATTATTATTATTATTATTATTATTATTATTATTATTATTATTATTATTATTATTATTATTATCTTTTAAATTTTTTTATTTTGAACTATTATTATTATTATTATTATTATTATTATTAATATTATTATTATTATGGAGGGTAACATGTGACAAATAATGCTTTTACATAAATGAATTTATAAAAAAACAATATAAATAATTTTTAAATATTATATTTAATTACAAAATATCTTAATTTTTAAAAATTAAATTTTAAAGAAAATAATAATTTAAGTCATAAATGTTAAGGTAGTATTGTAAATAATAATAATAATTAAAAGAAAAATAAAAAATAAATAAAAATTAGTATAAAGGAGAGTATTTGTGGAAGGTGATAGTGGCAAAATTCTCAAGAAAAGTGCCACTTGTCATCTCGTTGGGAATACCACTCTGCTTTATATATATATATATTAGTCGGATCCATTTTCTCTACGATCATATATTTCAAATAGAAAATAAATATTTACATTATACCTTATTAATTAAGCTAAATCTCATAAATAATAATGATCCATATCTTGAAACCGAAAAGTAATTTAGCATACAAATGTAGTGATTGACTGATTATATTGTTTCATGAAAAATAATTTTTATATAAAAAATATTTTAAATGAAATAAAAACATTTTTTTTATTTATTTGCAATGTTAAACTAATAATTATATATATCATACATATATAAGTATTTTTATATTTTAATAAGATTATTAAAGTCTAAAATATAAAAAAAAACTTAATTTTCTTTTGATTAAAAAAATATTTTTTTTATTAATCCATTGTTCTTAAAAAACACTAGAAAATATAGCAAATATATTTTTCATGAAACAAATGCAACCTAATTTATTATAACTAGTTCACCAAACAGCAATTATAACGAGAAAAAAAAAAACTTTATCTCATTAAAATATATTTCTCTCACACCGTTCACATCGGTTATAATTTATTATGAGATAAAACAATACTTGATGAAATAATATTTTATTTATAAATTTTATTTTTATGAAACCTTGGAGTATTATCAAATTGACCGTTGTAAAAGAAATATGGATATAGAAATTGAAATATTGGCCCATACAAAATGTGCACTGCAGGAAAGGGGTCGGGCTAATTGACAAACTGCGGCTACTATATTTCAACAAAATCATATATACCGTCTTCAAAAATATATGCATAGAAAAATTAATTAAAAGCATCCCTTTGTTTAATTAGTACTTGCTTATGGCAATGCAGAGAATATAAAACACCATTACAATTAAATGGTTTTATGGGTGTTTTATGTATGGCTCTCAGATTAATTGCTTTCCCAGAATAACTTCTGAAGATAGTTGACAACATTCTTGTCTAATTGGAAAGCCTTAACTAGAACATCAGGATTAATTGGTGGATTTGACGCAAACAATGCATTTGCAATAGTGATAGCACCAGGGTTTTGGCTGCTTAGACCAGCAAAGGCAACTGCATTTGTCTTTCCAACATTGAACTGGAAGTGAATGAGACCGATTGGAAACACAAATACATCTCCTGGATAAAACACTTTAGTGATAAGGCGATTAGGGGTGGATGTCACAAAGCCAACATAAAGGGTTCCTTCAACGACTACTAAGATCTCTATGGCACGAGGGTGAGTGTGAGGAGGATTTAAGCCAGCATTGGGTGCAAAGTCTAACCGAGCCAGAGAAATACCAAGAGTATTAAGTCCTGGCATTTTATCAACGTTCACGAGGGTGACATTTGATCCAACTTGATTCCCTGTATTTCCAGGAATGTTGAGTCCCAAAAATGAGAAATCATTAGCAACAGTGATGTAACACCCCTAATTTTTGAATTTATTATTTTGTGGGAAAATATTAATATTTTATTTTATTTAAATTTTAGAAAATTATTTGAAATTTTCGGATTTTAGATAGCGAGTTCGATTTTCCGAAAATATAAAACTTTGATGATTTTTAAAAATTAATTTAAAGACCACGTGGCAAAACTAAAAATATATTTGGACTCTACAAATTTTTCTGAGTTTTCTAGAATTTTTTCAAAATTTTTGGGCCTCGTTTTCGGTCCCAAGGCAGAGTAAAAAAATTTAAAATTTTGTATCTTGAATCGGACCGGCCGAATCGAACCAGATCGAATCGGACTGGTCGAATCAAACTGGCCTTCTTCTTCTTTTCTTCCCTTCCCCGCGTGTTCCCGTCTCTTCCTCTCTCTCCCGTTTTCTCTCTCATCCCTCCTCCCCACGCCGCAACGCCACCACCCAGCCCTCCCTACCTCGCCGACGCGCCACCCCAGCCTTCCCCCACAGCCGGCCGGCCTTCTAGGCGACCGAAAACGACGCTCAAAGAGGCACAATGCGCAGCGCGCCATTTCGGCTTCCCGACCAATCCGGCAATCGATTGGGCCAGATCTTGTGTCAAACACCATCTATACCTCAAGAGCTTTCCATAAACACCAAGAACACCAAAATCCATCGAGCGGTTTACCCAATTTTTGTCTGGGAAGTTTTAGCCCATTTCGACTTTTGGGCTAAATTTTTCGTAAACCGTAAACCCCACGAGAAAATTGAGAGTAACCAGCGCTCCACTCGTCGAGAGCTTCGCTGTAATATAAATTTCAAAATTTTCTGACACATTTTTCAGTGGGTCCCATGAAACTTCGTAGTACTTTTCCCAGCATTAAATGAGCTTAGAAAATTTCGTAAAAATTATATACTAACCTCCGTGTTGTGGGCTTCGTGTAGGTACCTTCAATTCGCGAAAATTTGATGGTTGCCCTAGTTTGTGAATTTTTGGCCAGACGGATCGGCTACTGAAAAAGTCATGGAATTGGATTGAGATTTTGCTACCCCACCGTTGTCAGACATTCCAAACGCATTCCCGAGATCGAAATTGGCATAAGTAAATCCAAACCTTACTTTTTCATAATTTTCTAGTGCTTCAATTGGATTAAAAATTCATAAAATATTCGTGGTAGCTCAGAAAATTATAATTCCTTTAGCACTAGCTTAGTAATGATGCTAAGGACCTTGGGGCAAAGTTTTAGAATTTTTAGAACTCATTTGGGTAGTTTTTGCAAGAGGGTTAAATTATGAAAACTAAACTGTAATTTTACATGTTGTGATTGATGATTATTTGGATGGGCCCAGGAGGGGCTGTGTGATGTGATTGAGTTGTGGGTGTATGGTTTGTGGATATAGAAGTGCGTTTTAAGCCTTTTTACAGGTTGGGTAGGTTCTAGGAGAGACTCTGCCAGATTTTCGGCAAGACTTAGGACATCTTTGATCTTTTTCTTAATTTGTATTGAGTCAAATGTATTAAATGATTGTAATAAAATTGTCAGGTGAGCTGGCACAGCCTTCCTCCTCCGCCCAGCCGCCACAGTGACTACGGTTAAGTCTGTGAGTAAAATATTAATTTTAATTGTAATTTCGATATTATTATATGTTCAAGCATGCCCATGCATCACTTATAAATATGTATCTATGTAGTTAAACTCTAGGCACGTTTTATGTTGCATTAACAACTGTTAAAGTGCCATGGATGTTGTTGTGGTAATTTGGAGCAGTGTGCGTGAGTTGGCATGCATGTGGTATGGTGTTGGCTATGGAAAGGACGGGTAGACAAGGCTTGAGATCTTCGCTGGGACCCGATCCTTCGGAGTAGACACGGCTTGAGTTCTTCGCTGGGACCCCGATTTGGTTTATTAAGCGAAAGTTCGGCTTGAGTTCTTCGCTGGCACAGGTTGGATTAAGAGGGCTGTATAGGGGATCAGCTCCCATATATGTATTGTTTGACCTTATCGAGTGTGTGAATACTCCAAATTACCTTTTTGCTGTTATGATGTGAAAATATTGATGATGTTGCATTTCACTCTATAGGGTGCATTAGCTTTAGATAGCTATAAAGATTATGGTTAAAATTGATATTTTACTATCTGAGTCGAACGCTCACTCCTATTCATCTATTTTTCCAGGCTACAAGAGATTTATTGTTGAGTTCTAACCTGCCTCTCTCCCTCGCAGGTCGTCTATTAATGTCTGTAGTGTTTGTATAATTATGTTAACTCCTAGAATTTCGCATGTGCTAGAAATATTTATTTGATTTGGGTCTGTAATATAATTGCCATGTTGGATCTGTAAACTTATTATATGCATGTATGATGGGATTGGATGAGGCAGCTAAGCTCCCATATAAATTATGACATTTTGATTATGTGAAGGGTGAGCTGAGCTCTCCAGATGATTATATATATTGTGTTTACAGGTCAGGCGAGTCAAAAACTCCCCGTTAAAAGGTCAATTTTATGGCCGGACTCTGTCCGATTGAATTCTTGAAATTGGGTTGAAATGGGCCTTAGAGTTGGGTTGAGGAATAGTTAGGCTCACTACGGGCCTCAGGGGCTTTAGGCTGGCCCAGGTCCTAGTGTCGATCTGGCCCATAGATTGGGTCGTGCCAAGTGAGGTTTGGGTTCTTGCTGAACTTCCCATTGACAAACACTGCATCAAAGAAATGTTATGCATATATCAAAATAGGAAATTAAGGATTTCAAAATAATGGCCTTTATATATAGGAAATACTAAAGCAGAAATTAGAACTAAAAACAAGGTTATATGTACCAGCATTCTTGGGATCATCCATTGCCACACATAAGTCCTGGAGAGGGCTAGGATCGTCGGCAAAGGCCAATGAGAAAGCCAAAGCCAAGACTAGTACTGCAAAAGCTGCAAGGAATTGACTGCCTTCCATTTTGTGTGTGTGTGAAGACTGTCTTTAGCTTATTTCTTATGAGTGCAATGTGCGAGAAGCCTTGCAGGTGTTGATGACTATTTTTAAGTGAAAGTCTCTGAATTATTCAATGTTATACATTACACACAATAAGCTGATGAAATGGTCTTTAATGGTTTCTTGTATATATATATATATATATTTTAATTCCAACAACGAATCATTCTCGTAGAAATATATATCTATATATGGAAGTAACATTTAATTTTCTTTCTCAAAGCTTATATTACATCGCTACATTTTCAGGATGGAAATGGTTGTTTCTCTTGATCCTTGAATTAATTTTCAATATCTTGGACTGGTTCACAATTAATTTAAAAACTTTTGAATTAAGATAGATAACTTTTCTTTATTTAATAGAGGCGCAAAGTAACAATTAGTGGGCTAAACCGAGATAATCCTTTTTTTTTTTTCGATAAATATACAGACTTAAACTTAACTTCATGCTCTTTATTTGAGAAGATAAATCAGGCTCCTTCTAATTGGCAATTAAGATAGATATATACTTTAACACAGTAAACAAAAATTTTAGAAGAACTTAATTTTTTTTTTCAATTTAAATATTTGAGAAATTAATATATAAACTTTGGGTTGAAGAGCAATATTGATTAATATGAACCCTAAATCACTTTTATACTAATTTACTGCAATATTTTTTTTCTCAATTTATTAAATGGATTTAATATCCATGAATGGTTCAAATATCTGTTCACTAATTTACTATCGTAACCAATACCTGAGTTGGATTCAAAGATCCTAAAGTAAATTATAATAATCAACAGACAAGTCTTCTAGATCATGATGAGAACTTAAGTTGAAGATTAACCCAAATTTTTGCAAGAATTTAATTCTGTTGGTTTTTAGAATTCAATTCTTTTTTAATTTAAATTTTTTTATTTTAAAAAAATATAAAATTTATAAATAATTATGTCAAAATTTTTTAAAATTTTTTTCTTACAAATGATTTATTCTAAATGAATTCTAATTGATGGAAATTATTGCAAGTAATGTCTATCATAGGACGCAGTATATAATGTGATAGAGATAAACATGCTCAAACGGCCCAAGATAGGCATTCATTGCTTAATTAAAGTTTAATTCCTCTTCTTAGTTAATTGAGTTGATCATCTAATACATGCATTTTGCATAGTCATTTAGGTTTAATTTCATGGCTATTTCATTTATTTGTTAGTCACTTTTAGCTAATTTTATTAGTTATTTAGATAGTTTTTCATAATTGTCAATTTTTGGTTTAATTTGTAATTTTGCTTTGTTTTGTAGGTAAAATGGTATTTTTGAGGGACTAAAAAGAAATTATGCCAGTGAGGAGTGATTCCTATAGCCAAAGATATCAAAACAAAGCTTGAAAGTTGAAGAATGCAAAATGGCCGAAATGTGCATAACCTGCTACACAAGTTGTGCAGTTCTGCACAGAGAGAAAAAACAAATTCTTAAACCTGCCGAAATCTGCATGACGTATGCAAGTTCACGCCCTGTTTATACAGGATCATCCCTGTGTGCATTTATTCTATTTATTAAAAAAAAAATTGAGTTGATCATATCAGCTAAGGAATTATAAAAGAGTTAAAATGATATGCAGTGAAGTAGTATAATATGATTTTTAAATATTGATGCAGAATTTGTTTAAAATAAAATTAAATATTAAAAAGAAAAATTATATAATTACTTCAATTAGTTTGAAATTAAAATTTAATTGTTATTATGTTGTTATATTGTATAATAAATTTTTGGCAGTCAGATTAATTTTCCATGAAGGCTACTCGGTTCTGATTTCTATGTGGTATTATGCATTCACATTAGGTCACTGATTATATATAGCTAGAACCAACATGTAGTAATTAACCTCATGTATTTAATAAAAACATTTAGGCTTTCTTTAATTTGTGAGAAAAAAAAATAATTAAATTTTCACCCAATCATATTTTTATATTTTTTAAAATAAAATTTTGTTAGTTAAAAAGAATTGAATTTTTTTATTTCAAACATGAGAGCTGACCAAAATAAATAAATTAAATTAAATTCTTATAAAATTGTAATTTCCAAATAGGGATTAATTAGTAATCTCATATGTCCCTAGTGTAAGAGATTAACTTTCTATTTGAAATCTAAAATTTTAAAGAATCCAATTCAATTACTTTCTTTTTTTTTAATTTTTATATTTAAAATGAAAGAATTTAATTCTTTTTAATTAAAAAAAAATCATTTGTAAAAATCTAAAATTAATAAGCTTGATTTTATTAATCCAATTGAATTTTTTTTCTTACAAATTATTTATTTCAAACAAAGCCTAAGAAATATTAATTCTTTAGGACTTAATAAATAAATATTGACTTAATCTTCGGAATAAGTCTAAGTAATTAAAAAAAAAAAACTAATTAGCTATTAAGTAACCATCGGAACAGGTCATAGTGAAAACTTGGGTTGTTGCTGAAACTCGAAGGATGCACCTAAGCCACCAGATTAAGCCATGCAAGTCCAGAAATTTCTTACATATATTTAGAAAAATCTACTGTAAACGAAATGTCCTCTTTTTTATTACTAGAATCATCCACAATCCCACTTGCCATTAGAGTGCGAGCACAGCCCCAAACGACCTACCCATAAACTCACAAAGTACCCTGTGTGATTTCGGAGCTAGAATTTCATTTTTTTTTTTAAAGTCAACACCATATATATAAGATTTAAAAAATAATTTAATTATATTTATTATCTATATATTTTAAAGGATCAATATTTTATATTAAAAAAATTCGTATAATGAGGTAGAATTCATTTTTTTTTATAAAAAAATTAAGAAAACGAAAATTATGAACAAAAAACATATAAAAAAATCATAAAGTTGACAGTTTAACCAAATAGTAATTAATGTAATTTTAACAAGTAATTGACCTCAAGTCTTGCACCTAATCCAGAAGACTTTGGAAAAATTTGAGTCTTATAAGGTCCTCTTTATTTAACTCTTTTGTCATTATTAACTTGATGAAATGGTTTAGTGATATTAGGTATGTTAATTTTGAATTTTCTTCTGCGTTAATTGGATATTTAACCTCTATAGAATATATGTCTAACAATGCATTACCAAGTCAATTTTTATTTATAGAAAAAAAAAGAGACATATTCATAAATCATGAACAATAATTGACCATAATTATGGTTACATCAGATAAGGAAAGAGCCCATTTAGCTAATTAATTCATGTGCCAATATATTACATTCCTTATTTGCAAAACTTAAAACAAGAGAAGAAAACTTGGACCTACAATGAAAAATATCGTCAACAATGGGCTGCAGAGAAGTAAGAACAGAGCAGGGATCATGAATGGCATCAATCAGGTGTTTAGAATCTGCTTCCGATGAGAACTACAATTAAAAGTACCATTCAAGAGAAGAGGAGACCTCCACACAAAAAGACCGTAACCCCAGATGAGACAATAACCAAACACCTGGAGCCATACCACATCGTAAGCAGACTCTAGGAAATTCATATCCCGACTGGATAACGCTGCTAAACAGTGTAAACTATTTAACAGAAAACGCAATTAAAAAATTACGTATTTTAAAAAGCAACTGGCTGCAAGTCCCAGACTTGTCTCCAACAATAAGATATTTATCACGTTTATGGTAAAAAAAAGAAGAGGATTATCTTTCATCATGTAGTCTGCAATTATCATTTCAGTCCATTAAAAAAAAAAAAAAAAAAAGAATGAATTCATAGCCCATGACTAATAAAAATGATTAAATCAATTTAAGATGTCTACGAGTCTATTCAAACCATAAATTTCAATTTCCTTTAACAATTAGAAGTCCCATTGGGCACTCTACAACTTAAACATATTACGATCCTAACCAATTTTATAATGTTATAAAAAAAAACAATTTTATAATAATAATAATAATAATAATAATAATAATAATATCTCAATGTGTCCATGGCTTCCACGGGTAGGGAGAATTTGAAGCGTCTTCTCAATGTTTTCTGGAATGACCTTTTAGTTTGCTGTTTTTTTATTTATTTGTTAAGAAGATGATAGAAATTATGGAGGTTGCAAATAGACATTCAACTGCCATTCCAATTTAATTAGGTGCGCCCTCTTCTTTTTCCCTTCGTCTTATTTGTTTTAGTTTTTCTTTTCCACTTTTTATTAAAATTTGAGTCAATTATAAATTAATCCTTGAAATTTAGGACAATTAATTCATAATTTATCTATTTGTTTTAAATTTTAAAAAACTCTGTCCCTTAATTTTTATTCTTTCAAGAATTATATACATATATAATTTTAAAATATAATAAATATAATTTTTTATTAAGATATTCTTTGTGTGCAGTAGTCTAAATTATTAAGAATAAGCGTGTTAAAAATATTTGTAACAAGATGTTTTGACTTGTTAAGTTATGCTTTTGCTTATTTTCTCAATCACAGCTACTGTCTTGATTGCATTTCGTCATTAAGTTTTTAAGTCACTAACTCACATAAAATAGAGTAAACAGCTTTAATTTTTTATGGTGTTTTGAAAACGAGTAAAAAATTAATAAGTGTCAAATTCACCGCTCTTCAATACTTTTTTCTGAGACAACAAGTCTAATGATGGAGAAATTTTCTTAAGTTGATTTTAATTCCATTTCCTTGCAAAATAAATGAACAAAGCTGCGATACTATGAACCAACCAACATATATAGGTAAGGTTATGGGTACTTAATGTAAAAAAATAAAACATATACAGGCAAGGCAGACTGAAAAAATATCTATCTATTTAATTAGGATATATATGCTAGCTCAATTATTGACGAAATTGCAGTAAACATAAATAAACAACATTCATAAATAGTGAGCAGCATTGAACTTCTTATGGTTGTTTTATGCATTCTCAAATAGTTTCTGAAGTTTTTCCACCATATCCTTGTCCAATTGGAAGGCCTTAGCAAGAACATCAGGATTAATGGGTGGCTTAGGCCCAAAGATTGCATCTGCTATGGTGATGACACCTGGGTTTTGGCTGCTTAGACCAGCAAAGGCAACTGCATTCGTCTTTGCAATATTAAACTGGAAGTGAATGAGACCAATTGGAAATACAAAAACATCTCCTGGGTATAAGACTTTAGTGAAAAGGCGATTAGGGTTGGATGTCACAAAGCCAACATAAAGGGTGCCTTCCACGACTACAAGGATCTCTGTGCCACGGGGGTGAATGTGTGGAGGGTTTAAGCCACCATAGGGTGCAAAGTCTAACCGAGCGAGAGAAATACCAAGAGTATTAAGTCCTGGTATTCTATCAACATTCACGAGGGTGACATTCGATCCAACTCGATTTCCTGTATTTCCAGGAACATTGAGTCCCGGAAAAAAGAAATCTTCTGCTACAGTAAGGTTTGGGTTCTTGCAGAACTTCCCATTGACAAACACTGCATTAATACATGGAAGTTATTGTCAGTATCCATTGACCATGCATGCACATAACAAAATGAGAAAACTATTTCTATAGAGGCAAATACTATTCTTTATTGGATAATACTATGACAGAAGCGTAAAAGAAAGCAAGCTTATACCAGCATTCTCAGGTTCAGGTATTGCAACACAGAAGTCCTGGAGAGGGCTAGGGTCATCGGCAGAGGCAAAAGAGAAGGCCAAAGCCAGAGCCAAAAAGACAAGGAAATGAAAGCACTTCATTTTATGACTGCTCTCCTTAATTAGCCTTTAGTTGTTGTCCTGATGAGGGGAAGTTGTGAAAAATCTTGCATGGATAGATGAGTATTTATAGGTGAAAGTCTGTCGACTATTCTCTGTGATCTGATCTACATGCTGATGAAAGGTTGCCAAGTAGTTGTTAATGGTTAGCTGTTCTTTATTTCACCAAACCACGAGCTCTTCTACAAGTATATATGCATATGCATTTAATCGTCCCTCCTTTTTAAAATAATCTTCAATATGAATGGTTCAACGCTAGGCCACAATTGCCTATAAAAAATAAAAAAAATAAAAAAAAAAACCTCTAGGCCACAATTTTAAGCTTCTGTGAGCTGTGATAATATACCCCTCTGTTTTTCATTTTACCTCATCGAAATTTAATTTTCTTCTATACCCCTATGTTTTTGGTTCAAGGGAGAGAGAGGAGGAAACAAAAATATACTTTGGGGCACAAACAATAATCGTTGTAGTTTATTTGATAATAGAAATATATTAAGTGTCATATTGAATTGAAAAGAAAAGTTCATATGCTATATTGGGTTTTTGATTAATTGGATTGGATGAGTCAGATTAATTCACTATTGATTAATTAATTAATTATATCTTAAATGTAAAAGTTGTAGAGATCCTTAGATTATAGTAAAGCAGAGAAGTCTTCTGTCGACACTACTGGCAAGGGTTTTAAAAGTTGATTAAAATTAATAAATTACTGAAATTGACGTCGTCCAAATAATCAAAACCAAAATTTCCAGGATTTGTTAGTTTTTGTTGCCTTTCTAAGGCGGTTTTCATTTTGATAGCTATGGCCCCATAACTAAACTTTCTATCTTCAGCTAACAAGAAACACCAGTGTCATATACGTTCGAATGCTATATATGTTGAGTGAAAATGAAACTCAAAATTTTTTTATGATATTTTTACATTTAAATAATTGAATCTAGATAGAAATGGCATATTATAATTTTATATATTAAGTTTGCCATTAAGTCTTATTCAATTATATTAAAAATAAAATTGAAAATCTAACCAACTCTGCTTATAGAATTATCATTTATCAAGATTGGATACATAAATATAAATGTAAGCTTTAATGTAATAACATTGAAATCGTTTTTAAAATTCTGAGATTTTAAACAAAGTCTTAATCATAATCTATTAAAAAAATTGTTAGGTATACATAGATGCATATTTAAGGACATGATAAGTGTGGTTGGATTCTTGAAATGGATGGGATAACTTGAGCTGACTATTCTAACATAACTTAGTATTTGGACTCACCTACTCATTGATTTTATATTACAAGAATGATCGAGTCCTTTTTCCCCATCTTATGGTACTCCTACTCTTATAAGACAAAATCAACCCTTAATTTAATAATAATTATTCATAATTGAGATTTTCAAAATCAAGAGACCTTTCATCTATGATCGGCAGATTAATTTTATCTAATATTAAATTGATATGATTTTTATTTGATAACTGTGGTTGTTTTTAATTTGTTAATATGTCACATCGATTTGAAATGGGGTAACTTGCTTCTTATAATAATTCATGTTATAGGTATTCAGTGTTTAACCAGAAGATGGTAATTAATATTAAGTCTAACTTATTTTCTTAAGACAATTTTTATGGGTTAGTCTCATAAGATTACAAACACGCGTTTGAAAATTCAAATACTTGGAAGAAAAAATCGATTAGGTGTTATCATCCCTTAGGAATTGATCAATGAGTAGAGCAGTATATTGTTTATTAATATTTTATTTTAGTAATAATAAAATCGCTTATAAATTTTTATGCTTTTAAATTTTAATTTTAATTAGAATCTAATTAATAAAAAAAATAATATGTTAATGGATCCAATTGTCAAGTTATTACCGGTGTGGAGTCTGGTGATTAATTTGATGAGATGGTTTTGTTCTACTCTAGTTCGACTTCTCACATCAATATGATAACTAAATATTATTTTTACTTAGAAATAAAATAGAAAAAAATGGCGGATTGTCCAATGATTTATCTTATTGGATACCATCTCAAATTTGGTGGTAAATCCTTTCTACGAGATTGAGTTAAATCGATGTTATAAATAGTGACCCTAAACCTCGGGTGGAAGGGATAATGGCCTTCGTTATCAGGAAAACTCTATTTAAAAAAAAAAATTACCAAGTTAATTAAGAAAAATCAAACATCCACAATCTTTTCGGTCCTTGTTAAATATAACCAAATAATGGACATTATACTTACGGATATGATAAACAAATTATTGTAATTAATTAACCTGGCCATTTAGCATACGAAAATCATCTGTATTATTTTAGCAAATTAATGGGATTAATCATCCGTAGATAATGGCATAATTCATTTAAAAAAATAAATCTTCCAGCTAGAATGATTCCATAGTAGTTGTGGTGGATGTTAAAAAACGAGACTAAATAACAAATAGCATAACAATTAAAAAATTAACCAATCAAGTTGAAGAGATATAAAAAAAAATTAAATATTAATAAAATAATAAAACGACTAAACAGATAGCAATCGATATATATACATATGTATGTATTGATTGTAACAACCTAATTTTTTTTAATAAATATTTTTTATTAAGCTAATAATTTATTAATATTTTATTCATTGTTTTAAATTAATATTTTCATAATGATATTTTTTTGAAATGAATATTATTTTTACATGTATTATTATGACTATTATTATTTTATTTGTTATTTGTATTATTATTATTATTGAAAATATATTTTCTTGATAAATTTAATTGAGATATATATTTTTTAAAATTTATTAGTATGTTAATATATATGTGTGTGTGTATAAAAGAGATAAATGAATGAAATGAAAAAGTAGTAATAGTGACAAGTGAGGACCTTGGATAGTGTGTGTGTGCAAAAAAAAAAAATTCTAGCTGCTTTTTTTCTGTCTCTCTCTCTCTCTCTCTCTCTCTCTCTCTCTCTCTCTTTCTCCCTCCCACAGTCTTCCCTCTCCCTCTCCGCAATCTCTTCCCCCCCCCCCCCCCCCACCTCCCCAACCCCTGTTTTTGCTGTTGCTTTCTGTGAAACTCTAGCCACCAGCAACAGCTAGCAGGGGAGCCCCACAACCCCCAATGCCGGTGAGCCATTAGCCGGTTGGAGTAGTGCTAGCAGCGATGCGAAAGGAGGAATTTCCTCCTTCAAGGTGCGTGCAGGGGCAGCAACTTTTGGGCACGATTTCGGCTTCATCTGACGTCCGATCAAGACGATTCTGATGGTATTGGAAAGCTTATTCCAAGAGCTTTATTTTGATATCAATTTTGCAGCAAATGGTGGTCGTAGGAAAAAGTTATGAAGGAGAAAAATTTTAGGTTTTTTAAGTTTTTCGATCAGATATAAGATGATCTGACCGTTGGATTGATGATATGAGGCCATCGATGGACTCAGAGCAATGAAACCTTCGAGATGGGATTGATCCCACTCCAATTGGATACTGCTTAAAAAAGGCAATCAAATGACAGTCCAGGTCACTTTGTGACATTTTTTACTTTTTTTTATGCCTATAAATTAAATATAATTATATGATCATTATTAATAATTTATGGGCTTCGTTTAAATGCAATCGGATCAATATTAGCTCATCGACACCTAAGACTAAGTTTTCAACTTGATCCAACTACCCGGCTGCCTGTCCTAGAACATAGTCAATATTACAGTCAATCCCAGTATTTTTAGACGTTCCGGACGTATTTTAGGTAGTAGAATTTGCAAAGGTAGTCTCGAACTTAAGTTGTATAAATTTTTACCTTGGCTAAGCTAGCTAATAAATCTGTAAAATATTCCTAACTTAGTAAAATTAAGTAAAATAATTTTAATTAATATAAAGACGATGTAGAGGACCTCCAAAAATATTTTTATAATTTTTAAAGTACCAAAAATAAATATTTGGATTGTAGAGGAGTTAGGGACTTGAGCTAGAGTTTAGAGAATTGGACCTAGATTAGGATTCTTGTACGCCCCGGATGGGCGTTATAATTATTTTTGTGGGCATGAGGCCCTATTGGTTGTTGTGGTTGCATTTTTATTCCAGGGGGATTAGGTCCAATTATAGGGGAGACTCTGCCAAAATTTTTGCAAGACCTTAGAAAATTATTTTTACTTCTTTGATTTAATTAATTATTTCTGTCAGTAAATTTGATAGGGGTCAATGTGTCTGTCTAGATAATCGGTGCTAGCTAGCCTTTCTTCTCCTTCCAGCTGGGCCAGCTGCAATCGAGTCAACTAGTCTGTGAGTTGGATATTGATTATTTTTACAATTTCAATATTAATCATATATATGGCATGCTCATATGTTTTATAAATATTTAATTATGCACATGTATAGTTAATATATTAGGGATATTTTGATTGCTGCATATTTAATTATTGTTATTTATTTGTGATTGCCGTTTAAGGATAATTTGGAGCTCTGCGTGTGTGTTAGCATAAGTATGGTGTGTATATGGATATGGGTAGGACGGGTAATCACGGTTGGAACTTAACTCGCTAGGAGTCAATCTTTATATATGGATAAGTCTGGGTGAGTACAACTTTGAGTTGATCTCGCTGACTCTCATGCTTGGATTATTAAGTGAAAGTCTTACTTGAGTTAAACTCATTGGCAGGTATTGGATTAAGAAAGCTGTATATGGGATCAGCTATAAAATTTGTATTTGCAGAGGGGATGGGAGATAATTTGCCAAGAAAATTAGAAAAGCTATGATTTCGAGATCTAATAGAAGTCCCTGGAACTTACAGAGAGAACAGTTTCTCTGGTTCATTGTTTGGATGTTAAAAAAAAAAAAGTAGGGAGAGATATATTGCGCTCTTAAGTTTAGCCTAGTGATAAATATAAGTTTTGAGATGAGGAGTCATGAGGAATTCAATTTTAGCGGAGATCAACTTGGCAATTGCACACAAGGAAATCCATGTTGGCAATATAATCTAAGCAGTTTCCAGGTTCCTCTCATTAGTTTATAATGGAATCACTCTGTTTCTCTCTATTTTCTCTTTGTAATTTATTTCAAATGCCTAGTTCGCTAGATACTAGGATTTCTTTGATATTTATCAAGCCCTCAATTACTTCTTGAATCAAGAGAATGCATTCTTTAAAAATTCTGGTATAAGCTCAGTCCATTGTAAATTCAATATACAACATCTATTATAATTTATATGTAAAAAAGATGATACTTATATATTTATGTCCTGTGTTCATATGTGATAAATTAAATTTAAATAAAACTTTTTCCATAATTTCAATGCTATTCTATGTCTTATTCGTTTGGTAATTAATTTAATTATTTACTTTCTCTTCTAAGAAAATTGAAAAGAAAATAGAATACAAGCAACCAACGTTTTTTTTATTCTAACTATAAAGGTTTACATTACATAATACTTGTCTTTTTTCGAATAGTAGGGCTAAAGTAAATAAATTGGGCATTTGTTTGGAAGAAAAATAAAAAGAAAGAAAAAAGAAAAAAGAAAAATAACACTTGCTGTTTTTAAACGCAAGGGGAAAGTTTCCTTCAATAAAGAAAAAAAAATCTCTATAAAGAAAACATTTACTGTTTCAAGAACGATATGTTTCTCTATCGTTCATAAATCATAAATGACAAGAAAAAAAAACTCCCTCTGCAAAGGAAATTTTACCTATCATGTGGAAATCAATAATCAATGGATCTGAATCCAAAAAATTCTGACTTTGGTTTGGCCAAGATTTGTGAAGAAAAGAAAACGCCTCCCTGCCTAATTGATTCTTGTACGCTTTTGACATTAATTAAAATGCTTTGCAAGAGTTTAGTGTTGTGTACTGCGAAAGCATATAAACTGTAAAAAAATAAAGTAAACATACAAAATACCAATATTTACGTGTTTTACCCTCTTAACATAAGGTTACATCCACTGCATGCCATCTTTCACTATCAACGATAACAAATCATCCAAACACCAAAGCTATACTATCCATTAACCCAATTACACCCCAAAGAACCCATGTCTTCAACTATATAGGCAAGAGTCCTCTCAACAATGGACAAGAATTACTCTCTCTTGAATTCTATATCCTTTTTTTTACCATAGGTCAAAGCCTCTCTCCACTACAATGGACAAAAGCCTCTCATCAATGGGCAGAGCCAAATCTACCGCAATTGACAAAGCTCCTCTCTATAGTAGGCAACAGCCTCACTCTATGAGTTAAAAGCCAAATAAACTTTTCTCCTATTTTCCTATTTATAATATTAATTACCTAAATTCTAATATGATTAGGAGTCCTACTCAATTTAAGGAATATTTCTTCCACTCAATTAGGAGTTCTACTTTATATAGGAAATATTCCTCTATCTTATTAAGGAATATTTCTCCCACTCAAATTAAGAAAAAGTCTTTTCAAATCTTACTAAGATTTTAAGTCATAATTCTAACATTTAATCCATCGAATCGATAGGTGACTTAACAGATATAATTTGATACTGATAAATCAAAATCAACATAGAGGGAGACGTAGAAGCACCTCCTCACTTTATTACAGCAAATTAATTTTTTTTTAATTATTTGTGAAATTCATTCATGAATTGAAATTCATTCATGAATTTCAGCTTTTATAGTAAATAGGTGTATTTTTACGCTATTGATCTATTTATTAAGATTTTATTTCTTAGATCAAAAGGTAAGAGAACAACTTTTCTGTAGTAAATTTTAATTAACTTTAAAATAAGTCAAGTAGAGGTTTAAAGTAAAATTCGAATTAAATTAGATTTTTATCCATATATATTTTTAAATAAATATTAAAAATTTTGTAAATAATTCAAAGGATAAGAGTTCAATCACATTAATCATGATCAAAGTGTATAATGCAGAAAATATTTCAAGTGATCTCCTAAGCTCAAGAATTAAACAAGCTTCCAACATTTCTTTCTGAGTTACTGATGTTTTCAAAGACGAATGCATGCCTTAAGATTTCCTTTTACCTATTGCTTCATCTCTAAGCCATAGTCTATTGTTTGTACAAAGTTCACTGTCAAGAAAAATCAGATGTTTAATCACTTAAAATGCTTGAATTTGAGGTCTCTTAGAAAGCCAAGCATCAACTGGTGCTTCACATTGGGCTTACAAGCAGCAAATAAATAAGCGTTTACAATAATTCCTATATTATATGCAATAACTAAATATATGTCATTAAATTTTAAAAAGATTACGATTACATTAATTGCATTAAATATAACTGCATGAACATTCCGCAGCATCGCGCGGGTTATTATTTATCATATGCCAATACTAGTTCAAGATTGTTCAATATCTATGATTCCTAGTTATTGTTGTCCCCGAACTTCTTCTGAAGATAGTTTACCACATCCTTATCGAGTTGGAATCCCTTGACAAGAACATCTGGATTAATTGGTGGATTAGACCCAAAGACTGCATTTGCTATTATCAAGAATCCTGGATTTTGGCTATTAAAAGCAGCAATAGCAACTGCATTAGTTTTTCCAATATTGAATTGGAAGTGAACGAGACCAATTGGAATTACAAAGGCGTCTCCTGCATTCAAGACTTTGGTGATGAGGCGATACGGCTGACTTGATGTGACAAAACCAGCATAGAGGGTGCCCTCCAAGACTATCAACATTTCAGTTGCACGAGGGTGAGTGTGGGGTGGGGTTTCGCCTCCATTTGCTGCATAGTCTATACGAGCCATGGCTATGCCAAGAGTGTTAAGTCCTGGTACTGTATCAACATTTAAGAGAGTAATGTTGAATCCAATTTGGTTTGTTGTATTTAGAGGAATATTGAGACCAGAAAATGAGAAATCGTCTGCCGTTACAATCATTGGGTCCTTGCAGAAGTTTCCATTGACAAACACTGCATTAAGAAACAAGCTTATATATATTAAAACTAAGAACAAAGAACATGATCACGACATGGACAATTCACTTCAATCTATATAAAAAAATAATAATAATAAAATAAAATCAAAAAGAAAGAAAGAAAGAAAGAAAGAAAGAAAGAAAAGAAAAGAAGCACTTACCACCATCTTTGCTGCCATTGATGGCTACACAGAAGTCCTGAAGAGAGCTAGGGTCATAGGCAAAGACATATGAGGAAGACAAAACCAGAAGGAGAAAAGCAACAAGGAAATGAGCTCCTTTCATTTTTTTTTTTTTTTTAAATCTTTTTCTAGCTTTCTATAGCTTAAAGTGCTTAAGCGCGTTGGAGATGAGAAATCTTGCATGGCAACAAATGAATTTATAGATGGAAGCCATTGAACTAGTCTATGTTTCTTTCTTTGTTTATTTTCTTAATATGCTTAATTGCAGTAGTACATCATTGGTATGGAACTTAGTTTTTTTTTTTTTTTTTTTTCCACATCTTATTAGTAATTATAATTTCATTGCCAAATTAATTTGAAAATTATTATCCCCAATGATATATATATACATAAAACCTTTTAAAATGTTTTAGCTATTTCTTCATTAAGTTTCTAATACAATTGTTATATGCACAATGGATGGATTTTGACTGTTAATTATGATAAAATCTACATATGACTGACTAAGATTAATGACTATAACCAAAACGTTGTACATATAAAACTAATAGTTTTATTTTAAAATTTTTCATTTACTTGATGCACTAATGCATATATTTATCAAGAAATTATTAATTTAAAAATTTAAATTTATAGATAAAAGATAAGAACAAGTTTACATCTATTAACAATATCTATTATTACAAAACTTTATTTTTTTGGCCAAGAAAACAATGAATTGTATGATGTATATTTTGGCTCATCAAAATTTTCATAAGGTGCTGTGCAGTTCCGTAAAGTCAAGGAAAGCACAACAATTTGATAGAACACTCAATTAGGAATAATTATACTTAAAGAAAAACATATATAATTAAATCTCCAATTGCACCTAATCCAGTACATACAGAAGAACCCGGACATATTATATATTGTCTTACTTGCTCCTCTTTACTTATCCAATCCATATATAAATCATTTATGTAATTTAAGAATAACAGGTTTGTCACCTTACTTATTTAATCCATAAAGAATATGACATTAGGTAGGCTTGGAAAATTAGTCTTTTGCAATTTCTACCTTAATTAAAGTTCACATTTCTTTTGTTTTTTTTTTTATAGAAATGAAATATATTTCATTTATTAGAAATATAGATAAAAAAAATTACAATTCAATATATATTATATTTTTACATAAATGAAACTAACTATTTATATAAAAGATAATATAAATAATTTAAAAAATACGATAATGTTAATAAAGTATATAAATTGATCAATAGGCGGGCTGCACGCTCTATTCAACCCTATGATATTTTACAAACTATATTAGATAACTTCCAAATTTAAATATTTTATTGAATGAAAGATATGCACCTAGTAAAATACTCTTCTATAAAAAAATCTCAATAACAAAAATACATAATAATTCCATTTAATGAGAGAAAATAACACAAAAACTTAAAATCTATCAATAATAATAATTTGAAGATTTATTCATAAAAAAAAAACTATCGATAATGATAGACAAATTACAAACACGACCAATTATCAAGGATAGCTTAAAGAAGTGGGCTTGATTTGGGGTTTGAGAAACTCTGAAATTGATCATTCAAACTCCTTTTTTTCCTATAAATTTGTGCAATTACAATTTTTCTAATATTTTTAAATTTCTAATTTTAAGAGAATTTTAATTTAATTTGAATTTTTAAATAATATGTAGATTAATTAAAGTTATCAAATAAAATCAAAATAAAAAGTTTTTAAATTTTAAATGCATAATAACGTTAGTTATAAATTAACTGGAAAATAAGAAAGGGACTAATTAAAGATATACGCCCATTAACGGTGTAAACAGACTAACTGATGTTACTAATTATGTTAAAAAATTCACATCCTTTGAATAAACCTTTTTTTTTTTTTTTTAAGTAATGGGAGGGTGGGTAAATCAGCACACAACACTGACGTTGCGGCGGCGGGAGGAAACCAATCACAAATTAATCGATATTTGGTATGTGTAGAAGAATATTTTTATTTTTGGAAAGTTCTACTTTTTTTCCTTTTGTTTTCCAGCATGGTAACCCTAATCCACTTCCCTATTTTAGGTTAATCCATTGTAGTATATAGGTTTTTTTTTTTTTTAATTTAGTTCACCATAGATTTAAAATATAAGATATATATTAAGACCCACCTATTAAATATATAAATTTTACATATTTATATTTTAAATTCATGATAAATCAAATTTAAACAAAAATTTCGAATATTATATAATTATTAGATGGAGGGATTCTTGGAAAACAATTTGAATTTGATTAATTTAAAGTAGCATGTAACTCTCCACAAAATTTGAGATGATTTCAAGCATAATTTACCTTTAAAATTAGGAATTAATTCAATTTAAATTTAATTTGTTTGATTGAATTTTAAATTGAAAATTAAATTAATAAAATTTAATATTTCTGAAAAAAAATTATTAACATAAATCCACAAATCGGATTTGATATGAAATCCTTTCTGTATTATAATTTAATAGATAATTTAAATCCATTGACAATAAAAAAAAATAAAAAATAAACCAATTCAAATTTGAGAAAAAAAAAACAAATAAATAACTTGCAACTTAAACAATCTAAATCTTTTAATCTGAATCATTTTACATGTCTAATTATTATTTGTTGTTATGTTAATAATGAGAATATTATTAGAATAATTTGCAATTTAATAAAAACGAAAATTTATTTTCTCTATTTTTAACAAAAAATTAATTAGTTATTAAGATGTGTTTATGTTAGCATAGTCAAATATGATGTGAGTTTTTTGTTTTGAGTGGTTCAACCGTTCAATGTATGTATATATATTTCTTCCCACAATGAACAAAATTTCACTTTCAAGCCTCCATCACATTCACAACAGAGGTTCCAACATTAAGAAATTAATGGTATAATATTGTAAAAGTGGACCATTGGAAAGCTGTTTTGTTGAAAAATTATATAATATAATAGTGATTTTATGTGGAATAATTTATGTAAAATAATAAATTAACAAATAAATAAATATATATATATATATAGATAAACTAAAAAAAAAATATAACTATCAAGTAAATTTTTTTTAATTTAATAATTATAATTATATATACATATGTCAATTTTTTATTGGCTTACTATTTTATTTAATATTACAATGAAAGTTCTGTCATTAAATATGGTACCTCTCCTGTTGATTTTTTCTTCTTTCTATGGCCCGTGCTTATGCTAACCGATTCTTTGAATTTCCATGATTGATAAATTATATTTACAGGAAGTCTTGCGTTCTACTTTTCTTAAGAAAATGGACCAATCTAATTTTATCTCAAAAATTAGTTTAAAGGAAAGGAGTTTGTCTAAATTTTATATATTGCATAAATAACTTATTTCAAAATTAAAGGTAGATTCTAATACCATTTAAAAAAAATTAGACTGAGCCTAACTTCACCCATAAACTAGATAAATGGAAGATTTAGCTAACTCTTATAAATAGCATAAATACGTTATTCAATGTTGGACACTTGAATAAAATACCAAAATTTCCACCATTGCTTAAAAAAAATGGTTTACGAAATCTATAGTTTATAATAAATTTATCTTAATTTCATGGAAATATTTAGTGTACAAATTTGAATTTAAAGCCAGCCCTGACTAAAAATGAAAGAATTAAAGATTGAATTTCGTTAATTGTTTTATATATCGTTGATGAACATTGTTCCCCAGTTATATTATGGCATTACCTTTATATATTTGAGGGTTGAATTTGATTCATAATATAATTATATTTCATTATAAGATATGTTATCAATTGGGTAACATAGCCTTCAATCTTGTAATTTGTCGTTGATGACAATAGATTTCCACATAATATATATATATATATATATATATATATGAGAAATGATATCACAATATTGTAATTTGATAAAATAAAATAAAATTTTAATTCAAATTATAGCCAATCAGATTTTTTTTAAATAAATATATTTGAAAATTAAATTCTTTATTAATATTCACATTTATAAATAGGTAATTTAAATATCAATTCAATATTCCATATTCCATATAATTCTTTTCATCATGTATTGACATACCACTGGTTCCTATATTTCAGGGATTGAGAGACTATGGGCCTAAGACTGTGGCCCTCAACTTTGGAAAATTATGTTTTTATCCACACATTTGGTCCCTTCAAAATCTTTTCTTTTTTAAATAAAATAAAATAAACTAGCTAGTGGGTTTAATTCGCATTTGTAAGATTTTGCTTTTCACTTGGAATAAAATACAACGAAATTCTTGGGATTTAATAAAACTCACAGATTAATTTCTAATGTAAATTTAGTAACAATTTGGTCCTTAAATTTAGATTACTGCCTTGATGTTGTCGATTGTTAGAGGGAACTCACGGTTTTCTTGATCCTGAAGCTTCAAAAGAACGTCTACAAGGTCATTACCCTCATCAGCAAGCTTAGTCTCTTTTTTTCTGGCTTTGTGATCATTGATTATATTTTCAAGTATCCTGTCTACTTCCTGATGTAACCTTTCCAATCTAGATCTCATCCCACTAATCATTCGGAGCATTTTAACGGAAGGGACAAATCCGAAATACTAAAACCTTCTGATAATAAAATAATTTCTTGAATGAGAGGTACAAATGATTCTTGCTCTTTCCATATCCTGCCAAAGGCTGCCCTTGAAATGACACCGAATGAGAAAGCAACCAACATCTTACTAAGGTTCATCAGAGATCCTGAATTAGAAGAAATGCTTCTCATTAGATCTAATACCTCTTCTTCTCTGATTGATCCGAATGATAGCACCCGCTAAGCCCTTAGCAGCTCCAACGTGCAAATTTTCCTCATCTGTCTCCAGTACTCTCCATATGGTGCCCAAGCAAGGTCTGCATAATTATAAAAAAATGATACTTCCTACGAGGATGAAGGGCCGGTTGGCGAAGATAATATCATGAGTTTTCAAAACTTCTTTTGCAGTTTCTGGAGAAGAAACGGCTATGGTTGTAATTTCACCAAGTTGAAGGTGCAAAAGAGGTCCATATTTCTTGGCCAGGTGTTGAAGTCTGCGATGGGGTAGGGAGCCAAGTAAATTGTGAAGGTTTCCTATGATGGGCAGCTTCCATGGCCCTGGGGGCAAAGGCTTAGTACTCAAGCCTACATTGAATTATTTAATGAAAATTTATATGCTACCGAATCACCTTATTCTACCTTTCAGATTTTTGCAAAATAAATGTAATTATTGTTGATAAAAAGTCGGATTATACTGTTAGAAATGAGTTGAACACTTAAAGTCATTTTTCCCCTTAAAACTCGTTGAGGCAATGCACCCATCAGCCATCGTCTATAAAATGGGCTTGTGGATGGGGCCTCTCTCTAGTCTCTATGCATGCACTTTGGATTATATGATTTTGACAGATTTGATGCCTTATAACAACTTATTTTCTGATGAGCTGACTACCTAGGGTATTTTACAGTCCACGAATAATTTATTTTAATATTAATTTGTGTCCATATTTATATATTTTTTTCTTTTTCTATATATAGCAATATAATATAATACATGAAAATATTACAAATTGATATTATATATATATATATATATATATATATATATATATATATATATATATATATATATATATATATATATATTATTAAAATAATAATGACATAAATAAAATTTTTAAAGTGATAAAGGCTTATTTATAAATAATTATAATATGGAAAGATTAATTTGTAAAATATATCCGATTTTGTAATTAACCAAAATTTTTAAGGATAATAAAGTAATTAATTCATATTTGAATAATTTAAATTTAAAAAAATGTTTAATTTTAATGGGACCCACATTTTAAAAGTACATTGACTAAATTATTAATAAAACAAAATTTTAGAAATTAAATAATTAAGAAAATGAAGCCTTAGGACTAAATTGTTTTCATATTAAAAATTAAAAATAAAGGCATTTTGGTTATTTTTATTAAATTTAATAGTGATTTAATGAAATTATAATGGTAGTGATTAAGTTATAGGTTTTATCAACTTTTAAGAATTAAATTATTTAATTTTAAAAATATAAAAATTAAATTATAAATTTTATTAAATTTCATAGACTAAATCGTAATTTACCCTTGTTTAAATAACCTGTGGATTGAAATTTACTTCATTGACTTGGTATGAAGACACTGTAAGCCAAATAGCTTCTACATTATTTGCAGACGAAAGCAGCAGCTTTCTGATCTCATCGCCTCAAGGTCTGTAACACCCTAGGCAAATCCCACATCGACAAAACACGGGAGAGATGCTGGGTTCATAAGATGGAGGTTCCTAACCCCTATTGACGCGTTTTAAAACCGTGAGGGCTTTGGCCCAGAGCGGACAATATCACTAGTGGGTCGGGCCATTACATTTGTGGTATCAGAGCTGCTCCGCGTGCAACCTTGAACGGTGGTGGGGCAAACCTCAGCGAGGACGCTGAGTCCCATAAGGGGGGTGGATTGTAACACCCTAGGCAAATCCGACATCGACAAAACACGGGAGAGATGCTGGGTTCATAAGATGGAGGCTCCTAACCCCTATTGACGCATTTTAAAACCGTGAGGGCTTTGGCCCAGAGCGGACAATGTACAAATGTAATGGCCCGACCCACTAGTGATATTGTCCGCTCTTGGCCAAAGCCCTCACGGTTTTAAAATGCGTCAATAGGGGTTAGGAACCTCCATCTTATGAACCCAGCATCTCTCCCGTGTTTTGTCGATGTGGGATTTGCCTAGGGTGTTACAATCCACCCCCCTTATGGGACTCAGCGTCCTCGCTGAGGTTTGCCCCACCACCGTTCAAGGTTGCACGCGGAGCCGCTCTGATACCACAAAATGTGATACCAATTGCTCTGATACCACAAATGTAATGGCCCAGCCCACTAGTGATATTGTCCGCTCTAGGCCGAAGCCCTCACGGTTTTAAAACGCGTCAATAGGGGTTAGGAACCTCCATCTTATGAACCCAGCATCTCTCCCGTGTTTTGTCGATGTGGGATTTGCTTAGGGTGTTACAAGGTCACTGTTTATCTTTTCTACCAACTAAATTTTGACTATTGTCCTTAATTTAGGTGGTGATTTTATTTTCCAAAATTTAGGTGGCGATTTTATTTTTTATCTCTCAATTTTATTTATTTATTTTTAATTTTAATTTGAACATCATTAAAATTATTGTGATAGGATATTACATGTTCCTGAATTAACCTGATGACATGATTTCATTTTTTTTTTTTTTAAATTACCTTATTATCACACCACTTTGTCGTCTCTCTTATTTGCTCGTCCCTTTCTTTACCCATTTTCTTTTGGTTTCGCTTTCACCGCTGCTACTCAATCCACCAACAATGGTGCCACTTCTCACTGCAACAAATATTGGCTTTAACATCACTATTTTAACATCATTTTATAAATGATGTTAAAGTAATAAATAACATATAACGTAATAAATAATGTATGCAATATCATGTATAATAGTATTGTAAATTAGTATAAAAGTATTGTAATATAATATATTTTGATTTTTAATTTATCTTTTAAGTTTTTTATTAAATATTTATAATTAAAATATTAAAATTAATTAGTTGCCATTAAATAAGTACTTTACTTCTATATGCATTCTCTTTTATTTAACGCTTCTCTTTTTTTTTTTTATGTCATATTAAATAAAAAAATTACTTTACTTCTATATGTATTGGTAGATAAAGGTATTTATTTACTTGTTTTATTATTTTATTAATTTTTAATTTCTTTGTCTCTTTAATTTAATTGATTAATTTTTTTTTAATACTTATGCTATTTTGTTATGTAGTCTAGTTTATTAAGGTTTTTGTTTAGGATATCCACCACAACCAATATGGAATCATTCTACTTAAAGATTTGTTTTTCCATGAATTATGCCATTGTTTATTAGTAATTAATCCCATTAATTTGGGTAAAATAATATAAACCTATGATATTTGTATGCTAAATGGCCTGCTTAATTAATTACAATAATTTTTTTTATTAATTAGACTCTAATTAAATTTAAATTTAAAAGCATAAAATTTTATAAGGGATTTTATTATTATTAAACTTATTAATAAATAATATACTTGTAATGCCCTAAAAAATTATAAAATTTAAATAAATTATAAAATATAATTATTTTAATGATATTTTATTTATTTTAAACATATTTTGTAAAATTATTTTAAAGTTTCAATTTTAAATTTAAATGATTAGTCTTAAAGTTTAATATTATATTAGATATTAAAATATTAGCATTATCATGCTTTTATTTATACTTAGATTATTATTATTATTAAATTGAAAATTCTATATCAATTAAGCATGGCTCTAAGAGTTTGAATGTGAGTACATTATTGTTATTATTTATGTTTAAACTCTATTATAAATTTTAAATGTTTTATTTAGTATTGAAACATAAATATTTTAATATATTAATTATTTTAGTTAAATGAAATAATTTAAATATTTAGTAATGTTACTAAAATTATTTATTATTAATATTATAAGGAAATTTAATTAAATGTTATATTATTTTATTAGTTTTAGTGGTGTATAATAATAATAACGCAGGACGCATCATGCGTTAGGAAGGAAAAAAAAAAAAATGAAAATTTTAAGTTTTCCAGTAAACCAAACTTCTCCCCCCTCACACATCTCTTCTTCCCTCTTCCTTCCCTCCCTTTTCTTCATGTTTTCTGACCGGCAAAGGACTGACCATCGGTGACCGACACTCCATCACCGATGGTGGTTTTCCGGCGGTTTTGCAAAGAAAGAGAAAATAGGTCCCAAACTTTGAATGCTCATATTCAGAGATCCCGATGTCTGATTATAAGTGATTTCAGCGGTATGGACTCCTGATAGAGAGCTCTTTTAGATGAGACCAACCTCACTGGATTTGGTGGCCGTTTCTGGCACCGGCGAGGAGAGAGAAAATCAGCGTTTTGTAATTTTTTGGCTTAATTTCGGTGATTCGACCGTTGGATCGGAAATTCGAGAGCTTTGCAGCGATATAAATTTTAAATTTTTCCTACATCGAAAATTTGGTAGGTCCCACAGACTTCGCAGTGTTTTTCTAAGTTTTAAATGAGCTTATTTAATTTCATAATAATTATATTCTAACTCCTGATAGTATGGGTTTTGTGTAGATATCTTCATTTTGCGAAAATTTGACTGAAGCTCGAATCTGCATTTTCAAGTCAGACAGATAAGCTACTGGAACTACTTCAGAATCGGGTTGCAATCACAGTCCTCACCCCCATTTTCAAATGCCTTGGATGTGTTCTAAGCATTAGAATTAGCGAAGGTAAACCCGAACCCTAAGTTTCCTTATTTACCTAGTATCAAATTTAGAATAAAAATTTATAAAATATTCATGAGTGATTAGAAAATTATAATTCTTATTGCAATAATCTTATAACCTTGTTAAGGACCCTAGGCCAAAATTTTAGAATTTTTAGAGTTCCTTTGAGTATTTTTTGAAGAATATTAGTTTTAAGGACTAAAACATAAGTTTTTTATTTTGTGGGTTTTGCCCGATTTGGAGGGACTAGGAGGGGCATGTGATGCTGTTGAGATATGGATATGGGATTTGTGATTTAGAAGTGTTATTTAAATCACTTTGTAGGTTGGGTAGGTCCTAGGTATAAGGGGAACTTTGCCGGATTTTTGGCAAAACTTAGGTTATCTTTTGACTCTTTAAAGTATTGTTTTAAGTAAATATTGATAAATTTATGATATAATTTTTAGATGAGCCGGGTCAGCCTTCCTCCTCTGCCCAGTCACTATAGTGACTTTAGAGTACAATGAGTAGATATTGATTTTATTTACAATTTCAATATTATTATATATTCAAGGCATGCTCATACATCACATATAAATATATGTATATAGCTAAATACCAGGCACACTTTATGTTACATTTTCTTATTTGTAAAAATGGATGTGGATGTCTCCTTATGGCAATTTGGAGCTCTGTGTGTGTGTCAGCGTGCGAGTGGTGTGGTGTAATGGATATGGCTAGGACGGACAAATCGGCTTGAGCTAGTCGCACTTAGGGCTCAGTCCTTTTTGTGAAAGTTGGGGTGAGTACGGCTTTGAGTTGATCTCATTGACCCCCACATTTGGATTATTAAGCGAAAGTCTGACTCGAGTTGATCTCACTAGTAGGCATTGGATTAAGAAAGCTATATAGGGGATCAGCTTCCATATGTAAATATATCTGATATGATATAGGGGTGTGTGAGTGCTCCAAATTATTTTTTATGTGAATATTGTTTGAACTTGGTTGAATACATTGGTATATGCTGCATTCCATCCTTAGGGATGCATTAGTGCTAAGTAGTTATAGAAATTTTATTTAAAATCAATATCTTACTCTATGAGTCGAATGCTCACTCCTGTTTACCATATTTTTCTAGGCTACAGGAGGAGTTCTTTTTCAAAGTAACCATTAGGTTGTGTTTTATTCAACTTACTACCTACTAACCTCGCTTC
The DNA here is from genome assembly GCF_030052815.1 of Hevea brasiliensis. NCBI lineage: Eukaryota > Viridiplantae > Streptophyta > Magnoliopsida > Malpighiales > Euphorbiaceae > Hevea > Hevea brasiliensis. Next base: position 4,164,182 of record NC_079497.1, on the reverse strand, counting down.
TTTGTCTGATAAGACAGTTTGAGTTATCGTTGCATACCCCCTAATTACTACTTACTTTGGTTGCATACCTCACCTAACCTTTCTCATGTTAATAATAATATAACAAGTCCTTATCCCATTGCCCCTCATTCTGCCCTGGGGATAGAAAACATACAAAGCCTATTCTAGATCTTATAACTCTAAGCTCCTTGTTCTAGCTCCTAACACTGTATCAATTACAACCTGCTCTGAGTTCTACACTTTTAGGTTCTATACCATGACAAACATTCTTCCTAATGCCATCCTATTCTAAACTTTCTATCCTTACCTTTCTATTTTTCACATTTACCTTTCCTAGAATCACATTTTACCTCCTCTGTATCTTGACTCTACTCTTCCTAATCTTATCCTAATCTGGGCTTTCCAGTTTTTTCTTTAGCTAACTCTTTTTATCTTACCCAAATCGAAATTTTAACTATTTTATTCTTTAGCCCTATTCTTTTTCTTGACCTGACTGTCATGTTAGAAACTTATATCCCTTCACTGTCTTTATCAAGTCATCAACACCTTGATGTTACTTAGAATTGGCCCTTTGACCACTCTAGCTAGTACTTCCACTGGCATTTGTATTATACTGCATCTGCAGTTAACTGTCTAAATTTTCATTTTGACACTCCCTCTATTTACTGGCACTCTGTAATTTGTCTTTGCTAACTTACTACCCTTAACATTATTTTGTTTAAAGTATACTCTTGTCTTGAGCAATATGAAGTTAAAAAAGAACTCAGGGAGTTGTAGCCATGCATTCACTGTGTGATCTCTGTTCCTATCCTTTAGACTACTCACTATCCCCTATTACCTCAAGGAGGGGATCTACAACAATTCTATTTTCTCATATTCACTCAATTAGTCAAAACTTAAGGTACTAGGTACCCAAACCCATCATTCAATTCAAAGGCTTTACATCCATTATGATCTAATCACTTATAGTTCTTACAATGAAACTCACACCCTCTTCAGGGTCCTTGAGCTAATAACTCTCTACCCCATTCTACATCCCATTCAGGACACCATTCCATAGGTCACCATTGTGACGCCCCTTACCCGTCTATTGTATAGCCGAGCAAGAAGTGCCACATTCGGTGCCGGAGCACCCTATCTTGTCTTGTCATGTCTATTGTAAAATTTAATGTCATTTAAATTAGGTAATTTATGTGTAGAATTTTTTATATATATATCTTATTTATGTGGAGACCCGGACAGATCCTCCTCTGTTTTATTAGCATCTGGCGGGTTCCACTATCACGTGTTAACATATTCATAGTCATCTCACATATTTCCATATCATATTCTCTTTTATCATATCATTCACAACTATTTATGAGATCTCAAAATGAAGTGTCATCTATTGCATTCATATGGAAATTTATAGATAATAAATTATAAGTTTTCATTTCAAGTCCAAAATAAAATACATCATAAACTAGTAATTACATCATGACTAGACATAATGAACCAAAATACTAGTCTACACATGTGACGCCCCTTACCCGTCTACCGTATAGCCGAGCAAGAAGTGTCACATTCGGTGCCGGAGCACCCTATCTTGTTTTATCATATCTATTGTAAACTTTTGATGTCATTTAAAACATGTATTCTATGTGTAGAATTTTTTTTTTTTATATCTTATTTCTGTGGAGACCCGGACAGAGCCTCCCTTATTTTATTAGCATCTGGCGGGTTCTACTAATCACCTGTTAACATGTCCATATTCATTTCATACATTTCCATATCATATTCTCATGTATCATATCATTTACAATTATTTATGAGATCTAAAAATGAAGTATTATCTATTGCATTCATATAGAAATTCATAGATAATAAATTACAAGTTTTCATTTCAATCTCAAAGTTTAATTACAAGTTCAAAATGAAATACATCATAAACTAGCAATTAAATCATGACTAAACATAATGAACCAAAATACTAGTCTATACATGGGCCCTACCAAAATACAAAAGACCGGTGAGGTGACTCCGGACAATGGCAGATCTGATCAGAGCTCTATTAGTGCACTACTGATGCTGCTGCTGCGGCTGCTGGGACTGATGCGGCTGATCTCCAGTACCTACGCGATGAAAAACCAACGCACTAAGCATAAAGCTTAGTGGTGCATAATTTATAATAACAATAATTTAATATTTTGAAACAATATATGCAACTCATAATTTTTGGGTCTTTTACATTTTTATTGCTCTTTGGAAATAATTAACATTATCGGGATCATTTATGATTACTTATTGTACTTTAAGTCTTAATTAATTTTTTTATCAGTGCCCAAGAAAACCTATAACAAATTATAAAAGCTGGATGTACGGGTGTATACTGGTTAGACAGCCATATGTCTATCCAGTATACGTCTGTTAGGCACAAGGCCAGCTCTCGGGCACGAGACCCGCTGTCAGGCTTGTAAAGCCAGAAATAAAGTAGGCACAATGGCCAGTAAGTAGGCATATAGCCTGTAGAACAATCATACCAGACATATATTGTCAGTTCATGATTTTCTCGGTAGGCAGTACTGCTATCTGAAGTCCCTAATCGGTATACCAATTTATCCAAACTAAATAAATAAGTCTAGGTATACTATGGGCAATTAAACATTTTTAATTAATTTAGCACTATTCACTATTACTATTTTCTAGTACTGTTCATTGGTACCATTAATTTCATATTAATAGGACATTAGTCCCAATTTACATATTCATATCATTTTTAATATTTAATTCTCCTTATGAGTATTTTAATTATCATATATAGCATTTTTCCCATGAACCTTTCTTTAGGTTCATGTTGATGTGTTATTTTTATCTAGGAATTTGACTAGGTTGGGATGTCTATTTAATCACAATTCCTCCATAACAATTGCTCCTCTATGTTTAAACTTGAATTTCAGTTTTTGAATCACTGAATTTGGGGTTATAGAACTCAAGTTATGGTCAAAATACCAAAGGAATAGTATTTTGGGACATTTTCTGGGTTGGCAGTTTCAGTGACCTAAATTGTGCTAACAATTTGAATTAGTTAAAGGCAAAACTGGGTTAAGTGGTCTTCATAAAAAGTGTAGCCCTATGTCTAAACTTTCCATGGGTGAAATTTTAGGTCATTTGGACCAGTATAGAGAGAGTTATGACCAAATGAACACGTACTGTTCATTTGGTCATTTTCTGGGTTGGCAATTTCAGTGACCCAACTTGTGCTAACAATTTGAATTAGTTAAAGGCAAAACTGGGTTAAGTGGTCCTCATGAAAAGTGTAGCCCTATGTCTAAACTTTCCATGGGTAAAATTTTAAGTCATTTGGACTAGTATAGAGAGAGTTATGGCCAAATGAACACGTACTGTTCATTTGGTCATTTTCTGGGTTGGCAGTTTCAGTGACCCAATTTGTGCTAACAATTTGAATTAGTTAAAGGCAAAACTGGGTTAAGTGGTCTTCATGAAAAGTGTAGCCCTATGTCTAAACTTTCCATGGGTGAAAGTTTAGGTCATTTGGACCAGTATAGAGAGAGTTATGACCAAATGAACACGTACTGATCATTTGGTCATTTTCTGAGTTTGGGTGCAGGGAAATCCAAATTTAGGCAGTATTTAGGTCAAGTTTTGGACAGAATTTGGGCATGGTTTCTTCATAGAATATGGGCTATTTTGGGTCTAGTTTCACCTCCAATTGGCCTCATACCAATTGGGGTCACACAATTTCATTTATGGCCTAAAATGTGTACTGCCCTCAACAACACAACCTGCAGAAAATAGCACTTCCAAAATTTCATTTCTCCTCCAACTTCCTTGCTTCAATTTGACATTCAAGGCACTTCTAAATATCATCAACACATCTCAACAATCCCAATTGCATGGTATAATACAAAAAATACCAAAGTTAGGCCAAACCCTAACTCACAATTTCAACCTCATAAAATCTCAATGTAAATCAACTTCTAATACTTATAATGCATCAACCAACATCATTAAATCACTTTATATACATCATAGTCATCAAAAACCATCACTCATCATGGGTACCAAAAATTCACTCCCCTCATAACTCACCTATTTCTTTTAATTTCTTACAAATTTCACTTCATTTTAACCTTAACTCAAGGATTAATAAAGGAAGAAAGGAAGATTAGGCACTAACCTCTTGTGACCCACTTCAAAACTTTAACCTTTCTTCTTCTTATGGGTATCTAAAGCTTCCTTATGGTGTGGGCTAAATCTTTTGTGAAGTGAGCTATGGGTTTTGGGGAGGAGAAAGCTTGGAAAATCAAGCTTTAAGAAGAATAAAAATGGAGGGAGAGAGCTCCCATGGTGGACGGTTTCCAAGAGAGGGAGAGAGAGAAAAGAGGGAAGAAGAAGATGAAAGCTTGGGGTTGGTGGAATTTTGTCTCTTATCTCATATATATATATATATTTGTACTTTAAATTTTTAATTTGTCATAAGCTCTTTATTTTCTTTTCTTTCCCTTTTCTTTTCTCTTCTTCTTTTTCCTAATTCAAATTCATAAACTTGTAATTTTAATTTATGTTAATTATTCCATTCTCTAAATTTTAAATTTTGACATTTAGGTCAAAATTCACCTCTGGGGGTAAAATGACCAAAATGCCCTTTTATGGTGCTCATCGAGTTATTTTTATTATTTTATACCAATTAATAAATTTTCTAAATTTTACTTTATTTTTTTTTCTACATTTTTCTTATATTTTCTTAACATTTGTTTCTTCAAGTTATGCCTCCTCACTATAGTTTAGGTGTAGTTCCAAACATTTTGACTGTCCGAACAGACATGAGTTGTCGGAACAGTAAAATGTACGGACTACCTATGGTGAGGGCGTTACAATTCTTCCCCTCTAATAGAAATTTCGTCCTCGAAATTTACCTAATGTGAAGAGCTGAGGGAACTATTGCCTCATCGTCTCCTCGCTCTCCCATGTTGCTTCTTCTGTGTTGTGGTGTCTCCATAAGACTTTCACTAGTGGGATCCTCTTGTTTCTGAGTTCTTTCACTTCCCGTGCCAAGATTCTGACTAGTTCTTCTTCATATGTCAAATCAAGTTGCACAATTATCTCCTCTGCTGAAATGACATGTGAAGGATCTGATCTGTATCTCCTAAGCATCGACACATGGAATACACTATGGATCTTGTCCAGCTCAGGTGGTAAAGCTAGCCTGTAGGCTACTGGACCCACACGCTCAATGACATCGTATGGACCAATAAACCTAGGGCTCAACTTACCCTTTTTACCAAATCTTAGCACTTTCTTCCAAGGTGATACCTTAAGAAACACCTTCTCGCCAACCTCATACTCTATATTCTTTCTCCTCAGGTCAGCATATGACTTTTGTCTGTCCGAGGTGACTTTCAAATTGTCTCTGATGAGTTTCACTTTTTCCTCTGTCTGTCTCACTAAATCTGGGCCCACTATTTTCTCCTCACCCATTTCTGTCCAGCATAAGGGAGTTCTACATCTCCTCCCATACAACGCTTCATATGGAGCCATTTTTATACTGGCTTGGTAGCTGTTGTTGTAAGCAAACTCTACCAAAAGGAAGATACTTGTCCCAACTTCCTTCAAAATCAATGATGCAGCTTCTCAACATATCCTCCAATACTTGAATCACCCGTTCTGACTGTCCATCCGTCTGTGGATGAAAAGCCGTACTGAAGTGTAATCGAGTGCCTAAAGACTCCTATAGCCTCTTCCAAAACTTTAAGGTAAATCTCGGGTCTCGGTCGGATATGATCGATGTTGGCACTCCATGTAGCCGGACTATCTCATCTATGTAAATTTCTGCTAATCTCTCTAATGAGTAGTTGGTTCTAACTGGTAGGAAATGAGCTGACTTAGTCAATCTATCCACAATCACCCATATAGTATCATGCTTCCTCTGTGTCAATGGTAGCCCAGTCACAAAATCCATGGTAATGCGATCCCATTTCCATTCTGGTATGGATATAGGTTGCAACAACCCTGATGGAACCTGATGCTCAGCCTTAACCTGCTGGCATGTCAAATATCTAGTCACAAAATCACCAATCTCTTTCTTCATTCCAGGCCACCAATAATGTGTTTTCAGATCTTGGTACATCTGGGTACTTCCTGGGTGCATAGCATGGAAGCTACTGTGCGCCTCTTTCAAAATATTCTTCTTCAGTTCCTTATCTCTTGGTACACATATTTTGCCTTTATAGTACAGGCACCCATCTCCTTTCAATTCATAATCAGTCTCCTTCCCCTCTTGAGTTCTGCCCATTATAATTAGCAACTTTTCATCCCTTAATTCATCCCTTAACTGTGCCTCTTGTATTTGCTGTAACAAACTTGGCTTTACACACAACTCAGCCAAAAGTACCCCATCCTGTGCCAAAGACAGCCGAGCATTCAATGCTCTCAAAGCCATCATGGACTTCCTGCTTAGGGCGTCAGCCACTATATTTGCTTTCCCAGGATGGTAGTCGATCATACAGTCATAGTCTTTAAGGAATTCAATCCATCTACTCTGTCTCATATTGAGTTCCTTCTGAGTTGGCAAGTACTTTAGACTCTTGTGATCAGTGTAGATGTAACACTTCTCACCATATAGGTAATGCCTCCATATCTTCAATGAAAATATTATTGCCGCCAATTCTAGATCATGAGTTGGGTAGTTCTTTTCATGTGGCCTTAGCTGTCAGAAGCATAGGCAACTACTTTCCCTTCTTGCATTAGAACACACCCAAATCCATTGTGAGAGGCATCACTGTAGATCACATAGTCTTTCTCTGACTCTGGCTGTGTCAACACTGGAGCTTCTGTAAGCATAGCCTTTAGCTTCTCAAAGCTGGTTTGACATTTTTCATTCCAGTCAAACTTTGCATTCTTATACAGTAACTTAGTCAGTGGGGCTGCTATAAGGGAAAATCCCTTCACAAATCTCCTATACTATCCAACTAACCCCAAAAAGCTTCTGACTTCTGTTACATTTTTGGGAGGCTTCCATTCAACTATTGCTTCAATCTTCCTTGGATCTACCCTGATTCCATTTGCTGACACAATGTGTCCAAGAAAGGATATCTCATCCAACCAGAAGTCACACTTGGATAACTTGGCATACAACTGTTTTTCCCGCAGTGTCTGTAGTACTACTCTCAGGTGTTCATCATGCTCTTCCCGGTTCTTAGAATACACCAAGATATCATCTATAAAGACCACAATAAACCGATCCAAGTAGGGATGAAAGATGCAGTTCATTAGGTCCATGAAAGCTGCTGGTGCATTTGTTAGCCCAAATGGCATCACTAGGAACTTATAGTGTCCATACCGGGTCCTGAAAGCAGTTTTAGGAACATCTGTCTCCTTCACTCTCAACTGGTGATAGCCTGATCTGAGATCTATCTTGGAGAATACTCCAGCTCCCTCAACTGATTAAACAGGTTATCTATCCTAGGTAAAGGGTATTTGTTGTTTACAGTCACCTTATTCAGCTGCCGGTAGTCTATACATAGCCGAAGGGTACCATCCTTCTTCTTCACAAATAGCACTGGTGCTCCCCAGAGTGACACACTAGGGAGTATGAAGCCCTTGTTTAGTAGCTCCTGTAACTGAACTTTCAACTCTCTCAGTTCAGTAGGTGCCATCCTATATGGAGCAATGGACATTGGTGCAGTACCCGGCATAACCTCCATAGCAAACTTCACTTCTCTATTGGGTGGCAAACTTGGCAACTCTTCCGGAAACACATCCGGAAAATCACATACAGTGGGGATCTCCTGCATGCTTGGGCTAGTCTTCTTGGTATCAACCACATGTGCTAAGAAAGCCTTATAGCCCTTTCTTATCAATCTTCTGGCTGTTGTGGCTGATATGATGGTGGAAAGACAACCCGTTCCTTCACCCACAATTTTAACCTCATCCCCATCTACTGTCTGAAGTGACATCCTCTTTAGTCAACAATCTACCATCGCCTAATGACGTAATAACCAGTCCATACCCAATATCACATCGAACTCATGGAATGGTAGCTCAATCAAGTCAGCTAAAAACTCATACCCTTGTATCTTTAGAGGGCAACCCTTGTAGACCTTTTTCACCATGACACTATGGCCTAAAGGGTTTGTGACTTGTATGTCCTCCTCTAGCTCCTCTCCTTGTACCCCTCTATCAACTGGTGGTGTGATACACACATATGAATGTGTGGAACCTGGATCAATCAATGCACATACTAGCAGGTCATAAAAAGAAAATGTACCTCTAATGACATCAGCTGGTTCTGGCTCATCTCGAGCTCTCATAGCATAAGCACGTGGTGCTACCCTAGTCTCCTGCCTCTGCACTGTCTCTGCAGTAGGCCTTTGTGATGTGCCAGCTGTATCAGGCCTCGCAGGTCTCCTACCCCTCTGTGCTACTAGGGTAGACCTCTCCATCTGAGGTGGAGAAGTGGGAGCACTAGTGTTCCTCTGTGGACAATCCTTCAGGAAGTGATCCATAAACCCACATCTGAAACATCCACCTGTCAACAATCTGCACTCTCCTTTATGGGGTCTACCACAATGTACACAAGCAGGTGGTGAGGCTGATCCCCGTGTAGCTGCACCTGGTGAACTACCCATTGATGCACCAGATTGTCCTCCTCCTCTCCTTGGAGCAAACTGAGACTTTTGTTTCTTGCCCCGACCTTGAGTCTGACCCTGAGACTCCTTGGGTCTCTTACTACCCGTGTCTGCTAAACCGGACTGACCAGACCCAGAACCCCTCTTACGTTGCCTATCCTTTCTGGACTGCTCTTCATTTCTGACTCTCTCCATATCAAGGGCTGATGCTATCAACAGAGAGAAATCTGTGAAGTGGTGAGATGTCACTATCAACCTGATGTTGTCATTCAGTCCGTCCTCAAATCTTCTGCATTTATCAACCTCTGTCGGCATCAACTCCAATGCATATTCGCTAAGTCTCATGAATTCAAGCTCATATTCAAAGACTGTCAGTTGCCTCTGTCTCAGTGCCAGGAATTCTCTCCTTCTGGCCTCCAAGTACACATGACTGATGTATTTCTTTCTGAATTCAGCCAGAAAGAAATCCCAAGTGATCTGTGCAGGCTATACCACTCTAGATACTATCACCCACCATCTATATGCATCCTCCTATAGCGTGTGATGCTGAGCACACTCCAACCGCTATGGTGCAATACCCTCTCTGTCCTCTCCAGCCAATACTCTACTGTGGCTAGATCATCATCCCTCTTACCTCTGAAATAAATTGCCTCATACTTTCGCAGTCTCTCTAGTGGAGATCTGTGTATAGGTTGCAGCTGTGGGGGTGGAGGTGGCTGTACAGGTGGTGGTGGTGGTGGTGGCTGTGGCTGTGGCTGTGGAGGTGGAGGTGGCTGTGGCTGTGGCTGGGGAATGGCTCCGGCGAACTGACGGAATAGCTGTGTCATCTATTCATAGAAGGCCTGCTGTGCCCTACTCATAGTACCTCGAGATAACTCTGCTCTACTGCCACTTCTCCCCCGACTAGGAGCAGGTGCGTGACTCTCTTCTTCCTCCTCTATCGGTCTCGGAGGTCTGTGCTCTGAAGGATCAGATGCCATCGATCCTATAAAACAGACAAAGAAACAGATCTGCATTAGTGGCACCTCGACTCCATTCAAAGGCCCATGCATGTGATGCAACTATTTCTTTCTATCTATCTAGGTCTAAGACCGCCTAAACCTCTACTCTGATACCACTAAATGTGACGCCCCTTACCCGTTTACCATATAGCCGAGCAAGAAGTGCCACATTCGGTGCCGAAGCACCCTATCTTGTTTTAGCATATCTATTGTAAACTTTTGATGTCATTTAAAACATGTATTCTATGTGTAGAAATTTTTTTTTTTTTATATCTTATTTCTGTGGAGACCAGGATAGAGCCTCCCTTATTTTATTAGCATCTGGCGGGTTCCACTAATCACCTGTTAACATGTCCATATTCATTTCACACATTTCCATATCATATTCTCATGTATCATATCATTTACAATTATTTATGAGATCTAAAAATGAAGTATTATCTATTGCATTCATATAGAAATTCAAAGATAATAAATTATAAGTTTTCATTTCAATCTCAAAGTTTAATTACAAGTCCAAAATGAAATACATCATAAACTAGTAATTAAATCATGACTAAACATAATGAACCAAAATACTAGTATATACATGGGCCCTACCAAAATACAAAAGATCGGTGAGGTGACTCTGGACAATGGCAGATCTGATCAGAGCTCTATCGATTGCACTCGATCTGCTGCCGCAATTCTTTGGGACTGATGCGGCTGATCTCCAGTACCTACGCGATGGAAAACCAACGCGCTAAGCATAACGTTTAGTGGTGCATAATTTATAATAACAATAATTTAATAATTTGAAACAATATATGCAACTCATAATTTTTGGGTCTTTTACATTTTTATTGCTCTTTAGAAATAATTAACATTATCGGGATCTTTTATGATTACTTATTGTATTTTAAATCTTAATTAATTTTTTTATCAGTGCCCAAGAAAACCTATAACAAATTATAAAAGCTAGATGTACGGGTGTATGCTGGTTAGATAGCCATATGTCTATCCAAATATCGTCGATCGAGCACGTTGTCGAACCACGAGACCATTGTCGAGCTTGTAAAGCCAGAAATAAAGTAGGCACAATGGCCAGTAAGTAGGCATATAGCCTGTAGAACAATCATACCAGATATATATTGTCAGTTCATGATTTTCTCGGTAGGCAGTACTGCTATCTGAAGTCCCTAATTGGTATACCAATTTATCCAAACTAAATAAATAAATCTAGGTATACCATGGGCAATTAAACATTTTTAATTAATTTAGCACTATTTACTATTACTATTTTCTAGTACTGTTCATTGGTACCATTAATTTCATATTAATAGGACATTAGTCCCAATTTACATATTCATATCATTTTTAATATTTAATTCTCCTTATGAGTATTTTAATTATCATATATAGCATTTTTCCCATGAACCTTTCTTTAGGTTCATGTTGATGTGTTATTTTTATCTAGGAATTTGACTAGGTTGGGATGTCTATTTAATCACAATTCCTTCATAACAATTGCTCTTCTATGTTTAAACTTGAATTTCAGCTTTTGAATCACTGAATTTGGGGTTATAGAACTCAAGTTATGGTCAAAATACCAAAGGAATAGTATTTTGGGACATTTTCTGGGTTGGCAGTTTCAGTGACCCAACTTGTGCTAACAATTTGAATTAGTTCAAGGCAAAACTGGGTTAAGTGGTCTTCATAAAAAGTGTAGCCCTATGTCTAAACTTTCCATGGGTGAAATTTAGGTCATTTGGACCAGTATAGAGAGTGTTATGACCAAATGAACACGTACTGTTCATTTGGTCATTTTCTGGGTTGGCAGTTTCAGTGACACAAATTGTGCTAACCATTTAAATTAGTTAAAGGAAAAACTGGGTTAAGTAGTCTTCATGAAAAGTGTAGCCCTATGTCTAAACTTTCCATGGGTAAAATTTTAGGTCATTTGGACCAGTATAGAGAGAGTTATGACCAAATGAACACGTACTGTTCATTTGGTCATTTTCTGGGTTGGCAGTTTCAGTGACCCAACTTGTGCTAACAATTTGAATTAGTTAAAGGCAAAACTGGGTTAAGTGGTCTGCATGAAACATGTAGCCCTATGTCTAAACTTGCCATGGGTGAAATTTTAGGTCATTTGGACCAGTATAGAGAGAGTTATGACCAAATGAACACGTACTGTTCATTTGGTCATTTTCTGGGTTTGGGTGCAGGGAAATCCGAATTTAGGCAGTATTTAGGTCAAGTTTTGGACAGAATTTGGGCATGGTTTCTTCATAGAATATGGGCTATTTTGGGTCTAGTTTCACCTCCAATTGGCATCATACCAATTGGGGTCACACAATTTCATTTATGGCCTAAAATGTGTACTGCCCTCAACAACACAACCTGCAAAAAATAGCACTTCCAAAATTTCATTTCTCCTCCAACTTCCTTGCTTCAATTTGACATTCAAGGCACTTATAAATATCATCAACACATCTCAACAATCCCAATTGCATGGTATAATACAAAAAATACCAAAGTTAGGCCAAACCCTAACTCACAATTTCAACCTCATAAAATCTCAATGTAAATCAACTTCTAATACTTATAATGCATCAACCAACATCATTAAATCACTTTATATACATCATAGTCATCAAAAACCATCACTCATCATGGGTACCAAAAATTCACTCCCCTCATAACTCATCTATTTCTTTTAGTTTCTTACAAATTTCACTTCATTTTAACCTTAACTTAAGGATTAATAAAGGAAGAAAGGAAGATTAGGCACTAACCTCTTGTGACCCACTTCAAAACTTTAACCTTTCTTCTTCTTATGGGTATCTAAAGCTTCCTTATGGTGTGGGCTAAATTTTTTGTGAAGTGAGCTATGGGTTTTGGGGAGGAGAAAGCCTGAAAAATCAAGCTTTAAGAAGAATAAAAATGGAGGGAGAGAGCTCCCATGGTGGACGGTTTCCAAGAGAGGGAGAGAGAGAAAAGAGGGAAAAAGAAGATGGAAGCTTGGGGTTGGTGGGATTTTGTCTCTTATCTCATATATATATATATATATATATATTTGTACTTTAAATTTTTAATTTGTCATAAGCTCTTTATTTTCTTTTCTTTCCCTTTTCTTTTCTCTTCTTCTTTTTCCTAATTCAAATTCATAAACTTGTAATTTTAATTTATGTTAATTATTCCATTCTCTAAATTTTAAATTTTGACATTTAGGTCAAAATTCACCTCTAGGGGTGAAATAACCAAAATGCCCTTTTATGGTGCTCATCGAGTTATTTTTATTATTTTATACCAATTAATAAATTCTCTAAATTTTACTTTATTTTTTTTCTATATTTTTCCTATATTTTCTTAACATTTGTTTCTTCAAGTTATGCCTTCTCACTATAATTTAGGTGTAGTTCCAGACATTTTGACTGTTCGAACAGACATGAGTCGTCGGAACAGTAAAATGTATGGACTACCTATGGTGAGGGCGTTACAACACATGGGCCCTACTAAAATACAAAAGACTGGTGAGGTGACTCTAATCGGTGACAGATTTGGTCGGAACTCTGTTCGAATACTACTGTGGCGGCTGCTGATCTTCAGTACCTACGCGATGGAAAACCAACGCGCTAAGCATAACGCTTAGTGGTGCATAATTTATAATAACAATAATTAAACAATTGAATTAATATTTACAAATCATAAATTCTGGGTCTTTTATATTTTCTTATTACACTTTGGAAATGTAACACCCCTATTTGTATAACCTGGTAGATTTCATTGTTCCGGTGACCGGTGTCGGTCCGGACAATTAAGGGGATTAGAACCATACTTAAGACAACTAGAGAAACCATAAATACAAATAATTAGTGATTTCCAATTAGTTAAGTATAAATAAGAAAAACAGAACATAAGAAGTTAAACGAGCCGAGAGTCACAGCGATGGGTGACCTCCTCGGGAACGACTGCGAAGTCGTTTTAAACTCAAATTTTGAACCGTAAAATGTGACGCTGCGGTCCTTAGGACCCTTATGAACACAGTGGAAAAGATAAAATCACAAAAAAGAACTGTTAAGCCAGTCAAAAAATTAGGTCAGGGAGCTGGAAGAAATATGGAATTAATTGCAAACCGGAATGAACCGGCGATGGGCAATTTGGTTAATTGACCCCGAGAGCTGACTCCTGACCTAACTGTCAAATAAAATCGGAGAAAAGAAAATTTCGGAATCGAAAATTAAATTAAAGAACTAATAAAAAAAATAGAGGAAAATCAAAAAGTAAAAAGCAGCAGAGTGAGCTGCTACTGAGTTGAAGATCACACCAATCTTTTGTACGGGTATTATTTTATACCCTTGTAATTAATTTTGATGTAAATATGGAAATATTGTATGTATCAATATAAAGTCGAGCAGTTGTAAATAAATTGTAATAATATTTTTTTTGGATTTCCTTCTGTAAATTAATATTTGTACTTATGAATTTCTCACTTTATGCTTTGTGATTGGAGATATTAAATATTTTGAGATGATAAGTCTTGAATTATATTGTGAAATTATTTTGAAGTGTGTTGAACTGAGTTGATTGAGTTATTGAAGGTTGGGAGTTGTGAAATATTTTTGGAAGTGCTTTTTTTTAGGTATTTGAAGAACTGTTTTCTCCAATTTCAAACGGAACTCTGTCAAAATTTTTATAAAATTTGCGGCAAAATTTAAAATGGACAAAATTTTTTCTAGTATTTAAGCTTTGAATAAATGGATTTTAATTCTCACTAAAATGCTCACCACTTCCAAAATGTAAGAAAATCGTTTCAAAATCCCTTGTAGGGTACTTAATGAGTTATCGGTAGGTGAAGTTCGGTAGTTCATTAAGTATTCTACGGGATCATGTTATGCCTTACGGAGGGGTAAGGTGTTACATGTTTTAGTGGTATTAGAGCATGGTTTTTCAATAAATTTTGACTATGTGTATGAACATTTTATTGATAAGTACAACTGCTCAAGTTTCTTTAATTAATACATATGACATATTTACATCATGAATATGCATTAACGGAGGTCAACCTCCTTGTGTTTGATCTCAGGAAGTAGAAAATTTGAGAAAACGGAATGGAAGGAGGAGATCATTCCGAAGAACAATCTGTTGAGGCTGAAGTTCAAGGGGAAGCCCCAGCACTCCAGAACGTGAGTGGGTCAGCCACTCCAGCTCCTGATCCAGCACCGCAGTTCCCTGCTCAATTTGTACAGCAGATGGCTGCGTTCTTTCAGCAAATGGCGGGTAATGTGCCACCCCAAGTTCAGATGCCAATACCTGTAGCACAACCACAGCCTTCAGCTCGGCAATATGAAAAGTTGATGAAATTTGGGGCCACCGAGTTTAAAGGCACTGTGGATCCACTGGAGGCAGAACAGTGGTTGGAAAGAATGGAACGGGTTTATAGAAAACTGCAGTGTATGGAAGAGATGAAGTTTGAGTATTCAGTATCTCTTCTCCAAGGGGATGCATATGAATGGTGGAAGACCATCCCCCACAGCCTAGTTGAGCCACAATGTGACATGGGCGGACTTCTGAGGAATTCAGCGAAATGGGTTCCTGATGCATATGTAGATAAGAAATTGCAAGAATTCCTGAGTTTGAAGCAAGGGGACCGAACCATAACAGAGTATGAGAGAGACTTCTCAAGACTAAACCACTATGCTGGAAGCTTAGTCTCCACCCCCAGAGACAGATGCAAGAGGTTTGAGTCCGGGGCTAAGACCAAATCTGAGGATGCAAGTTGTAGGTTTCAGACATCAGAATTTTGCTGAATTGATCTCACAGGCCCTGGAACTGGAAAGGATAGAATCAGAAGGGACAGTGAAGAAGGGTCCTCAAGAGAAAACTGAAAAGACTACGGGGCAAGCATCTGAAAGTGGTTCTGGGAAGAGGAAACAGTTTGGGGGATCTAGCTCCAGTAAATCTGGCAGAGGCAGATTTTCTGGCCAAAGACCACCCCGGTCTGGTCAGCCGACCCAACAAACTTCTCGAGGATCTCTATCAGTACGACAGTGTGAAACTTGTGGGAAAACTCATGGCGGAGTTTGTTTCAAAGCTACTGGCTCATGTTTTAACTGTGGAGGGAGCGGAAATTTTGCGAAGGATTGTACTAGTCCGCGCCGACCTGGATCTTTTGCTACATCGGAAGGATCAGCCCAAGTCTCTGCACCTAGAGGGTCACCATCAGTTGCTAGAGGTAGAGGCCGAGGTAGGGGTCCTGGTAGCACTCCTGGAAGTCAAAGCACTGTTAACCAGCCAGTATCCAGTGGCGCACCAATCAGAGTGTATACTATGCGTCAGAGGGAGGAAGCCGAAACATCAGATGTAGTAGCTGGTATTTTCTCCATCCTTGACCAAGATGTGCATGTGTTATTTGATCCTGGCTCCACACATTCATATGTTAGTGCTAGGGTGATGTGTTCTACTGCTATTCAGTGTGTACCAATGGACTATGATGTGCTAGTAACTAGTCCATTAGGCCAGGAGGTCAGGGTAAATAGGCTATATAGGGACTGTCCTTTGGTGATCCAAGGACACACTTTTCTGTCTGATTTAATTGAAATGCCCTTCAGAGATTATGACATTATCTTGGGCATGGATTGGTTAGCCAGGCATCACGCCATGATTGACTATAGATTGAAGACAGTCACTTTTGGTCTTCCTCAGTATGGTGATGTAGTAATACATGGGGAGAGGCAGTTATTGCCTTCAAACATCATTTCAGCTGTACTGGCCAGAAAAATGATTAGAAAAGGGTGTAAGGCGTACTTGGCACATGTGATAGACACCCATGTGGGAAGTCCAGCACTGAGGGACATTCCTACTGTATGTGACTTTCCGGATGTATTTCCTGAAGAATTGCCAGGATTACCTCCAGAAAGAGAAGTGCAGTTTGAAATTGATGTTATGCCTGGTATGGACCCAATCTCCATAACGCCATACAGAATGGCACCAGCAGAACTAAAAGAATTAAAAGTACAGTTGCAAGAGTTGCTTGACAAGGGCTTCATCCGCCCTAGTGTGTCACCTTGGGGAGCGCCAGTGTTGCTTGTAAAGAAGAAAGATGGCACTCTCCGGTTATGCATTGACTATCGGCAGTTGAATAAGGTGACAATAAAGAAAAGATACCCATTGCCCCGCATTGATGACTTGTTTGATCAGTTGAGGGTTGCAGCTATGTTCTCCAAAATTGACCTGAGATCAGGTTATTATCAGCTGAAAGTACAAGAGCAGAGTATACCTAAAACTACCTTTAGAACCCGCTATGGCCATTATGAGTTCTTGGTCATGCCATTCGGGTTAACTAATGCTCCGGCTGCTTTTATGGATCTGATGAACACTATCTTCAGACCATACCTCGACCAGTTTGTTATGGTATTTGTAACACCCCAAAATTTTATTATTTATGAGTATTTTTGGTATTTTAATTTTATTTGAATTTTAGGAATTTTTTTGAGATTTTTCGGATTTTAAAAATCGGGTTCGATTTTCCGAAAATATAAACTTTGATGATTTTTAAAAATTAATTTAAAGACCACGTGGCAAAACTAAAAATATATTTGGAGTCTACGTATTTTTCTGAGTTTTATGGAATTTTTTTGGAATTTTTGGACCTCGTTTTCGGTCCCGAGGCAGAGTAAAAATTCAAAATTTTGTGTCCTGAATTGAACCGGACCGGATCGGACCGGTCGAATCGGACCGGTCTCTTCTCTTTTTCTTCCTCCCGCGCGCACAGCTCCAGCTTCCCTGGCCAAATCCGGCCGATCCGGCCACCGATTGGACCGGGTCTTGTGTCCAAAATCATCTACTCGGCGAGAGCTTTTCATAGACACCAAGAACGCCGAAATCCATCGAGCGGATTGTCCGATTTTTGCTCGGGAAGATTTTAGCCCATTTCGACTTTTGGGCTAGATTTCTCGAAAACCGTGAATCCCACAAGGAAACCGAGGCCACCAGCACTCTCCATTCGTCGAGAGCTTCGCAACGACATAAATTTCAAATTTTTCCGACACCGTTTTTCGGTGGGTCCCGCGAAACTTCGCAGTGTATTTTCGACCATTAAATGAGCTTAGAAAATTCTGAAAAATTTATGTACTAACCCCCGTGTTATGGGCTTCGTGTAGGTATCCTCGATTCACGGAAATTCGGCGATTGGCCAAGTTCGCAAATTTTGGGCGAACGGACTGCACGGAAAAGTCTCCGAATTGGACCGAGGTTTTGGCTAGCCCCATTGTCGACGTCGAGCGTTCCAGAAGTCGGAATCGGCAAAGGTAAACCCGAACCTTGTTTTTTCGTAATTTTCTAGTGCTTAAATAGGATTAAAAATCCATAAAATATTCGTGGTAGCTTAGAAAATTACGATTCTTTTTGCAATAGCTTAGTAATATTGCTAAGGACCGCGAGGCAAAGTTTTATAATATTTAGAGCTTGTTTGGGCAGTTTTTGCAAAAATGATCAATAATAAGGACTAAATTGAAATTTTGCGTATTGTGATGGATGATTGATTTGATGGGCCCAGGAGGGGCTGTGTGATATGATTGAACTGTTGATATATGGATTATGAATATAGAAGTGCGTTTTTTTGCCCTTTTGCAGGTTGGGTAGGTTCTAGGTATAGGGGAGACTCTGCCGGATTTTCGGCACGACTTAGGACGTACTTGATCTTTTTCTTTGTTTGTATTGAGTCAAATTTATTAAATAGATGTAATGTAATTGTCAGGTGAGCGATGACCTTCTTCCTCCGCCCACCACACAGTAATTTGTCGTCAAGTTTGTGAGTAAAATATTAATTTTAATTGTAATTTCGATATTATTATATGTTCAAAGATGCCCATGCATCACTTATATGCATATATTTATGTAGTTAAACTCTAGGCACGAATTATGTTGCATTCATAATCGTTAATGTGCCATGAGTGTTGTTGTGGTAATTTGGAGCGATGTGCGTGCGTTGGCGTGCGTGTGATGTGGTGTGGACTATGGATAGGACGGGGTAGTCACGGCTTGAGTTCTTCAGGACCCGCCTTCGAGGGGTAGTCACGGCTGAGTTCTTCAGGACCCTCGATTTGGTTTATTAAGCGAAAGTCCGGCTTGAGTTCTTCGCTGGCACCAGGTTGGATTTAAGAGAGCTATATAGGGGATCAGCTCCCAATATATTATGATTGATGCTACAGGGTGTGTGAGTGCTCCAAATTACCTTTTTGATGCTATGATGTGAATTTATTGCTGATGTTGCATTTCACTCTACAGGGTGCATTAGTTTTAGATAGTTATAGAGATTATGGTTAAAATTGATATTTTACTCTCTGAGTCGAACGCTCACTCCTGTTCAAAAATTTTTACAGGCCGCAGGAGGATATTTTATTCTGGGTTAACCTGCTTTTATACTTCGCAGGTTGTTTATCGATATTTGTGTAATTTCATTTACTCCTAGAAATTTCCGCATGTGTTAGCAGTAATTATTTGAATTTGGTCTGTAATATTATTATCATGTTGGACCTGTAAACTTAATATTTTAAGTCTGTTTTGATAGATTGGATAAGGGAGCTGAGCTCCCATTTATTATTATGTTGATGAGTATGTGGAGGGTGAGCTGAGCTCCCCAATGGATTGTTTATTGTGTTTACAGGTCGGGTGAGTAAAAAACTCCCCGTTGGTAAGTCCATTTTATGGCCGGACTCTGTCCGTTTGTTTTCTTGAAATTGGGCCCAAATGGGCCTCAGCATTGGGTAAATGAACAGTTAGGCTTACTACGGGCCTCGGGGGCTTTAGGCTGGCCCAGGTCCTAGTGCCGGTCCGGCCCATAGGTTGGGTCGTGACAGTATTTATCGATGATATATTGGTCTATTCGAGGAATGCAGAAGAGCATGATAGACATCTGCGGATTGTACTGCAAACTTTAAGGGAGAAACAGCTATACGCCAAATTGTCGAAATGTAAATTTTGGCTGAAGGAGATATCCTTTTTGGGGCACATAGTATCAGCAGAGGGTATTAAGGTAGATCCTAGCAAGATTGAAGCTGTCCTTAATTGGAAGCCACCCAGAAATGTCACGGAGATTCTTAGTTTTCTTGGGTTAGTGGGATACTACCGTCGATTTGTGAAGGGATTCTCCATGTTGGCATCTCCATTAACAAAGCTGCTTAGAAAGGATGTGAAATTTCAGTGGACGGATAAATGCCAGCAAAGTTTTGATGAATTGAAAAGATGTTTGACTGAGGCTCCAGTCTTGACTTTACCTACACCGGGTAAAGAATATACAGTTTACAGCGATGCTTCTCATAATGGGTTAGGTTGTGTGTTGATGCAAGATCGAAATGTCATTGCCTATGCATCACGCCAACTAAAACCGCATGAGAGGAATTATCCAACACATGATTTGGAGCTTACAGCTATTGTGTTTGCTCTTAAGATCTGGAGACATTATTTGTATGGGGAGAAGTGCTACATCTACACAGATCATAAGAGTTTGAAGTATTTGGGCACTCAAAAAGAGTTGAATTTGATACAGAGGAGATGGTTAGAGTTGATAAAAGACTATGATTGTCTAATAGACTATCAGCCAGGGAAAGCTAATGTTGTGGCTGACGCCCTAAGTCGCAAGACTATGGCAAGTCTACAAGTTACTCCTTTGTCTTTGGTACATGAGTTGAGATCATAACATGCCAGTTTTGAGATTAATGATGAGGGGCAGACAACAATTGCATGGCATGTACAGCCAGTGTTAATTGATCAGATCAGAATGGCTGCTCAGAATGATGAAAGGTATCAGAAGCTGTTGGAAGAAGTTTAGCAGGGCAAGAAACCAGAGTTCTCAATCAGAGATGATGGTTTACTGCTATATCAGGGTAGAATGTGTGTTCCTAATGATGTTGATTTGAGGCAGATCATTTTGAAGGAAGCACATGAGTCTCCTTTTGCCATGCACCCTGGTGGTACAAAAATGTATAGAGGGCTAAAGGAGCATTACTGGTGGATGGGTTTAAAGAGAGATGTGGCAAAGTTTGTATCCAAATGCCTAACTTGTCAACAAGTAAAAGCAGAGCATCCAGTACCAACCGGGTTGTTACATCCACTGTCAGTGCCAGAATGGAAATGGGAAAGAATAACTATGGATTTTGTAATGGGACTTCTGAGGACACAGAAGAGTCATGATGCAGTATGGGTCATTGTCGACAGACTGACTAAGTCTGCTCATTTCCTGCCAGTCCGAATGGACTATAGTTTAGACAGATTGGCCAGGTTGTACATCGATGAGATTGTGAGACTTCATGGAGTGCTAGTATCCATTGTATTAGACAGAGATCCTAGGTTCACTTCTAGATTCTGGGGTAGTCTTCAGAGAGCCCTAGGAACTAGATTGAACTTTAGTACTGCATTCCACCCACAGACAGATGGTCAGTCTGAGAGGGTAATTCAGATTTTGGAGGATATGCTATGGGCTTGTGTGATTGAGTTTGAGGGTAGTTGGGATACACACTTGCCTTTGATTGAGTTTGCTTACAATAACAGCTACCAATCAAGCATTGGGATACCTCCATATGAAGCTTTGTATGGCAGAAAATGTAGAACCCCATTGTGTTGGGATGAAGTGGCTGAAAGAAAAATGATTGGACCCGAAATAGTTCAACAGACTGAAGAGAAAATCAGGGTGATCAGAGGTCGACTTAAAGCTGCATCAGACCGTCAGAAGTCATATATTGATTTGAAAAGAAGGGATATTCAGTATGCAGTGGGTGAGAAAGTTTTCCTCAAAGTTTCTCCTTGGAAGAGGATTATGAGATTCGGCAGAAAGGGGAAACTAAGTCCTCGTTTCATCGGGCCATATGAGGTATTGGAAAGAGTGGGTCCTTTGGCTTATCGTTTGGCACTACCTCCAGAGTTGGAAAAGATACATAACGTCTTCCATGTGTCTATGTTGAGGAGGTATCGATCAGACCCATCTCATGTACTATCAGTAGAAGAAATTGAAGTAAATCCAGACCTCTCATATGAAGAAGAACCCATAAAGATTCTAGCTTATGAGGTGAAGCAGCTACGGAACAAGCAGATACCATTGGTAAAAGTGCTGTGGAACCATCATTCGAGCCAAGAAGCTACTTGGGAACGAGAGGAGGACATGAGGAGACAACACCCACAGCTGTTCAGAGATTGATACCAGGTAAAATTTCGAGACGAAATTTATTTAAGGGGGGGGAGAATTGTAACACCCCTATTTGTATAACCTGATAGATTTCATTATTCCGGTGACCGGTGTCGGTCCGGACAATTAAAGGGATTAGAACCATACTTAAGACAACTAGAGAAACCATAAACACAAATAATTAGTGATTGTCAATTAGTTAAGTATAAATAAGAAAAACAGAACATAAGAAGTTAAACGAGCCGAGAGTCACAGCGATGGGTGACCTCTTCGGGAACGACTGCGAAGTCGTTTTAAACTCAAATTTCGAACCATAAAATGTGACGCTGCGGTCCTTAGGACCCTTATGAACACAGTGGAAAAGAGAAAATCACAAAAAAAGAACTGTTAAGCCAGTCAAATAATTAGGTTAGGGAGCCGGAAGAAATATGGAATTAATTGCAAACCAGGATGAACCGACGAGGGGCAATTTGGTCAATTGACCCCGAGAGCTGACTCCTGACCTAACTGTCAAATAAAATCGGAGAAAAGAAAATTTCGGAATCGAGAATTAAATTAAAGAACTAATAAAAAAAAAAGAGGAAAATCAAAAAGTAAAAAGGTGATGACATCATGCATGACCTCATGCATGATGCTATAACTAAACTAATTAATTTAATTAATTAATTGGAATTTTTGTGGTCTTCCATAAGTTAAATTAGATAAAAGAAAACAAAAGAAAAAAAAAATTTTAAGTTGTCTTCTTTCTTTCCATCTTGCCGCCCCACCTTCTCCCTCTCATCTCCATGAAAATCCACCATTAAAGCTTACACTCAAGCTTTAATTCTTCCACTCAATCTTCATAAATCCCCAAAAAACTTCACTAAAGCTTGTTATTACAACTTGAGAAGAAGATTACAAGGAGAAAGAAGAGTTAAAGATAGGGTTTGAAGGATTTAAGAAAGGTTAGTGTGCTAACTTACTATTTTACTTCTTTAAATGCATATGTAATGGTTGAAATGAACTTGGAATTTATGAAATGAAATAAAAACATGGGAGAAGGACCAAACTGAAATTTCGGCCTGGTTGAGGGGAGTATGAAATTGTGTGGTTTGATGCATTAGAATGAGTTTAAAAGCTTTGATTAGTTGAATGGTTAAGATTAAGTGCACTAATTGTGATTAAATGCATGAGATGGATGAGTTAGGGTTTGAATGTTAGGGTTTGTGAACCAAAATTTGGAGAAATGCATAAATGATGACTTTGACCTATTGTGAGCTGAAAAATGGTCAATAATGACCAAAGGAGATGTGTGGGAATTATTGGAATGGAAGTCAAATTCGTAGGGTAAATGGTCATGCTGCTGGCAGCATGACCAAGCCAACTTTGAAGGACCAAAACGGAAATTTTACAAGTCCAATTGATATGGCACCAATTGGGGATGAAAATAGACATAAAATGGCACAATTTTCATTAAGGAACCATGCCCAAAAACTGACCAAAACCTAGTGAACCAATTGACCAAAGTTGGTTGAGAGCAGTCTGCCACTGTACAAACTGACCAAATAAACAGTGTTTGTTCATTTGGTCATAACTCGAGCTAGGCAGGTCAAATTGACCTGAAATTTTACCAGTGGTTAGATCACATATAGACCTAAAACTTTCATGAAGAACACAAGTCCAAATTCTGCCAGCAACCAAGCCATTTGGCCACCCCAAGTTGGTGACCCAAATCTGCCAGCACCAAACTTTGCCCAGAAAATCTGGGTTATTTTCCATCCGGCAGCCCTGATTCAAAGGACCATAACTTGAGTTACAAAACTCCAATTGAGGTGATCCAAAAATGAGAATAAAGTTAAGACATTAAGGAACATTTTCTATGAAGAAAGGGTTGCCAAATTTCAACAGTAAAATTACCAATGGAACAGTGCAACTTGGAGCACCAAAACTGAAAATTTAACAATTTGGCCAAATGGACTTAAACTTTGAGAAAATGACCAAAACCAACAAATTTAATGACCAAAATATGGTATGTGGGTGAAGTTGGAGTTCCCATACCTATTAAGCCTTAAAAAGTCAACAATTTGACTTGAATAGTGTAGTGAATAGTAACCCGAAACACAAAAACTTCGAGAACGTCGAAATTAGTACATTAAAGCTAGGTAAAAATGAAGTGAAATTTATTTTTGGATTTATGCTAAGTTATGGTACTGAAACACTGTGAAACTGTATGTTTCAGCTGAAAAAGACTTTGAAATTCGAAGAGACTGAGTCAAGGCTTCAAGGCGACTCAAGTCAGGTTTGTGCACAATAAGAATTGTTTAAATATTTTAATCTCAAAAATTTGACTTCTTTGATTATTTATGTATTGTGTTGCCATTTTATAATCGTAAATGTGACTTTGGAAATTGATCAAATTTCTCATAAATTGTTTGTATAAATTGTTTTGAATTGATTTTATGTTCACACTTAGCATGATAGTGCCACATTATTCCTCCTCCATTTATGGGGTTGAAATCGTTTATTTTCCTCCCTCTCTGGCTTGCCAGTTGAGGTTGTAGATCGGATGAGTACTCATTAGCTAGCTAGCCACCTCCCTCATTGATTTCGATTAATGGGGTTGAGATTGCTTTGTCGTGGTGTACAACACGGCATTGATCGAAAAATTTGTGTCATGGCTTAAGTTGTGTATGACTTTGGCAACACTGTGTTTATGAAATTGTTTGACTAAACTGTGCTTAATAGATTATTTGACAAAATGATGTTATTATGAACTTTGATATTTGTGAAATGTGATTGAGAAACATTTAAATTGTGTTTGGAAATGAATGATTTATTTATTGCATTTTAAATTTTTATTGTGCACCACTGAGTATTTTTATACTCAGCGATAGCTTATTTTGCTGTCGCAGATAAGAGCAAGGAAAAAGCAGCAGAGTGAGCTGCTACTGAGTTGAAGATCACACCAATCTTTTGTACGAGTATTATTTTATACCCTTGTAATTAATTTTGATGTAAATATGGAAATGTTGTATGTATCAATATAAAGTCGAGCAGTTGTAAATAAATTGTAATAATATTTTTTTTGGATTTCCTTCTGTAAATTAATATTTGTACTTATGAATTTCTTACTTTATGCTTTGTGATTGGAGATATTAAATATTTTGAGATGATAAGTCTTGAATTATATTGTGAAATTATTTTGAAGTGTGTTGAACTGAGTTGATTGAGTTATTGAAGGTTGGGAGTTGTGAAATATTTTTGGAAGTGTTTTTTTTTAGGTATTTGAAGAACTGTTTTCTCCAATTTCAAACGGAACTCTGTCAAAATTTTTATAAAATTTGCGGCAAAATTTAAATGGACAAAATTTTTACTAGTATTTAAGCTTTGAATAAATGGATTTTAATTCTCACTAAAATGCTCACCACTTCCAAAATGTAAGAAAATCGTTTCAAAATCCCTTGTAGGGTACTTAATGAGTTATCGATAGGTGAAGTTCGATAGTTCATTAAGTCTTCTACGGGATCATGTTATGCCTTACGGAGGGGTAAGGTGTTACAGGAAATAATTAAAATTATTGGGATCTTTCCTGTTTACTTATTGTATATTTAGTATTAATTAATTATTATCAAAGCCCAAGAAAACCTATAATAAATTATAAAAGCTGGATACACGGGAGTATATGAGTTAGACAGCCATATATCTATCCTGTATACATCTATCAGGCACGAGGCCAGCTGTCAGGCACGAGACCCGCTGTCAGGCTTGTAAAGCCAGAAATAAAGTAGGTACAATAATCAGTAAGTAGGCATATAGCCTGTAGAATAATCATACCAAACATATATTATCAGTTCATGATTTGCTCTCTAAGCAGTACTACTATCTGTGGTCCCTAATTGGTATACTAATTTATCCAAACTAAATAAATAAGTCTAGGTATACTATGGGCAATTAAATATTTTTAATTATTTTAGCACTATTCACTGTTACTATTTTCTGGTATGATCATTGGTACCATTAATTTCATATTAATAGGACATTAGTCTCAATTTACATATTCATATCATTTTTAGTATTTAATTATCCTTATGAGTATTTTAATTATCATATATAGCATGTTTCCCATGAACCTTTCTTTAGGTTTATGTTGATGTGTTATCTTTATCTAGGATTTTGACTAGGTTAGGATGTCTATTTAGTCACACTTCCTTCATAACAATTGCTCCTCTATGTTTAAACTTGAATTTCAATTTTTGAATCACTGAATTTGGGGTTATAGAACTCAAGTTATGGTCAAAATACCATAACTGGTCCGTTTGCCTCTAAGCTGTCCAGAATTTACAATTCCTGGTCAATAAACTTTGACCAGTCATTTGATCATTTTATGGTCATTTTGAGACTTAGGTTCCTTCACAAGATATGTTCCTCTATGTCTTAGGGACTTTCAGGTACAATTTAATAATTTTTTAAGCTTGGTATTGTGAGTTATGGTCAATGTATTAACCTGGACTCTCAGTCCTATAAGGGCAAAAACCAACTTCAGGGCAGTATGTTTGACCCTCTTTTTAGGGCCTTTACACTTAGAATTTGGCAAAGGTGTCTAAATCAATGTTGTAGCTCTAAGTATCATGTTTCCAGATCATATTGGCACATCTCAAATGAAATTTCCTAGTGGGAGTTATGGCCAAATGAACACATAGGTATCAAATGGCATTCTGGGTTCAACTTAACATTTTCTAGATTTCAATTCCTAACTTTGGCTAATATTTTCCCTAGGATGCAATGGTTTCTAGAGCTTGGTCAAAACATAAAAATTGTTATGCTATGTCTTATAAAACTTTTGGCACTAGTTTCACTCAATTTTCAGATTTGGAGACTAAGTTATGGCATTTTTGCCAAAACTGGTTAAGCATACCAAAGGAATAGTATTTTTGGACAATTTCTGGGTTGGCAGTTTTAGTGACTCAAATTGTGCTAACAATTTGATTTGGTTAAAAGCAAAACTGGGTCAAGTAGTCTTCATGAAAAGTGTAGCCCTATGTCTAAGCTTTCCATTATGAAATTTTAAGTAATTTGGACCAGTATAGAGAGAGTTATGACCAAATGAACACGTACTATTCACACGTACTGTTCATTTGGTCATTTTCTGGGTTGGCAGTTTCAGTGACCCAATTTGTGCTAACAATTTGAATTAGTTAAAGGAAAAAGGGTCAAGTGGTCTTCATGAAAAGTGTAGCCATATGTCTAAACTTTCCATTGGTGAAATTTTAGGTCATTTGGACCAGTATAGAGAGAGTTATGACCAAATGAACACGTACTGTTCATTTAGTCATTTTCTGGGTTGGCAGTTTCAGTGACCCAACTTGTGCTAACAATTTGAATTATTAAAGGAAAAACTGGGTTAAGTGGTCTTCATGAAAAGTGTAGCCCTATGTCTAAAATTTCCATTGGTGAAATTTTACGTCATTTGGACCAGTATAGAGAGAGTTATGACCAAATGAACACGTACTGTTCATTTGGTCATTTTCTGGGTTGGCAGTTTCAGTGACCCAACTTGTGCTAACAATTTAAATTGGTTAAAGGCAAAACTGGGTTAATTGGTCTTCAAGAAAAGTGTAGCCCTATGTCTAAAATTTCCATTGGTGAAATTTTAGGTCATTTGGACCAGTATAGAGAGAGTTATGACCAAATGAACACGTACTGTTCATTTGGTCATTTTCTGGGTTGGGTTGCAGGGTAATCCAGATTTAGGCAATATTTAGGTCAAGTTTTGGACAGAATTTGAGCATAATTTCTTCATAGAATATGGGCTATTTTGGGTCTAGTTTCACCCTCAATTCGCCTCATACCAATTAGGGTCACACAATTTCATTTATGGCCTAAAATGTATACTGCCCTCAACAAACACAACCTGTAGAAAATAACACTTCCAATAATTCATTTCTCCTCCAACTTCCTTGTGTCAATTTGACATTCAAGGCACTTCTTATATCATCAACACATCTCAACAATCCCTATTTCATGGTATAATACAAAAATACCAAAGTTAGGCCAAACCCTAACTCACAATTTCAACCTCATAAAATCTCAATGTAAATCAACTTCTAATACTTATAAATGCATCAACCAACATCATTAAATCACTTTATATATATCATAGTCATCAAAAACCATCACTCACCATGGTTCCAAAAATTCACTCCCCTCATAACTCATCTATTTCTTTTAGTTTCTTGCAAATTTCACTTCATTTTAACCTTAACTCAAGGATTAATAAAGGAAGAAAGGAAGATTAGGCACTAACCTCTTGGGTAACTTGTTAAACTTCAACTTTTCTTCTTCTTTTCACTATCAATGGCTTCCTTATGGAGTGGGCTAACTTTTTAATGAAGGGGTCTATAGGTTTTGATGAGGAGAAAGCTTGGAAAATCAAGCTTTAGGGAAAACAAAAATGGAGGGAGAGAGCTCCCATGGTGGACGGCTCAAAGAAAGGGAGAGAGAGAAGAGGAAAGAAGAAGATGGAGGCTTGGGGTTGGTGGGATTTTGTCTCTTATCTCATATATATATATATATTTGTACTTTAAATTTTAAATTGTCATAAGCTCATTTTTCTTTTCTTTAAATGCCATAAATCTTTTTATTTTCCTTTCTTTTCTTTTCTTTCCTTTTCTTTTCTTTCTCTTCCCATTTTCCAAATTCAAATTCATAAAATTAATTTATGTTAATTATTCTATTTCCAAATTTTAATTTGACATTTAAGTCAAAATTCACCTTTAGGGGTAAAATGACCAAAATGCCTTTCATGGTGCTCATCAGGTTATTTTTTATTATTTTATACCAATTTATAAATTCTCTAAACTTTATTTTATTTTTCTCAAAATTTTTTTTCCTATATTTTTTTAATATTTATTTCATTAATTTATGTCTCCTCACTATAGTTTAAGTGTAGTTTCAGACATCCTAACTGTCCGAACAGACATTAGTCCTCAGAACAGTAAAATGTATGGACTACCTATGGTGAGGGCGTTACAACCATTACCAGTAGTAACCTTTTATCTCTCTTAAAAGAATAATACCATAACTTACATCACAATTGACTACAAAAGAGATACTGCATCTGCCACCTTGTAGGTTATCTACTCTCTTATCATACTGTAAACTCCTTAAAGAGTCATTTTACAGGCTATGAACATCATTCATAGTGTAACGGCCCGGCCCACTAGTGATACTGTCCGCTCTGGACGGAAGCCCTCATGGTTTTAAAACGCGTCACTAGGGGTTACGAACCACCAACTTATAAACCCAGCATCTCTCCCGTGTTTTGTCGATGTGGGATTTGCCTAGGGTGTTACAATCCACCCCCCTTATGGGACTCAGCGTCCTCGCTGAGGTTTGCCCCACCATCGTTCAAGGTTGCACGCAGAGCGGCTCTGATACCACAAATGTAATGGCCTAGCCCACTAGTGATATTGTCCACTCTAGGCTGAAGCCCTCACGATTTTAAAACGCGTCAATAGGGGTTACGAACCTCCAACTTATAAACCCAGCATCTCTCCCGTGTTTTGTCGATGTGGGATTTGCCTAGGGTGTTACAATCCACCCCCCTTATGGGACTCAGCGTCCTTGTTGAGGTTTGCCCCACCATCGTTCAAGGTTGCATGCGGAGCGGCTCTGATACCACAAATGTAATGGCCTAGCCCACTAGTGATATTGTCCGCTCTGGGCCGAAGCCCTCACGGTTTTAAAATGTGTGTTTAGGGGTTACTAACCACTAACTTATAAACCCAGCATCTCTCCCGTGTTTTGTCGATGTGGGATTTGCCTAGGGTGCTACAATCCACCCCCCTTATGGGACTCAGCGTCCTCGCTGAGATTTGCCCCACCATCGTTCAAGGTTGCACGCGGAGCGGCTGTGATACCACAATTGTAACGACCCGGCCCACTAGTGATATTGTCTGCTCTGGCCGGAAGCCCTCACGGTTTTAAAATGCGTCACTAGGGCTTACGAACCACCAACTTATAAACCCAACATCTCTTCCGTGTTTTGTCGATGTGGGATTTGCCTAGGGTGTTACAATCCACCCCCCTTATGGGACTCAGCGTCCTCGCTGAAGTTTGCCCCACTATCGTTCAAGGTTGCACGCGGAGCGGCTCTGATACCACAAATGTAATGGCCCGGCCCACTAGTGATATTGTCCGCTCTGGGCTGAAGCCCTCACAGTTTTAAAACGCGTCACTAGGAGTTATGAATCGCCAACTTATAAACCCAACATCTCTTCCGTGTTTTGTTGATGTGGGATTTGCCTAGGGTGTTACATTAAGCCTGGTCAAGCCGCAAGTCAAGCATAGCTTAAATCATACACATTCAAACATTCATCCCAAAACCTGCCGAGAATTGCTTAAAATCCTGCTTAGGGCTGCTTAAGGTGCAGCACAGGTCAAGCTGGAAGTCAAGCATGAGCAGAAAAACCCATTTTATTCCAAGCTTGCTAAGATTTGCTGAGGGTCTGCTTAACCTTAAGCAGACAATGCAACCAGAGGCTGAAATTTACTGAAGAAGCTGCTTAGGGTTAAGCAGTACCCTAAGCAGACTGCTCAGAACGTGAATAATGTTGCTAACTTAGATAATTTTACACCTCATTTCCTATCCACTCCTTGGCTCTTATCTATTTTTAGGGCAACCTTTGGGACCATATAAAAGCATCATTTTCTAGCTTTTTCCACAAGAGGAAATGGGAAGAAACAAAGGAAAGAAAAAAAATTATAAATAGAGAGAGGAGGAGGACGCCATTTTTCTGAGGGAGGAGCTACTGCAACCATCTTTGGGAGCTCCAGAAATCAGAGTTTTAAGTTCTTCTACCTGGGTTTTTTATTTTTAGTCCTCTTATCATGTTTTTCTTTACTTTTCCATCAATCATTCTTGTAAATACCAACATGAGTGAGTAAACTCTTTGGATTTCAAAGTTGGGGAAATATGTTTTAGATTAATTTGTGGATTTGGATTGGGTATTTCCATATTTTATATAAATATGAGTTTTGATTCCTTCTTTGTGTGCTTGTTTTACTTGCCTAATGTTGGTACCCATTGGGTATTGTGTTAATCTTTGATTGAAGGACCGAAAGGTGAAGGTCATTGATAGATGATTAAGGATTGGAACTTAAAATTTAGAAATAAACTAGGGTTTAAAGAGGAATTAATGATTGATTACAAAACCTAATGGGTTTTAAATTAATCAAACATCGTATGAAAGTAGGTTTGGTTATTTTAGAATACACTTTGGTTTGCTTGAAAAAAATATCAAAGGAATTTAGAATTAATCACCTCCAAACTCTATTTTCCCTTAAAATTGGAATACCCAAGACAAAACCCAATTAATTTATGCTTAAACCCCCAACTCTGGAATCACTTTTAACATAATTAGACTTTGATTTAAATTACCTGTTACTAATTTAGTTTAATTGCAAACTAGATTTAGAATTTATTTGGTTTCTCTTTACCCATTCCAATTAGATAAATCAATTTACTTTGCTCATTTACATTTACCAATTATTCATCAATCATTAGTCCAAATAATCGTTTCATTCATAGTTTGGTACTCAAACAATAAATCCTCGTGGAAACGATACTTGATTCATCACTCTATTACTTGAGACGACCCGTATACTTGCGGATACGCCCATCAAGTTTGGCGTGTGTTTTGTGTATGATATTGGATATGGATAGGACGGGTAGATATGGCTAGAGCTTGACTCACTGGGACCTGATCTTTTTATGTATAAGTTGAGGTAGGCACGGCTCGAGATGATCTCACTAGCCCCCGCATTTGGTCTATTAGGAGAAAGTCCGACTTGAGATTTAGATTGGATTAAGAGAGCTGTATAGGGGATCAGCTCTCATATATGTACTGTTTGAATATATTATGGGTGTGTGAGTGTTCCAAATTACGTTTTTGTTGTTTATGATGTGATTTCTATGAAAACTATGAAAGTGTTGCATTTCACTTTTTAAGACACATTAGCTTTAGATGGCTATAGAAATTGTACATAAAATCGGTATTTTACTCTTTGAGTTGAACACTCACTCCTGTTCACCTATTTTTCTAGGATACATAAGGCCCTTTATTGAGTTTAACCTGCTCTCTTCTTCGCAGGTATATTATCAGCATTTAATTGTATTTTATCCTTTTATTCTGTTCTAGAATTTCGCATGTATTATTATTATTATTATTGATGCATTCATTTGAATCTGTTATGTATGAATTAACTGAAATTGTAAGTATGATTTATGAGTATGCATGGATGATTATTGAGTTGAATGAGGGAGCTGAACTCCCATTTGAAATAGTATTGTTATGTGTATGTAGAGGGTAAACTAAACTCTCCAAATTATTATATATATTGTGTTTATAGGTCGGGTGAGTAAAAAACTCTTCATTGGATGGTTCATGTTATGGCTGGACTTGTCCGGTTGATTTCTTAAAATTGGGCTCAATATGGGTTTTAGGATTGGGTTAAGGAGTAGCTAAGCTTACTACGGACCTCGGGGGCTTTAGGCTAGCTCAAGTCTTTGTGCCGGTTCGGCCCGTGGGATCGGGCCGTGACAGTTTCCATCAACATTAATTACTTCGTGAATGTCTTGTTAATTGTTAATTAAAGTTTTCAATAAGATGCTAAAAAGAAAATAAGTGGTGAATGGAATATGCTAATTCAACACAATTACTTAAATTACCTGTGGATTGAAAATTACTTCATTGACTTGGTATGAAGATTTTGTAATCCCAATTAGCTTCTACAAATGATTTCTGTACGAAAGCAGCAGCTTTCTGATCTCATCGCCTCATGGTCACTGTTGCTTTATCTACTCTGCCGGCTAAATTTGACTATGGTCCCCAATTTAAGTGGTATTTTGTTTTCATCATTTTAATTAAATTTTATTGACAAGACAATAATTTGTTAAAATAAAAATATTTTTTATCCAGCGACAGAGGGAGGACAAGGGAGCTTTCATCTCTGCAAACAATTATTTTTTTTTTAAAAAAGAAATATAATATATTTTGATTTTTTATTTGTTTTTTAAGTTTTTTTTATTAATGTCTATTAATTTATGATTAAAATATTAAAATTAATTAATTTCCATTAAATAATTACTCTACTTCTATAAGCATAGGTAGATAAAGGTATTTATTTACTTGTTTTATTATTTTATTAATTTTTAATTTTCTTTTTCTCTTTAATTTAATTGATAAATTTTTTTTTAATACTTATGCTATTTTGTTATCTAGTCTAGTTTTTTAAGGTTTATGTTTAGAACATCCACCACAACTAATATGGAATCATTCTACTTAAAGATTTTTTTTTTCCATGAATTATGCCATTGTTTATTAGTACTTAATCCCATTAATTTGGGTAAAATAATATATACATATAATATTTGTATGCTAAATGACCAGCTTAATTAATTACAATAATTTGTTTTTTTTTATTAATTAGACTCCAATCAAAATTTAAATTTAAAAGCATAAAATTTTATAAGGGATTTTATAATTATTAAAACAAAACTTATTAACAAATAATATACTCATTGATCAACTCCTACGGGATGATATCACCTATTTGATTTTTTTTCCTGGGTATTTGAATTTTTAAACATCACAATTATTTCCACAAAGAAATAATCTTATAAGACGACCCATTAGAAAAAAGACTCAACAATTAATTATTCTTGTAATATATAGCAAAGAGTTGGTGAGTCCAATAATAAGTTTTGTTAGAACAATCAGCTCACGCTATCCCATCTTTCAAGGATCCAACCACTTTCGAGACATCGCAAGCGATAACTCAAATATTATTAAAGACATCGTAAACTTATTTATTTACTTATCTAACCTTAATAAATGATAATTCTATAAGTAGGAGCCGATTAACATTTTCAATTTTATTTTTAAAATAATTAAATAAAATTTAATGATAACGTATGGAAATTATACCCTGGGATTTCTATCTAGATTCAAATTATGTAAATGTAAAAATATCATAAAAAAAAAAAAACAAGTCCTTGTGTTTCATTTACATTTAACATATATAGCAATTCGAAAATATATGACATTGGTGTTCCTTGTTAGCTGAAGATAGAAAGTACAGTTAGGGGGCCGTAGCTATCAAAATGAAAACCACCATAGAAGGGAACAAAAACCAACAAATCTTGAAAATTTGGTTTTCATTATTGGGGGAATGATGCATGCATTTTAGATCATCATTTAGGTATAATTTTTGCACATAATTTACCCTTGTTCATAGCTATTATTATAGATATTAGCATATATTTAGTCAATTTTATAATTTTCACACTTCTTAGTTTAATTTTTGGAATTTATTTGTTTTGTAGGTTAAATTTGGAGAAATTTGATGTATTTTGATCAGAGTAGCCATTTGGAGGAGATTAGAGTTGAATTGCAAAAATTTTTGAAGTTGAGTAAAAAATGGCCGAGAGTTACACAACCTGCGACACAACTGATTTAGCTTATGTCGCAGGTTGTGTCGATCGTCAGATATTCAG
Organism: Hevea brasiliensis; assembly: GCF_030052815.1. NCBI lineage: Eukaryota > Viridiplantae > Streptophyta > Magnoliopsida > Malpighiales > Euphorbiaceae > Hevea > Hevea brasiliensis. The sequence continues at coordinate 4,129,856 of NC_079497.1, read as the reverse complement.
GCCGAGAGTTACACAACCTGTGACACAACCCGCGACACAACCGACTTAGCTTATGTCGTTTTTACTGGAAATGGCTGACGTGGCATTTTCGTTACTCTGATTTTATACCTCACTTTCTCTGGAATCTTCCACTTTTTACCTATTCTAGGGCAGACCCCTAACCCATATAAAGTCTCCTTTATCATTTTCTTTCCATAAGGAGGAAGGGAGGCATTTTTGGCAAGAAAAGAAAGAGAGAAAGAGGGAGCACGAGAAGCCATTTCTGCAGCAGCAGCAGGGGGCTCGTTCTGCACTCTCCAGCAGCAGATTCTTCTGCATTTTTCTGGGTTTTTCTATTCCTTAACTTAGATTTCCATTATTTCTTCATTTATACACTTGGGTTTGTCTTGAAACAATGATTTGTGAGTAGTTGTTTGAGATTCTAGAGATGGGTTTGTAAATATTGTTTTGTATTGTGGTTTTGAACTGATTTAGCCATTTAAATGAAGATTGTTATATTTTGATTTATTGCTTGTGAGCTTGTTGCCTTGCTTGATGAATGGGCCCTCATTAAGTTAAGCTTTAATCCTTAATAGATGGACTGAAAAGTGAATATTTGGGATAGATAATCTTGCAATAAACTTGGTTTTCTTGGTGTTAGAGATAAGCTAAGAGAATTAAGGGGACTTTCCAAAAATAAATTAGAGCTTTAATTGGGTTTTCGTTAGGTTTGAAATACCGTGAAAACAGGGTTTGATTTAATGAAAACCAACTTTGAAATGCTTGAAAAAGGTTTCAAAAATTTAAGAATTGATTTCCCTCAAAATTGAAATTCACATGTGTTTGGCTAAATTAGGGATAAACCACATGCAAACAATATTGAAAATCCAATCTCTAGAATCACTTTAATTTTTATTGAATTTAGATTTAATTCCTCCAAATTTCATAAATAGCAAATTTCAATTTAAACCTTAGTAATCTAGTTTAGTTAATTGTTTGATTTAGTTTAAATTCCTCAAATACAAATTTTAATTTCAAATTTTATTTTTTAATATCTTTAAATTTTGTCATTCTAATTAGCTTATCATTTTATTTCCAATTTAAGCACAATTCCCTATGGGATCGATATCATTTTTTAAAACTATACTACTGTGACCCGTGCACTTGTGGAAACACCACATCAAGTTTTTGACGCCGTTACAGGGGAATTGTTTGTTTTTAAGTTGGATTTTAATTGTTTTAAGCTGATTAGAATTTTTATTTTCTTTTATTTTCACTACTGTTCCTTGTGTTTTTCAGGTACTTTTCTTGTTTATGAGATGATCGAAAAGCACAAGTGATACTGAATTGTTGTTCAACCCAGAAATTGAAAAATTCTATCAAGCCAACAAAAAGGAATACAAGAGAAGAAAGGAAGCAGAAAAAGAAGAACAACAAAGATTTGAGCAAGAGACAATTGAAAATATGGAGAATCAAAATAGAGCTATTGGTGGAAACAATGGAGGAAATGAGCAAAATAGGCAAAATGAAGTTGTTAATCAAAATGATCCTCAGAGAAGATCCATGTTAGATTATGCTTTTCCTAGATGTGCTAATGTGAGAGACTTTGTAAGCAAGTGTGATAGGTGTCAAAGAGTAGGCAATATTTCCAAGAGAGATGAGATGCCCCAACAATCCATATTAGAAGTTGAATTGTTTGATGTGTGAGGAATTGATTTCATGGGGCCATTTCCATCTTCTTATGGGAATAAATATATCTTGGTAGGAGTGGACTATGTATCTAAATGGGTAAAAGCTATTGCTACACCTACCAATGATGCAAAAGTTGTGGTGAAATTTCTGAAAAAATTTATTTTGACCAGATTCTGTGCCCCACGTGCCATAATCAGTGATGGTGGTAGCCATTTTTGCAACCACCAATTTGAAAAATTGATAAGAAAATATGGGGTAAAGTATAGGATTGCCACACCATATCACCCTCAAACAAATGGCCAAGTAGAAATCACAAATAGAGAGCTTAAGCAAATCTTGGAGAAAACTATCAACAAGTCCAGAAAAGATTGGTCCCTTAAATTAGATGACACTCTTTGGGCATATAGAACAGCATTTAAAACCCCCATAGGAACTACACCTTATAGGTTAGTTTTTGGGAAATCATGCCATTTGCCCGTAGAGTTAGCTTATTGGGCCATTAGAGCAATCAATTTTGATTTACAAGCTGCTGGACACAAAAGACTTTTGCAACTAGATGAATTAGAAGAATTGAGACTTGATGCTTATGAAAATGCTAGGATCTATAAAGAAAGAACTAAAAAATGGCATGATAAGCATATCAAGAAAAAGGACTTTAAAGAAGGAGATTTGGTTCTCTTATTCAATTCAAGGTTGAAATTTTTTCTAGGAAAATTAAAATCAAGGTGGTCCGGTCCATTTAAAATTGTGAAAGTTTTACCTCATGGTGCTGTGGAAATTTTTGGTGAAAAATCTAGTAATTTCAAGGTAAATGCGCAAAGGTTGAGGCACTATTCAGTTGGTGAACCAATTGAGAAGATAGCAACTTGCTATCTCTCTCATTCTCCATAAAATCTTGAGTGAGTATGGTCAAGCTAAAGACCTAAACTTAGCATTTTTGTGCATAACTCACAATTTTTTATTGATTCTTTATTTCTTTCATATATATATTTGTTTTAAGTTTTTCTATACTCCTTATTCAGAGTTTGACATTGTTCTAATTTCCTTGTGCAGATGGGATGCAATGCATTGCAAGCAAATGAGCATAAAAATTTTTTATTTTAGTGTTAGCTTTAAATTTTTAGTTTTAAATTTGTTCACTTGCCATTTTCATCTTTCTTTTGTTGAGTATTTGCTGGTGATTCTTGCTGGATTCATTGCTCTTTTTGTTAATTCTAAGAGAAAATTTTTCCAAACCTTGTCATCTTTGTTTAACAAGAAAATTATTTGAATGTGGATGTGTGAATTTGTGCTTTGAAAAATTTATTTTTATGAGTATTTGATGAACATAACAAGTTGAACAATTAGAATTCATATTATGAAGGTTTAATCATTTGAAATCTAATTTGTTTTAATTTTTTTAGGTGCTATGAAATTTGGTCAAATTTGGGCAGCAGATTACACAACCTGCGACATAACCGGTTTTGCTTGTGTCATCGCTTGTGTTCGCTGGGCACATTTTGGGCAGATTGTCACACAACCTGCCACATAACCGGTTTTGCTTGTGTCGTCGCTTGTGTTCGCTGGGCACATTTTGGGCAGATTGTTACACAACTTTCGACACAACCCCCCTATCCTTATGTTCTAACTTGTATCGCCTGTTTATTTTGCAGGATAAGAACTCACTTCACCAGAATGGGCCAGCAGCTACCCCAAGCCCAAGCCCAAGACAAAAAGCCCACTAACCCATTTTGATATATAAAAAAAAAAAAACTAAACCAAAGCCCAAAACCCATACTCCATAGCCCAAGCCCATAACCCGATAAACCCATTTCCTTCTTCCTCTCGGCATCGCCCCCGACACAGCCCTCCTCTTCGCCGTAACATTCATCTTCACCGTCACCTCCAAAACCCCCATCTAAACCACCATTTTCTTTCTTTCCTTTTCTACTTCTTCGCATTCTTCCTCTTTTTTGATCAGGCCCCTCCATTTCGCCATGCCTGACTCCCCACTCTCTTTCGAAAACTCCCCTCCCCATTCCTCACAGCCGCCGCAGCCCCAAACCACTCCGCCCATGAATGCTGACTCACCGGCGGCCCATTCTGGTGACGCCCCCATCACTACATACAAGAAGAAAAAGGCGAAAAGCATTAAGCCGCATAAATCAACAAGCGGCATCAAGAGGAAGCGACCCGAACCGGCCACACAATAACTACCAGTCCCGCCCCCAATTATGCTGCACCTGATGTCCGACGTGGCATCCCAAAATCGGTGGTCAAGCGCCCAGGTACATCAAAAGGTAACTTCACAATTCCTTCCTCTTTGCCTACTGCTAGAAATTGGGTATTACCTATGCCGAAATGAAAAGGAATAAGGCAAGAGTCGAAGCTCGAAAAATGGTTCAAACTCGGTATTTGGATGTGTTTACACTTAAATCTTTGAAGATATATGATGAAATGCAGACTCTGTTAGATGCTTTAGGTTGGGTGCGATTTGCACATAAGCAGGAACTGGTTTACCCCATTCTAGTGCAAGAATTTATGGCCTCCCTATCTACTAATAAGCATAAGAATGACTTGGATAATGACTTGACAATCAATTTTAGATGCCTTCGTCAAGATAGGGTGCTGTCTATGGATAATTTTCACCATATATTCGGCTTTCCACCTGATGGTTTGCTCAAAATACCTACTAGCCAAAGGGACTATAATGGGTATGAATTTTGGCAGCAAATTGCACCTTCAGCAGGTATTTTCAAACCGGGGCACAGTAAGGCCTCTAAGATTGAGAGTCATTCCTTGAGATTGCTTCAGAGATTAATTGCAAATACAATTTTAGGAAGAGGAACTAGTGTTGGCACAATGTCTCAGTATGATTTATTCTTTTTGTGGTGTGCAAAAACTGGTAAAAAGCTTTACCTGGTTATTATTTTTGCCGTCATGTGATCCGCCAGACTACTAGGGGTACTGGTAACATTGTGTTTGGAGGTTTGGTCACACCCATTGCACATTAGTTTGGCTTTAATCCTCAAGTTCACAAGTGTGCTGCTGTTCCAACTGGTTTGCTATTTTTGGATGGACCTCATTTGGCCAACCAAAAATTTTGTATCAAAAATGAGGCTACCAAGTTGTATGAGATTCATGCACCAACCGCACCACCACCTGGCTCTCCCACTGCAATTAGCTCCTCCTCAGCATCTGAGAAACCATCTGAGCAGCCTTTTACACAACCTTCACGCCAGGCTCCACCAACTGCCCAACCTGCTTCATCAACTGCTTCTGGACCATCCATGGCAACCCTTTTGACATTCATGGAGAATCTCAGTGATGAGATCTATTCTTTTCGGCAAATGACGGATGTCTCTTTTCAAACATTAAGGGATTTAACTGATATATATTTGGATAGAAGTGCTGAAATGCAAGACGAATTTAAAGTCATGCGCGCTAAGCTGGAGCAGATCAAAACAAACCAGGCACTGATTTTGAGCATCATCTCTCCACAGCAACCACCAAAAGCACCACCACCTCCACAAGATAGCAAGGGCAAAGAAATTCTCATACCTGACTGACCAGCTTTTATTCTCAATTTACATTTCATGTCTTTATTTTCGTTGCTTAATTAATTAGTGTTTTTAACTTGTTTAGTTACTATTTTGCTTGTGTTGTTTTTCTTTTACTTGAACCATTTACTTATTCAGTATTTTTTTTAGTTCCTCATAAAGTACATTTTTCTTTTGAATCTTTAGTACTTTGCTCACTTGCTTTGATTTGCTACTTCGGATTTACACTTGATGGTTATATTTTTTGAGCTTAACTTCCCTATTTCAACTTTTTGAGTTTAATTGATTTAATGGATTCCATTGCACTGTTTCTTTTGCAATGAGTGCAGCAGCTGTCCAAATTTTATTTAATTAAATTGGTTGCACTTCAATGAGGTAACAATTCTCATCTCAGCTTGTGTCACTTTCAACACAAGTTGTGCTATCACTTATGCAACAGGGTGATAATTCTTTCTGCACATATAGCCAAATTATCCCATTTCTTGCAATCTTTTAACATTGAGGACAATGTTAATTCTGAGTATAGGGGAGAGGGTAAATTTTTTGCAAAAATTACTTTTTCCTTTTTCACTTGCATATAGTGACATACTCATTCATTACTTCATACTTGTACATATTCAAATATATACACTTGCATATAGCTTCATACACTTAGTTATGCATACTTAGTTACATATAGGTTGACTATACATTTATACATTCATGCATTTCATTTATTCACTTAAAATTTTTTTTGGATTTTTAAACCAGTCTTTGAATTCCATAAGCCACTTATTCAAGCAATCCAACTTGCCTTTAGATAGTTAGTGGAATGAAAGTTCTAGCTGGGTACAAAGTCTCAAGCATTATTCTTTCTCTTACTTAATAGCTGAAAATTAATACATTCATCTTGGTATGCAGATTCTGATTAGTTATTTTGAGTTTTGAGTGTCTGAATAAGCTTTTAAGGAAGAAAATGGTCATTGTCGTCTCAACATTCCTAGAACAAGCATCCTAGATCTTTCAAAGCGAAATTTTTAACTTGCATTTGATAAGAATATGATCTAGGCATTCCTTCATATTTTAAACCTCACATTTAGCCTTAACCTACCTTAATCTCATTTCAACCCTTGCAAACCCCCCTTGAACCTTAATTCCCTAATTTCTTTGGAACCCAAATCATTTACCTAGCCATTAAACCTAAACACTACCACCTATTTATGAGAATAATATTTTAGCAATTAAGTGCATAAAAAATTTTGATAAAAAAAAAACTTGGAGGATTGAAACATCTTGAAAAGTGCTAGAGTAATTGTGAAAAGTTGATAAAAAAAAAATGGTCACCAAAATATCCCAAAGGTAATTTTGGGTGTGACGTGAAATAGGGACGCATACAAAATAAAAAAATATATTATAAAAGTAGTCCCTTTATTGTGATAGCACTTGAGATTCATTGTGAATTTCTTTCCTCTTGATAAAAAAAAATTCTATTATTAAAAAAAAATGGATGCACTTTGAGTTTCATGATTAATATTATTCTTATATTTTGTTTTCCTTATTCCCTTTCTTTGTTAACACAATTTTATCCTATTTGACCCCATTACAACCCTTAAAAAGACCTAATGATTCTTTGAAAAAATGCTTGTTACATTAGTAGAGTTAGATCTTTTATGCTTGCATATGGATTTGACAATATAATCTTCCATACATTACTCACCATCTATTTGAGACACATTGGCTATCTATTTCATTTAGGTTTGTTTTGGCACAATTGACTCTTGTAGCTGGTTGGTATTTGTTGCTTGGGTTGATTGTGTTGACCCCATAAGCTCAAAGGAGCATAGATTTTGATGATACCAAAACTCAACTAGAATCAAACTAACATTGTTTTTAAGTGTTGTGTATCTCAAAGAAAAAGGACAAAAGGATTTCATGATGGATTCGTGCTTCTGAAGAAAAGATGACATTCTAAGGATAACACAGGACGAATCAAAGGAGATAAAAGAAGAAAATGTTACCTTCCAAGGCTGCATTGAAAATCAGAATTGAAGGTACATATAGTATAGAGTTTTATTTTTAGGATTACTTGTGAAAAAAATTGAGGAGTAAAAGTCAATGATGCTTATTTTCAATCCCTCAAAAGATTTTCTTTTAAATATCATTATTGGCCTAAAAAGTGTTTGACTATGATTTGGTGTAAAGCTTTATAGTTTTGAAAGTTATGCAGAAAAGTTTTCCTGGTATGCCAACTGGTTTGCTACTTATTTTAGTATGCTAACTGGTTCGCTATTTTCTCAAGTATGCTAACTGTTTCAACTCTGCACAACATCACAGAAAATGACAAAATAATGGCTATTTTCTTGAAATTCGTATCTGTAACGTTCAAATGAGTTCTGCAACGGTAAAAAACGTTCCAAAGCTATAAATACACCTTCCTTTGGCCATTTTGCACTAAATGAAAGTCTCTCCACTGTTCAAAATCATAAAAGCTTTCATTCAAAGTGCTCAAAGTGTTTTATTACTCATCATTGGCTTATTTACTCAACTCTTCTTTATAGTTTCTGTTGTATTGAGTGAGAGTGAGTTTTTAAACACATTATTATCATTTGTGAGAGGTCATTCAAGCACCTATTGAAGCTTGGTTGTGAAAAGTGTTTGGGATAACACTTGGTAGAAGTGTAAAGCTACTTGTAAAAGCTTTGGTGTGAAGATTTGTAAAGGGCTTTGTCTCTTGCCTTCAAAAGAGAAGAATAGTGAAGTGAAGACTCAAAGTGGGATCTTTGAGAGAGTGGATGTAGGCTAGTTAAAGCCGAACCACTATAAAAATTTCAGTGTTCATTTTCTCAACCCTTGCTCTTTACATTTATGCAATTTAACTTTATGATTGATATGCTTTTGCTGATATGAAAGTTGATATTAGTTGCTGATAACCTTGCTGCAGACTGAGAAAATTAGTTTACTGCTAAATCTGCTTTTACTGCTAAAACTGCTGATATCTGATTTAATCTGCATGTTGTTTGATTTGCTGTCAGTTAGAATATTTGGTATACTGCTCTGATTGCTGTGTTAAAAACGTATTCAGATTACTGATATATTTACTGAATGCTTATATAGTCTGTTATATCAGTATACTGATTGCATATAGCTTAACCTTGAGTCAACTTGTCAATAGAGCTATATTGTTCATTTTTCACATTAGTTAATTTAGTTGAACCTAGCTGCAATTTTCAAAGGTTTTGAGCAAGAACCGAAAATTGTTTTTAAAGTCCAATTCACCCCCCCTCTTGGACATATTTTGGAACATCAATTTGGTATCAGAGCTTGTCTCTCTTGCTTGAGGATTAAAACCCTTAGAGTGATCCACACACATGGCTAGTTCATCTAGAAATTCTGCTGGTATACCTGCCCCCTTAGCTGAAGGTTATTCCATCACTAGACCACCACTTTTTAATGGCACAAATTACTCCTTTTGGAAAACTAGAATGAGAAACTTTATACAATCTGTTGACATTGATGCTTGGAGAATAGTTAAAGATGGTCCTTATATTCCTTATAAAACCAGTGAAGGAACTGTACAAATTCCTAAAGCTGAAGTTGAATTTGATGATAATGATTGGAAGAAAATTTCTACAAATGCCAAGGCTATTAATATTCTTCATTGTGCTCTTGATATTAATGAGTATAATCGTGTTTCAGGATGTCAAACTGCAAAAGAGATATGGGACAAACTAGAAGTCACATATGAAGGAACTGATGTGGTAAAAGAGTCAAAGGCAAACCTCCTCATCCGTGATTATGAATTATTTGAGATGAAACCTGGTGAAACTATTGCTGAGATGAGTACCAGATTTACAGACCTTGTAAATCTACTTAAAGCTCTAGGAAAGAGATTTGAAGAACAAGAACTTGTAAAGAAAATTTTGAGGTCTCTTCCAAAGACGTGGGAAGCAAAGACTACTGTTATTCAAGACACCAAGGATTTCAGAAAATACACCTATGATGAGCTGATTGGTTCTCTCATTGCACATGAGATGATTTACAAGAAAGATGAGAATGAAGGTGATCAAAAGAAAAAGAAAGGCATAGCTTTCATATCCGAAAAAGTAGATGAGAAAAAGAAAAATGTTGTTCTTAAAGCTAGTTCAAGTGATGATTCAAGTGCTTCAAGTGATGATGATGAAGATATGGCTATGATAGTCAAAAGATTCAAAAGAGCATTTAGAAAAGGTGGAAGCAAATACAAGAAGTTCACAAAGAAATATGCTCCAAAGACTCCAAATCATTCAAGTGAAATAGTTTGTTATGAGTGTAACAAACCAGGCCACATTAAGCCAAAATGTCCTACATTGAAGAAGAAAAACAAGTTTAGAAAGGACAAAAGCAAAAAGGCAATGGCAGCAACATGGAGTGACAGTGACTCTTCATCAAATGATGAAACAAGTGACAAAGAAGCTACAAACACTTGTATGATGGCAATTGAAGAAAAAGGTGAAAGCTCACACATCGAAGATAGTGAAAATGAGGTAAATCTTGAACTTTCTAATGTTGATGAATTAGAACTTGCATTTGTGAAGACATATGATAAATATAGAACTTTTAAAAAGAAATGCAAAATTTTAGTTCATGAAAATTGTGCCTTAAGATCAGAAAATATTTCATTGAGTATGGTTTCAAAGGAAAATGAATTTTATAAATCTCAAATGAAATTATTTAAGGAAGTTAATGATGAGCTTCAAAGATCAAAAGAAGTGTGTGAACAACTTCTTGAGAAAAACAGAATTCTTGAAGAAAAAGTTGAATCTTTGACAAGAGATTTATCTAAATTTACAAAAGGTAAAGAAAACACTTGATATACTTCTTGGGAATCAAAGATCCACAAATGAAAAATCTGGAATTGGTTATGATGGATTTATGAAGTATGGAAAATACAAACAATTTTTTATTAAAGCTACATCCTTTTCTCAACCGAGTATTACATGCTTTTATTGCAATCACAATGGTCATATGATAAATGCTTGTCCTATTAGGAAAGGAACCTTTAAGGCAAAGAAAGTATGGGTGCCTAAAGGAACCCTACCTAATGTTACTAACATTCAAGGACCCAAAGTTGCTTGGGTACCTAAGAACAGTTAACTGATTTCACGTCTGCCTAAGGAGTATGCTGGAAACAGAACATTGGTACATTGATAGTGGCTGCTCTAGGCACATGACAGGAAATAAAGGCAAGTTTTCCTCTCATACTTTGAAAGAAGAAGGTTATGTCAAATTTGGTGATAAAAGCAAAGCTAAAATTGTTGGATGTGGAACTATTGGTAAAAATCCTTGCATTGAGAATGTTGCATTAGTTCAAGGATTAAAGTATAATCTTTTAAGTGTTAGTCAATTATGTGATAACGGTTTTAAAGTAATTTTTACTTCTACACATTGTGAAATTCATGGAAATAATGTTATGTTTGCTGGTGCTAGAATAGATAATATTTACTTACTTGATTTAACAAGTCTTGAAGAAAATTGTGAAACATGTTTTATGACTTCAGATGATAGTGCTTGGTTATGGCATAGAAAATTAGGACATGCTAGCATGAGTACACTTGCTAAACTCTCTAGAAAGAACCTTGTTAGAGGACTTCCAAAGCTAAGATTTGAAAAAGAATTTCAATGCAAAGCTTGTGCACTTGGTAAGCATACAAAATCATCTTTTAAATCAAAAAATGTTGTAACTACGTCTAGACCATTGGAATTATTACATCTTGATCTTTTTGGTCCAATCACACCTAGAAGTCTAGGAGGCAAGGCATATGCATTTGTAATTGTTGATGATTTTTCAAGATTCACATGGACTTTCTTTCTTGCTCATAAAGATGAAACCTTTGATATATTTGAAGCTTTTTGCAAAAGAACTCAAAATGAAAAAGGATATTGCATTACATCTTTGAGGAGTGATCATGGAAAAGAATTTGAAAATAATTTGTTTGAAAATTTCTGCTTTCAAAATGGTATTTATCATACATTCTCAGCTCCTAGAACTCCACAACAAAATGGAGTTATTGAAAGGACAAATAGATCCTTGCAAGAAATGGCAAGAACAATGCTGAATGAAAACAGTTTACCAAAATATTTAGGCGAGAAATGTAAATACAGAGATGCTACATTTTGAACAGAGTTTCCATTAGAGCTATTTTAAAGAAAACTCCTTATGAACTATGGAAAGGAAGAAAACCCAATATTGCATATTTTCATGTCTTTGGTTGCAAATGTTACATTTTGAATAACAAAGACAGCAATCTCAAGAAATTTGATGCTAAATCTTGTGAAGGAATATTTCTAGGCTATTCAACAAATAGCAAAGCATATAGGATTTTCAATAGAAAAACATTGACCATGGAAGAATCAATGCATATACTTTTTGATGATGCTAACACTTCCTTGCAAAGGAAAGATTCTTGTGATGATGAAATTGAGCAGATTCTAAATTCAAAGAATTCGAATAATGATGAGCTTGAATCAAAAGAACAAGTGGAGGATGATCAAAATGACAAAGAAGAAGAACTCCCTTACTCCACAAATGTTGGAATTCAAGAAGACTCCCAACCAAATGTGGAAGAACTACAAATTGAGGAACCTCAACATCAAGATATTCCACAAGAATGGAGGTACCATAGAAATCATTCCAAAGATGACATTCTTGATAGTCCATCACAAAGAATGATGACAAGAGCTCAACTTAGAAGATATTTTGGTAATGTTGCTTTTGTTTCTCAATTTGAACCCAAAACATATGATGATGCTCAAAATGATGAAAATTGGCTTTTTGCTATGCAAGAGGAATTAAATCAATTTGAAAGAAACAAAGTGTGGAAACTTGTTCCTAAACCTAAAAAGCACTTTGTTATTGGAACTAAATGGGTATTTAGGAATAAGATGGATGAAAAAGGACATGTAGTTAGAAATAAAGCTAGGCTAGTAGCTCAAGGATACAACCAAGAGGAAGGTATTGATTTTGATGAAACCTTTGCTCCGGTTGCTAGAATTGAAGCTATTAGAATGTTGTGTGCATTTGCATGTTTTAAGAATTTCATGCTTTATCAAATGGATATTAAAAGTGCATTTTTAAATGGATATATTGATGAAGAAGTTTATGTAGCTCAACCTCCTGGTTTTGCAGACCCTCACTTTCCAAATCATGTTTACAAGCTTACTAAAGCTCTCTATGGTTTAAAGCAAGCTCCTAGAGCATGGTATGAGAGACTTAGTAAATTCTTGCTTCAAAATGATTTTAAAAGAGGAAAAGTGGATACTACTCTTTTTATTAAGAAAATAGGAAAAGACATGCTTATTGTGCAAATTTATGTAGATGATATTATTTTTGGTGCTACTAACCATTCTCTTTGTAAGAAATTTTCCAACATGATGAAAAGTGAATTTGAAATGAGTATGATGGGTGAACTTACCTTCTTTCTTGGATTGCAAATTAAGCAAGTGAAAGATGGAATTTTTATAAATCAGTCCAAGTACATAAAGGATATGCTAAAGAAGTTCAAAATGGAGGATATGAAGAGTATTGGAACTCCCATGAGCTCAACTATTAAATTGGAGAAAGATGAAAAAGGTAAAGAGGTAGATAACAAACTTTATAGAGGTATGATTGGTTCTTTACTCTACTTGACAGCATCTAGACCAGATATTCATTTCAGTGTATATTTATGTGCAAGATTTCAGTCATGTCCAAAAGAATCTCATCTTGTAGCAGTTAAGAGAATTTTTAAATACCTCATTGGCACTCACAAAATTGGCTTGTGGTATCCAAAATGTGAATCATTTGATCTTATTGGTTATAGTGATTCAGATTTTCTTTGGTAGTAGATTGGACATGAAAAAGCACTTCGAACTTGTCAATTTCTAGGTCATGCATTAGTTTCATGGCACAAGAAAAGCAAACTTCTGTTGCACTTTCTACTGCAGAAGCTGAATATATTGCAGCTGGAAGTTGTGTTGCACAGATTTTGTGGATGAAACAACAGCTTGAAGACTTTGAAATTAAATTTGATCACATTCCCATAAGATGTGACAATACTAGTGCTATAAACCTATCAAAAAATCCTGTTCAACACTCTAGAAGCAAGCATATTGAAATTAGACATCATTTTATTAGGGATCATGTTCAAAATGGTGATATTCAAATCGAATTTGTCCCTTCTGAGAAACAGCTTGCTGATATTTTTACAAAGCCACTTAATGAGGAAATTTTCTGCAAAATAAGAAGAGAGCTTGGTATGATTGATGCTCCTGATTAAGTTTTGGTGCATTCTCATGTTTCTATATGAAAATGAAGTGATATATGTTGGTTTGCAGTGTTAAAAAGGCATTCTGATATTTTTGGTGCAATTTGAAAAATTCTGGATCTTATCAGATATGAACAGTAATCTGCAGAATTTGATCACAGTGGCATACTAATCCGTTTGCTAATTTTCTTGTTTGCTAAATGCTTTATCACTGCTCCTACTTTTTCGTTGGCAAACTGGAAGTCAGGTCTGATTGCACTAAAACTCTAAAATTATTTTTTTTCTCTAGTGCCTGTTCTGCATGTTTAAAGCACATATTACTTAAATACCCCTCTACTTAGAGTATTGCATCTTTATGTATTTAAGGGCAAAATGGACTTTTTAACACATTAATTTGCGCGGGACTCAATTTTTTTTCTGAACCATCAATCTTCTCACCGTCTCTCCTCTGCTACACGCTACCTATTCTCTGCAAAAACCTACAGTTGTGTCTTTTCAGTTTTAAAATTCAAAACTCCTCTTTCCGTCGCTTCGTATCTCAGAACCCGAACGGCTGCATTTCTCTCTCCACTTGCAAACCCATTTCGGTCGCACCCTTCCAAGCCATCGTCTCCCTTCGTCATTCTTAAAATTTCAGAAACCCATTGGCAGTGAATCGATTAAATCGATTGTTTCAAGATAGAAAATCCCCAAAATTTTTCGTTTCCGTTATTTCTCTAAATCTGCCGAAAGAAATTATTTGCTGTTGGATATTTTTCTTTTGCCTAAGTCGATTCGCACTCTCTGTTTCAGTATATCTCAGGTATAAAATCTAAAACTTTAATGGAATCGTGTTTTACATTTTGTTTGCGCTTGTTTTGATTGTCTTGCTGTCGCAATATACAGATTAATTTTTTTGGAACTATTTTGTTTAATCTGCTTTCGATTGTTTGCTCTGTTTTCACACACAGTTGTTTATTTTTTTGGCATTAACATTTCGTAAAATGTGGTATATAATAATAAATTGATTGCCATGGATTCGTAAGAACCCGAATATCTCTTGCTGTCTGTTCTATTTTTTTTGCCATTGCGCTCTGTTGTGCTAAATGAATGTTAATATGCTTCGATTGATTATATATATGAATATATATTGGCTGCTCACATCACTGAATTTATAATCTCAGTCCTCACTGTCCTTACGGCCTAACTTGCTTCTAAGATTGGTTATGGCGTAAGACAAAGGAAAAGGGAAAGCCAAAATCCCCACATATTCATCATCGGACTCCACTGACGCAAGTGTTCCTGCGTCACCTCCTCCACAAAAGGATGCTCCTCTGGTAATTGGCAAATCAAAAGAAACACCCAAGAAAAGAACCAGTGAGCCAGTTCAAGAAAAGGGAACCAAAAAGAAAAAGACTTCAAAAGCTCCAGTTGTGCATATGGAGAGGGCTATTCATGAGCCAAGGTATATCCACTGGCCTACTTTTATTGAAGTTTCTGTTCCTTTGCAATCCTTGTTTGAATATTAGAAATGGGATAAATTGTGTTCTGACACTGAAGGAGTGTATGTGGATTTAGTTCAAGAATTCTATAAAAATTTGAGGGTTGATGATTCTGACAAAGATGAGTCTTTAAAGGTGAAAATGAAAGGGAAAATCTATGAAGTGACAGTAGCTAGATTAGCTAAAGCCCTAGGAATTCCAAACAGTGGAAGTAAAATCTGTTCTCACAAAGATGTTTTTGCTGTTGGTGGATTTAACAAAAGAGATTTTGAGGGTGAAGTGTTTAAAGGGGAAGTGAAGGATAAAACTAGCATTACCCATACTCATCAACACATCAAAATTCTTCATAGTTTTATCATTTATGTGTTGAATCCTAGAACTGGTAGTCCCAACTATTTGAGTACCCTTGATCTCTGCATAATTTGGCATATTGTGAACCAAATTGAATTTAATCTTGCCTATTTTATGCTGAAGCAAATCATGAAATGGAAGCCACCTTACAAGCTACCCTATGCCCATCTTCTAAATGGTCTGTTTAGAGACTTTGGGATACCTTTGGAAACCGAGAAACTTAGGACCAATATGATCCCAATTACTAGTTTGCAAAAAGATGATGATGGTAGAAAGCTTAGGTTTGAACAAGGTGCTAGTTCCAAAGATAGTGCAAGCGGCACTATTAATGTTGAAGGTATTTTGGAGGAAGTAAACAACTTGAGGGAATTTGTTGAAATAGAACTTGGAGAGCTACAGAAATTTAGAGGTTTTCAAACTGTTCTTATGAATGCTCTTGACTCTAAAGTTGATGGGACTTTGATGTTGATGTACAAAATTGTGGAAGAATTGTTTAAAATCAAAGTTCATTTGGGTATTTCAACCACTGAGGCTGGAGAAACCAGTAAAGCTGCTACTAGTTCTACTCCTCAACCAGAGAAAGAAAAAGAGAAAGAAGAAGAAACAGAAGAGGAAGAAGAAGAAGAAACAGAAGAAGAGGAAGAGAAAGAAACAGAAGATGAAGAAGAGAAAGAGGAAGAAAAGGAAGAAGAGGAAGAAGCTGAAGCTGAAAAAGATGACTATGATTCTGATGATAAGAATGGTAATGGAGGCAGCAAAGAAGGTAGTGGAAAGGATATGAGTGACTCAGAGTCTGAGGCAGAACCAGAGACCCCTGCTCCTGCTGCTCCTGCAAAAGGAAAAGGAAAAACAGCTCAAAAGGACCAAAGAAGCAAACAAAAAGAGGAAACTGGTAAACCCTCTGGCAAAAAGGCTAAAACTGGCAAAAAGTCTATAGCTGAGTCTGGTACTACTGCTGTCACTGAGCTAGCAGCTGGGCCTATTGTTCCTTTGACACCCGGAACTGAATTGGCTGCTGCAATTCTTCAAACCTTGAGTGACAAACCTGTCAAGCCCAAAAAGCTGAAAATGGCTGCTCCAAAACCAATCAGGAGAAGTTATAGGCTGAAAGGATAAACTGAATTCTGATTGAATTTTGTCTAACAGTCTGTCTGTTAGTTTGCTACTTAGTTTGCTACTTTTGGTTTTTCTGAACTTTAAATTAGTCTGCTATATCAGTTACTGTTTTGACTGTTTATTCACTGCACTTAAACTGAATTTTGATTTATTCACATGTGCATGCTTTCTCCCATATTCTTTTGATGCTGACAAAAAGGGGGAGAAAAGTAATGGATGAGTAATCTTGATGGTATAACTTGTGGTTGATATAGTTTGTGAATAGTATATTGTTGATATAACTTTATGGTGTGCATATTGTTGATATCACTTGTGAATGATATACAGTTTGTGATTAGTGTGTATATTGTGCATATTTAGTTAGTATATTTAGTCACACTTGACTCCTTAAGAAAATGCTTATGAATATTTCATTGAAATTATTAAGGGGGAGTTATTTGTGATTAATTGTTGATATAAGCACATACATAGGGGGAGTTATTTTCACATATACATTCATACACATACTCACACTTATTAATATTTACATGGTGATTCAATTGAGTTTTGTCATCATCAAAAAGGGGGAGATTGTTGACCCCATAAGCTCAAAGGAGCATAGATTTTGATGATACCAAAACTCAACTAGAATCAAACTAACATTGTTTTTAAGTGTTGTGTATCTCAAAGAAAAAGGACAAAAGGATTTCATGATGGATTCGTGCTTCTGAAGAAAAGATGACATTCTAAGGATAACACAGGACGAATCAAAGGAGATAAAAGAAGAAAATGTTACCTTCCAAGGCTGCATTGAAAATCAGAATTGAAGGTACATATAGTATAGAAGTTAAGTTTTATTTTTAGGATTACTTGTGAAAAGAATTGAGGAGTAAAAGTCAATGATGCTTATTTTCAATCCCTCAAAAGATTTTCTTTTAAATATCATTATTGGCCTAAAAAGTGTTTGACTATGATTTGGTGTAAAGCTTTATAGTTTTGAAAGTTATGCAGAAAAGTTTTCCTGATATGCCAACTGGTTTGCTACTTATTTTAGTATGCTAACTGGTTCGCTATTTTCTCAAGTATGCTAACTGTTTCAACTCTGCACAACATCGCAGAAAACGACAAAATAACGGCTATTTTCTTGAAATTCGTATCTGTAACGTTCAAATGAGTTCTGCAATGGTAAAAAACGTTCCAAAGCTATAAATACACCTTCCTTTGGCCATTTTGCACTAAATGAAAGTCTCTCCACTGTTCAAAATCATAAAAGCTTTCATTCAAAGTGCTCAAAGTGTTTTATTGCTCATCATTGACTTATTTACTCAACTCTTCTTTATAGTTTCTGTTGTATTGAGTGAGAGTGAGTTTTTAAACACGTTATTATCATTTGTGAGAGGTCATTCAAGCACCTATTGAAGCTTGGTTGTGAAAAGTGTTTGGGATAACACTTGGTAGAAGTGTAAAGCTACTTGTAAAAGCTTTGGTGTGAAGATTTGTAAAGGGCTTTGTCTCTTACCTTCAAAAGAGAAGAATAGTGAAGTGAAGACTCAAAGTGGGATCTTTGAGAGAGTGGATGTAGGCTAGTTAAAGCCGAACCACTATAAAAATTTCAGTGTTCATTTTCTCAACCCTTGCTCTTTACATTTATGCAATTTAACTTTATGATTGATATGCTTTTACTGATATGAAAGTTGATATTAGTTGCTGATAACCTTGCTGCAGACTGAGAAAATTAGTTTACTGCTAAATATGCTTTTACTTCTAAAATTGCTGATATCTAATTTAATCTGCATGTTGTTTGATTTGCTGTCAGTTAGAATATTTGGTATACTGCTTTGATTGCTGTGTTAAAAACGTATTCAGATTATTGATATATTTACTGAATGCTTATATAGTCTGTTATATCAGTATACTGATTGCATATAGCTTAACCTTGAGTCAACTTGTCAATAGAGCTATATTGTTCATTTTTCACATTAGTTAATTTAGTTGAACCTAGCTGCAATTTTCAAAGGTTTTGAGCAAGAACCGAAAATTGTTTTTAAAGTCCAATTCACCCCCCCTCTTGGACATATTTTGGGACATCAGATTGGTTAATTCTTAGCTATTCTGTAATTGTTAAGAGTCATTGCTTCATTCTTTGTGCTTCGCTGGTGGGAATTTGGAATGTTGGTGGCTAGAGGTAAGTTGGTGTTTTGGATTAGTGATTTTTGAGTTTTCAAAGACTAATTCTATTCCCTTCCAAATGAGTTTTAATGAAATTTTGCTTGAGGACAAGCAAGAGTTTGAGTATGGGGGAATTTGATGCATGCATTTTAGATCATCATTTAGGTATAATTTTTGCACATAATTTACCCTTGTTCATAGCTATTATTATAGATATTAGCATATATTTAGTCAATTTTATAATTTTCACACTTCTTAGTTTAATTTTTGGAATTTATTTGTTTTGTAGGTTAAATTTGGAGAAATTTGGTGTATTTTGATCAGAGTAGCCATTTGGAGGAGATTAGAGTTGAATTGCAAAAATTTTTGAAGTTGAGTGAAAAATGGCCGAGAGTTACACAACCTACGACACAACCGATTTAGCTTATGTCGCAGGTTGTGTCGATCGTCAGATATTCAGGCCGAGAGTTATACAACCTGCGACACAACCCGCGACACAATCGACTCAGCTTATGTCGTTTTTACTGGAAATGGCTGACGTGGCATTTTCGTTACTCTGATTTTATACCTCACTTTCTCTGGAATCTTCCACCTTTTTACCAATTCTAGGGCAGACCCCTAACCCATATAAAGTCTCCTTTATCATTTTCTTTCCATAAGGAGGAAGGGAGGCATTTTTGGTAAGAAAAGAAAGAGAGAAAGAGGGAGCACGAGAAGCCATTTCTGCAAAGACCAGGGGCCTGCTCAGACTCTCCAAAGCAGCAGATTCTTCTGCATTTTTCTGGGTTTTTCTATTCCTTAACTTAGATTTCCATTATTTCTTCATTTATACACTTGGGTTTGTCTTGAAACAATGATTTGTGAGTAGTTGTTTGAGATTCTAGAGATGGGTTTATAAATATTGTTTTGTATTGTGGTTTTGAACTGATTTAGCCATTTAAATGAAGATTGTTACATTTTGATTTATTGCTTGTGAGCTTGTTGCCTTGCTTGATGAATGGGCCCTCATTAAGTTAAGCTTTAATCCTTAATAGATGGACTGAAAAGTGAATATTTGGGATAGATAATCTTGCAATAAACTTTGTTTTCTTGGTGTTAGAGATAAGCTAAGAGAATTAAGGGGACTTTCCAAAAATCAATTAGAGCTTTAATTGGGTTTTTGTTAGGTTTGAAATATCATGAAAACAGGGTTTGATTTAAAGAAAACCAACTTTGAAATGCTTGAAAAGGTTTCAAAAATTTAAGAATTGATTTCCCTCAAAATTGCAATTCACATGTGTTTGGCTAAATTAGGGATAAACCATATGCAAACAATATTGAAAATCCAATCTCTAGAATCACTTTAATTTTTATTGAATTTAGATTTAATTCCTCCAAATTTTATAAATAGCAAATTTCAATTTAAATCTTAGTAATCTAGTTTAGTTAATTGTTTGATTTAGTTTAAATTCCTCAAATACAAATTTTAATTTCAAATTTTATTTTTTAATATCTTTAAATTTTGTCATTCTAATTAGCTTATCCTTTTATTTCCAATTTAAGCACAATTCCCTGTGGATCGATATCATTTTTTAAAACTATATTACTGTGACCCGTGCACTTGCGGAAACCACACATCAGGGAACGTCAGTTTCAGTAATTTATTAATTTTGATCAACTTTCAAAGCCTTGCCAGTCGGGTCAACCGAAGTCTTCTCTGCTTCACTATAAGACAGCTCGCAGAAGCTTGAAATTGTGGCCTAGAGTTGGACCATTCCAAGTTGATATTGAAGATTAATTCAAAAGGAGGGACGATTAAATGTATATGCATATACTTGTAGAAGAATTCGTGGTTTGGTGAAATAAAAAACAATTAAACATTAACAACTATTTGGCAACCTAACCTTTCATCATCATGTAGGTCAGATCACAGAGAATAGTCGACAGACTTTCACCTATAAATACTCATCTATCCATCAAGATTTTTCACAACTTTCCTTCAACAAAACAACTAAAGGCTAAAGAAAGTAGTCATAAAATGAAGAGCTTTCATTTCCTCGTCTTTTTGGCTCTGGCTTTGGCTTTCTCTTTTGCCTCTGCCTTTGACCCTAGCCCTCTCCAGGACTTCTGTGTTGCCATACCTGAACCGAAGAATGCTGGTATATATATATAACCTTGCTTTCAGTTTTTCTGCTTTCTTTCACGTTTCTCTCGTAGTATTATCCTATAAAGATCACTATTTCCTGTATAGAAATCTTTTTCTCATTTTATTATACGCATGGTCAACGGATACTGACAATAACTTTTTTGTATTAACGCAGTGTTTGTCAATGGAAAGTTCTGCAAGAACCCAAACCTTACTGTAGCTGAAGATTTCTTTTTTTGGGGACTCAATGTTCCTGGAAATACAGAAAATCGAGTTGGATCGAATGTCACCCTTGTGAATGTTGATAAAATACCAGGACTTAATACTCTTGGTATTTCTCTCGCTCGGTTAGATTTTGCACCCAATGGTGGCTTAAATCCTCCTCACACCCATCCTCGTGGTACAGAGATCCTTGTAGTCGTGGAAGGCACTCTTTATGTTGGCTTTGTGACATCCAACCCTAATCGCCTTATCACTAAAGTCTTATACCCAGGAGATGTATTTGTATTTCCAATTGGCCTCATTCACTTCCAGTTTAATATTGCAAAGACGAATGCAGTTGCCTTTGCTGGTCTAAGCAGCCAAAACCCAGGTGTCATCACTATAGCAGATGCAATCTTTGGGCCTAATCCACCCATTAATCCTGATGTTCTTGCTAAGGCCTTCCAATTGGACAAGGATGAGGTGGAAAAACTTCAAAAACTCTTTGAGAATGCATAAAACAACAATGATAGAAGTTCATTGCTGCACACTGTTTAAGAATATTGTTTAGTTATATTTCCTGCAAAGTCGTCAATAATTGAGCTAGCATATCCTAATTAAATGAAGAGAGATATTTTCTTGGTGTGCCTATACTAATTAAATAAAGAGAGATTTTTTTCAGTGTGCCTTCCTTTACATGTCGATTCATAATATTGCAGTTTTGTTCATTTATTTTATAAGGTAATGGAATTAAAAATCAACTTAAGAAACGCATCATCTACTTGTTGTCTCAAAATTTTCGGCTTTTTCAAAAAACACTAAAAAAAAAAAGCTATTCACTATATTTTTTGAAGTCAGTTTACTAAAAAAGAGAAAAAAAATAAACATTAAGCAAATATTTAACTTTATAATATATATATAGACAGAGAAAAAAAAATATTAATAATATAATATAATTTTTTTTTTTTTTTTTTTTTAAATATAATATAAAACAAAAAAAAAAAAAAAATTAAAAAAAAAAATTATTTATATTATATTATATATATATATATGTGTTATATATATTATATATATATTATATAATAAAAAATAAATATAATATATATTATAAAAATAAAAATAAATTGAATGGACAGTACACTAAAAAAAATTTAATTATTTCAAATTTTTAAAATAAAGTTAACATTTTTTTTTTGTTAAGTTGACTAAATTTAGATTTGAAGACTAATTTCTTGACAGAATAAAAATTCAGGGCCAAAATTGTTTTAAATTTAAAATAAATAGATAAATTATGAATTTTCATAAACTTCAGGGAGTAATTTATAATTGACTTAAAATGCAATAAAAAGTGGGAAGAAAAAACTAAAACAAATAAGACGAAGAGAAAAAAGAAGAAAAAGATGAGGGCAAACCTAATTAAATTGGAATGGCAACTGAATGTCTCTTTGCAACCTCCATAAATTTTCTATCATCTTCTTAACAAATTTTTTTTTTTTTAAAAAAAAACAAATTAAAAGTCACACAAGAAAATATTGAGAGGATGCACGAATTCTGAGAAAGAATGGAAAAGATGCATGAAATTCTCCGTGGCCGTGGAATAAATGGACTCATGGAGATATTATTATTATTATTATTATTATTATTATTATTATTATTGGTTAAGATCATAATATGGGTAGAGTATTAATTTTTAAGGGAAATTGAAATTTTATGGTTTGAATAGACTGAAAGACTTCTGAAATAATCTAATTATTTTTATATATAAGTTATGGGCTCAGTTGTATTTTTATTTTTCGGATTTAATAAAAATTTAATAGATTGAAATAATAACTATATGAACTATACAACAAAGGTTATAAATCTCATATTAAATAGATGGAAAGACTTAAACTCAGGCTTTTTTTTTTTTTTTTCAATTTTTACAGTTTAAAGATGGAGAAAGATCAATTAAGATTTAATCTGACTGGCAATAATGATTTGTATTAATCAATCCTTGTATAGTTAAAATTTATAGTGGCACATAATTTAGCTAAATGGTCTCTTTCCCTATCTGATGCAACCATAATTATGGTTGGATGTTTTATAGTATCTGATGTCAATTATTGTTCATGATTTATAAATATCTCTTTTTTCTATAAATAAAAATTGAATTGGTAATACATTGTTAGACATATATTCCATAGAGGTTAAATTTCAACTTTTTTAATATGTGTTATGTTCAATTATATATATAGATTGGCATTATTAACTACAAATGTGTGAACTCGGCAATGGTTATTGACTAATTATATGAGAAGGGAAAAGAATCATTGTCATTTGGAGTGGTTACGTACTTGGAATGGAAGCTTTTATATATATATATATATATATATATATATAAAGCTTTCCGATTAACACACAAGAATTTTCAGACTTAAACTTATCCAAAGTCTTCTAGATTAGGTGCAAGACTTGAGGTCAATTACTTGTTCAAATTATATTATACTATTTGGTTAAACTGTCAACATTATCAGATTTTTATACATTTTTTCGATCACATATGATGATGACCTTGTTTTGTTAATTATTTTCGTTTCTTTTTTTTTTTATTTTTTTTTATAAAAATAATGAACTCTGCTTCTTTTAGTAATTAGGTGGGGGAATAGAAACTTGAATGATTTGTAGGTGAGTGATATGACTGGAACAAACTAAATATTCTATTTTGTTGGTTGTATAGAGTCTGTTTTATATATACATATATGTAAAATAACAATAAAAAAATTTGACTGACTTTCTCTACATGAAAAGGCACAGAATTCTCTGTACATATACTAATCACACACCATATGTTTTGTGAGTTCATGGGTAGGTCGTTTGGGGTTGTACTTTAATGGCAAGTGGGATTGCGGATGATCATAGTGATAAAAAAGAGGACATTTCGCGTGCGGTAGATTGTTCATGATCGCTTCATTAACGCTTCAGCAACTTCCCAAGTTTTCACTATGACCTGTTCCGATGATTAAGTAAAAGCAAGAGAATTTTAATTTCTAACTTGGACTTGTTCCGAAGATTAGGTCAATATTTATTTGTTAAGTCGTAAAGATTTAATTAATATCTCTTAATCTCTTACATTATGAGGCATAAGATTACTAAATGCTGATTCTAGCTATAAATAATGCAATGACCTATTATGAATATATATATACCACATAGAAATCAGAAACGAGCAGCCTTCACTCTTGATGGAAAATTAATCTAACTGCCTGCAGTTCATTGTATAATATAACAACACAACACGTTTTAATTCCTTAATTCCAAATTAGTTGGAGTATATATCCTACATTAATATTTAAAAATTATAAATCTTTTTTAAACTACTTTCTTTCATATTATTTTAAGCCTTTTTCTTTTCCTCCTATTTTTTTCATCAAATTTGTCACATTTTCATGCAGAGCACCTGCCAACTTTTTAACTACTCTGATTAATTACTTAGGCAGAATACCGCTTCTTAACATGGTGTTAATTTCTTCTATATATATATAGGTTTGTAATGGGCAAGTAACTGATATATATGATCGGCTTATCTCATTCGATAATGTCTTGGCTGATATTATCAACTCAATTAACTAGGATGAGGGAATTAAACTTTAATTAAGCAATGAATGCCTATCTTGGGCTGTTCGAACATGGTTATTTCTATGTAACAACTTAAAACCAATTTTTTAAATTGGAGATTGGATTGTAGCTTGAAGCAGATAAACTGGAAGTTTTAGGTTATTTAAATTTTTAAATTTTAAAAATATTAAATTATGAATTAATTCTAATTATTTATAAATCGTTATAAAAAAAAGTTATATATTAAATTCAAATCAATTTACAAATCGTTTTAAATTAATATGATTTTTTTAATAATATTAAATTTTTAATTTTTAATTTTAATCAAATATTAATTTCAATTTTGATTGACTCTTTTATAGGCAAATTGAATTTAAATTATTCCAAATTTTATGTGAATTGAAATAAATTAAGTACATGTTAATTTGAATTGAAGATTTCAAGTCAATTTTCACAAATCAGTTCAAAAATTGCTTAATTCGTGACTGTGTCATTAGTTGTTGGATGAAATTTAGTATAATTAAAGTTCTCAATAAGATGGTAAAAAAAAATAAGTGGTGAATGGAATATGCTAATTCAACATTAATTGTTTTAATTACCTGTGAATTGAATATTAATTCATTGACTTGGTATGAAGAAATGGTAAAGCCAAATAGCTTCTACATAATTTCTGGATGAAAACAGATTTCTCCCATCTCCTCAAGGTCACTATTGATTTACCCATTTTTGCCGGCTAAATTTTGACTATCATCCTTAATTTAGGTGATTGTTTTATTATCATTTCTCAATTTTAATATTTGTTTTAAAAATTTTTAAAATTTAATTTAAATAATATTAAATTCTCTATAATGAATATTATATATTTCTAAATTAACATTCTGACTTGATTTCATTTTGAAAAAAAGAAAATGAAAGTACCTTATCATCTTCCCCTCCCAAAATTACCTCTCTTTTTTGCCCCTCCCTTTCTCTTCCTATTTCCCTTTGTTTATCTTTCACCATTGCCACTAACCCTATTAGCATCAGTGTCACCTCTCTACCCTCCAAGGATCCTTCCCTGAATTTGACAATGCATCGGGTTGTGAAGAGGAGAATTATGACTCTCAACGAGCGAATTGTGACATTTTTAAAGTTGAACAGACACGACACCACTTCAGCGGCTCTCCCTTGAACTCTGCAACATGCAGAGTAATTGATTTGGAGCAAAAAACCATCGGGTTGCAAGGAGGATAATCTAGCTGGATTCCCACATTCCCAAACTCAGATAGATTTGAGCGACTGATGATAGTAAAGACTGAGATTGGTAAAAGAAGATGCCCAGAAAAGAAGAGCGAGAAAAGTGAAGGACAATGTAATAATTTTCTGACTAAAAAATGTAACAAAGATTTTAATATTATTCAAATTAAGGTTAAGGGATTGTTATTTTTATGTGGCTTGAATTTTAAGTATATTTTCATGAATCTGAATTATTACCGACTGAAAATTTTCATGCTGTGACCCGAATGAGATAAAAAGTGAGATTTATTGTAATAGCGGAAGACATGGGCTAATACGCTCAAGCTCAAAGCCCATCACTAATCTCGTTAGGGCTGTGGGGCAACACTTCCATGGTGTGAACTAGTATAAATATTGTAACATTCTGCTCTTTACCGAAGAGTTATGAGATATTTGGGAAATACATTGAGATTAGAGTTTAAGAGTTCTGAGTGATTGTATCTTACTTTTTTTATCATAATAGAACATTTTTCTCTTATTTTGTCAATGGATGTAAATCTTAAGTTTGAATTATATAAATTCTGTGTTTTTTTTTTCTATTTTCTTATATGGTATAATTGTATAATTATGCATGTGGCTTAAACTTGTGTGCCTACCACAACAGGAATGATAATAAAATAATGACTTAATTAGGAAGGATGCATGAAATTAACTCCAGTATGCCATTAGCCCATTACTACATTAAAAAAAAAATCAAAATTTCATTAAAAATGCAATTATTTATGGTAAATTTAAAAAATATATATATATATATTAAAGGATATGATACTTTTTTAAATCAAAATAATAACATATAATTTAGTAATATTAGTTAGTCCACTTACACATTTAAAAACATATCCTTAATTTATGGATTAAATTAAGCAGTAGAGACGTATTGATATTTATAAATTATATAATTAAATAAATATTTATGAATTTAATAAGTAAAGAGGACCAATAATAAGACTATAAATAATATGTTACACATATGTCAAAACTCTATTAATTTTCTGTTGAACTACAAAATTGTCATTTTTTTATTATTATTGATAAGACAATAATCTGTTAAAATATAAATATTTTTTATCCAGTGACAGAGGGAGAGCAAGGGAGCCTTTAGAGATGATTAATTTTTTTAATAAAATAATAAATATATTAAATTTTAATTTTTGATTAACCTTTTAACTTGTTTTTATTAATTTTGGTAATTTATAATTTTTATTTATTATAATTAAATTAAAATATTAAAATTATTTAATTATCATTAAATGATTATAACTAAAACTCAATAAAAATTAATTATTTAAATTTTATATTTATAAATTTAAATTTAAATAATAATAATTACTTAAATATTAAATATAAATGATTCTAATAATTTCTTATGGCATAAATTCAAATCAAATGAAATATTTTAATTTAAATTTTAGACATTCCCCTCTTTTTAAGGTATAATATAATTTTTTTATTCTATTTTACTTAGCTCCTCTCTATTTTATATCATTCAATTTTTATATATATATCATTTAATTATTTTATTAATATTTAATTTTTTTAATATCTCTTCAATTTGTTTCGTTAATTTTTTTAATTCTTATGCTATTTTGTTATTTTGTCTAGTTTTTTAAGATTTATGTTTAGAACACCCACCGCAACTACTATGGAATCATTCTAGCTGGAAGTTTTTTTTTTTTTAATGAATTATGCCATTATTTGCGGATGATTAATCCCATTAATTTGCTAAAATAATACAGATGATTTTCGGATGCTAAATGGCCGGCTTAATTAATCACAATAATTTGTTTATCATATCCGTAAGTATAATTTCCATTATTTGGTTATATTTAACAAGGGCCGAAAAGATTGTGGATGTTGGATTTTTCTTAATTAACTCTATTTTTTTTTTTCAAAAAGAAATATGACTCTTTAGGTATGACGGTCATTACCTCTTCGACCCGAGACTTAGAGTTATCGGTTGATATCTTTGATTTAACTTAACTCTATAAGAAAGTACTTACCACCGAATATGATATGTTATCCAATGAAACAAATCATTAGACAACCCACTACCTCCTTCTATTGTACTTCTAAGAAAAACAATATTTAGTTATCATGTTAGTGCGGGAGTTGAAGAGGGATAGGACAAGATTATCTCATCAAGTTAATCACGAGACTCTACACCGGTGGTAACTTGGCAATTGGATCCATCAAAATATTATTTTTTTATTAATTAGATTCTAATTAAAATTAAAATTTAAAAGCATAAAAATTTATAAGCGATCAATTCCAAAGGGATGATAACACCTATTCGATTTTTTCTTTTCAAGTATTTGAATTTTCAAACGCGTGTTTGTAATCTTATGAGACTAACCTATAAAAATTGTCTTAAGAAAATAAGTTAGACTTAATATAAATATGCCATCTTCTGGTTTAAGACTGAATACCTATAACGTGAATTATTATAAGAAGCAAGTTACCCCATTTCAAATCGATGTGACATATTAACAAATTAAAAACAAGCACAGTTATCAAATAAAAATCATATAAATTTAATATTAGATAAAATTAATCTGCCGATCGAAGATGAAAGGTCTCTTGATTTTGAAAATCTCAATTATGAATAATTATTATTAAATTAAGGGTTGATTTTGTCTTATAAGAGTAGGAGTACCTTAAGATGGGAAAAAAGGACTCGATCATTCTTGTAATATAAATCAATGAGTAGGTGAGTCCAAATACTAAGTTATGTTAGAATAGTCAGCTCAAGTTATCCCATCCATTTCAAGAATCCAACCACACTTATCATGTCCTTAAATATGCATCTATGTATATCTAACTATTTTTTTAATAGATTATGATTAAGACTTAGTTTAAAATCTCAGAATTTTAAAAACGATTTCAATGTTATTGCATTAAAGCTTACATTTATATTTATGTATCCAATCTTGATAAATGATAATTCTATGAGCAGAGTTGATTAGATTTTCAATTTTATTTTTAATATAATTGAATAAGACTTAATGGCAAACTTAATATATAAAATTATAATATGCCATTTCTATCTAGATTCAAATTATTTAAATGTAAAAATATCATAAAAAATATCTTTGAGTTTCATTTTCACTTAACATATATAGCAATTCGAACGTATATGACACTGGTGTTTCTTGTTAGCTGAAGATAGAAAGTTTAGTTATGGGCCCATAGCTATCAAAATGAAAACCGCCTTAGAAAGGCAACAAAAACTAACAAATCCTGGAAATTTGGTTTTGATTATTTGGAGGACGTCAGTTTCAGTAATTTATTAATTTTAATCAACTTTTAAAACCCTTGCCAGTAGTGTCGACAGAAGACTTCTCTGCTTTACTATAATCTAAGGACCTCTACAACTTTTACATTTAAGTTATAATTAATTAATTAATCAATAGTTAATTAATCTGACTCATCCAATCCAATTAATCAAAAATCCAATATAGCATATGAACTTTTCTTTTCAATTCAATATGACACTTAATATGTTTCTATTATCAAATAAACTACAACGATTATTGTTTGTGCCCAAAAGTATATTTTTGTTTCTTCCTCTCTCTCCCTTAAACGAAAAACATAGGGGTAAAGAAGAAAATTAAATTTCGATGAGGTAAAATGAAAAACAAAGGGGTATATATATTATCACAGCTCACAGAAGCTTGAAATTGTGGCCTAGAGGTTTATTTTTTAATTTTTAAATTTTTTTTATTTTTTATAGGCAATTGTGGCCTAGCGTTGAACCATTCATATTGAAGATTATTTCAAAAAGGAGGGACGATTAAATGCATATGCATATATACTTGTAGAAGAACTCGTGGTTTGGTGAAATAAAAAACAGCTAACCATTCACAACTACTTGGCAACCTTTCATCAGCATGTAGATCAGATCACAGAGAATAGTCAACAGACTTTCACCTATAAATACTCATCTATCCATGCAAGATTTTTCACAACTTCCCCTCAACAAGACAACAACTAAAGCTAAAGAAAGTAGTCATAAAATGAAGTGCTTTCATTTCCTTGTCTTTTTGGCTCTGGCTTTGGCCTTCTCTTTTGCCTCTGCCGATGACCCTAGCCCTCTCCAGGACTTCTGTGTTGCAATACCTGAACCTGAGAATGCTGGTATAAGCTTGCTTTCTTTTACGCTTCTGTCATAGCATTATCCAATAAAGAATACTATTTGCCTCTATAGAAATAGTTTTCTCATTTTGTTATGTGCATGCATGGTCAATGGATACTGACAATAACTTCCATGTATTAATGCAGTGTTTGTCAATGGGAAGTTCTGCAAGAACCCAAACCTTACTGTAGCAGAAGATTTCTTTTTTCCGGGACTCAATGTTCCTGGAAATACAGGAAATCGAGTTGGATCGAATGTCACCCTCGTGAATGTTGATAGAATACCAGGACTTAATACTCTTGGTATTTCTCTCGCTCGGTTAGACTTTGCACCCTACGGTGGCTTAAACCCTCCCCACATTCACCCTCGTGGCACAGAGATCCTTGTAGTCGTGGAAGGCACCCTTTATGTTGGCTTTGTGACATCCAACCCTAATCGCCTTATCACGAAAGTCTTATACCCAGGAGATGTTTTTGTATTTCCAATTGGTCTCATTCACTTCCAGTTTAATATTGCAAAGACGAATGCAGTTGCCTTTGCTAGTCTAAGCAGCCAAAACCCAGGTGTCATCACTATAGCAGATGCAATCTTTGGGCCTAAGCCACCCATTAATCCTGATGTTCTCGCTAAGGCCTTCCAATTGGACAAGGATATGGTGGAAAAACTTCAGAAACTATTTGAGAATGCATAAAACAACCATAAGTTCAATGCTGCTCACTATTTAAGAATGTTGTTTATTTATGTTTCCTGCAATTTCGTCAATAATTGAGCTAGCATATATATCCTAATTAAATAACTAGATATTTTTTTCAGTGTGCCTTACCTGCATATGTTTTATTTTTTCACATTAAGTACCCATAAGCTTACCTATATATGTTGGTTGGTTCAAAGTATTGCAGCTTTGTTCATTTATTTTACAAGGAAATGGAATTAAAAATCAACTTAAGAAAATTTCTCCATCATTAGACTTGTTGTCTCAGAAAAAAGTATTGAAGAGCGGTGAATTTGACACTTGTTAATTTTTGACTTGTATTCAAAACACCATAAAAAATTAAAGCTGTTTACTCTATTTTATGTGAGTTAGTGACTTAAAAACTCAATGACGAAATGCAATCAAGACAGTAGCTGTGATTGAGAAAATGATCTATTGTTTTAGGATCAAATAAGCAAAAGCATAACTTAGCAAGACAAAACATAAATACTGTCTCATATTGTTATAACTATTTTTAACACGTTTATTCTTAATAATTTAGACTACTGCACACAAAGAATATCTTAATAAAAATTATATTTATTATATTTCAAAATTATATATGTACATAATTCTTGAAAGAATAAAAATTAAGGGACAGAGTTTTTTTAAAATTTAAAACAAATAGATAAATTATGAATTGTCCTAAATAAATCAAGGATTAGTTAACGCAAATTTTAATAAAAAGTGGAAAGGAAAAACTAAAACAAATAAGACGAAGAGAAAAAGAAGAGGGCGCACCTAATTAAATTGGAATGGCAGTTGAATTTCTATTTGCATCCTCCATAATTTCTATCATCTTCTGAACAAATAAATAAATAAATAAATAAAAAACAGCAAACTAAAAGGTCATTCCAGAAAACATTGAGAAGACGCTTCAAATTCTCCCTACCCGTGGAAGCCATGGACACATTGAGATATTATTATTATTATTGTTATTATAAAATTGTTTTTTTTTTTTTTGATAACATTATAAAATTGGTTAGGATCGTAATATGTTTAAGTTGTAGAGTGCCCAATGGGAGTTCTAATTGTTAAAGGAAATTGAAATTTATGGTTTGAATAGACTCATAGACATCTTAAATTGATTTAATCATTTTTATTAATCATGGGCTATGAATTCATTCGTTTTTTTTTTTTTTTTTTTTAGTTTAATGGAATGAAATGATAATTGCAGACTACATGATGAAAGATAATCCTCTTCTCTTTTTACCATAAACGTGATAAATATCTTATTGTTGGAGACAAGTCTGGGACTTGCAGCCAGTTGCTTTTTAAAATGCGTAATTTTTTAATGGCGTTTTCTGTTAAATAGTTTACACTGTTTAGCAGCGTTATCCAGTTGGGATATGAATTTCCTAGAGTCTGCTTACGATGAGGTAGGGCTCCAGGTGTTTGGTTATTGTCTTGTCTGGGGTTACGGTCATTTTGTGTGGAGGTCTCCTCTTCTCTTGAATGGTACTTTTAATTGTAGTTTTCATCGGAAGCAGATTCTAAACACCTGATTGATGCCATTCATGATCCCTGCTCTGTTCTTATTTCTCTGCAGCCCATTGTTGACGATATTTTTCATTGTAGGTCCAAGTTTTCTTCTCTTGTTTTAAGTTTTGCAAATAGGGAATGTAATATATTGGCACATGAATTAATTAGCTAAATGGGCTCTTTCCCTATCTGATGTAACCATAATTATGGTCAATTAGCTAATATATTTTCTCTTTTTTTTTCTATAAATAAAAATTGACTTGGCAATGCATTGTTAGACATATATATTCTATAGAGGTTAAATATCCAATTAACGCAGAAGAAAATTCAAAATTAACATACCTAATATCACTATACCATTTCATCAAGTTAATAATGACAAAAGAGTTAAATAAAGAGGACCTTATAAGACTCAAATTTTTCCAAAGTCTTCTGGATTAGGTGCAAGACTTGAGGTCAATTACTTGTTAAAATTACATTAATTACTATTTGGTTAAACTGTCAACTTTATGATATTTTTATATGTTTTTTGTTCATAATTTTCGTTTTCTTAATTTTTTTATAAAAAAAAAAAATGAATTCTACCTCATTATACGAATTTTTTTAATATATAATATTGATCCTTAAAAATATATAGATAATAAATATAATTAAATTATTTTTTAAATCTTATATATATGGTGTTGACTTAAAAAAAAAAAAATGAAATTCTAGCTCCGAAATCACGCATGGGTACTTTGTGAGTTTATGGGTAGGCCGTTTGGGGCTGTGCTTGCACTCTAATGGCAAGTGGGATTGTGGATGATTCTAGTAATAAAAAAGAGGACATTTCGTTAATAGTAGATTTTTCTAAATATATGTAAGAAATTTCTGGACTTGCATGGCTTAATCTGGTGGCTTAGGTGCATCCTTCGAGTTTCAGCAACAACCCAAGTTTTCACTATGACCTGTTCCGATGGTTACTTAATAGCTAATTAGTTTTTTTTTTTTAATTACTTAGACTTATTCCGAAGATTAAGTCAATATTTATTTGTTAAGTCCTAAAGAATTAATATTTCTTAGGCTTTGTTTGAAATAAATAATTTGTAAGAAAAAAAAAATTCAATTGGATTCATAAAATCAAGCTTATTAATTTTAGATTTTTATAAATGATTTTTTTTAATTAAAAAGAATTAAATTCTTTCATTTCAAATATAAAAATTATAATAAAAAAAAAGAAAGTAATTGAATTGGATTCTTTAAAATTTTAGATTTCAAATAGAAAGTTAATCTCTTACACTAGGGACATATGAGATTACTAATTAATCCCTATTTGGAAATTACAATTCTATAAAAAATTTAATTTAATTAATTTATTTTGGTCAGCTCTCATGTTTAAAATAAAAAAAAAAATTCAATTCTTTTTAACTAACAAAATTTCATTTTAAAAAATATAGAAATATGATTTCATGAAAATTTAATTAATTTTTTTCTTACAAATTAAAAAAAGCCTAAATGTTTTTATTAAATACATGAGGTTAATTACTACATGTTGGTTCTAGCTATATATAATCAGTGACCTAATGTGAATGCATAATACCACATAGAAATCAGAACCGAGTAGCCTTCATGGAAAATTAATCTGACTGCCAAAAATTTATTATACAATATAACAACATAATAACAATTAAATTTTAATTTCAAACTAATTGGAGTAATTATATAATTTTTCTTTTTAATATTTAATTTTATTTTAAACAAATTCTGCATCAATATTTAAAAATTATATTATACTACTTTACTGCATATCATTTTAACTCTTTTATAATGCCTTAGCTGATATGATCAACTCAATTTTTTTTTTAATAAATAGAATAAATGCACACACGGATGATCTCGCATAAGCAGGGTGTGAACCTGCATATGTCATGCAGATTTCGGCAGGTTTAAGAATTTGTTTCTTCTCCCTGTATAGAACTGCATAACTTGTACAGCAAGTTATGCACATTTCGACCATTTTGCACTCTTCAACTTTCAAGCTTTGTTTTTGATATCTTTGGCTATAGGAATCACTTTTCACTGCCATAATTTCTTTTTAGTCCCTCAAAAATATCATTTTACCTACAAAACAAAGCAAAATTATAAATTAACTCAAAATTTGATAATTATAAAAAAACTATCTAAATAACTAATAAAATTAACTAAAAGTGACTAACAAATAAATGAAATGGCCATGAAATTAAACTTAAATGACTATGAAAAATGCATGTATTAGATGATCAACTCAATTAACTAAGAAGACGAATTAAACTTTAATTAAGCAATGAATGCCTATCTTGGGCCATTTGAGCATGTTTATCTCTATCACATTATATACTGCGTCCTATGATAGACATTACTTGCAATAATTTCCATCAATTAGAATTCATTTAGAATAAATCATTTGTAAAAAAAAAAAAAATTAAAATTTTGACATAATTATTTATCAATTTTATTTTTTTAAAAAAATAAAAAAAAATTAAATTAAAAAAGAATTGAATTCTAAAAACCAACAGAATTAAATTCTTGCAAAAATTTGGGTTAATCTTCAACTTAAGTTCTCATCATGATCTAGAAGACTTGTCTGTTGATTATTATAATTTACTTTAGGATCTTTGAATCCAACTCAGGTATTGGTTACGATAGTATATTAGTGAACTGATATTTGAACCATTCATAGATATAAAATCCATTTAATAAATTGAGAAAAAAAAAAGAAATATTGCAGTAAATTAATATAAAAGTGATTTAGAGTTCATATTAATCAATATTGCTCTTCAACCCAAAGTTTATATAGTAATTTCTCAAATATTTAAATTGAAAAAAAAAATTAAGTTCTTCTAAAAGTTTTATTTACTGTGTTAAAGTATATATCTATCTTAATTGCCAATTAGAAGGAGCCTGATTTATCTTCTCAAATAAAGAGTATGAAGTTAAGTTTAAGTCTGTATATTTATTGAAAAAAAAAAAAGGATTATCTCGGTTTAGCCCACTAATTGTTACTTTGCGCCTCTATTAAATAAAGAAAAGTTATCTATCTTAATTCAAAAGTTTTTAAATTAATTGTGAACCAGTCCAAGATATTGAAAATTAATTCAAGGATCAAGAGAAACAACCATTTCCATCCGGAAAATGTAGCGATGTAATATTTCTACGGGAATGATTCGTTGTTGGAATTAAATATATATATATATATATATATATATATATATATACACACAAGAAACCATTAAAGACCATTTCATCAGCTTATTGTGTGTAATGTACAACATTGAATAATTCAGAGACTTTCACTTATAAATAGTCATCAACACCTGCAAGGCTTCTCGCACATTGCACTCATAATATGTGATGCCCCTTACCCGTCTACTGTAAAGCTGAGCAAGAAGTGCCAAATTTGGTGCCGGAGCACCCTATCTTGTTTTATCATATCTATTGTAAACTTTTAATGTCATTCAAAACATGTATTCTATGTGTAGAATTTTTTTTTTTTTTATCTTATTTCTGTGGAGACCCAGACAAAGCCTCCCTTGTTTTATTAGCATCTGATGAGTTTCCACTAATCACCTGTTAATATGTCCATATTCATTTCACATATTTACATATCATATTCTCTTATATCATATCATTTACAGTTATTTATGAGATCTAAAAATGAAGTATCATCTATTGCATTCATATAGAAAATCATAGATAATAAATTACAAGTTTTCATTTCAATCTCAAAGTTTAATTACAAGTCCAAAATGAAATACATCATGACTAGACATAATGAACCAAAATACTAGTCTATACATGGACCCTACCAAAATACAAAAGACAGGTGAGGTGACTCTGGTCGATGGCAGATCTGGTCGAAACTCTGTCCGAATACTACTGTGGCGGCTGCTGCTATGACAGCTGCTGATCTTCAATACCTATGCGATGGAAAACCAACGCGCTAAGCATAACGCTTAGTGGTGCATAATTTATAATAACAATAATTAAACAATTGAATTAATATTTGCGAATCATAATTTCTAGCTCTTTTACATTTTTATTGCTCTTTGGAAACAATTAACATTATCGAGATCTTTTATGATTACTTTTGTATTTTAAGTTTTAATTAATTTTTATCAGTGCCCAAGAAACCTATAACAAATTATAAAAGCTGGATGCATGGGTGTATACTGGTTAGACAGCCATATGTCTATCCAGTATACGTCTGTCAGGCACGAGGCCAACTGTCGGGCACGAGACCCGCTGTCAGGCTTGTAAAGCCAGAAATAAAGTTAGGCACAATGACTAATAAGTAGGCATATAGCCTGTAGAACAATCATACCAGACATATTTTGTCAGTTCATGATTTTCTCAGTAGGCAGTACTGCTATCTGTAGTCCCTAATTGGTATACCAATTTATCCAAACTAAATAATTAAGTCTAGGTATACTATGGGCAATTAAACATTTTTAATTATTTTAGCACTATTCATCACATTATTTTCTGCATCGTTCATTGGTACCATTAATTTCATATTAATAGGACATTAGTACCAATTTACATATTCATATCATTTTTTATATTTAATTATCCTTATGAGTATTTTAATTATCATATATAGCATTTTTCCCATGAACCTTTCTTTAGGTTTATGTTGATATGTTGTCTTTATCTAGGAATTTGACTACGTTAGGATGTCTATTTAGCCACACTTCCTTCATAACAATTGCTCCTCTATGTTTAAACTTGAATTCCAGTTTTTGAATCACTAAATTTGGGGTTATAGAACTCAAGTTATGGTCAAAATACCATAACTAGTCCCTTTGCCTCTAAGCTGTCCAGAATTTACAATTTCTGGTCAATAAACTTTGACCAGTCATTTGATCATTTTATTGTTATTTTTAGACTTAGGTTCCTTCACAAGATATGTTCCTCTATGTCTTGGGGACTCCCAGGTATAATTTCATAATTTTTCAAGCTTGGTGTAGTTAGTTATGGTCAATGTATTAATCTGGACTCTCAGTCCTATAAGGGCAATAACCAACTTCAGGACAGTATGTTTGACCCTCTTTTTAGGGTCTTTACACTTAGAATTTGGCAAAGGTGTCTGAATCAATGTTGTAGCCCTAAGTATCATGTTTCCATATCATATTGGCACATCTTAAATGGAATTTCCTAGTGGGAGTTATGGCCAAATAACACACGGGTATCAAATGGCATTCTAGGTTGAACTTAACATTTTCCAGATTTCAATTCCTAACTTTGGCTAATATTTTCCCTAGGATGCAATGGTTTCTAGAGCTTGGTCGAAACATAAAAATTGTTGTGTTATGTCTTATAAAACTTTTGGCACTAGTTTCACTCAATTTACAGCTTTGGAGACTAAGTTATGGCATTTTTGCCAAAACTGGTCAAGCATACCAAAGGAATAGCATTTTGGACAATTTCTGGGTTAGCAGTTTTAGTGACTCAACTTGTGCTAACAATTTGAATTGGTTAAATGCAAAAATATGTCAAGTGGTCTTCATGAAAAGTGTAGGCCTATGTCTAAGCTTTCCATTGATGTAATTTTAAGTCATTTAGACCAGTATAGAGAGAGTTATGACCAAATGAACACGTACTGTTCATTTGGCCATTTTCTGGGTTGGTAGTTTTAGTGACTCAACTTGTGCTAATAATTTGATTTGGTTAAAAGCAAAAATATGTCAAGTGGTCTTCATGAAAAGTGTAGCCCTATGTCTAAGCTTTCCATTGATATAATTTTAGGTCATTTGGACCAGTATAGAGAGAGTTATGACCAAATGAACACTTACTGTTCATTTGGTTATTTTCTGGGTTTGGTGCAGGGTAATCCGAATTTGGGTAGTATTTAGGTCAAGTTTTGAATAGAATTTGGGCATAGTTTCTTCATGGAAAATGAGCTATTTTGGGTCTAGTTTCACCTCCAATTGGCCTCATACCAATTGGAGTCACATATTTTCAGTTATGGTTCAAAACTCATGCTGGACTCATGAGTCCCAAAACCTACAGAAAACAAGCACTCCCAATTTCAATTTCCTCCATCTTCCTTACTTCAATTGGCATGCATAGCACTTCTATAAGCAACAATCTCAACTCAACCAAGTCAATTTCAAGCATTTACATAAAGTCCCCACATCATATACATAAACCCTAATTCTAATCACCCAATTTACACAAACTCAACTCTTTTACACTTCTTATCATATCAACTATTCAAACATCCTTATTGAACCATTTTTCATCATTTAAAAACAGCAAACCTCACAAGATTCATGGCTGCCAAAATTAGGGTTCTTCAATTCCTTTTTATTTGTTTTCATTTTCATGGAATACTCACTCATCTCATCATTCTTACAAGATTTAAAGAAGAGAGGGAGTGGTATTTTTGCACTTACCTTGTGACCCAACTTGCAAACTTCAATTTCTCTTCTGCAAATGGGTATCTAAAGCTTCCTTATGGTGTGGGGAGAATTATTTGTGAAGAGAGCTATGGGTTTTGATGGGTAAATGAAGAGGAAATCAAGCTTTAAGCTTGATAACAATGGTGGGGAGGGAGAGACCAAGGGAGACGGCAAGGAGAGAGAGAGAGAAGAGGAAGAAGAAGATGGTTAGTGGGGTTTTGTCTCTTGTGGGTATTTATATATATACATTTATGTGTACTTTATTGTTTTTAAATTTCATAAATCTATTTCCTTTCTTTTCTTTTCTTCTTCTTTCTCTTCTCATTTTTCAAATTCAAATTCATAAATTTAATTTATGTTAATTATTTTATTTCCTAATTTTTAATTTGACATTTAGGTCAAAATTCACCTCTAGAGGTGAAATGACTAAAATGCCCTTCATTGTACTCATCGGGTTATTTTTATTATTTTATACCAATTAATAAAATCTCTAAATTTTTCTTATATTTTCTTAACATTTATTTCTTCAATTTATGCCTCCTCACTATAGTTTAGGTGTAGTTCCAGACATTTTTTACTGTCCGAATAGACATGAGTCGTCAGAACAGTAAAATGTACGGACTACCTATTGTGAGGGCGTTACATAAGAAATAAGCTAAAGACAGTATTCACACACACAAAAAATGGAAGGCAGTCAATTCCTTGCAGCTTTTGCAGTACTAGTCTTGGCTTTGGCTTTCTCATTGGCCTCTGTCGACGATCCTAGCCCTCTCTAGGACTTCTGTGTGGCAATGGATGATCCCAAGAATGCTGGTACATATATAACCTTGTTTTTAGTTCTAATTTCTGCTTTAGTATTTCCTATATATAAAGGCCATTATTTTGAAATCCTTAATTTCCTATTTTGATATATGCATAACATTTCTTTGATGCAGTGTTTGTCAACAGGAAGTTTTGTAAGAACCCGAACCTCACTGTAGCTAATGATTTCTCATTTTCATGACTCAACATTCCTAGAAATACAGGAAATCGAGTTGGATCAAATGTCACCCTGGTGAACGTTGATAAAATACCAGGACTTAATACTCTTGGTATTTCTCTGGCTCGATTAGACTTTGCACCCAATGGTGGCTTAAATCCTCCTCACACTCACCCTCGTGCCACAGAGATCTTAGTAGTCGTTGAAGGAACCCTTTATGTTGGCTTTGTGACATCTGACCCTAGTCGCCTTATCACTAAAGTGTTATATCCAGGAGATGTATTTGTGTTTCCAATCGGTCTCATTCACTTCCAGTTCAATGTTGGAAAGACAAATGCAGTTGCCTTTGCTTGTCTAAGCAGCCAAAACCCTGGTGTTATCACTATTGCAAATGCATTGTTTGCGTCAAATCCACCCATTAATCCTGATGTTCTAGTTAAGGCTTTCCAATTAGACAAGAATGTTGTCAACTATCTTCAGAAGTTTTTCTGGGAAAGCAATTAATCAGA
Organism: Hevea brasiliensis; assembly: GCF_030052815.1. Lineage (NCBI taxonomy): Eukaryota > Viridiplantae > Streptophyta > Magnoliopsida > Malpighiales > Euphorbiaceae > Hevea > Hevea brasiliensis. The sequence continues at coordinate 4,089,822 of NC_079497.1, read as the reverse complement.
GAGCCATACATAAAACACCCATAAAAACCATTTAATTGTAATGGTGTTTTATATTCTCTGCATTGCCATAAGCAATTACTAATTAAATAAAGGGATGCTTTTAATTAATTTTTCTATGCATATATTTTTGAAGACGGTATATATGATTTTTATGAAATATAGTAGCCGCAGTTTGTCAATTAGCCCGACCCCTTTCCTGCATTGCACATTTTGTATGTGCCAATATTTCAATTTCTATATCCATATTTCTTTTACAACGGTCAATTTGATAATACTCCAAGGTTTCATAAAAATAAAATTTATAAATAATATATTATTTCATCAAGTATAGTTTTATCTCATAATAAATTATAACAGATGTGAACGGTGTGAGAGAAATATATTTTAATGAGATAAAGTTTTTTTTTTTCTCGTTATAATTGCTGTTTGGTGAACTAGTTATGCTAAATTAGGTTGCGTTTGTTTCACGAAAAATATATTTGCTATATTTTCTAGTGTTTTCTAAGAACAATGGATTAATAAAAAAATATTTTTTAATCAAAAGAAAATTAAGTGTTTTTTTTATATTTTAGACTTTAATAATCTTACTAAAATATAAAAATACTTATATATGTATGATATATACAATTATTAGTTTAACATTGCAAATAAATAAAAAAAATGTTTTTATAAAAAATATTTTTTCAAAAAATATTTTTCATTTCAAATATTTTTTACATAAAAATTATTTTTCACGAAACAATATAATCAGTCAATCACTACATTTGTATGCTAAATTACTTTTCGGTTTCAAGATATGGATTATTATTATTTATGAGATTTAGCTTAATTAATAAGGTATAATGTAAATATTTATTTTCTATTTGAAATATATGATTGTAGAGAAAATGGATCCGACTAATATATATATATATATATATATATATATATATATATATATATATATATATATATATATATATTAAGCAAAGTGGTATTCCCAATGAGATAACAAGTGGCACTTTTCTTGAGAAGTTTGCCACTATCACCTTCCATAAATACTCTCATTTATATTAATTATTATTTATTATTTATTTCTCTTTTAATTATTATTATTATTTACAATACTACCTTAACATTTATGATTTAAATTATTATTTTCTTTAAAATTTAATTTTTAAAAATTAAGATATTTTGTAATTAAATGTAATATTTAAAAATTATTTATATTATTTTTTTTATAAATTCATTTATGTAAAAGCATTATTTGTCACATGTTATTTTCCATAATAATAATAATAATAATAATAATAATAATAATAATAATAATAATAATAATAATAATAATAATAAATAATTTAAAAGATAATAATAATAATAATAATAATAATAATAATAATAATAATAATAATAATAATAATAATAATAATAATAATAATAATAATAATAATAAACGGCCATTGATGGCGATTAGTTTAAAGAAAAATGATCATTAATTTGTGATCTTGATGGGTGTCGAATCCACCAGAAATTAAATTAACTGAAATTACCAATTATGAAATATTTTTCTGTAGCAAGTGGTAAATCCAGGTCGAACCCTAGAGGCTAAATTATTAAATTTCGTGCACTTGTGCAATGGAAAATGGAAGAGACAAAGATTGAGAGGGTTTTGTAACACAAAATCAGAAGAAATCAGAAATTCAAAAACTAAATATGAAAATCTCAATTTAAACAAACTTCAGTCCAAGATAATTCTCATTCTAATGAATTAATTTGATCATAGACAAAAGAAATACAATTATCTCTTATTGAATACTTAACATAGATTTACCAAACAGCAAGGTAAACCCCTGACTTTCCTATACTCATCAATTCGAGCCCAGCACTCTTATTGACTCTAATTATTAACTGAGTTGGTATTAAGCAATCCTCATCAAATTAATAACTGCTTTAAGAAAAGGAAGTAGTTAAGCTGAAAAACAATTTATGAAGCATAAATCATTTAATCCACCCTATTATTTCCTTAGGTTATTATCGAAAACTGGGATCATAATCAATAAAACTTAATTGCTACTCATGTTCAATCTTACACAACAATTACGGATTATGAAGATGAACTAGCAATTGATCTCATCAAACAATTAACTAATAGGCCTTTTTAGCAAATTATTCAATAGATCAAAGACAAAGAAATCAGAAAATAATAGATATTTAAAAAGACATAAATTAAATTAAGAACCTGGTCTCACAAATCAAGCAAAAGAACTTGAATCTCTTGAACTGAATTAAAAACTTAGCCACTCATGGCTTACAGAAAAAATAAAGGAAAAATAAAGAAGAATTCTAAAAGATGAATGGAGAGGCTGCTGAATGATTTTGGAGGCATCTCAATGCTCTCTGAGTCGGCTGCTATCTCTTCTATTTATAATAAATGGTCTAGGGTTCGGTTTTTTAAGAGTCTCTGTCAAAAACTACAACTGGAGCAAAATTAGGAATCTGACTATTAACAGATACATGACCCGTGTATCACTACACGGCCCAGGGCCATGTAACTTACTGAAGCTGAGTGGGTCTGTCTCGCATTGGCACAGAAAGTTACACGGGTCTCCAGGATTTACACGGGTCAAATTACACAGCCCGTGCACTTTGTTTCTTCCTCGGTTCTCTGGATTCCTTCTGGCAGAATGTTACGCGGGTTTCTGGTTATGCTTACACGACCTGTGTACTTTGTATTAACAATGCTTCTCAATCCTTCAACCTTTCCAAGCTTCCTTCCACACTATATTGCTCCGGAACTTCACCAAAACCCTAAAAAATACAGCAAGAGTCAAATTTCTCCATTTAACACAATTATTTCAACAACTCTCTAAACATATGCCTAATAGATAACTATACTTAACCAACTGAATTAAATATAAAAACACATTAAAAACACTAAATGTGATGGGAGTAAAATTAATAAATTATGCACTTATCAGATCTCATAATCAACTATCTGTTACCGTTATAAACTTGCTGTCATTGTTTTTTGATTGAGTTTATTTGTTATTTCTTCTGCTAGTATGTAGGAGTAGTGGACAATAAAAGTGGAGCTGAAACAGTCCATGTAGAAACTATTTTTTAGCATAATAATTGCTGATTTTTCAGAACAAACTCCTCTGCACTATAAAGAGGGGAGTAATTTAGAGGTTTGAAAGATAAGAAAAAGTCTAATAACAAAAATAGCAAAAAAGTTTTTTTTTTTTTCCTCTATCTGCTGTTGTTTGATTTCTGTTTTTGCTGTTTTAGTTCTAATATTTGGTATCAGAGCCTTAAGATCAAGGCCCAAAATGTCTCATATTGAATTAGAGAGAGCTGAAAGAGAGAGAGAGTTAAAAGAAAAAGAGGAAGCCTCAAAGATAGAAAGTTCTATCACAGCAGCAGGAACCTTGTTCCCTGAGAAAGAAAGTTCAGTGTCGTTAAAATATCCTATGCTGACAAAAAGTAATTATGCAGCATGGGCTATAAAGATGGAGGTTTTTATGATGGCTCAAGGAGTATGGGATGCTATTGAGTCACCTGATTCAATTGATAGCCGCAGAGACAAAATGGCATTGGTTGCCATTTACCAAGGTATAGGGGAAGATACCTTGCTTCAGTTGGGTGCAAAGAAGACCGCCAAGGAAGCATGGAATATGCTAAAAATGATGAACCAGGGGGCTGACAAGGTTAAAGAGGTACGATCTCAAACGCTTTGGAGAGAGTTCGAAGCATTGAGAATGGGGGATTTCGAAAATGTTGATGATTTCTCAGGAAAGCTTACAATCATTGTCAACAAATTAAGGAATCTTGGAAATACTGTAGAAGAAGAAAGGGTAGTGAAAAAATTGTTGAGATCAGTCTCATCCAAGTTCCTACAGATCGTATCCGCCATAGAAGAATTCAGTGACCTAACCACCAAATCTGTTGAGGAGGTGATAGGTTCACTAAAAGCCCATGAAGAACGCTTACTTAGCTGTGGTGGGAAGTCGGACGAAACACTCCTTCTCACTAGAACTGAGTGGAAAGCGAGAGAGGAGGCTACAAAGAACAAGAAAGCTTCTGCTAATTCAAGAGAAGGAAGAAGCGGAGGACGCGGTCGTGGTAGAGGAAGACACTGTGGTGAATCAAGCCGAGGCGGTGATGATGAGTCGAAACCACAAAAGAAGAAATTCGACAAATCAAAAATTAAATGTTACGGCTGCGGAAAGATGGGACACTTTGCATCGGAGTGCTTGTCAAAAGAGAAAGATGAACAAGCCAATTTGACAGAAACTGAAGAGGTAGAATCGGCTCTTTTATTAATTGAGAATTGCGAGCTGAATGTTTCGAAGGAAGAAATTTACATTGAAGAACCTTCTTTGTTAATGATTGAAACTTGTGAAGTTACTGAAGGGGAAGTATATGTAGCTGCAACAGGAGGAAGTCTTATGAAGGAAGCCGGGTGGTACTGACATCGAGCCGAGAATCACATGGCAGGTGATATAAATTATTTTTCTGAAATTGATCAGTCAATTTTTGGTAAAGTAAAATTCGGTGATGAGTCTGTAATTAATATACATGGGATAGGCTCAGTGTTATTCCAATGCAAAAATGGAGAACACTTAACACTAACAAATGTATATTATATACCAAAATTGAAAAGCAATATCATCAGCCTAGGACAAATCGATGAAAATGGCGGACGTGTGATTATTGAAGGAGGAATTTTGAGGGTGTATGATGATCTAAATCGGCTCACAATCAAGGTGAAGAGACAACCTAACAGATTGTTTATTGCAAAGCTCCAGGTTGCCGAGAAAGTATGTTTAATGACACATATGTCAGATCAGAATTGGCTATGGCATGCAAGATGTGGGCATCTGAATTTCCAAGCATTGATGAGAATGTCAAAACAAAGAATGGTGGAGGGACTGCCAGAAATTACACAAACTAATCAGGTGTGTGATGGTTGTGTAGTGGGAAAACAACACAGACTGCCATTCCCACATACTGCAACATTTAGAGCAGAGGAACAGCTTGCATTGATTCATGGAGATCTCTGCGGTCCGATTTCACCAACAACACCAGGAGGTAACAAATACTTTATGCTCTTGGTTGATGATTATTCACGTTTTATGTGGATTTTTCTATTAAAGTGGAAAGGTGAGGCATTTGAAGTTTTCAAACGGTTCAAGAAATTGGCCGAATCTGAAAGTGGAAAAAGATTAAAGTGCTTCAGAACAGATCGCGGGGGTGAATTTAATTCATCTGAGTTCAAGAAGTACTGCGAAGAGGAAGGTGTGAAGAGACATCTCACGGCACCATTCTCCACACAAATGTAATGGCATCGTGGAGAGAAGGAATCAGACTGTTCTTGAGATGGCGAGATGCATAATGAAAAGTAAATCGGTACCTGCAGATTTCTGGGGTGAGGCTGTTAAAACTTCAGTTTATGTGTTAAACAGGTGTCTGACAAAAAGTGTAGAGGGGATGACACCATATCAAGCTTGGTGTAAGAAGATTCCAAATATACACCATCTTCGTGTATTTGGGTGTCTTTCTCACATCAAGGTAACATCACCTCATCTCACCAAACTTGAAGACAGGAGTGTAAAAGGAGTGATGATTGGATATGAGGAAGGATCAAAAGCCTACCGTCTCTATGATCCAGTTAAAAAGAAACTAATAATAAGTAGAGATGTCATTTTCGAAGAAGAAAAGAGTTGGCCATGGCAAAGAAAAGAAAGAAGAGGAGCTGGAAAATGTCGATATTTTCACTGTAAAATTAAGAGATGCAGGGGGTGCTACAACGGTATTGGAGGAGGGGGAAGTGTCACCTAAATCCACGGCACAAATCTCTCCTACTAGTACATCAGAATCAGAGTCAGATTCAAACTCTACCAACTCCACTCCACCTCGAAAATTCAGATCATTGCAGGAAATCTACAATGAAACCAGAGAAGTCGAAGCAGAGATTGGGTTGTGTTTCTTATCAATGGAGGAGCCAACACAATTTGAGGAAGCAAATCGCAATCAAAATTGGCGACAAGCAATGGAGATGGAGATTGAGTCAATTCAGAAGAATGAAACTTGGGAGCTTGCCGATTTGCCTAAGAATCACAAAGCTGTAGGGCTCAAATGGATTTATAAACTGAAGAAAGATCCAAATGGAAAGATAATCAAGCATAAAGCCCGACTTGTAGCAAAGGGCTATGTGCAGAAATATGGAGTCGATTACAAAGAGGTGTTTGCTCCAGTTGCGAGGATTGAGACGGTAAGAACAATTCTTGCATATGCAGCACAAAGGCAATGGAAAGTTCATCATATGGACGTCAAAACAGCATTTCTAAATGGTGAACTTGAAGAGGTGGTGTACGTGCTGCAGCCTGAAGGATTTATTGACAAGAATCATCCGCAGAAGGTGCTTAGACTGTATAAGGCCTTGTATGGCCTAAAGCAGGCCCCAAGAGCATGGAATGCCAAGCTGGACCGAAGTCTCATATCACTAAATTTCAGAAAATGCCCATTCGAGCATGCGGTCTACATGAAGGAAACAGAAAATGATGTTACTGTGGTGGGAGTATACGTAGATGATCTTATCCTCACAGGATCAAGTGCAACTTTAATTGATAAATTCAAGCATGAAATGAAGAAGGTGTTCGAGATGAGCGACTTGGGACTCCTAAGTTACTACTTGGGAATTGAGGTGAAACAAAACTCAGAATCTATAACTTTATGCCAATCAAGTTATGCCAGCAAGATTCTTGAGAAAGCAGGGATGTCGGATTGCAATAGCTGTCGTATACCCATGGATCCAAGATGCAAACTGAGTAAGCATGATGAGGAACCACCAGTTGATGCTACAACATACAGGAGCATTATTGGAAGTCTGCGATATCTGGTGAATACCCGTCCTGATCTAGCCTATTCAGTTGGGGTGGTTAGCCGATACATGGAGTCTCCAACGACATCACATATGAATGCTGTTAAGCAGATTCTTAGATATGTGAAAGGAACTCTTGATCTTGGAATTGTGTACAAGAAGAATCAAGAGTGTGAGGCGCTGATTGGGTATAGTGACAGTGATCTTGGAGGAGATACAGATGACAGGAAGAGCACAACTGGAATTTTATTTTTCCTTGGTGAAAGTCCAATCACTTGGGTTTCACAAAAACAGAGAATTGTTGCACTTTCGTCATGCGAAGCCGAGTACATTGCAGCAACAGGAGGTACATGTCAAGGAATATGGGTTATGATGGGGCGAATCCGCAAGTATACGGGTCATCTCAAGTAATAAAGTGATGAATCAAGTATCGTTCCCACGAGGATTTGCTGTTTGATTACTAAACTATGAATGAAGCGATTATTTGGGCTAATGATTAATGAATAAATGGTAAATGTAAATGAGCAAGGTAAATTGATTAATCCAATTGAAATGGGTAAAGAGCAAACAAATAAATTCTAATTCTAGCTCGCAATTAAACTAAAATTAACAATGGGTAATTTAAACAAAAGTCTAATTATGGTAAAAGTGATTCCAGAATTGGGGGTTTATGCATAAATTAATTGGGATTTGTCTTGGGCATTCCAATTTTTAGGAAAAATAGAGTTTGAAGGAAATTGATTCTAAATCCCTTTGATATCTTTTTCAAGCAAATCAAAGTGTATTCTAAAATAACCAAACCTACTTTCGTATGTATTTGATTATTTTAAAACCCATTAAGTTTTGTAATCAATAATTAATTCCTCTTAAAGTCCTAGTTTATTTCTAAATCTAGGTGATTTTAAGTTCCAATCCATGATTACCTATCAATGACTTTCACCTTTCGGTCCTTTAATCAAAGATTAACACAATACCCAATGGGTACCAACATTAGGCAAGTAAATCAAGCACACAAGGAATGAATCAAAACTCATATTCATATAAAATAAGGAAATACCCAGTCCAAATCCACAAATTAATCTAAAACATATTTCCCAACTCTGAAATCTAAAGGAATTACTCACTCATAATGGTATTTACAAGAAATATAGATGGAAGAATAAAGAAAAACATGATAAAAGGACTGAAATGGGAAAACCCAGGTGGAAGAACCAAGGTCTTTGGTTTCTGGAGCTCCAAACTCGTGCAGCAGCTCCTTCTTCCAAGAGAGAATGGCGTCTTCTCTCTCTCTTTCTATTAAATTTTCTTTCCTTTTTGTTTTTCCTCCCTTCCTCCTCTTTTGGCAAAAATAAGGAAATGATGAATTTATATGGTCCCTAAAAGTTACCCTAAAAGTAAATAAAAGACAAGGAGTGGATAGGAAATGAGGTGTAAAATTATCCAAGTCAGCAGCACTATTCACGTTCTGGGCATTCTGCTTAGGGTTCGGCTTAACCCTAAGCAGCTTCTTAGCAAATTTAGCCTCTGGTCGCACTGTCTGCTTAAGGTTAAGCAGACCTTCAGCAAATCTCGGCAGACTTATAGTAAAATGGACTTTTCTGCTCATGCTTGACTTGTGTTGCACCTTAAGCATTGCCGCTTTACCCTAAGCAAGGTCTCAAGCAAATTTCGGCTAGTTTGCTCTTTCAAGGTTTGATTTCTTCAACTTTCATCCATTCTTAAAGAATCCCAAATTTCTTCAATTCACTTCCTATTGCACTCATTGATCTTCGATTTGCCACAAAATCCTATCAAAAACAACAAAATTACAAAAATCACATATAAAGTATCTAAAGTTAACAAATAAACTAAAATAAAGCTAAAAACATAAAATATACTAAAATATAAGGGCAAAATGGATGCAAAACTACCCTAAAATGCCTATATGAAATGAGTGTAACAAATTCCCCCAAACTCAAACCTTTGCTTGTCCTCAAGCAAATTTAAACAATTAATATAATTTGGGGTACCTTGCCTTAAATTTATGAAAATTACTTATCCAAACTCTCAAGCTTACTTTTAGCAACCAACACACCGTATACCCACTTTCAAGGTGCAAAGAATTCAATCCTTACCAAAGTTATCACCGCTTAGCCTTGGGTCAATTATCCATATCATCAAGCCCAAACCAATCAATCACAAAGAATAATCATGCCCAAATAGACTATAGGGTAATCCACAAACTAAAGTGTCTCAAATAATGATGGAAGTAGATGAATGTATTAGTGATATCACAATCCCATAGGCAATTCTCCTATTCCAATCTCCACTAATGTAGCAAAACACCATCAAAAGATCAAAAGGACTTTCAAGGGTTGAAATGGGGCTAAGGGGGTGATAATGTGGCTAACAAGAAAAGGATGAAGGTAACAAAATATGAGAATAATCCAATTATTAAAAGATCAAGATACACAAATTTTTTTTTTTTTTTTTTTTGGAATCAATTGGGAGAAGGAACTTTACAACTTTTCACCAATGCTAGCATATAATTTTGAAGCTTTTAGAGGGACTACATAAATGACATTGACTTTGAATTATAATTGTCCCTTTCAATTCACCCCCAAACTCATTTCTTTATGTACTTGGGTGGTGAATTACTTTACATACCATAATTGAATTTGCTAGCCCTTTTTTTTTTTTTTGAATCACTTCTCCCAACTAATTATTATTATTATTATTATTTTTTAAGTGTATCTATCATTCAAAGAATTATTCTCATGGAGGGTAGGTAAGTGTTTGGGTTATGGCTAGGCATTAATGTGGGTTCCAAAGAAATAAGAGGGATAAATGTAGGCTCAAATTGGTTTCAAAGGAAATTTTGAAGTGAGGTTGGCTAAGGCTAATATATGGGTTTAAAATTCAAAGAATGCCTAGATCATTTCTTTTTCAAGAACATGCTATGATTTCGCCTTGAAAGGTTTAGAAAGATTGTTCTAGGATTGGTGAGACATCAATTAGCTACTTCTCACCCTAGAGTTTTCTCTAAGCACTCAAAGTCAATGCAATTGATTGGGTGGCCCTTGGCTAAGAAGATATAAACTAAAGCAAGAATCTAATAACTTTGCACCTATCTAGAACTTTCAATCCATCAAACCCTTCTAAAAGTAAGCTCAATTACTCTTCAAAGCAATTCTCAATCCTCTAAGGACAAGGTAAAAAATTATTTTTATGATATGCATGATCCTAAAATGAATGCATAAATCAAATTAAAACTAAGTGTAATCTATATGAAAACTATATGCAAATGTATGTATATGGGTATAGACATGTGTGTGGTATATGTAAAAGTGTATGGATTATCTATATATGGATGAATGAAATGCAATAAAAGAATGAATGAAAATTTTAAAGATTTTACAAAAATTTTGTCCTCACCCCCAAACTCAAATGAAACATTGTCCTCAATGTCTAAAATGAATGCAAAGATGGGCAAAATTGTGTAAATTAATCAATTAATGAAATTTATACAATTGGGGATTAAATCAATATAAGGTCAAGAATTCCAAAATTAGCTCAAAGTGATATTAACAATGAAGCTTTAGAGAGAAAAAATGCGGAAAAGTATCTCAAATGTATGAATTTACACTGCTTAAGATGTTGCTTAACCTGTTGCGTAGGGTAAAGCGAAAGCATAAGCATTGGTAACATACCATAAGCTTAACTGGTGTAAGGGAAGCTGTTACCTCCAACTAATGTGGAACAGTTGCGGCTCAAAGAAAATTTGTGCAACTCATCAATGTCAACAAAATTAGGATTGAAGAAAAGATAAAGTGCTAAAATAATGTTCAAGAAAATGAAAGAGTGTAAAGAAATAAAATGTAACAGTTAAATCAAAAATTAAACCAAGAAACATTCACAGAGTGTTTATGTCCATATCAGAAGATAAAATAAAATAAAGTAAACTAAAGGAAAGAAGTGCAGAGATAATAATAAAAACCAAGTACCAAAGTATTACAACCATGACCAAAGTTTGAAAATTAAAATAAACAAATTACAAAAATAAACTTAAAACAGAAATTAAAAGCCAAGCATCGATCAAGTTCTGCTGTCAAGGCTTTTCTGCTAAACCAGGGTGTGCTTCATGCTCTGCAGTAGGTTCATTGTGATCCGAAGCTTCAGAAGCAGTTTCCAAGTTTTCTGTTAAGTCTTTCATTTCTTGAAACATGGCTTGGCCCCAATGATATAAGTTGTTGTAGGATTGGGCCAGTTTGTTGTAAAGCTCCAGCATTTGAAGTTGATGTTGCTTCTGTTTCTTTTTAAGAGATAAAAATCTCTTTTTAAGTTTCTTTTCTAGCTTCTTCTTTTGGTTAACCTACTCCTGACCCATGGCTTCAATTTTGATTTCTAAGTTTTTCAAGGTAGCAAGAATTTCTGTGGTGTCAGGTGAGGGAACAGATGGTTGGACAGTGAAATTTGTTATTCTGGATTCCAAGGATTTTAAGATGGATAAAATGTCCAATAAAACTGTGGGGTAGAGGTTGGTTGTGGTTCTGCTGGTGCAAAAGTGGTGGGGTCTGCAGTACCTGGGGTATCAGGATGCTGCTGTAACAAAGTATAGGTATGGCCTATTTTCTCACAAACATCCATATGCAGCAACATTGTGCTATCTATATATGATTCCCCAGAAACTGGCAGCAATTTATATAGACTAGCATCAAAGCTAAATGATTTTGCTATAGCAGTTATATACCCCCCAAAAACAATACTACCTTTAGTATGCTTTGTGACAATTTGGTGCCAATGAGTAGCTATGAAATGGGCTGTACTTACTTGTTTTCTCTCCTTCATGCACCACAAGAGAAACAAATCCCCAGCAACCATAATACTGTTACTGTGTCCCCTTCCTAAAACAGTGTAAGTGATGAACCTATGGAGGTATTTCAATACATGGTCAACTATCCTAGAGGCTTTTGCAGTCCTCTGTCTATAATAACCCCCAAAAGGTGCAATGTCCTTCCAGAATTGAACAGGGTCATAAACAGTTTGCTGCCACTCAATGCTTTTATACCCCAAATCCTGAAAACCAAAAATTGCATTCATAGCACCCATGTCTAACTCCCTATCAATTCCAGCACATCGAAAATATATCATATCTCTATGTTCAGGCACTGTTGGTTTGAAACTCAACCTTAGGGAACTCAAAAATTCGAGGGTTAGATCCTTGTACACTGGTTCCCTAATTTTAGCAAAATCAGTCCAGCTAACAACATCCAAATAGGCAAAGACAGAATCATAAATGCCTAATTCTTTCAAAATCTGCTCATCCATATACTTGTTTGCCAAAATAGTTTTAGAAAGTAATTTCTCATATGCCTTTTTCATATCCATATCCCTAAAAGCCCAAGGTAATGGAGAAATTACCTCCTCTATAGTATCTGCAGATGACGCAGGTGCTGGAGAGTGTAAGGGAGACTGAGTTATCGGTGTTTGGGTCACTGGTGCTGGAGTTTGTGAGGAAGACCTGGTCCTTTTGCTAACTGGTTCAGAGGACGGCTGAGGTGGTGAATTCAGGTCGAAAGGAACAGAGGGTACTCGTTTCCGTTTTCCGACAGGGGTTTTCTTAGGTTTACTTGCAGCCTTTTTTGTTTTGCCTTGGGTTTTCGTTTGAGTAGGCACAGGTTCAGGCGCTGGTTTTGGGGAATGGGAATCGGGAATTGGCGTTTCATGTTGTGGCTCAGATTGCGGCGAGAGGGGAGTCGGCGGAATGAGAGGTGGTATTTGGCTTGGGGGTGGTGGCGGTGACTGGGGTGGTGGTGATTGTGGTAATGGCGGCGTTTGTGGTGGCGGTGATTGGGGTAGTGGTGGACTGGGGCTGGGGTTAGGGTTTGCGGGCAATGAAGATGGAGTACCCATTTTAGGTCGAAATTTGCTGAGTTTGGGTTTGTGGGAAGACCACATTTTCGTTCTTACCATTTTAATGGAAAGGGAGAAACTGTTCGGCTTCCTGTAAAGATTGCCGGAAGAAATGGCGTGGGAAAAAAAAATCGACGAGGTCTATCGGGAGTGTTGGCGGAGGCTTTTGACAAATTGGCGGACATCTTGGGCTATTTTAAATTGTGGGGCAGACCTGTTGTAAGATGGGCCATGCTTGGGGTTAAGCATAAGGTTCAGCAGAATTTGCTTAAGACTCTGCTTGACAAGCAATGTCATCAGCAAGTTTCGGCATGTTTTGAGAAAAATTGTGGTTTTGCTTGCCAAAAACAGTCTACAAGCTATGGAATTCTATCATGACCCCCAGCAATTTCCAAATACATACAAACACCATAAAATTGAGGGATTTAAGTTCATCATCTCTTAGCACTCATCAAACACAATATATTCATTTAGCTTATGCAAGCATTTTTCAATTTAGGCACCAATTGTGACTACCCTTTTGCACATTCAATGAAATGGTCTCCTTTCTAAACTTATACCAAAAGCATATTTTCAGCAGCATTTGAGACAAGTTCCAATCAACCAAGAAATGCAGAAAAGATGTAGAAATTGACCTTTTTAATAGCATGAACAGTAGCATATACAGTAACCAAAATCTGCAGAATTCAAAAATTAGCAGCAATTCCAAACAAAAGCATGCAAATTCCTATCAGACTACAAAATTATATATACACTAAAAGGTGAAACTTAACAAACATTATTTTTGCACTTCAATAAAGCTCTCATCAGTCCTAAATATCAAAATTGATCCTCATTCAAGTTGCATTTCACAGAATTTACACAAAATACAAAATCAAACATGTGCTATCAAGTAGATTGCAATATCAGCAATTTAGCACAAGTTTAAAGGTGTTATCTCACGTGCATCGCATAAAGTGCAGAATTTTGCTTATACTTGCTTCCCTTTAATTCTTTGTTTTTGCCACAAGTGTAAACTTGCCCCATCTTCATGAATGACCTACAAAAGATAAATAAATGTCACTTTTGAGATTAATGGGGGTGAAAACTGAAAGTGAAATGAAATGGAAAATTAATGAACTATAAAAGGATACGCTTGGGTTGCCTCCCAAGAAGCGCTTGTTTAAGGTCTTAAGCTTGACCTTCCACTCCAATTCTCCTAAATATCCCTGACTGGAGAACCAAGCCATGAAACCTCTACAAACTTTTGCGTGGGTTCTCCAACAATATAATGTTTTAATCTCTGCCCATTAACTTTGAAAGTCCCTGAGGTCTCATTGCCTATCTCAACAGCTCCATAGGGGTATACTTTTATAACAGTGTAGGGCCCTGACCATCTTGACTTCAATTTTCCTAGAAATAACCTTAACCTAGAATTGTATAAGAGAACAACATCACCTTCTTGAAATTCTTTCCTCCTAATATGCTTATCATGCCATCTCTTAGTTCTTTCCTTGTAAAGCTTGGCATTTTCATAAGCATCCAATCTAAGCTCCTCAAGTTCATTTAGTTGCAGCATTCTTTTTTCTCCTGCAGTCTTTAAGTCAAAGTTCAGTATCTTTATGGCCCAATATGCTCTATGCTCCAACTCTAAAGGTAAATGACAAGCCTTCCCATAAACCAATCTAAATGGGGTAGTTCCGATAGGAGTTTTAAAGGCTGTTCTATAGGCCCAAAGAGCATCATCTAACTTTAGTGACCAATCTTTCCTCGAACAATTCACGCTTTCTCAAGAATTCTTTTCACTCTCTATTGAGATCTCCACTTGACCACTAGTTTGTGGATGGTAGGGTGTTGCAACCTTATGCTTCACTCCATATTTTTGCAATAATCTTTCAAATTGATGGTTGCAAAAATGAGAACCTCCATCACTTATAATGGCACGTGGAGTTCCAAATCTTGTAAAATGAACTTTTAAGGAATTTAATCACAACTCTAACATCATTAGTTGGAGATGGTATAGCTTCAACCCATTTGCTTACATAATCTACTCCAACTAAAATATATTTGTGTCCCAAGGACGATGGAAAAGGTCCCATGAAATCAATGCCCCACACATCAAATAATTCCACTTCCAATATGTTTTGGAGGGGCATTTCATCTCTCTTTGAGATATTACCCATCCTTTGACACCTATCACATGCATTTACAAACTTCCTCACATCCTTAAACATGTGTGGCCAAAAGAACCCTGCTTGAAGAACTTTTTCTACAGTCTTTGTCACACTCATATGACCCCCATAAAGTGAAGAATGGCAATCTTTGATAACATTCCCTATCTCCTCATCAGCTAAGCATCTTCTAATCAGCCCATCTCCACATTTCTTGAACAAAAATGGTTCCTCCCAATCATAATCCTTCACATCAAAAAGAAATTTCTTCTTTTGCTGCCATGTTAGATCAGGTGGAAGGATTCTACACACTAGATAGTTCATAAAATCTGCATACCAAGGGGTTTTTGCATTCATGATTACTAACAATTGCTCATCAGGAAAATAATCATCTATTGGGGGCTCTTTTCCCAAATTGTCTCCTTGTTCTTGCCTCAATCTAGATAGATGATCTGCTACCACATTTTCTACTTCTTTCTTATCTTTAATTTCCAAGTCAAACTCTTGAAGGAGTAACACCCACCTTATCAATCTAGGTTTAGCCTCTTTTTTCTGAAGGAGATACTTGATAGCTGCATGATCCGTGTACACTATTACCTTAGACCCCACAAGGTAGGACCTGAATTTGTCTACTGCAAATACTACTGCCAAAAACTCTTTCTCTGTAGTAGAGTAATTTATTTGAGCATCATCTAAGGTCCTACTTGCATAGTATATTGCATACACCTTCTTATCTTTCCTTTGTCCCAAAACAGCCCCAATGGCATAATCACTAGTATCGCATATTAACTCAAAAGGTAATGACCAATCGGGTGGCTGCATAATAGGAGCAGATATCAAAGCTTCCTTTATCCTGCAAAAAGCATTCATACAATTAGTATCAAAATTAAATTCCACATCTTTACTCAATAAATTGGTAAGAGGTTTAGAAATCTTAGAGAAATCCTTGATGAATCTCCTATAAAATCCAGCATGCCCCAAGAAACTCCTCACTCCCTTCACAGATGTTGGGGGTGGCATTTTCTCAATAATTTCTACCTTTGCTTTGTCCACCTCAATACCCCTGTTTGACACAAGATGTCCCAAAACAATTCCTTCTTGCACCATAAAATGGCACTTTTCCCAATTCAAAACTAAATTGAACTCTTCACATCTCTGCAAAACCTTAGACAAATTAGATAAGCATTCATCAAAAGATTTACCATACACAGAAAAATCATCCATGAACACTTCCATAATGTCCTCAATCATGTCAGAAAATATGGACATCATACATCGTTGAAATGTAGCAGGGGCATTACATAGTCCAAATGGCATCCTTCGATATGCAAAGGTACCATAAGGACATGTGAAGGTAGTTTTATCCTGATCATCTGGGTGAACAAGGATCTGAAAGAACCCTGAATAGCCATCCAAGTAGCAAAAATAAGAATGATGAGCTAGTCTCTCAAGCATTTGATCTATAAATGGTAATGGAAAATGGTCCTTTCTAGTTGCCTTATTCAATTTCCTATAGTCTATACACATTCTCCATCCAGTTACAGTTCTTGTAGGTATTAGTTCATCATTTTCATTTTTCACCACTGTGATGCCCCCTTTCTTAGGTACAACATGAACTGGACTTACCCAATTACTGTCAGAAATAGGGTAATGATACCTGCATCAAGCAATTTCAAGATCTCCTTTTTCACAACCTCTTTCATGTTTGGATTCAATCTCCTTTGTGATTCTCGAGAGGCTTTATGGTCATTTTCCAACAAAATTCTATGCATGCACACAGAAGGATGTATTCTTTTAATATCATCAATGGTATAACCAATTATCCTTCTATGCCTCCTAAGAACTCTCAATAATTTTTCAACCTCACAATCAGTCAATTTAGCATTAACAATCACAGGATATGTAGAATTTTGCCCTAGAAAAGCATACCTGAGATTTGTTGGAAGAGGTTTCAACTCTACCTTAGGTGCTTCACTTTTCTCAAGCTTTGATGATGAAGTTGTTTCTTGCTTCAAGTTCCCAATCTTTTCAATATCAGCCATAGGCAATGGTGGATTTCCTTCCAAAATTGTAGCATATTCTGCAGCTTCCTCAATCTCATCCCTTTTTTTTTATGTTATGAACCAAACAAGCTTCTAAGGGATCTTTAGGATGTTGCTTTTTAAGCACTTCTCTAACCTCTTCATCTATCACATCAACTCTCAAGCATGAGTTTGAATCATCTTTCTTTTTCATTGCTTGAAACAAATTAAATTCAACTTTCTCTTCCCCAACTTCTAATGTAAGCCTCCCATTTTTTACATCTATCACAGCTCCAGCAGTAGCAATGTAACACCCTAGGCAAATCCCACATTGGCAAAACACGGGAGAGATGCTGGGTTTATAAGTTGATGGTTCCTAACCCCTAATGACGCGTTTTAAAACCGTGAGGGCTTCGGCCCAGAGCGGACAATATCACTAGCCCTCACGGTTTTAAAACGCGTCAATAAGGGTTAGGAACTATCAACTTATGAACCCAGCATCTCTCCCGTGTTTTGTCGATGTGGGATTTGCCTAAGGTGTTACAAGCAAGGAAAGGTCTACCAAGAATAATAGGAATGTGTACATCCTCCTCCATCTCCAATACCACAAAATCCACTGGTATGAAAAATTTCCCAACTTTCAGAGGAACATTCTCAACTATTCCAATTGGAAATTTAATAGATCTATCTGCTAACTGTAGTGATATGGTAGTAGGCTTCATTTCTCCAATCTTCACTTTCTCATAGATAGACAATGGCATCAGACTAACACTGGCTCCAAGATCGCATAAAGCCTTATCTATAATGATATCCCCAATGTGACATGGTATGGAGAAACTTCCAGGATCTTTCAGTTTGGGTGGAAGCTTATTTTGCAAAATAGCACTGCTTTCCTCCGTGAGAGCTACAGTATCAAATTCCTCCAATTTCTTCTTGTTAGATAAAATCTCCTTCAAAAATTTAGCGTAAGAAGGCATTTGTGCTAAGGCATCAGTGAAAGGAATAGTCACATGCAAAGACTTCAATACCTCCAAAAACTTCCCAAATTGTTTATCCAATTTCGCTTTCTGAAACCTTTGTGGGAATGGTAAAGGTGGCATGTAGGCTTTAGGTGCAACATATTTGGGTTCTTCCTCTTTACTCTCCCTCTCCTTACTTCCTTTTTCTTCAATTGAATTTTCTTTCTCAGCTTCAATTCTAACTTCAACTTCAGTTTGTTCATCTCCTTCTTTGCTTTTCTTTTCTTCAACTTTCTCTTCAATATTTTTATCCCCATTCTCCAATATTTTTCCACTTCTCAATGTAATAGCCTTGCAATGCTCCCTAGAATTTTCTGGTTGGCTAGGAAGCTTCCCAAATGCTTTGTTACTTGAAGAGCTAGCTTGTTGAGCTATTTGATTCTCTAACATCTTGTTGTGTGTTGCCATTTGATCCACTTTAGATGCTAATTGAGAAATCATTTCTTGTTGACTTTGATGGCTCACAAGTAGAGTTTCAATCATAGATTCCAATCTAGCTGTCTTGTCTAGTTGTGCTTGTTGTGGTAGAGGTGGAGCAGGTACATTTTGAGGTTTAGAAATTCCAGGAGGAGGACCTCTATTCTCTGAAAATTCGATTTTGTTGATATCCATAAGGTTGCTGAAAATTCTGATTTTGCCCTTGTCTACCTCCCCAAGAGAAATTTGGGTGGTTTCTCCATGCTGGATCATAAGTTGCAGAAAATGGGTTACCACCTGATCTTTGATTGTAGTTCCCCACATAATCCACTTGCTCACTTGAAAAATCTTGATTAAGTGCAGAAAATCACGTGCACAATTGACATTTGCAGCTCCAATTTCTAGCGAATTACTAGAACCTCCGGCTGAAGAATCTACTTTCATACTTAACTTGTCCATCTTCTTTGTCAAAGCATCAAACTTAGCATTAATCATATTCATGGCATCAAGCTCAAACATACCAGCTGGTTTCTTGATCTCATTCCTCTCACAACTCCATTGGTAGTTGTTATAAGCAATTTTATCAAGAGCGTAAAAGCTTCATCTTCAGATTTCTCCATAAGGTCACCTCCAGAAGATGCATCAATTGTACTCCTAATAGCTGGTGAAACTCCATTATAAAAGTGTTGAACAAGCATCCACTTAGGAATCCCATGATGTGGACATCTCCTTTGCAAATCCTTGTACCTCTCCCATGCTTCATACAAGCTCTCATCATCTCTAGGTTTAAAAGAGGTCACTCATTTCTCACCTTAGCTGTCTTGCTTGGTGGAAAATATTGAGCCAAAATGCTTGAGAAAGTTCATCCCATGTTGTGATAGAACTCGGTGGCAAAGAATGTAACCACTCTCTAGCTCGGTCCTTCAGAGAAAAAGGAAATAATCTGAGTCGAATTGCATCATCAGAAACTCCATTTATCTTCAACATATCGCTGATCTCAAGAAAGTGTGCTAGATGCACATGTGGACTTTCACTTGGATTTCCTCCAAATTGTGCTTGTTGTACCATTTGACAGAGTGCAGGCTTCAGTTCAAAATTATTAGCTTCTACCCTTGGTCTTGTGATACTTGGCATGAAATCTCCAATGTTAGGATAGGCATGATCCTTCACAGAGCGGTTGTTATTGTTGTTGTTGTTGTCAGCCATTTCTTCTTGTAATTGCTCTTGCTCTTGTGCTCTTTCTTGTTGTTGTTGAGCTTTAATTTCAGCTTTTCTCCTCTTAGATTCTGCTCTTAAAGCTTTTGCTGTCTTCTCTATTTCTAGGTCAAAGAATAGATTGATTTCTTCACTTTTTGTCCTTCTCATAAAATAGAGCACCTGAAAAACAAAAATAAACAAATTCTCAAAGTAAAATGGTAAAAAGAAAATAAAATAAAGTGCCCAAATTAACCAAACAAACAATCGTTTAATATCAAACAAAAATCAAATTCCCGGCAACGGCGCCAAAAACTTGATGGGGCGAATCCGCAAGTATACGGGTCGTCTCAAGTAATAAAGTGATGAATCAAGTATCGTTCCCATGAGGATTTGCTGTTTGATTACTAAACTATGAATGAAGCGATTATTTGGGCTAATGATTAATGAATAAATGGTAAATGTAAATGAGCAAGGTAAATTGATTAATCCAATTGAAATGGGTAAAGAGCAAACAAATAAATTCTAATTCTAGCTCGCAATTAAACTAAAATTAACAATGGGTAATTTAAACAAAAGTCTAATTATGGTAAAAGTGATTCCAGAGTTGGGGGTTTATGCATAAATTAATTGGGATTTGTCTTGGGCATTCCAATTTTTAGGAAAAATAGAGTTTGAAGGAAATTGATTCTAAATCCCTTTGATATCTTTTTCAAGCAAATCAAAGTGTATTCTAAAATAACCAAACCTACTTTCGTATGTATTTGATTATTTTAAAACCCATTAAGTTTTGTAACCTATAATTAATTCCTCTTAAAGTCCTAGTTTATTTCTAAATCTAGGTGATTTTAAGTTCCAATCCATGATTACCTATCAATGACTTTCACCTTTCGGTCCTTCAATCAAAGATTAACACAATACCCAATGGGTACCAACATTAGGCAAGTAAATCAAGCACACAAGGAAGGAATCAAAACTCATATTCATATAAAATAAGGAAATACCCAGTCCAAATCCACAAATAAATCTAAAACATATTTCCCAACTCTGAAATCTAAAGGAATTACTCACTCATAATGGTATTTACAAGAAATATAGATGGAAGAATAAAGAAAAACATGATAAAAGGACTGAAATGGGAAAACCCAGGTGGAAGAACCAAGGTCTCTGGTTTCTGGAGCTCCAAACTCGTGCAGCAGCTCCTTCTTCCAAGAGAGAATGGCGTCTTCTCTCTCTCTTTCTATTAAATTTTCTTTCCTTTTTGTTTTTCCTCCCTTCCTCCTCTTTTGGCAAAAATAAGGAAATGATGAATTTATATGGTCCCTAAAAGTTACCCTAAAAGTAAATAAAAGACAAGGAGTTGATAGGAAATGAGGTGTAAAATTATCCAAGTCAGCAGCACTATTCACGTTCTGGGCATTCTGCTTAGGGTTCGGCTTAACCCTAAGCATCTTCTTAGCAAATTTAGCCTCTGGTCGCACTGTCTGCTTAAGGTTAAGCAGACCTTCGGCAAATCTCGGCAGACTTATAGTAAAATGGACTTTTCTGCTCATGCTTGACTTGTGTTGCACCTTAAGCATTGCCGCTTTACCCTAAGCATGACCTTAAGCAAGGTCTCAAGCAAATTTCGGCTAGTTTGCTCTTTCAAGGTTTGATTTCTTCAACTTTCATCCATTCTTAAAGAATCCCAAATTTCTTCAATTCACTTCCTATTGCACTCATTGATCTTCGATTTGCCACAAAATCCTATCAAAAACAACAAAATTACAAAAATCACATATAAAGTATCTAAAGTTAACAAATAAACTAAAATAAAGCTAAAAACATAAAATATACTAAAATATAAGGGCAAAATGGATGCAAAACTACCCTAAAATGCCTATATGAAATGAGTGTAACAGCTTACAAAGATAATTGCAAGTTTAAGAGGCAATAATCAAGTCAAACCTATTCTAAAGATAGACAACAAGTCAGCAATCTCGTTAGCCAACAATCCAGTACATCATGAAAGAAGTAAACATATCGACACAAGGTTCCACTTCATTCGTGATGTCAGTAAATGGAGATGTCAAGATAGATTACACTGCATCGTATAATACCGCAGATATTCTGACTAAACCGTTGGGAAGACAGAGATTTCTGGAGCTAAGGGACAAGATAGGAGTCAAGCAAGTTTAAGGGGGTGATTGTTACCGTTATAAACTTGCTGTCATTGTTTTTTGATTGAGTTTATTTGTTATTTCTTCTGCTAGTATGTAGGAGTAGTGGACAATAAAAGTGGAGCTGAAACAGTCCATGTAGAAACTATTTTTTAGCATAATAATTGCTGATTTTTCTGTAACAAACTCCCTCTACAGACTATAAAGAGGGGAGTAATTTAGAGCTTTGAAAGATAAGAAAAAGTCTAATAACAAAAATAGCAAAAAAGTTTTTTTTTTTTTTTTTTCCTCTATCTGCTGTTGTTTGATTTCTGTTTTTGCTGTTTTAGTTCTAATACTATCGTATAATTTAATCAATCTTAAATTATTTCATATATTTAATAAATAATTTTATTATATTGTTTTATTTTCTATTATTTTTATTATGAAATCTTTATTAAAAATTTTGAGAGACAAAAAATGCAGTTTACATAAAAGTTGTAAAAATAAAATATAGATATTTGATTTATTTATAATTAGTATGTATTATTTTTTTTATGTTAATAATTTAATATTTTTTTATTTCATTTTCCTAAAATTAATAATAATAATAATAATAATAATAATAATAATAATAATTATTATTATTATTATTATTATTATTATTATTATTATTATTATTATTATTATTATTATTATTATTATTATTATTATTATTATTATTATTATTATTATTATTATTATTATTATTATCATCGTCAACTTGTGGCCATTTAATTGAAACAACTAAGTAAATAAAAAACATTTTACTGTTATAAAAATTGAATTTAAATGCTTTTGTTACTATTTTTCAATTAAATAATATTTAATTATAAAATACTTTTATTTAAATGATTGTCATTTATTTGTCTATATATAGTATATCATATGAAACATTTGATACACATTAAGCACTCTTCTCTCATTAAGTATTTTTATTTCACTAAATGCTCTTGAATCTTTTTTTGATTTGTACCATTTTTTATTATTTATTTCAAAAACTATTAATTATCATTCTCAAAATTTATTTATTTAAATATATTTTGTAACGCCCTCACCATAGGTAGTCCGTACATTTTACTGATTCGACGACTAATGTCTGCTCGGACAGTCAGAATGTCCGGAACTACACTTAAACTATAGTGAGGAGGCATAAATTAATGAAATAAATATTAAAAAATATAGGAAAAATTTTGAGAAATAAAATAAAATTTAGAGAATTTATTAATTGGTATAAAATAATAAAAATAACCCGATGAGCACCATGAAGGGCATTTTGGTCATTTCACCCCTAGTGGTGAATTTTGACCTAAATGTCAAATTAAAATTAGGAAATAAAATAATTAACATAAATTAAATTTATGAATTTGAGTTTGGAAAATGAGAAGAGAAAAAAGAAGAAAAGAAAAGAAAAGAAAAGAAAGGAAATAGACTTATGGCATTTAAAAAAAAATTAAAGTACAATAATTATAGAATATATATAAGACACAAGAGACAAAAATTCACCAACCACAAGTCTTCTTCATCTTCCTCTTCTCTCTCTCCTTACCGTCTCCATTGTTCTCTCCCCTCCACCATTTTTGCTCAAGCTTTGAGCTTGAGTTTCTCTTCATTTATCCACCAAAACCCCTATTCCCCTTCATTAAAAATCCTCCCCACTCCATAAGGAAGCTTTAGATACCCATAAGAAGAAGAAAAGTTGAAGTTTGAAGTTGGGTCACAAGAGGTTAGTGCCTAATCTTCCTTTCTTCCTTTATTAATCCTTGAGTTAAGGTTAAAATGAAGTGAAATTTGTAAGAAACTAAAAGAAATTAGTGAGTTATGAGGGGAGTGAATTTTTGGTACCTATGGTGAGTGATGGTCTTTGATGACTTTAGTGTATATAAAGTGATTTAGTGATATCGATTGATGCATTTATAAGTATTAGAAGTTGATTTACATTGAAGTTTCATGAGGTTGAAATTTTGAGTTAGGGTTTAACCTAACTTGGGTACTTTTGTATTATACCTTGCAATTGGGATTGTTGAGATGTGTTAATGATATTTAGAAGTGCCTTGAATGTCAAATTGAAGTAAGGAAGTTGGAGGAGATTGAATATTGAGAGTGCCATTTTCTGCAGGTTTGGGACTCAATGAGTCCAGTGTGTTTGATGAACCATAACTAATTATTTGTTGCTCCAATTTGTATGAGGCCAATTGGAGGTGAAACTAGACCCAAAATAGCCCATTTTCCATGAAGAAACTATGCCCAAATTCTGTCCAAAACTTGACCTAAACATTGCCTAAGTCCGGATGACCCTGTACAAAACCCAAAAATGACCACTGTTCATTTGGTCATAACTCCCTCTATACTGCTCCAAATAACCTGAATTTGATACCATTGGAAAGCATAGATATAGGGCTACTGTTTTTATGAAGACCACCGAACCCAAAAATGCCAAGAACTAAGCCAAATTGCTGGCCCAAGTTGGGTTACAAAACTATCCAGACCTGTGTTGCCCAGAAATTTTTGGACATGAAATTACCTGACCAGTTTTGGCAAAATGGCCATAACTTGGTCTACAAGAACTCAAATATAGTGAAACTAGTGCCAAAATGTCGACATGACACATACCTACAAAATTGGTGTTTTGACCAAAACCCAGAAATCAAGAGAACTAGGCCAAATAGTTAGAAAAAGTTACTGCATCAAAACCTAGAATCTGACCGATCTTCACTTGACCCCATAATAGTCTTTTAGTTATAACTCCCAATAGAAAAATCCAATTGATATGAACCATACCTTTGCAGAAACTTGAGAAACAGGGTTACAAATTTGTTTTAGGAACCTTCCTCAAATTATGAATTTAAGAATCTCAAAAAGTGACCTGCAATCACCATCCTGAACTGAGCCCCTATTGGCACAAAGTACATGAACCCTGGTCAGTTAATTGGTCGTAAATAATTCCACAAAACTTGAAAAATTGTGATACAAATTTCTCAATAATCATAAGACATAGGGCAACAATTTTTATGAAGATCACCATGCCTAAAAGTGATTGCAACCTATTCCATTGATTAGGTAAAATTTAAGTCCAAAAGCTGCTTAGTTAAGGAACTGGAATATGGGAATGAGTCAGTTATGGTTATCCGACCATAACTTGAGTTCTAAAAATCAAATTGACATGATTCAAAAGGGAAAATAAAGATAAGACATAGAGGAACAACTTCCATGAAGGAAGTATGGCCAAACAGTGGCTACAAACTGATCATGTGGATAGGTAAAAGTAAGACACAAAAACTAAAACCAAAGAAAGGTCCATGAGATAAAATTATCTTATGGTAGGACATTAGCCCTAACAAGCTATTAAACACTAAACCACATGAAAGGATATGTAGGACCTATTTTCCCACTATAAAGTGATAAATACATAAGTTATACGAATAAGTGCTTGGGACCTATGTTCTCATTATAATAACAAGGAAATGGTATAAAGCATAGGTAGTACATGAAGTGAAATAAAAATATGTTATGAACCCTTAATAGTATATAGCATGAAATAATAAAACTATAAGTGCTTAATAGTACTAATTTGCCCAAAGTATGCCTAGGCTTATATATATATAGTTGGATCGATTGGTATACCAATTAGGGACCACAGATATCAGTAC
The DNA here is from genome assembly GCF_030052815.1 of Hevea brasiliensis. Taxonomy (NCBI): domain Eukaryota; kingdom Viridiplantae; phylum Streptophyta; class Magnoliopsida; order Malpighiales; family Euphorbiaceae; genus Hevea; species Hevea brasiliensis. The sequence goes on along the minus strand of NC_079497.1, from coordinate 4,064,440 downwards.
TGCTTATAGAGCAAATCATGAACTGACAATATATGTCTGATACGATTGTTCTACAGGCTATATGCCTACCCATTGGCCATTGTGCCTAACCTTATTTCTGGCTTTACAAGCCTGACAGCTGGCCTCGTGTCTAACAGATGTATATAGGGTAGACATATGGCTATCTAACCTGTGTACTCCCGTGTATCCAGCATTATAGTTTGTTATAGGTTACTTGGGCACAAATAAATAGATATGACATGAAATACACCGATATGACATAAAATACACTGATGCGATTCCAAAGACTCTAATATGAGTTTAAAAAGCCAAAGAATGAAATTAATACCCATAAAAGATACTAATAATTAATTTGTTTCTAAAGTATAGAAAAGTTATAAATGACTTAGACTGTATAAGAAATGAACATAAAAGATACTGTTAAATTTAACCGTTCTCAAAGTATATTAAATTTATAAATGTCTTAGAATTGATAATAAATTCACTGATATGAGTTTAAGGAGATTGAAAATGAAATATATGCATAGATAAGATCCTGATAAATATATTGATTCCAAAGTGTTAAAAAATATGCCATTGACCTAGAATTATGGAATTACACATATTATCGTCATTTTAAATTATTTAGTTATTCTGCTTTAAGATTATGTACCACTAAGCAAATTGCTTAGCGCGTTGGATTTTCCATTGCGTAGGTACTGGAGATCAGCAACCGCCACAGTAGTGTTCTGACCGCAGTTGACCAGATCTGCATACAGTCCAGAGTCACCTCATCAGTCTTTTGTATTTTGGTAGGGCCCATGTATAGACTAGTATTTTAGTTCATTGTGTATAATCATGATGTAATTACTAGTTTGTGATGTAAATAAAAATTGTAATTACATATTTTGGATTATAAATAAAGTTATGAATTTCTGCATATGAATTTCTAGATGAATTAATGAACTTGAAATTGTATGAGCAGAAATGACATGATATGATATGTAGAGATATGAAATTGTTGTTAACAGGTAACTAGTGGAACCAGCCAGATGCCAATTAAACAGACGAGGCTCTGCCCGGGTATCTACAGAAATAAATTGTTATAAAAAAAATTTCACATATGAAATACCTATTTTTAAATGATATTAAAAATTTACAATGAATATGATAAGACAAGATAGGGCGCTCCGACATCGAATTTGACACTCCTCGCTCGGCTACACTATAGACAGGTGAGAGGCGTCACATATTTAATTATTAATTTTTTTTATAAATTTCTTAAACTTTTGAATATTTTATTTCATTAAATTATATATCGAATGTAACTATAACTAATATTTTGATTATCTATATTTTATTATTATTAATTTTCAACATAATTATTTTTAAATTTTAATTAAATATCTATTTTTTATATATAAATTATCTCTCAACTATATTTTTATGTAGAAGAAGAATTTCAAAGATAAATTAAAATATGATTGTATAAAAAATTTAACTACAAATAAAGATAATTAAAAAAAATAAAATTACAATATTAAAATTATAAAATTTGTCTTTTGAAAAATAATATGTATTTTTAATATTTATTATATTAATAGAAAATGGTGATTTTTAAAATTTTAATATTTATGAAATGTATTTATTTTATATTATAAATTTATGTAAATTGATAACATTTTTGTCAAAGAATTATTTTATAAAAAAATATATCAAATTAATAAAAAGAATTTACTGTTAGATATAGTTTTTTTTAAAATAATATAATAAAATGTTATTTTTAACGAATAATAATATTATATATTTTCATTATTATTAAAATTAAATAATTTAATTCATCATTAGTAATTTAATATTTTTTATTATATTAATAATAAAAAAATTCTATTTTTATATTTTTAAAATAATATTATTTTCTCATTATTTTAATGTATTTTCTAATTTACAAAAAATAAATATTGATTTATATAAATTATGAGATAAAATATAAATATTTTATGAAATTTCAATTATTTTTACAATAAAATATTTTTGTTACGTTTTAAACAAAATAATCATGGAAACTACTATTAATATATATATAAAAAGAATTAAATAAGTATTTAATTAATTATATCATAAATTAATTAAAAATTAATTATTATAATAGGTAAAAATTATTCAAATTAAATTAAATAAGAGAGAAATTTTAATTTAAAATTAATTTAATAGTAATAATTTAAATAATGTAATTCTTGATCCCACGGATATTAAGTACCAAAAACCTATGTAATTATACTGTTATTTAGACTGCTGCATTAAAATAATATCTAATTAACTAATGAAAAAGAAAATAAATTACAAATATGATTTTAGGCAAATAATTTCGCACAATTAAAAGCTAATGATAATAATAATTTTGAGAGTAATCTTGATTTTATCTGAGTTAACCCAATTTAATTTTACTAGATTGATAATTCATTTTTAATTACTTAATGCAAGGAGTTTTTATATTTTACAGCTAATTTAATAACTATTTTTATCAAATACTTTTACTTTAAACCACTATACAAATGGCTAATAATTAATAAAATAGTTAATAATTACTAAAATAACTAACTGCTACTAAAACAATTAATATTATTGAACAAACGCTATATTTGGAAAATAATTTTTGAAGATAAAGTATAAGCTTTAAAAGCTCCAAAACTCTACCTTTTTAATACATTGCCTTAAAAAAAACATTCATCCCAAAGTACCTAACTGTTTTTGTTTAATGGGTTGATGAAAATAGGAAGACAATGCATAGGGTATTTTAATATATATATATATATATTATTCAACATCAATTATTAATTTTTATATTTATTTTAAATTTAATTAAATTTATCTTAAATTATTCAAATTTCATTATCAAACTTTTAATTAATAATTTATAAAAATATATATTTTTAATAATAATTTAAATTTTAAAATTAGAAAATTTATTGTGATGCCCCTTACCCGTCTACTGTATAGCCGAGCAAGAAGTGCCACATTCGGTGCTAGAGCACCCTATCTTGTTTTATCATATCTATTGTAAACTTTTGATGTCATTTAAAACATGCATTCTATGTGTAGAATTTTTTTTTTTATATCTTATTTCTGTGGAGACCCGGACAAAGCCTCCCCTATTTTATCAGCATTTGACGGGTTCCACTAATCACCTGTTAACATGTCCATATTCATTTCACACATTTCCATATCATATTCTCTTGTATCATATCATTTACAATTATTTATGAGATCTAAAAATGAAGTATCATCTATTGCATTTATATAGAAATTCATAGATAATAAATTACAAGTTTTCATTTCAATATCAAAGTTTAATTACAAGTCCAAAATGAAATACATCATGACTAGACATAATGAACCAAAATACTAGTCTATACATATGCTCTACCAAAATATAAAAGACTGGTGAGTTGACTCTGGACAGTGGCAGATTTGGTCGAAACTCTGTCTGAACACTACTGTAGCGGCTGCTACTGCGGTGATGGCTACTGATCTCCAGCACCTATGCAATGGAAAACCAACGAGCTAAGCATAACGCTTAGTGGTGCATAATTTGTAATAACAATAATTTAACAATTGAAATAATAATTGTAATTCGTAATTTCTCGGTCTTTTATATTTTTTTTATTACACTTTGGAAACAATTAACATTATCGGGATCTTTTATGATTACTTATTGTATTTTAAGTCTCAATTATTTTTTATCAATGCCCAAGAAACCTATAACAAATTATAAAAGCTAGATGCACGAGTGTATACTGGTTAAACAGCCATATGTCTATCCAGTATACATCTGTCAGGCACGAGGCCAGCTGTCGGGCACGAGACCCGCTGTCAGGCTTGTAAAGCCAGAAATAAAGTAGGCACAATGGCCAGTAAGTAGGCATATAGCCTATAGAACAATCATACCAGATATATATTGTCAGTTCATGATTTTCTCGGTAGGCAGCACTGCTATCTGTAGTCCTTAATTGGTATACCAATTTATCCAAACTAAATAAATAAGTCTAGGTATACTATGGGCAATTAAACATTTTTAATTAATTTAGCACTATTCACTATTACTATTTTCAAGTACTATCATTGGTACCATTAATTTCATATAAATAGGACATTAGTCCCAATTTACATATTTATATCATTTTTAATATTTAATTCTCCTTATGAGTATTTTAATTATCATATATAGCATTTTTTCCATTAACCTTTCTTTAAGTTCATGTTAATGTGTTATCTTTATCTAGGAATTTGACTAGGTTGGGATGTCTATTTAGTCACAATTCCTTCATAACAATTGCTCCTCTATGTTTAAACTTGAATTTCAGTTTTTGAATCACTGAATTTGGGATTATAGAACTCAAGTTATGGTCAAAATACCAAAGGAATAATATTTTGGGACAATTTCTAGGTTGGCAGTTTTAGTGACTAAATTTGTGCTAACAATTTGATTTGGTTAAAGGCAAAACTGGGTTATGTGGTCTTCATGAAAAGTGTAGGCCTATGTCTAAACTTTCCATTGGTGAAAGTTTAGGTTATTTGGACCAGTATAGAGAGAGTTATGACCAAATGAACACGTACTATTCATTTGGTCCTTTTCTGGGTTGGCAGTTTCAGTTACCCAACTTGTGCTAATAATTTGAATTGGTTAAAGGCAAAACTGGGTTAAGTGGTCTACATGAAAAGTGTAGCCCTATGTCTAAACTTTCCATTGGTGAACTGTTAGGTCATTTGGACCAGTATAGAGAGAGTTATGACCAAATGAACACGTACTGTTCATTTGGTCATTTTCTGGGTTGGCAGTTTCGGTGACCCAACTTGTGCTAACAATTTGAATTGGTTAAAGGCAAAAACTGAGTTAGGTGGTCTTCATGAAAAGTGTATCTCTATGTCTAAACTTTCCATTGGTGAAATTTTAGGTCATTTGGACCAGTATAGAGAGAGTTATGACCAAATGAACACGTACTGTTCATTTGGTCATTTTCTTGGTTGGGTGCAGGGTAATCCGGATTTAGGCAGTATTTAGGTCAAGTTTTGGACAGAATTTGGGCATGATTTCTTCATAGAATATGGGCTTTTTTGGGTCTAGTTTCACCTCCAATTGGCCTCATACCAATTGGGGTCACACAATTTCAGTTATGGCCTAAAATGTATACTGCCCTCAACAAACACAACCTGTAGAAAATAGCACTTCCAATAATTCATTTCTCCTCCAACTTCCTTGCTTCAACTTGACATTCAAGGCACTTCTAAATATCATCAACACATCTCAACAATCCCAATTGCATGGTATAATACAAAACTACCAAAGTTAGGCCAAACCCTAACTGACAATTTCAACCTCATAAAATCTCAATGTTAATCAACTTTTAATACTTATAAATGCATCAACCAACGTCATTAAATCACTTTATATACATCATAGTCATCAAAAACCATCACTCACCATGGGTACCAAAAATTCACTCCCCTCATAACTCACCTATTTCTTTTAGTTTTTTACAAATTTCACTTCATTTTAACCTTAACTCAAGGATTAATAAAGGAAGAAAGGAAGATTAGGCACTAACCTCTTGGGTAACTTGTTAAACTTCAACTTTTCTTCTTCTTTTCACTATTAATGGCTTTCTTATGGAGTGGGCTAACATTTTAATGAAGGGGTCTATGGGTTTTGGTTAGGAGAAAGCTTGGAAAATCAAACTTTAGGGAAAACAAAAATGGAGGGAGAGAGCTCCCATGGTGGACGGCTCAAAGAGAGGGAGAGAGAGAAGAGGGAAGAAGAAGATGGAGGCTTGGGGTTGGTGGGATTTTATCTCTTATCTCATATATATATATATATATATATATATATATATATATATATATATATATATTTGTACTTTAAATTTTAAATTGTCATAAGCTCTTTATTTTCTTTTCTTTCCCTTTTCTTTTCTCTTCTTCTTTTTTTCCTAATTCAAATTCATAAACTTGAAATTTTAATTTATGTTAATTATTCCATTCTCTAAATTTTTAAATTTGACATTTAGGTCAAAATTCACCTCTGGGGGGTGAAATGACCAAAATGCCCTTCATGGTGCATATCGGGTTATTTTTATTATTTTTGTACCAAATAAATAAATTCTCTAAATTTTTCTTTATTTCCTCTAAATTTTTTCAATATTTTCTTAACATTTATTCCTTCAATTTATGCCTCCTTATTATAGTTTAAGTGTAGTTTCAGACATTTTGACTGTTCGAACAGACATTAGTCGTCGGAACAGTAAAATGTACGGACTACCTACGGTGAGGGCGTTACAATTCTTCCCCTCTAATAAAAGTTTTGTCCTCATATTTACCTAATGTGAAGAGCTGAGAGAACTGTTGCCTCATCGTCTCCTCGCTCTCCCATGTCGCTTCTTCTGTGTTGTGGTGTCTCCACAAGACTTTCACTAGTGGGATCTTCTTGTTTCTGAGTTCTTTCACTTCCCGTGCCAAGATTCTGACGGGTTCTTCTTCACATGTCAAATCAGGTTGCACAATTATCTCCTCCATTGAAATGACATGTGAAGGATCTGATTTGTATCTTCTAAGCATCGACACATGGAATACATTGTGGATCTTGTCTAGCTCAGGTGGTAAAGCTAGCCTATAGGCTACTGGACCCACACGCTCAATGACATCATATGGACCAATAAACGTAGGGCTCAACTTACCCTTCTTACCAAATCTCAACACTTTCTTCCAAGGTGATACCTTAAGAAATACCTTATCGCCAACCTCATACTCTATATCCTTTCTCCTCAGGTTGGCATATGATTTCTGTCTGTCCGAGGTGGCTTTCAAATTGTCTCTGATGAGTTTCACTTTTTCCTCTGTCTGTCTCACTAAATCTGGGCCCACTACTTTCTCCTCACCCATTTCTGTCCAGCATAAGGGAGTTCTACATCTCCTCCCATACAACGCTTCATATGGAGCCATTTTTATATTGGCTTGGTAGCTGTTGTTGTAAGCAAACTCTACCAAAGGAAGATAGTTCTCCCAACTTCCTTCAAAATCAATGATGCAGCTTCTCAACATATCCTCCAATACTTGAATCACCCGTTCTGACTGTCCATCCGTCTATGGATGGAAAACTGTACTGAAGTGTAGTCGAGTGCCTAAAGGCTCTTGTAGCCTCTCCAAAACCTCGAAGTAAATCTCGGGTCTCGGTCAGATATGATCGATGTTGGCACTCCATGTAGCCAGACTATCTCATCTATGTAAATTTCTGCTAATCTCTCTAATCAGTAGTTGGTTCTAACTGGTAGGAAATGAGCTGACTTCGTCAATCTATCCACAATCACCCATATAGTATCATGCTTCCTCTATGTCAATGGTAGCCTAGTCACAAAATCCATGGTAACGCGGTCCCATTTCCATTCTGGTATGGATATAGGTTGCAACAACCCTGATGAGACCTTGTAACGCCCTCACTGTAGGTAGTCTGTACATTTTACTGTTCCGATGACTAAGATCTGTTCGGACAGTCAGGATGTCTGGAACTACGCTTAAACTATAGTGAAGAGGCATAAATTAATGAAATAAATATTAAAAAAATATAGGAAAAATTTTGAGAAATAAAATAAAATTTAAAGAATTTATTAATTGGTATAAAAAAAATAAAAATAATCCGATGGGCACCATGAAAGGCATTTTGGTCATTTCACCCATAGAGGTGAATTTTGACTTAGATGTCAAATTAAAATTTGGAAATAGAATAATTAACATAAATTAATTTTATGAATTTGAAATTGAAAAATGAGAAGAAAAGAAAAGAAAAGAAAAGAAAAGGAAAGAAAAGAAAAGAAAAGAAAAGAAAGGAAAGAAAAGAAAAGAAAGGAAATAGATTTATGAAATTTAAAAAAAATAAAGTACAATAATTATAGAATGTATATATATAAATACCCACAAGAGACAAAACCCCACGAACCATCTTCTTCTTCCTCTTCTCTCTCCCTCCTTGCCGTCTCCCTTAGTCTCTCCCTCCCCACCATTGTTATCAAGCTTAAAGCTTGATTTCCCAAGCTTTCACTCCCCAAAACCCATAGTCCCCTTCATTAAAAATTTAGCCCACATCATAAGGAAGCTCTAGGTACCCATAGGAAGAAGGACAGTTGAAGTTTTGGGAAAATTTCCAAGTTGGGTCACAAGAGGTTAGTGCTTTTCTCCCTTCCTTCTTCTTTAATAGTTGAAAGTGACTTGAGATAAGTGGAAATTTCAAGAAATTAACAAGAAATTCATGAACCCATGATGTCCCCAAACTTTGGCAGCCATGAAATGTGTTGGGCTTTATTGTGTTCAAATAATGTAAATGAGTTTAGAGATGATGATTGATATGATTATATGTATGAGAAGTGAAAAGGGATTGAATTGATTGAGTTTGAAACTTGGAAATTAGGGTTTGTGTACATGACTTGGAGATTTTGTGTAAAGGCTTGAAATTTGACCTAATTGGGATGAGATTATTGCTTATAGAAGTGTATTGCATGCAAATTGAAGTAAGGAAGTTGGAGGAGATTGAGTTTTGGAAGTGTCAATTTTCTGCAGGTTGTGTTTGTTGAGGGCAGTGTACATTTTAGGCCATAAATGAAATTGTGTGACCCCAATTGGTATGAGGCCAATTGGAGGTGAAACTAGACCCAAAATAGCCCATTTTCCATGAAGAAACCATGCCCAAATTCTGTCCAAAACTTGACCTAAATACTGCCCAAATTCGGATTTCCCTGCACCCAACCCAGAAAATGACCAAATGAACAGTACGTGTTCATTTGGTCATAACTCTCTCTATACTGGTCCAAATAACCTAAAATTTTACCCATGGAAAGTTTAGACATAGGGCTACACTTTTCATGAAGACCACTTAACCCAGTTTTTCCTTTAACAAATTCAAATTGTTAGCACAAGTTGAGTCCCTGAAACTGCCAACCCAGAAAATGACCAAATGAACAGTACGTATTCATTTGGTCATAACTCTCTCTATACTAGTCCAAATGACCTAAAATTTTACCCATGGAAAGTTTAGACATAGGGCTACACTTTTCATGAGGACCACTTAACCCAGTTTTTCCTTTAACCAATTCAAATTGTTAGCACAAGTTGGGTCACTGAAACTGCCAACCCAGAAAATGACCAAATGAACAGTACGTGTGCATTTGGTCATAGCTCTCTCTATACTGGTCCAAATGACCTAAAATTTTACCCATGGAAAGTTTAGACATAGGGCTACACTTTTCATGAAGACTACTTAACCCAGTTTTGCCTTTAACCAATTCAAATTGTTAGCACAAGCTGGGTCACTGAAACTGCCAACCCAGAAAATGACCAAATGAACAGTACGTGTTCATTTGGTCATAACTCTCTCTATACTGGTCCAAATGACCTAAAATTTTAACCATAGAAAGTTTAGACATAGGGATACACTTTTCATGAAGACCACTTGACCCAGTTTTGCTTTTAACCAAATCAAATTGTTAGCAAAATTTGAGTCACTAAAACTGCTAACCCAGAAATTGTCCAAAATACTATTCCTTTGGTATGCTTGACCAGTTTTGGTAAAAATGCCATAACTTGGTCTCCAAAGCTGCAAATTGAGTGAAACTAGTGCCCAAAGTTTTATAAGACATAGCACAACAATTTTTATGTTTTGACCAAGCTCTAGAAACCATTGCATCCTAGGGAAAATATTAACCAAAGTTAGGAATTGAAATCTGGAAAATGTTAAGTTGAACCCAGAATGCCATTTGATACCCGTGTGTTCATTTGGCCATAACTCCCACTAGGAAATTCCATTTGAGATGTGCCAATATGATCTGGAAACATGATACTTAGGGCTACAACATTGATTTAGACACCTTTGCCAAATTCTAAGTGTAAAGACCCTAAAAAGAGGATCAAACCTACTGCCCTGAAGTTGGTTATTACCCTTATAGAACTGAGAGTCCAGGTTAATACATTGATCATAACTCACTACACCAAGCTTGAAAATTTATGAAATTGTACCTGGGAGTCCCTAAGATATAGAGGAACATATCTTGTGAAGAAACCTAAGTCTAAAAATGACAATAAAATGATCAAATGACTGGTCAAAGTTTATTGACCAGAAATTATAAATTCTGGACAGCATAGAGGCAAAGGGACCAGTTATGGTATTTTGACCATAACTTTAGTTCTATAACACCAAATTCAGTGATTCAAAAACTGAAATTTAAGTTTAAATATAGAGGAGCAATTGTTATGAAGAAAGTGTGACTAAATAGACATCCTAACCTAGTCAAATTCCTTGATAAAAATAATACATTAACATGAACCTAAAGAAAGGCTCATGGGAAAAATGCTATATATGATAATTAAAATAATCATAAGGATAATTAAATATTAAAAATGATATGAATATGTAAATTGGGACTAATGTCCTATTAATATGAAATTAATGGTACAAATGAACAGTACCAGAAAATAGTAACAGTGAATAGTACTAAATTAATTAAAAATGTTTAATTGCCCATAGTATACCTAGACTTATTTATTTAGTTTGGATAAATTGGTATACCAATTAGGGACTATAGATAGCAGTACTGCCTACCGAGAAAATCATGAACTGACAATATATGTCTGGTATGATTGTTCTACAGGCTATATGCCTACTTACTGGCCATTGTGCCTACTTTATTTCTGGCTTTACAAGCCCGACAATGGTCTCGTGTCTGATACCGCCTCGTGCCCGATGATGTATACAGGGTAGACATATGGCTGTCTAACCCGTATACTCCCGTGTATCCAGCTTTTATAATTTGTTATAGGTTTCTTGGGCATTGATAATAATTAATTAATACTGAATATACAATAAGTAAACAGGAAAGATCCCAATAATTTTAATTGTTTCCAAAGTGTAATAAAAAAAAATATAAAAGACCCAGAATTTATGATTTGTAAATATTAATTCAATTGTTTAATTATTGTTATTATAAATTATGCACCACTAAGCGTTGTGCTTAGCGCGTTGGTTTTCCATCGCGTAGGTACGGAAGATCAGCAGTTGCCACAGTAGTATTTGGACAGAGTTCCGACCAGATCTGCCACCGATCAGAATCACCTCACCGGTCTGTTGTATTTTGGTAGGGCCCATGTGTAGACTAGTATTTTGGTTCATTATGTCTAGACATGATGTAATTACTAGTTTATGATGTATTTTATTTTGGACTTGAAATGAAAACTTATAATTTATTATCTATGAATTTCAATATGAATGCAATAGATGACACTTCATTTTGAGATCTCATAAATAGTTGCGAATGATATGATAAAAGAGAATATGATATGGAAATATGTGAGATGACTATGAATATGTTAACAGGTGATTGGTGAAACCCGCCAGATGCTAATAAAATAAGGGAGGTTCTGTCCGGGTCTCCACAGAAATAATATATTAAAAAAAAAAAAAATTCTACACATAAATTACTTGTTTTAAATGACATTAAAATTTACAATAGATATGACAAGACAAGATAGGGTGCTTCGGCACCGAATGTGGCACTTCTTGCTTGGCTATACGGTAGACGGGTAAGGGGTGTCACAGACCTAATGCTCAGCCTTAACCTACTGGCATATCAAACATCTAGTCACAAAATCACCAATCTCTTTCTTCATTCTAGGCCACCAATAATGTGTTTTTAGGTCTTGGTACATCTTGGTACTTCCTGGGTGCATAGCATGGAAGCTACTGTATGCCTCTTTCAAGATATTCTTCTTCAGTTCCTCATCTCTTGGCACACGTATTCTGCCTTTATAGTACATGCACCCATCTCCTTTCAACTCATAGTCAGTCTCCTTCCCCTCTTGAGTTCTGCCCATAACAGTTAGCAACTTTTCATCCCTTAAATGTGCTTCTTGTAGTTGCTGTAACAAACTTGGCTTTACACACAACTCAGCTAAAAGTACCCCATCTTGTGCTAAAGACAATCGAGCATTCAATGCTCTCAAAGCCATCATGGACTTCCTGCTTAGGGCGTCAGCCACTATATTTGCTTTCCCAGGATGGTAATCGATCACAGAGTCATAGTCTTTAAGGAATTCAATCCATCTCCTTTGTCTCAAATTGAGTTCCTTCTGAGTTGGCAAGTACTTTAGACTCTTGTGATCAGTGTAGATGTAACACTTCTCACCATATAGGTAATGCCTCCATATCTTCAATGCAAATATTATTGCCGCCAATTCCAGATCATGAGTTGGGTAGTTCTTTTCACGTGGCCTTAGCTGTCTAGAAGCATAGGCAACTACTTTCCCTTCCTGCATTAGAACACACCCAAGCCCATTGTGAGAGGCATCACTGTAGATCACATAGTCTTTCTCTGACTCTGGCTATGTTAACACTGGGGCTTCTGTAAGCATAGCTTTCAGCTTCTTAAAGCTGGTTTGACTTTTTTCATTCCAGTTAAACTTTGCATTCTTTTGCAGTAACTTAGTTAGTGGGGCTGCTATAAGGGAAAATCCCTTCACAAATCTCCTGTACTATCCAGCTAACCCCAAAAAGCTTCTGACTTCTATTACATTTCTAGGAGGCTTCCATTCAACTATTGCTTCAATCTTCCTTGGATCTACCCTGATTCCATCTGCTGACACAATGTGTCCAAGAAAGGATATCTCATCCAACCAGAAGTCACACTTGGATAACTTGGTATACAACTGCTTTTCTCGCAGTGTCTGTAGTATTACTCTCAAGTGTTCATCATGCTCCTCCTGGTTCTTAGAATACACCAATATATCATCTATAAAGACCACAATAAACCGATCCAAGTAGGGATGAAAGATGCGGTTCATTAGGTCCATGAAAGCTACTGGTGCATTTGTTAGCCCAAATGGCATCACTAGGAACTCATAGTGTCCATACTAGGTCCTGAAAACAGTTTTAGGAACATCTGTCTCCTTCACTCTCAACTGGTGATAGCCTGATATGAGATCTATCTTGGAGAATACTCCAGCTCCCCTCAACTGATCAAACAGGTCATCTACCCTAGGTAAAGGGTATTTGTTTTTCACAGTCACCTTATTCAGCTGTCGGTAGTCTATACATAGTCGAAGGGTACCATCCTTCTTCTTCACAAATAGCACTGGTGCTCCCCAGGGTGACACACTAGGTGTATGAAGCCCTTGTCTAGTAGCTCCTGTAACTGAACTTTCAACTCTCTTAGTTCAGTAGGTGCCATCCTATATGAAGCAATGGACATTAGCACAGTACCCGGCATAACCTCTATAGCAAACTCCACTTCTCTATCGGGTGGCAACCCGACAACTCTTCCGGAAACACATCCGGAAAATCACATACAGTGGGGATCTCCTGCATGCTTGGGCTAGTCTTCCTGGTATCAACCACATGTGCTAAGAAAGCCTCACAGCCCTTTCTTGTCAATCTCTTAGCTATTGTGGCTGATATGATGGTGGAAAGACAACCCGTTCCTTCACCCACAATTGTAACCTCATCACCATCTACTGTCTGTAGTGACATCCTCTTTAGCCGACAATCTACCATCGCCTGATGACTGATAACCAGTCCATACCTAATATCACATCAAACTCATAGAATGGTAGCTCAATCAAGTTAGCTAAAACTTCATACCCTTATATCTTCAGAGGACAACCCTTGTAGACCTTTTTCACCATGACACTATGGCCTAAAGGGTTTGTGACTTGTATGTCCTCCTCTAGCTCCTCTACTTATACCCCTCTATCAACTGGTGGTGTGATACATACATATGAATGTTGGAACCTGGATCAATTAATGCACATACTACCAAGTCATAAAAAGAAAATGTACCTCTAATGACATCAGCTGGTTCTGGCTCATCTCGATCTCTCATAGCATAAGCACGTGGTGCTACCCTAGTCTCCTACCTCTGCACTGTCTCTGCACTAGGCCTTTGTGATGTACCAGCTGTATCAGGCCTCGTAGGTCTTCTACCCCTATGTGCTGCTTGGGTAGACCTCTCTATCTGAGGTGGAGTGGTGGGAGCACTAGTGTTCCTCTATGGACAATCCTTCAGGAAGTGATCCGTAGACCCACATCTGAAACATCCACTTATCAACAATCTGCACTCTCCTCTGTGGGCTCTACCACAATGTACACAAGCAGGTGATGGGGCTAATCCCCGTGTAGCTACACCAGGTGAACTACCTACTGATGCACCAGATTGTCCTCCTTCTCTCCTTGGAGCAAACCGAGACTTCTGTTTCTTACCTCGACCCTGAGTCTGACCTTGAGACTCCTTGGGTCTCTTACTACCCGTGTCTGTTGAACTGGACTGACCAGACCCAGAACCCCTCTTGTGTTGCCTATCCTTTTTGGACTGCTCTTCATTTCTGACTCTCTCCACAGCAAGGGCTGATGCTATCAACAGAGACAAATCTGTGAAGTGGTGAGATGTCACTATCAACCTGATGTTGTCATTCAGTCCATCCTCAAATCTTCTGCATTTATCAACCTCTATTGGCATCAACTCCAATGCATATTTGCTAAGTCTCACGAATTCTCGCTCATATTCAGAGACTGTCAACTGCCTCTGTCTCAGTGCTAGGAATTCTCTCTTTCTGGCCTCCAAGTACACATGACTAATGTATTTCTTTCTGAATTCAGCCAGAAAGAAATCCCAAGTGATCTGTGTAGGCTGTACCACTCTAGATACTGTCACCCACCATCTATATGCATCCTCTTATAGCAGTGATAGAGCACACTCCAACTACTGCTCTGGGGTGCAGTGCAACTGCTGCAATACCCTCTCTGTCCTCTCCAGCCAATACTCTGCTGCGGCTGGATCATCATCCCTCTTACCTCTAAAATCAATTACCCCATACTTTCGCAGTTTCTCTAGTGGAGATCTGTGTATAGGTTGCGGCTGTGGGGGTGGAGGTGGCTGTACAGGTGGTGGTGGTGGTGGTGGTGGTGGCTGTGGCTGTGGAGGTGGAGGCGGTTGTGGCTAGGGAATGGCTCTGGTGATCTGATGGAACAACTGTGCCATCTGTTCATAAAAGGCCTGCTGTGCCCTACTCACAGTACCTCGAGATGACTCTGCTCTACCACCACTTCTCCCCCGACTAGGAGCAGGTGCATGACTCTCTACTTCCTCCTCTATCGGTCCTGGAGGTCCGTGCTTTGAAGAATTAGATGCCATCGATCCTATAAAACAGACAAAGAAACATATCTGCATTAGTGTCACATCGACTCTATTTAAAAGCCCATGCATGTAATGCAACTATTTCTTTCTATCTATCTAGGTCTAGAACCGCCTAAACCTTTGCTCTGATACCACTAAATGTGATGCCCCTTACCTGTCTACTGTATAGCTGAGCAAGAAGTGCCACATTCGGTGCCGGAGCACCCTATCTTGTTTTATCATATCTATTGTAAACTTTTGATGTCATTTAAAATATGTATTCTATGTGTAGAATTTTTTTTTTATATATCTTATTTCTGTAGAGACCTGGACAGAGTCTCCCCTATTTTATTAGCATCTGGCGGGTTCCACTAATCACCTGTTAATATGTCCATATTCATTTCACACGTTTCCATATCATATTCTCTTGTATCATATCACTTACAATTATTTATGAGATCTAAAAATGAAGTATCATCTATTGCATTCATATAGAAATTCATAGATAATAAATTACAAGTTTTCATTTCAATCTCAAAGTTTAATTACAAGTCCAAAATGAAATACATCATGACTAGACATAATAAACCAAAATACTAGTCTATACATGTGCCCTACCAAAATACAAAAGACTGGTGAGGTGACTCTGGACAGTGGCAAATCTAGTCAAAACTCTGTCCGAACACTCACTGGCAGCCGCGGTGATGGTCACGATCTCACGACCTACGCGATGGAAAACCAACGCGCTAAGCATAACGTTTAGTGGTACATAATTTATAATAACAATAATTTAACAATTAAAATAATAAATGCAATTCGTAATTTCTGGGTCTTTTATATTTTTTTTATTACACTTTGAAAACAATTAACATTATCGGTATCTTTTATGATTACTTATTGTATTTTAAGTCTCAATTAATTTTTATGAGTGCCCAAGAAACCTATTACAAATTACAAAAGCTAGATACACGGGTGTATACTGGTTAAACAGCCATATGTCTATCCAGTATACGTCTGTCAGGCACGAGGCTAGCTGTCGGGCATGAGACCCGCTGTAAGGCTTGTAAAGCCAGAAATAAAGTAGGCATAATGACCAATAAGTAGGCATATAGCCTGTAGAACAATCATACCAGACATATATTGTCAGTTCATGATTTTCTCGGTAGGCAGTACTACTATCTGTAGTCCCTAATTGGTATACCAATTTATCCAAACTAAATAAATAAGTCTAGGTATACTATGGGCAATTAAACATTTTTAATTAATTTAGCACTATTCACTATTACTATTTTCTAGTACTGTTCATTGGTACCATTAATTTCATATTAATAGGACATTAGTCCCAATTTACATATTCATATCATTTTTAATATTTAATTCTCCTTATGAGTATTTTAATTATCATATATAGCATTTTTCCCATGAACCTTTCTTTAGGTTCATGTTGATATGCTATCTTTATCTAGGAATTTGACTAGGTTGGAATGTCTATTTAGTCACAATTCCTTCATAACAATTGCTCCTCTATGTTTAAACTTGAATTTTAGTTTTTGAATCACTGAATTTGGGGTTATAGAACTCAAGTTATGGTTAAAATACCAAAGGAATAGTATTTTGGGACAATTTCTAGGTTGGCAGTTTTAGTGACTAAATTTGTGCTAACAATTTGATTTGGTTAAAGGCAAAAATGGGTTATGTGGTCTTCATGAAAAGTGTAGCCCTATGTCTAAACTTTCCATTGGTGAAATTTTAGGTTATTTGGACCAGTATAGAGAGAGTTATGACCAAATGAACATGTACTGTTCATTTGGTCATTTTCTGGGTTGGCAGTTTCAGTGACCCAAATTTTGCTAACAATTTGAATTGGTTAAAGGCAAAACTGGGTTAAGTGGTCTTCATGAAAAGTGTAGTCCTATGTCTAAAATTTCCATTGGTGAAATTTTAGGTCATTTGGACCAGTATAGAGAGAGAGTTATGACCAAATGAACACGTACTGTTCATTTGGTCATTTTCTGGGTTGGCAGTTTCAGTGACCCAACTTGTGCTAACAATTTGAATTGGTTAAAGGAAAAAAACTGGGTTAAGTGGTCTTCATGAAAAGTGTAGCCCTATGTCTAAACTTTCCATTGGTGAAATTTTAGGTCATTTGGACCAGTATAGAGAGAGTTATGACCAAATGAACACGTATTGTTCTTTTGGTCATTTTCTGGGTTGGGCAAAGGGTAATCCAGATTTAGGCAGTATTTAGGTCAAGTTTTGGACAGAATTTGGGCATGGTTTCCTCATAGAATATGGGCTATTTTGGGTCTAGTTTCACCTTCAATTGGCCTCATACCACTTGGGGTCACACAATTTCATTTATGGCCTAAAATGTATACTGCCTTCAACAAACACAACCTACAGAAAATAGCACTTCCAATAATTCATTTCTCCTCCAACTTCCTTGCTTCAATTTGACATTCAAGGCACTTCTCAATATCATCAACACATCTCAACAATCCCAATTGCATAGTATAATACAAAAATACCAAAGTTCGGCTAAACCCTAACTCACAATTTCAACCTCATAAAATCTCAATGTAAATCAACTTCTAATACTTATAAATGCATCAACCAACATCATTAAATCACTTTATATACATCATAGTCATAAAAATCATCACTCACCATGGGTACCAAAAATTCACTCCCCTCATAACTCACCTATTTCTTTTAGTTTCTTACAAATTTCACTTCATTTTAACCTTAACTCAAGGATTAATAAAGGAAGAAAGGAAGATTAGGCACTAACCTCTTGGGTAACTTGTTAAACTTTAACTTTTCTTTTTCTTTTCACTATCAATGGCTTCCTTATGGAGTGGGCTAACTTTTTAATGAAGGGGTCTATGGGTTTTGGTGAGGAGAAAGCTTGGAAAATCAAGCTTTAGGGAAAACAAAAATGGAGGGAGAGAGCTCCCATGGTGGACGGCTCAAAGAGAGGGAGAGAGAGAAGAGGGAAGAAGAAGATGGAGGCTTGGGGTTGGTGGGATTTTGTCTCTTAATATATATATATATATATATATATATATATATATATATATATATATATATATATATATATATATATATATATATATATATATATATATACTTTAAATTTTAAATTGTCATAAGCTCTTTATTTTCTTTTCTTTCCCTTTTCTTTTCTCTTCTTCTTTTTTTCCTAATTCAAATTCATAAACTTGAAATTTTAATTTATTTTAATTATTCCATTCTCTAAATTTTTAAATTTGACATTTAGGTCAAAATTCACCTTTGGGGGGTGAAATGACCAAAATGCCCTTCATGGTGCATATCGGGTTATTTTTATTATTTTTGTACCAAATAAATAAATTCTCTAAATTTTTCTTTATTTCCTCTAAATTTTTCCAATATTTTCTTAGTATTTATTCTCTCAATTTATGCTTCCTTATTATAGTTTAAGTGTAGTTCCAGATATTCTGACTATTCGAACAGACATTAATCGTCGGAACAGTAAAATGTACGGACTACCTACAATGAGGGCGTTACATTTATAATATATTTAGTTAATAAATTATATAAACTGATTTAGATAATAATAACTTAGCACATAAAATTCGAATTTAATATAAATTCGATATGTATATTATCTTTTTTAGTAGAAGATTGTCTACTAATCCATTATAGACTACTATTATTTAAAATAAAAGATAAATTCTGGTTATGTAATAATAATATTATTAACAATAATAAAGAATTAAATTAAATTGATTATTAAAAAGCAATATATTTTAAATAAAATAAAAGTATCATAAAATTAAAAAAATAGGAAAATAATTAAAAAACTCTATATATTATTAGGAATTTAATAGAATTCTCATGTAGTAGCATTTAAATGGGATTATAAGCATTTAATGTTGGGTTTATATAAGATTATGGCCAATGAAATTACACAAATATAATGAAAATAAACATTATTTGATGAATTCTCTAAAAAAAGTTGATGGATAACTATAAAGAAAAGAAGTATAATTTTGATTAATGTTACTAATACTCAATTTAGAAATGTAATAGCAGTGAGATTATTATTATTATTTTTTTTGTTAATGATAGTATTTTTTAATAAAACAATGATAATTATTCGTGGACTGTAAAATACCCTAGGTAGTCAACTCATCAGAAAATAAGTTGTTATAATTAATGGTAACTTTATTGAAATTCTAACGGTATAGACTAAATTATAGATTTTATCAAGTATCATGAATTAAATTGTTTAATTTTAAAAATATAAAGACTAAATTATAAATTTTATTAAACTTTAGATACTAAATTATAATTTACCTTTTAAATAATTAATGTTGAATTAGCATATTCCATTCACCACTTATTTTTTTAGCATGTTATTGAAAACTTTAATTTAACTAATTAAATTTCATCCAACAACTAACAAGACATTCACGAATTAATTAATGTTGATGGAAACAGATATATATAATTAATATTTTAATTTTTTTAAGTTCTACTTGTTTTCCTTTTCTTATAGAATGTGGTAAGCCTACTCTACTTTGCTATTTTAAGCAAATTTTGATCTGATTTGTGAGAATTGAAATCAACATATAATTAACTTTTTTCGATTCATATAAAATTTGAAATAATTTAAATTCAATTCGCCCATATATAAAAGAGTCGATCAAACTTAAAATTAATTTGTTTGATTAAAATTTAAATTAAAATTAAATTAATAAAATTTAATATTACTGAAAAAAGCATATTGACTCAAAACGACAGAAAGGAGAGCAATGGGAGGAAGTTACGCAGGTTGGACGAAGCGAGCATTGACGGATTCAGGAGTGAATCCAGGGATGGGGGTGTTGCATGAAGAATGAATAGCTTTTGAGGGGATTATAATAGAATTGTTTTTGGGTATATTAAAGCCAATTTCTTGAGGACATCATTTGGTTATCAATGTGTCTCCAAGTTTCATACATTCTTGAACGTTCATTGACTATCTGTATGCACATTTTTTTTTTCTCAATTCGTTATTTATAGGTGCTTCTTTTCAAAATTTCCTGTATGCTAGGGCAGCATCCCTGTGTGTTCTGTAAGGCATTGTTAATAGAAGTGCCAAGTCCACTAGAAAGCCCCATTCATGAATGATTCGTTTAAAAAAGATTAAGGTTTTTGCTCAGTTTTTACTTTTTTAATCCATCAAACCGGTGGGTTATTCTGTATAGAGCGTTCAGAGTCATCTCCTTTCGATGTAATGAATGATGACAATTCGAATTCTTAAATTGGACGGACTTTCAACCTCTTGTTATTTTATATCAAAAATGCATAAAGTCGTATAAAAATTATTAAAAAAAAAAAAGGAAAAGTCCTGCCATGCCATCAATGCAAATAATCCATTTGAGAAACCACCAAACCAACGAAATATGTAAATTTTCTTCTGATAGTATAAGGAAGGGTGGTTCCATAATCTAGCGAATTAATGCAACGAAGTAAAGCAAAGCAGAGAAGATGGTGGTGAGGATCCGATTGTCAGGTTCAAGATCAAGCCACTCTTTCATTTTATTCCCCACTGAAGGGAAGGCGAACACCTCCAAACTTTAAGGAATCTTCTTTTTTCTGCTCCCATGCCCTCAAAAATTCTTCAAATGGCGTTGCTAAATCTCTCATTTTTGTTTTTTTTTTTGGATCATCATAGAAAATGAGTGATTTTACCTTACCAAGTATTTGAAAATGTCGTGTCTTTTGCATGTAAAGATGAGGCAAACGGATGATGGTTCAATTTCAAGAGAGTGAGGTAAGCTTCATTTTACTGTTTTTTTCTCTCAACCTTAGCTTATATTTGTCATTTTTAAACATCACTTTGATCTTTTCTCTATATCAAATAAATTTGGTGATCAAGGGTCAAAACAGAGGTGTATTTAGATTTTATTCTAGGAAATTTCTGGTTGAGGCACAGAACTGTGGGGGTAATCAGAATTGACACTATAATTGTCCTTTAGCACTCTAGTCAAACAACTTTATATACAAATGGAAAATTTGGTCCCCTTACTAACTGAGCTCCTGAAATAGCAGGAAAGCTTATTTGACAAAATTTCAAAATTTTCATACTGCGTCTAAAATGAATATATAAAAACAACAGTACATAATGGGAAACCACTCTTTGTTTTATTATACTCATGGCATTACAAGGAATATTAAACAATATTATCAAACAAGTTAAGGGTTTATGGTGGTTTTATGCATGTCTCCCTACTTGTTACTCCCACCAAACTTCACCTGAAGATCTTTGACAACTTTCTTGCCCAGCTGGAAGGCCTTGGCCAGAACATCAGGATTTATAGGTGGATTAGATCCAAAGGTTAACTCCGCCTAAGTAGTTTGCGCTTAGCCGGTCCCAAGCCCGGATAAAGGAGGAGGGTTGCGGTAGGTGACAACCAGCTTAAAAATTTCGTCACACCCTATGATATGGATTCAAATGATATAAACGTTGGGGCGTCCTCTACTAACGACGCGCTACATCGGAGCCCGGGTGTAGTGATAAATATGCAAGGGTGTAGGGCGTTCACTGAAGCGACGCCATGCCGCGCGGGTGTGGTGTTAAGTGAGCAAGGGTTCCCACATCATGGACGGGTGTGGGTAAAGAAGTTAGTCCATAAGACAGATAATAGAACAAATAGTGGAACAGAACACAAGATAGACATAGAAAATAATAGAAGATATCATAGAAGGAGACCAATTAGGAAGGAGCAGGATAGGAGGAGGATCAGGATTGGTACTTGGAATGTTGGATCACTTACAGGAAAATTATGGAGCTTGTGGATACCTTGGAAAGGAGAAGGGTGAATATTGCTTGCATTCAGGAGACTAAATGGGTAGGAGAGAAAAGTAAGGAAGTGGGTAATTCAGGTACAAATTGTGGTTTACCTAAAGGAGAGAAACAAGAACAGTGGGTATAATCATAGACAGACATTGAAAGACGCAGAGTAGTGAAAAGAGTAGGAGATAGAATTATACTAGTAAAGCTAGTACTAGACGGAGAAACAATAAATATAGTTAGTGCTTATGCCCCACAAATAGGACTAGACAGTGAGAGTAAACAAAGGTTTTGGGAAGATATGGATGATTTAATGCAAAGCATACCGAATGAAGAGAATATTTTCATTGGTGGAGATTTGAATGGACATGTAGGAAGTGATAGGCAAGGTTATGAGAATGTGCCTGGAGGTTTTGGTTTTGGCAGTCGAAATGAGGAGGGAAAAAGCATCATGGATTTTGCTATGGCATACGACCTAATACTAGCAAATACCTACTTTATAAAAAGAGAGTCACATTTAGTGACTTTCAAAAGTGGGCAACATAGAAGCCAAATCGACTTCCTTTTAACCAGGAAGACAAATAGAGCTCTATGCAAGGATTGCAAGGTCATTCCAGGAGAAGCTTTAACAAGTCAACATAGGTTGGTGGTCTTGGATGTCAAGTTTAGGAACAATTCAAGTAAGGTCAGAAGAAATAGTGTAGCTCGAACAAAGTGGTGGGAGTTCAAAGGAGTAAAGCAAGTGAAGTTCAAAAATGAGCTTCTTGAGTCCAGTATGGAAGCTAGATATGGAGGCCAATGATATGTGGATACAGATGGCATCAAAGATTAGAGAAGTAGCTAGAAAAGTACTTGGGGAGTCTAAAGGACATGGACCACCCTCAAAAGAGAGATGGTGGTGGAATGAGGAAGTACAAAAGGCGTTGAAGAAAAAAAGGGAATGGTATAAGAAATTACCTAAATGTGATAATAATGAGGCATATGAACAGTACAAGATAGCAAAGAAAGAGGCAAAAAAGGCAGTTAGCCAAGCAAGAGCACATGCCTTTGAAAAGTTATATGAGAAACTTGGAACTAAAGAAGGGGAGAAAGATATTTATAGATTAGCAAGGAGTAGAGAAAGGAAATGTCAAGATCTCAATCAAGTTAGGTGCATTAAGGATAAAGAAGGAAAAGTGTTGGTGAAAGATGAGGACATTAAAGAAAGATGGAGAAATTATTTTAATGATCTCTTTAATAATAGTCAAAATGGAAATAGCGTGAATATAGATTATAGAACAATAGAAAAGAATGTAAATTATACTAGAAGGATTAGATCTTTAGAAGTAAAGGAAGCACTTAAGAGAATGAAAGTAGGTAAAGCCTATGGACCCGATGAAATACCAATTGAAGTGTGGAAGTATTTGGGAGATATGGGAGTGGCATGGTTAACTAAATTATTTAATAAGATTCTAAACTCAAAGAAAATGCCTGATGAATGGAGAAAGAGTATTTTAGTACCTATTTTTAAAAATAAGGGAGACATACAGAGTTGCTCAAACTATATAGGGGAATTAAACTCATGAGCCATACTATGAAGTTGTGGGAGAGAGTTGTGGAGCATCGACTACGTCATGATACTTCTATCTCTCTCAATCAATTTGGTTTCATGCCTGGTCGTTCAACTATGGAAGCGATCTTTCTCATTAGAAGCTTGATGGAGAAATATAGAGATGGGAAGAAAGATCTACACATGGTTTTTATTGATTTGGAGAAGGCTTATGATAGTGTTCCAAGAGAGGTCTTATGGAATGCATTAGAACAAAAGAGGGTATCTATTAGGTATATACAAGTATTGAAAGATATGTATGAAGGAGCAACTACTATTGTGCGCACAGTGGGAGGGGACACAAGAGATTTTCCAATCTCAATTGGATTACACCAAGGATCAGCCATAAGCCCTTACCTTTTTACATTAGTTTTAGATGAACTGACGAAACATATACAAGAGAGTATTCCTTGGTGCATGATGTTTGCGGATGATATTGTTCTGATAGATGAGACACGAGAAGGAGTCAATAGGAAGCTAGAACTTTGGAGAAGTACTCTAGAGTCAAAGGGTTTTAAGTTAAGTAGAACAAAGACAGAATACATGCATTGCAAGTTCAGTGATGGCCAAACTGGTGATAGGGAAGGAGTTAGTTTGAATGGAGTGGCACTGTCCCAAAGTAATCACTTTAAATATCTAGGCTCAGTCCTTCAAGTAGATGGGGGATGTGAGGAGGATGTTAGTCATAGGATTAAAGCCGGATGGTTGAAGTGGAGACGTGCCACGGGAGTTTTATGTGATCGTAAGATTCCCAATAAATTAAAAGGAAAATTTTACCGCATGACCATACGGTGGCTATGCTATATGGTAGTGAGTGTTGGGCACTGAAAGAGTCCTACGCATCTAAGATAAGAGTTGCAGAGATGAGAATGTTAAGGTGGATGAGTGGCCATACTAGACTAGATAAAGTCCGTAATGAAAGTATTAGAGAAAAGGTAGGAGTGGTGCCAATTGAAGATAAGTTGAGAGAAGGGAGATTGAGGTGGTTTGGTCATATGAAGCGTAGACATACGGAGGCCCCAGTTAGACAAGTAGAGCACATTAGGCTAGAGGATAGAAAGAAAAAAAGGGGTAGACCTAAATTGACTTGGAGGAGAGTAGTACAGCATGATTTAGAAGCATTACACATTTCTGAGGATTTAACTCAAAATCGTTCAGAGTGGAAAAAGCGAATCCATATAGCCGACCCCAAATTTTTGGGATAAAGGCTTAGTTGAGTTGAGTTGAGTTGTAGATCCAAAGGTTGCATTTGCTACAGTGATAACTCCAGGATTTTGGCTGTTTAAACTAGCAATGGCAACACCATTGGTCTTTGCAATATTGAATTGGAAGTGAATCAGTCCAATTGGAAACACAAAAACATCCCCGGGGTTTATCTTATTTCCTAAAAATAAATTAGGGATTGATTTGTGTGCATTGCAATATTTCAGAAATTCAATTGTAATTTACGCAAAAGAAAAGTTCATGCTATGGGAATTTGGTTAATTCATAATTGGATTGGAGTAAGACTAATTAACTATTAATTGGTTTCACCTAAAATGTGATATATAGTTCGATTTTTGAGATCCTTAGATTATAATGAAGCGAATAAATCTACCGTAGACTCTACTGGCAAGGACTTTGAAAGTTGATGGAAATTAAATACTGCTAAAAATTAATGCCAAATTTCCACGATTTGTTGATTTTTGTAGCCTTTCCATATAATGGTTTTCATTTCGATTTATAGCGATGGCCTCCTCCTAACTATACTTTCTATCTGCAGCTTCATCTATTCAAGCTTTCTCTTATTTTATTTTATTATTATTTTTTTAAAGTCCATTAACACAAAACATATATGTATTAGAGAGTATAGATTATTTAGAGTTTATTTGGCATTACTGTTAAATCTGCAATTGAAAAAAAAAAAGAAATCTCCTTAAAAATGTTAATTGGAGAACATTAAAAATTAATTCAAAATTAAATTTAATATATTTTATTTATAAAAACTTCAAATAACTAAACACTATCTTCTAAGCCGTTTTCTTTTCATAACATACAAAGTAATGCATTTTCATAAAGAAGTAAATAAAAATAGTATTTTAATTTTTACACTTTGCTTTTTGGAAAGTTAATTTGTGTACTCATAAATATATAAGTTCACCTAAAAATATAAAAAAATACATGAGAGGATGCATTATTTTCTAATATTGCAATCTATTAAATGAATAATATCCTCATTAGCACTTCCTAACATTTCCTTTTTTTTTTTTTTTTCTTTTCTTTTCTAACAAGGAACGGTTGGATTCCTGAAATAGATGGAATACTTTACAATTTCAACAAAACTTGTTTTTGGACTCACCCACTCATTGCTTTATTAGACAATAATGAACCCTTAATTTAATGCTAATTATTCATAACTGAGACTTTCAAAATCAAGAGATCCTTCATTGGCTGATTGTATTTTCGCTAACATTTAATTTATCTGATTTTTTTTTTAATTTTATTATTATGCTTTCTGTGTAATTTTTGCTGCGTCTCGTAAGAATAGGGCTGCCAAGCATTTGTTTTTCTTTTTTTATTTTCTTATTTGTTTCTAGTGTTTCACTTTTTTTTTTTTTTGAAAAAATAAAAGTTACAAACCCTAATTTCTTTGTGGAATTAATAGTTATAATGTCTATTAATTAGATTGAGTGAGATCCACTTATTAAATATATAAATTTCTCATATTTGTATTTTAAATTCATATGATAAATCGGATCAATACAAAAATTTTCTCTATTAATAAAATACCAAATCAGGAATAAAAATTCCAAAAAAAGCTTACACATAGACATGGCTTATAAATATTTTTTTAGCAAGAATTTTACTGAGAAAAATAGAGAATAGTGATTCTCTAAGCTCCCCCGTTCCGATTTTTCCATATCAATAAAAAAATTTTTCTTGCTTATAAAAAAAAACTCATAATCAATATACTAATAAAATTAATGTCATAAAACCTATGAAAATTTAGCTATTTGAGCCAAATTAATGGGATTAGTTACTACTAAACAATGGCATAATTCATGGCAGTTGTGGTGGATATCCTAAGCTAGGATATTGATTCTTTGATGCCACTTTTCCTCGGTATTAATTACATTACCACTATGCAGATGTGCATGCTTCCATAAACCCAAAATTGTGAAATATATCTAACATTATCTTTTGGTTTTTTATAACATAAAATATCAACTTATAAGAATTTTTTATCAATTTAAGAAATAATAATTTTTTAAAATAAATATATAAATATTATAATTTAATAATATTTTTTAAGAAGAATATTATATAATTATGATTTTGATTATTATATAATTTTAGAATAATATAAATTCTATTATTTAAAAAATCACAATATCAATGAATTATACTAACTTCACGGACATAAACGTAAAAAATAAATATAAAACTATATATAAAAAAATAGATTAGATAACATAATAATACAAGAATTAAAAATTTATTATTGAACTAATAATTGACCATTTATCTTATGGCGCAAGAAGTATCAAAAGAAATAATAATATTTATTAGGCTTAGCTTGATGATGGTGTAATATTTGATTTGGACAAATTAATTTGAGTTCATTCTCTTCCTCTCTAGTACAGCAAAGCCCATATTGGTGTCCCTAATCTTCTTCTTTATATACAAAAAGAAGCCATCTAAATGTCATAATTTATTGGTGAAAATAATAAGGGTCCTTGGATTGAAAAGAGAAGTTGATATGTTATCGTGTATTTGATTAACAGGATTGGATGAGTCAGACTAATTAACAACTAATTAATTAATTGATTCCAATTAAAATGTGATAGTGATGAATCCATTTCAAGAGCGCAGTAAGCTTTTTTTTTTACCCTTCTAACTATCAAATTTGGATTACCTCATTTTTACATTTTGATTGAATCATATTTCGATTTATCATTTATATCTTATATAGGCCAAAACACAATTATATTTAAATTTTATTTTAGAAATTTTCTGGGTGAGGCCCATAACAATGGGATAATGTTACCTCATATTGGTCTTAGATAAGTAATTTGTACTAAATATAAGACTCGATAAACTTCATTCCCTTAAGTTAGTTTTTGGAATAGAGTTAGATCCAATTCATTTTTTTTACATGGTATCAAAGCCTCGAAGATGTTTATGCTTGCAAATATTCATGCTTTTGACATGAGAGGTGTATCATCCTTGATGTCCCAAAATATGTCCAAGAGGGGGGTGAATTGGACTTTAAAAACAATTTTCGGTTCTTGCTCAAAACCTTTGAAAATTGCAGCTAGGTTTAACTCAATTGACTAATATAAAATATGAACAATACAACTCTATTGACAAGTTGGTTCAAAGTTAAGCTATATGCAATCAGTATACTGATCTAACAAATTATATCAGCATTCAGCAGAGATATCAGTAATCTGGATAAGTTTTTAACACAGCAACCAGAGCAGTATACCAGATATACTAACTGACAGCAGATTAAATCAGATGTCAACAGATTTAGCAGTAAACTGATTTTCTCAGATTGCAGCAAGATTAATAGCAAATGGCCTCAACTTTCATATCAGCAAAAACATATCAATCATAAAGTTAAAATGCATAAATGTAAAGAGCAAGGGTTGACAAAATGAACACTGAAATTTTTATAGTGGTTCGGCTTCAACTAGCCTACATCCACTCTCTCAAAGATCCCACTTTGAGTCTTCACTTCACTATTCTTCTCTTTTAAAGGCAAGAGACAAAAAGCCTTTTACAAATCTTCTCACCAAAGCTTTTACAAGTAGCTTCACACTTCTACCAAGTGTTATTCCAAACACTTTTCACAACCAAGCTTCAATAGGTGCTTGAATGACCTCTCATAAATGATAATAATGTGTTTAAAACTCACTCTCACTCAATACAACAGAATCTATAAAGAAGAGATGAGTAAATAAGCCAATGATGAGCAATAAAACACTTTGAGCAATAAAACACTTTGAGCACTTTGAATGGAAGCTTTTATGATTTTGAATAGTGGAGAGACTTTCATTAAGTGCAAAATGGCCAAAGGTAGGTGTATTTATAGCTTTGGAACATTTTTAACCGTTTGGAAACTCATTTGAACGTTACAGTTACGAATTTCAAGAAAATAGCCGTTATTTTGTCATTTTCTGCGATGTTGTGCAGAGTTGAGACAGTTAGCATACTGGAGAAAATAGCAAACCAGTTAGCATACTAAAATAAGTAGCAAACCAGTTAGCATACCAGGAAAACTTTTCTGCATAACTTTCAAAGCTATAAAACTTTACACCAAATCATAGTCAAATACTTTTTAGGCCAATAATGATGTTTAAAAGAAAAATCTTTTGAGGGATTGAAAATAAGCATCATTGACTTTTACTCCTCAATTCTTTTCACAAGTAATCCTAAAGATAAAATTAACTTCTATGCTATATGTACCTTCAATTCTGATTTTCAATGCAGCCTTGGAAGGTAACATTTTCTTCTTTCATCTCCTTTGATTCGTCCTGTGTTATCCTTAGAATGTCATCCTTTCTTCAAAAGCACGAATCCATCATGAAATCCTTGTGTCTTTTTCTTTGAGATGCACAACACTTAAAACAATGTTAGTTTGATTCTAGTTGAGTTTTGGTATCATCAAAATCTATGCTCCTTTGAGCTTGTGGGGTCAACAATCTCCCCCTTTTTGATGATGACAAAACTCAATTGAATCACCATGTAAATATTAATAAGTGTGAGTATGTATATGAAAGTATATGTGAGAATAACTCCCCCTATGTATGTGCTTATATCAAAATTAATCACAAGTAACTCCCCCTTAATAATTTCAATGAAACATTCATAAGCATTTTCTTAAGGAGTCAAGTGTGACTAAAGATACTAACTAAATATGCACAATATGCACACTAATGCACAATATGCACACTAATCACAAATTGTATATCATTCACAAGTTATATCAACAATATGCACACCATAAAGTTATATCAACAATATACTATTCACAAACTATATCAACCACAAGTAATATCAACAATATACTATTCACAAACTATATCAACCACAAGTTTTATCAACAAGATTACTCATTCATTTTCTCCCCCTTTTTGTCAGCATCAAAAGATAATGGGAGAAATCATGCACATGTGTATAAATCAAAATTCAGTTTAAGTGCAGTGAATAAACAGTCAAAACAGTAACTGATATAGCAGACTAATTTAAAGTTCAGAAAAACTAAAAGTAACAAACTAAGTAGCAAATTAACAGACAGACTGTTAGACAAAATTCAATCATTAAACATGCAGAATGGTTGTTTATCCTTTTAGCCTAGAGCTTCGTCTGATTGGTTTTGGAGCAGCCATCTTCAACTTCTTTGGCTTGACAGGTTTATCACTCAAGGTTTGAAGAATTTCAGCAGCCATTTCAGTTCTTGGTGTTAAGGGAATAATAGGCTACCGCTAACTCGATTCTGCAGAGTACCAGATTCTCACACAACTTTTGCCGCTTTACCCTTTTGCCAGATGGTTTACCAGTTTCCTCTTTCTGCTTGCTTCTTTGTTCCTTTTGAGCTGTTTTTGCCTTGTCTTTTGCAGGAGCAGCAGGAGCAGGAGTCTGTGGTTCTGCCTCAGATTCTGAGTCACTCATATCCGTCCCACTTCCTTCTTTGCTGCCTCCATTCCCATTTCCATCATCAGAATCATCTTTATCTTTTTCAGTTTCCTCTTCTTCCTCTTCTTCCTTTTCTTCCTCTTTCTCTTCTTCTTCTGTTTCTTCTTCTTCCTCTTCTGTTTCTTGTTCTTCCTCTTCTTCTTTCTCTTCCTCTTTTTCTTTTTCTTTCTCTGTTTGAGGGACAAAACCAGTAGCACCCTTACTGGTTTCTCCAGCTTCAGTACTTGAAATACCTAGATGAACTTTGATTTTAAATAATTCTTCCACAATTTTATACATTAACATCAAAGTACCATCAACTTTAGAATCAAGAGCATTCATAAGAACAGTTTGAAAACCTCTAAATTTCTGTAGCTCTCCAAGTTCAATTTCAACAAATTCCCTCAAGCTGTTCACTTCTTCCAGAATTCCTTCAACATTTACAGTACCGCTTGCACTATCCTTAGAACTAGCACCTTGTTCAAATCTAAGCTTTCTACCATCATCATCTTTTTGCAGACTTGTAATTGGGATCATATTTGTCCTAAGTTTCTCGGTTTCTAGAGGGATCCCAAAGTCTCTAAATAGACCATTAAGAAGATGGGCATAGGGTAGCTTGTAAGGTGGTTTCCATTTCATGATTTGCTTCAGCATAAAGTATGCAAGATTAAATTCAATTTGATTCACAATATACCAAATTATGCAGAGATCAAGGGTACTTAAATAGTTTGGACTGCCAGTTCTAGGATTCAACACATAGATGATAAAACTATGAAGAATTTTGATGTGTTGATGAGCATGGGTAATGTTAGTCTTATCCTTTACTTCCCTTTTAAACACTTCAGCCTCAAAATCTCTTTTATTAAATCCACCAACAGCAAAAACTTCTTTGTGAGAACAAATTTTATTCCCACTGTTTGGGATTGTTAGGGCTTTGGCTAATCTATCAACTGTCACTTCATAGACTTTCCCTTTCATTTTCACCTTAAAAGACTCATCTTTGCCAGAATCATCAACCCTTAAATTCTTATAGAATTCTTGAACTAAGTCTACAGATACTCCTTCAGTGTCAGAGCACAATTTGTCCCATTTTTGATATTCAAACAAGGATTGTAAAGGAACAGAAACTTCAGTAAAAGCAGGCCAGTGGATATACCTGGGTTCATGAATGGCCCTTTCCATATGCATAACTGGAGCTTTTGAAGTCTTTTTCTTTTTGGTTCCTTTTTCTTGGACAGGCTCACTGGTTCTTTTCTTGGGCGTTTCTTTTGATTTTCCAATTACCAGAGGAGCGTCTTTTTATGGAGCAGGAGACGCAGGAACACTTGCGTCAGTGGAGTCCGAAGATGATGAATATGTGGGGATTTTTGCTTTGCCTTTTCCTTTTTCCCGCGCCATAACCAACCCAGAAGAAAATTAGGCCGAAATGACTGAGTTCACAAATTCAACAATGTGAGCAGCCAATATATATATATAATCATTCGAAGCACATCAACAAATTTCTAGCACAACTTAGCACAATGTCATAAAAAATAGAATAAACAGTAAGCTCGGGTTTTTGAGAATCCATGGCAACCGATTCATGATTTTGTTATATACCACATTTTTACGAAATGTTAATGCCCAAAAAAAAAAAAATTAACAACACATTGCAAAAGCAAAACAAACAAAACAAGCACAAACAAAATGTAAAACACGATTCCATTAAAGTTTTAGATTTTATACCTGAGTTTTGCAGAGACAGAGAGTGCGAATCGTTACCAAGCGCGACAAAAACCAAAAAACTAATCCAACAAGAAATGGTTTCCTTTGGCAGATTTAGACAAATAACGGAAATGAAAAATTTTGGGGATTTTTTAACTTGAAACAATCGATTTAATCGATTCACAGCCAATGGGTTTCGGAAATATTTAAGAACGATAAAGGGAGACGATGGTTTGGAAGGTTGCGAACGAAATGGGTTTGCAAGTGGAAAGAAAATGCATCCGTTCGGGTTTTGGGAGGCGATGCGACGGAAAAGAGAAGGAGTTTTGAATTTTAAAACTGAAAAGACATAAATGGAGACATTTGCAGAGAATGGGTACCGTGTATCAGTGGAGAAGCAGTGAGAAGATTGATGGTTCAGAAAAAAAAAATTTTGAGTCCCGCGCTAATTAATGTGTTAAAAGTCTATTTTGCCCTTAAAATGCATAGAGACGCAATACTCTAAATAGAGGGGCATTTAAGTAATATGCTCTTTAAACATGCAGAATAGGCGCTCGGAAATAAGAATAATTTTAGAGTTTTGGTACAATCAAACCTGACTTCCAGTTTGCCAACGAAAAGTTAGGAGCAGTGGTAAAGCATTTAGCAATCACGAAAATTAGCAAACAAATTAGTATGCCACTGTGATCAAATTCTGCAGAATACTGTTCATATCTGATAAGACCCAGAATTTTTCAAATTGCACCAAAAATATCAGAATGCATTTTTAACACTACAAACCAACATATATCACTTCATTTTCATATAGAAACATGAGAATGCATCAAAACTTAATCAATAGCATCAATCATACCAAGTTCTCTTCTTATTTTGCAGAAAATTTCCTCATTAAGTGGCTTTGTAAAAATGTCAGCAAGCTGTTTTTCAGAAGGGACAAATTCAATTTGAATATCACCATTTTGAACATGATCCCTAATAAAATGATGTCTAATTTCAATATGCTTGCTTCTAGAGTGTTGAACAGGATTTTTTGATAGGTTTATAGCACTAGTATTATCACATCTTATGGGAATGTGATCAAATTTAATTTCAAAGTCTTCAAGCTGCTGTTTCATCCACAAAATCTGTGCAACACAACTTCCAGCTGTAATATATTCAACCTTCGAGAGAAAGTGCAACAGAGGTTTGCTTTTTACTGTGCCATGAAACTAATGCATGACCTAGAAATTGACAAGTTCCAAAAGTGCTTTTTCTGTCCAGTGTACTACCAGCAAAATCTGAATCACTATAACCAATAAGATCAAATGATTCACATTTTGGATACCATAAGCCAATGTTGTGAGTGCTAATGAGGTACTTAAAAATTCTCTTAACTGCTACAAGATGAGATTCTTTTGGATATGATTGAAATCTTGCACATAAACATACACTGAAATGAATATCTGGTCTAGATGCTGTCAAGTAGAGTAAAGAACCAATCATACCTCTATAAAGTTTG
Organism: Hevea brasiliensis; assembly: GCF_030052815.1. Lineage (NCBI taxonomy): Eukaryota > Viridiplantae > Streptophyta > Magnoliopsida > Malpighiales > Euphorbiaceae > Hevea > Hevea brasiliensis. The sequence continues at coordinate 4,030,988 of NC_079497.1, read as the reverse complement.
TTATCTACCTCTTTACCTTTTTCATCTCTCTCCAATTTAATTGTTGAGCTCATGGGAGTTCCGATACTTTTCATATCCTCCATTTTGAACTTCTTTAGCATATCCTTTATGTACTTGGACTGATTTATAAAAATCCCATCTCTCATTTGTTTGATTTGCAATCCAAGGAAGAAAGTAAGTTCACCCATCATACTCATTTCAAATTCACTTTTCATCATGTTTGAAAATTTTCTACAAAGAGAATGATTAGTAGCACCAAAAATAATATCATCTACATAGATTTGCACAATAAGCATGTCTTTTCCTAGTTTCTTAATGAAAAGAGTAGTATCCACTTTTCCTCTTTTAAAATCATTTTGAAGCAAAAATTTACTAAGTCTCTCATACCATGCTCTAGGAGCTTGCTTTAAACCATAGAGAGCTTTAGTAAGCTTGTAAACATGATTTGGAAAGTGAGGGTCTTCAAAACCAGGAGGTTGAGCAACATAAACTTCTTCATCAATGTATCCATTTAAAATGCACTTTTAACATCCATTTGATAAAGCATGAAATTCTTAAAACATGAAAATGCACACAACATTCTAATAGCTTCAATTCTAGCAACCGGAGCAAAGGTTTCATCAAAATCAATACATTCCTCTTGGTTGTATCCTTGAGCTACTAGTCTAGCTTTATTTCTAACTACATGCCCTTTTTCATCCATCTTATTCCTAAATACCCATTTAGTTCCAATAACAGAATGCTTTTTAGGTTTAGGAACAAGTGTCCACACTTTATTTCTTTCAAATTGATTTAATTCCTCTTGCATAACAAAAAGCCAATTTTCATCATTTTGAGCATCATCATATGTTTTGGGTTCAAATTGAGAAACAAAAGCAACATTACCAAAATATCTTCTAAGTTGAGCTCTTGTCATCATTCTTTGTGATGGACTATCAAGAATGTCATCTTTGGAATAATTTCTATGGTACCTCCATTCTTGTGGAATATCTTGATGTTAAGGTTCCTCAATTTGTAGTTCTTCCACATTTGGTTGTGGGTCATCTTGAATTTCAACATTTGTGGAGCAAGGGAGTTCTTCTTCTTTGTCATTTTGATCATCCTCTACTAGTTCTTTTGAATCAAGCTCATCTTTATTTGAATTCTTTGAATTTAGAATCTGCTCAATTTCATCATCACAAGAATCTTTCCTTTGCAAGGAAGTGTTAGCATCATCAAAAAGTATATGCATTGATTCTTCCATGGTCAATGTTTTTCTATTGAAAATCCTATATGCTTTGCTATTTGTTGAATAGCCTAGAAATATTCCTTCACAAGATTTAGCATCAAATTTCTTGAGATTGCTATCTTTGTTATTCAAAATGTAACATTTGCAACTAAAGACATGAAAATATGCAATATTGGGTTTTCTTCCTTTCCATAATTCATAAGGAGTTTTCTTTAAAATAGCTCTAATGGAAACTCTGTTCAAAATATAGCATGTTGTATTTACAGCTTCTGCCCAGAAATATTTTGGTAAACTGTTTTCATTCAGCATTGTTCTTGCCATTTCTTGCAAAGATCTGTTTTCCTTTCAACAACTCCATTTTGTTGTGGAGTTCTAGGAGCTAAAAATGTATGATAAATACCATTTTGAGAGCAGAAATTTTCAAACAAATTATTTTCAAATTCTTTTCCATGATCACTCCTCAAAGATGTAATGCAATATCCTTTTTCATTTTGAGTTCTTTTGCAAAAAGCTTCAAATATATCAAAGGTTTCATCTTTATGAGTAAGAAAGAAAGTCCATGTGAATCTTGAAAAATCATCAACAATTACAAATGTATATGCCTTGAGTCCTAGACTTTTAGGTGTGATTGGGCCAAAAAGATCAAGGTGTAATAATTCCAATGGTCTAGACGTAGTTACAACATTTTTTTATTTAAAGATGATTTTGTATGCTTACCAAGTGCACAAGCTTTGTATTGAAATTCTTTTTCAAATCTTAACTTTGGAAGTCCTCTAACAAGGTTCTTTCTAGAGAGTTTAGCAAGTGTACTCATGCTAGCATGTCCTAATTTTCTATGCCATAGCCATGCACTATCATCTGAAGTTATAAAGCATGTTTCATAATTTTCTTCAAGACTTGTTAAATCAAGTAGATAACTATTATCTATTCTAGCACCAGAAAACATAACATTGTTTCCATGAATCTCACAATGTGTAGAAGTAAAAATGACTTTAAAACCATTATCACAAAGTTGACTAACACTTAAAAGATTATACTTTAATCTTTGAACTAATGCAACATTCTCAATGCAAGGATTTTTACCAATAGTTCCACATCCAATAATTTTAGCTTTACTTTTATCACCAAATTTGACATAACCTTCTTCTTTCAAAGTAAGAGAGGAAAACTTGCCTTTATTTCCTGTCATGTGCCTAGAGCAGCCACTATCAATGTACCAATGTTCTGTTTCCAGCATACTCCTTAGGCAGACTTGAAATCAGTTAACTGTTCTTAGGTACCCAAGCAACTTTGGGTCCTTGAGTGTTAGTAACATTAGGTAGGGTTCCTTTAGGCACCCATACTTTCTTTGCCTTAAAGGTTCCTTTCCTAACAGGACAAGCATTAATCATATGACCTTTATGATTACAATAAAAGCATGTAATACTTGGTTGAGAAAAGGATGTAGCTTTAACAAAAAATTGTTTGTATTTTTCATACTTCATAAATCCATCATAACCAATTCCAGATTTTTCATTTGTGGATTTTGATTCCCAAGAAGCATATCAAGTGTTTCTTTTCCTTTTGTAAATTTAGTTAAATCTCTTGTTAAAGACTCAACTTTTGCCTCAAGAATTCTGTTTTTCTCAAGAAGTTGTTCACACACTTCTTTTGATCTTTGAAGCTCATCATTAACTTCCTTAAATAATTTCATTTGAGATTTGTAAAATTCATTTTCCTTTGAAGCCATACTCAAGGATATATTTTCTTATCTTAAAGCACAATTTTCATGAACCAAAATTTTGCATTTCTTTTTAAAAGTTCTATATTTATCATATGTCTTCACAAATGCAAGTTCTAATTCATCAATATTAGAAAGTTCAAGATTTACCTCATTTTCACTATCTTCGATGTGTGAGCTTTCACCTTTTTCTTCAATTGCCATCATACAAGTGTTTGCAGCTTCTTTGCCACTTGTTTCATCATTTGATGAAGAGTCACTATCACTCCATATTGCCGCCATTGCCTTTTTGCTTTTGTCCTTTCTAAACTTGTTTTTCTTCTTCAATGTAAGACACTTTGGCTTAATGTGGCCTGGTTTGTTACACTCATAACAAACTATTTCACTTGGATGATTTGGAGTCTTTGGAGCATATTTCTTTGTGAACTTCTTGTATTTGCTTCCACCTTTTCTAAATGCTCTTTTGAATCTTTTGACTATCATAGCCATATCCTCATCATCATCACTTGAAGCACTTGAATCATCACTTGAACTAGCTTTAAAAGCAACACTTTTCTTTTTCTCATCTACCTTTTCGGATATGAAAGCTATACCTTTCTTTTTCTTTTGATCACCTTCTTTCTCATCTTTCTTATAGAACATCTCATGTGCAATGAGAGAACCAATTAGCTCATCATAGGTGTATTTTCTGAAATCCTTGGTGTCTTGAATAACAGTAGTCTTTGCTTCCCATGACTTTGGAAGAGACCTCAGAATTTTCTTTACGAGTTCTTGTTCCTCAAATCTCTTTCCAAGAGCTTTAAGAAGATTGACAAGATCTGTAAATCTGGTGCTCATTTTAGCAATAGTTTCACCAGGTTTCATCTCAAATAACTCATAATCACGGATGAGGAGGTTTGCCTTTGACTCTTTCACCACATCAGTCCCTTCATATGTGACTTCTAGTTTGTCCCATATTTCTTTTGCAGTTTGACATCCTGAAATATGATTATACTCATTAATATCAAGAGCACAATGAAGAATGTTAATAGCCTTGGCATTTGTAGAAATTTTCTTCCAATCATTATCATCAAATTCAACTTCAACTTTAGGAATTTGTACAGTTCCTTCACTGGTTTTATAAGGAATATAAGAACCATCTTTAATTATCCTCCAAGCATCAATGTCAACAGATTGTATAAAATTTCTCATTCTAGTTTTCCAAAAAGAATAATTTGTGCCATTAAAAAGTGGCGGTCTAGTGATGGAATAACCTTCAGCTAAGGGGGCAGGTATACCAGCTGAGTTTCTAGATGAACTAGCCATGTGTATGGATCACTCTAAGGGGTTTAATCCTCAAGCAAGAGAGACAAGCTCTGATACCAAATTGATGTCCCAAAATATGTCCAAGAGGGGGGTGAATTGGACTTTAAAAATAATTTTCGGTTCTTGCTCAAAACCTTTAAAAATTGCAGCTAGGTTCAACTCAATTGACTAATATAAAATATGAACAATACAACTCTATTGACAAGTTGGTTCAAAGTTAAGCTATATGCAATCAGTATACTGATCTAACAAATTATATCAGCATTCAGCAGAGATATCAGTAATATGGATAAGTTTTTAACACAGCAACCAGAGCAGTATACCAGATATACTAACTGATAGCAGATTAAACAATAAGCAGATTAAATCAGATGTCAACAGATTTAGCAGTAAACTGATTTTCTCAGATTGCAGCAAGATTAACAGCAAATGGCCTCAACTTTCATATCAGCAATCATTATCATCAAATTCAACTTCAACTTTAGGAATTTGTACAGTTCCTTCACTGGTTTTATAAGGAATATAAGAACCATCTTTAATTATCCTCCAAGCATCAATGTCAACAGATTGTATAAAATTTCTCATTCTAGTTTTCCAAAAAGAATAATTTGTGCCATTAAAAAGTGGCGGTCTAGTGATGGAATAACCTTCAGCTAAGGGCGTGTATACCAAATTGAGTTTCTAGATGAACTAGCCATGTGTATGGATCACTCTAAGGGGTTTAATCCTCAAGCAAGAGAGACAAGCTCTGATACCAAATTGATGTCCCAAAATATGTCCAAGAGGGGGGTGAATTGGACTTTAAAAATAATTTTCGGTTCTTGCTCAAAACCTTTAAAAATTGCAGCTAGGTTCAACTCAATTGACTAATATAAAATATGAACAATACAACTCTATTGACAAGTTGGTTCAAAGTTAAGCTATATGCAATCGAGATATCGATCTAACAAATTATATCAAGATTCAAAGAGATATCGTAATATGGATAAGTTTTTAACACAAAGACCAGAGCAAAGATACCGGATATACTAATCGATAGCATTAAACAATAAGCGATTAAATCGGATGTCAAGATTTAGCAAGAACTGATTTTCTCAGTTGCGCAAGATTAACAAGAAATGGCCTCAACTTTCATATCAAGAATCATTATCATCAAATTCAACTTCAACTTTAGGAATTTGTATAGCCTTCATCGGTTTTATAAGGAATATAAGAACCATCTTTAATTATCCTCCAAGCATCAATGTCAGCAGTTGTATAAAATTTCTCATTCTAGTTTTCCAAAAAGAATAATTTGTGCCATTAAAAAGTGGCGGTCTAGTGATGGAATAACCTTCAGCTAAGGGGCAGGTATACCAGCTGAGTTTCTAGATGAACTAGCCATGTATATGGATCACTCTAAGGGGTTTAATCCTCAAGCAAGAGAGACAAGCTCTGATACCAAATTGATGTCCCAAAATATGTCCAAGAGGGGGGTGAATTGGACTTTAAAAATAATTTTCGGTTCTTGCTCAAAACCTTTAAAAATTGCAGCTAGGTTCAACTCAATTGACTAATATAAAATATGAACAATACAACTCTATTGACAAGTTGGTTCAAAGTTAAGCTATATGCAATCGTGATAATCGATCTAACAAATTATATCGAGATTCAAAGAGATATCGAATATGGATAAGTTTTTAACACGGAAATCCAGAGCAAAGATACCGGATATAGTAACTGATAGCAGATTAAACAATAAGCTGATTAAATCGGATGTCAATGTGATTTAGCAAGAATCGATTTTCTCAGATTGCGGCAAGATTAACGAAATGGCCTCAACTTTCATATCGAATCATTATCATCAAATTCAACTTCAACTTTAGGAATTTGTACAGTTCCTTCACTGGTTTTATAAGGAATATAAGAACCATCTTTAATTATCCTCCAAGCATCAATGTCAACAGATTGTATAAAATTTCTCATTCTAGTTTTCCAAAAAGAATAATTTGTGCCATTAAAAAGTGGCGGTCTAGTGATGGAATAACCTTCAGCTAAGGGGGCAGGTATACCAGCTGAGTTTCTAGATGAACTAGCCATGTGTATGGATCACTCTAAGGGGTTTAATCCTCAAGCAAGAGAGACAAGCTCTGATACCAAATTGATGTCCCAAAATATGTCCAAGAGGGGGGTGAATTGGACTTTAAAAATAATTTTCGGTTCTTGCTCAAAACCTTTAAAAATTGCAGCTAGGTTCAACTCAATTGACTAATATAAAATATGAACAATACAACTCTATTGACAAGTTGGTTCAAAGTTAAGCTATATGCAATCAGTATACTGATCTAACAAATTATATCAGCATTCAGCAGAGATATCAGTAATATGGATAAGTTTTTAACACAGCAACCAGAGCAGTATACCAGATATACTAACTGATAGCAGATTAAACAATAAGCAGATTAAATCAGATGTCAACAGATTTAGCAGTAAACTGATTTTCTCAGATTGCAGCAAGATTAACAGCAAATGGCCTCAACTTTCATATCAGCAAAAACATATCAATCATAAAGTTAAAATGCATAAATGCAAAGAGCAAGGGTTGAGAAAATGAACACCAAAATTTTTATAGTGGTTCGGCTTCAACTAGCCTACATCCACTCTCTCAAAGATCCCACTTTGAGTCTTCACTTCACTATTCTTCTCTTTTAAAGGCAAGAGACAAAAAGCCTTTTACAAATCTTCTCACCAAAGCTTTTACAAGTAGCTTCACACTTCTACCAAGTGTTATTCCAAACACTTTTCACAACCAAGCTTCAATAGGTGCTTGAATGACGTCTCATAAATGATAATAATGTGTTTAAAACTCACTCTCACTCAATACAACAGAATCTATAAAGAAGAGATGAGTAAATAAGCCAATGATGAGCAATAAAACACTTTGAGCACTTTGAATGAAAGCTTTTATGATTTTGAACAATGGAGAGATTTTCATTAAGTGCAAAATGGCCAAAGGTAGGTGTATTTATAGCTTTGGAATATTTTTGACCGTTTGGAAACTCATTTGAACGTTACAGTTACGAATTTCAAGAAAATAGCCATTATTTTGTCGTTTTCTGCGATGTTGTGCAGAGTTGAGACAGTTAGCATACTGGAAAAAATAGCAAACCAGTTAGCATACTAAAATAAGTAGCAAACCAGTTAGCATACTAGGAAAACTTTTCTGCATAACTTTCAAAGCTACAAAACTTTACACCAAATCATAGTGAAATACTTTTTAGGCCAATAATGATGTTTAAAAGAAAAATCTTTTGAGGGATTGAAAATAAGCATCATTGACTTTTACTCCTCAATTCTTTTCACAAGTAATCCTAAAGATAAAATTAACTTCTATGCTATATGTACCTTCAATTCTGATTTTCAATGCAGCCTTGGAAGGTAACCTTTTCTTCTTTTATCTCCTTTGATTCGTCCTGTGTTATCCTTAGAATGTCATCCTTTCTTCAGAAGCACGAATCCATCATGAAATCCTTGTGTCTTTTTCTTTGAGATGCACAACACTTAAAACAATGTTAGTTTGATTCTAGTTGAGTTTTGGTATCATCAAAATCTATGCTCCTTTGAGCTTGTGGGGTCAACAATCCTCTACTAATTTGGGGTAAAATTTTTTTGCTAAATATAAGAGTTGAGTTAAGTTTTGAAGTGAAATTAGGCCAGCCCCATTAGAATTGGCAATTTTATTGTCAAGCAACTTTCAATAGATATTGAAATTTTGGTCCTCTGAGCTGCTGAAAAATAGCAGGAAAGCTTATTTGACAAAATTCCAATATTTCATACTGCATTCAAAATGAACATAGACAACAGCACGTAATAGGAAACCATTCTTTTGTTTTATTCTATACATGGCATTACAACAAGGAATATTGAACAACATTATCAAACAATTAAGGTTACTGTTCTTTTTTTTTTTTTTTCATGTCTTCCTACTTGTTGATGCCACCAAACTTCACCTGAAGATTTTTGACAACTTTCTTATCCACTTGGAAGGCTTTAGCCAGAACATCAGGATTAATAGGTGGATTATAAGATCCAAAGGTTGCATTTGCTATAGTGATAAATCCAGGATTTTGGCTGTTGAAACTAACAATGGCAACTCCATTGGTCTTTGCAATATTGAACTGAAAGTGAATCAGGCCAATTGAGAACACAAAAACATCTCCTGGGTTTAAGACTTCACTGATAAGGCGATTAGGGTTGGATGTGACAAAGCCAATGTAAAGAGTGCCCTCAAAGGCCTAAAAGGATTTCTGTAGCACGAGGATGAATGTGGGGAGGATTTAAACAACCATTCTATACGAGCGAGGGAGATACCAAGAGTGTTAACTCCTGGTATGTGCTCCACGTTTAACAGGGGGTTACAATTTATCCAACTTGATTCCCTGTATTTTTAGGAATATTGAGCCCCGAAAAAGAGAAATCATAGGCTACTGCAAGGTTGGGATTTGTGCAAAATTTTCCATTCACGAACTGCATGACATAAATGTTAACCATTACCATTCCATGTAAATCAAAATAAAGGACTGCTAAAAAAAAAAAGTACGTATATGTAGGACAAAATTATGACACACAGAAGTCCTGGAGAGAGCTGGGGTCATAGGCAGGGGCATATGAGAAAGCCAAAATCCAAGAGTGCGAAGGCTAGAAGGAAATGACACTCTTCATTTGATCAAACTGTCTCTAGCTTGCGATAGCTTTAATTTTGGTGTGAGAAATCTCGCATGATTACATTTCTATTTACAAATGAAGGTCTGGATAAACCATGTCTAAATTGTTTACCCTAAATTTTAATTGATAAACAACAGCAAAATTTTAAGTAAAAACTCGATTAATATGTAGTCTTGCAACAGAACTTTTTTTTTTTCTTCTGGATAAATTTTTGCAACAGAACTAGAAGACAATGCAAAATTTTGGTGGCATAATTATAAGTTTGATGGCTGCTAAACCATTTTTTAATCTCTAATAATGATATGGTGTTAATATTAAATATGCATATATACAACAAAGAAAAATACGATTTTTCAAGAAGTGGTTTTGGCTGGCCATATTCTTCAAGCTAGCTATGATCCAATCCAAGACGAGCTAAGTAGTTCTCATTCAGTAGGACCATGGAGACAAAGGGAACAAATGACCTTATTCTGGTAATTCTATAACTAATTGGAAATCCTAGGTTGGGTATTTTGTGAAAGGCTTGCTCTGGGTTTTGCTGATTTTTTATAAGCATAAGTTCCATTAAATTATTAAAAAAAAAAAAAAAAAAACATGAGGAGAAAAGCCAATTAATTTGTCAATATATGGTAGTAGGTGTATAACGGCAAACAAACTTATTAAAAAATGCAACTTTCTATACATTTTCCAAGAAGTGGTTTGGGTTGGTTATGTGCTTCAAAGTTCAACGCTCAATGAGTGTGACCATGTAGACGCAGTAGATAACTGTTGTCCATAGATGTTAAATATAAGATTTAGATAAATATTCTTGTTTAAGTTAGCTTTTAAATGAAATTAAATCTACTCTATTCTCTTTACATATATCAGATTTATCCTACTTCAATGTTAAACTACTTGTATTTAATTGAAAATATTTATATATTTTAGAAACTTACAGCTATGTTTATTTATTAATTTTATATTTCATATATTCATGCTTAAATATAAAGAATGTATTGTCTCATATTAATTTATATAAAATATAGGCAAAACTCCTCCCTTTATAATAAATTTTGGGGTGAAATTAATGCCTGTACATTTTCTTTGCAATAACTTTCTGTGATTGTATCTAATTGAAAGCCCCATATAGTAAAATCACAACTAAAATGGTAAGTTTTTGGAGTTTGCATTTTAATTAAAAAACAGAATCTTGTCTGCCGTCTAATTTCATATAAACATGTGGGTGGTTGAGCAGTCATCGATTACCGAAAAATGCGTACATCATTTGTGAGCTAATGGCTGCTGAACAATATTGTCTTATAATATTTATCCAAAAAATTTAATCGGAAGCTTTGGCATACTTGTAAATATTTGCATATTTTGGGAAGTCAAGTAATCGAATTACGTTTAATATATTAGTGGTATTAATTAAACATTGAATTCTAACTAATTAAGAGCACATTCCAACAACTTTGAGCATCTATCTAAAACTTTATGTTATGTTAAACCAAAAAACAACAACAACAACAACTACTTAACGTTGAACACAGCGCTGTCACATGGGACTGACCAATCCGTAAGACTAGTGAATCAGTGAAGCAAACTAGTGTAATTATATTTTTGTTAATAACAGTTAAAATAATAATTAGTGTAATTATTTGAGTTGATTTCAGATCTCCTTCCCCTAGAGAAGTAGATGAATAAAAATGCCATACTGTAACCAAAATAAATCAACATATCTATATACATATAGGAAAGGCACAACAAGAACGCATCTCTTTATTTAATTAGAATAGGCACACCAAGAAATTACATCATTTTATTTGATTAGGATATGCTTGCTCAATTATTGGAGACACTGCATCGAACATAACTAAACTTCATTCTTAAACAGTGAGCAGCACTGACTTAATTTAAATGGTTGTTTTATGCATTGGCAAACAGTTTCTGAAGTTTTACCACTTCATCGTTGTCCAATTGGAAGGCCTTAGCGAGAACATCAGGATTAATGGGTGGATTAGGCCCGAAGATTGCATTTGCTATCGTGATGACACCTGGGTTTTGGCTGCTTAGACCAGCAAAGGCAATTGCATTGGTCTTTGCAATATTAAACTGGAAGTGAATGAGACCAATTGGAAATACAAAAACATCTCCTGGGTATAAGATTTTAGTGAAAAGGCGATTAGGGTTGGATGTCACAAAGCCAACATAAAGGGTGCCTTCCACGACTACAAGGATCTCTGTGGCACGAGGATGGGTGTGAGGAGGATTTAAGCCACCATTGGGTGCAAAGTCTAACCGAGCGAGAGAAATACCAAGAGTATTAAGTCCAAATAGTTTATCAACATTCACGAGGGTGACATTGGATCCAACTCGATTTCCTGTATTTCCAGGAACATTGAGTCCCGGGAAAAAGAAATCTTCAGCTACAGTAAGGTTTGGGTTCTTGCAGAACTTCCCATTGACAAACACTGCATTAATATATCAAAGTAATTGTCAATATCCATTTAATATACATATAACAAAATGAGAAAAAGATTTCTATGCAGGAAATACTGATCTTTGTAGGATAATGCTATGACAGAAACATGAAAGAAAACCGAAAAACTGAAAGCAAGCTTACACATACCAGCATTCTTAGGTTCAGGTATGGCAACACAGAAGTCCTGGAGAGGGCTAGGGTCAAAGGCAGAGGCAAAAGAGAAAGCCAATGCCAGAGACAATAAGGCAAAGAAATGAAAGCTTTTCATTATATGACTACTTTCTTTAGCCTTTAGTCGTTGAGGGGAAGATGTGAAAAATCTTGCATGAATAGATGAGTATTTATAGATGAAAGTTTCTCAAAATTCTCTAATGTGAAAGGTTGCCAGGTAGTCGTTAATGGTAGCCTTTTTTTTATTTCACCAATTACCAATTCTTCTACAATTGTATATGCATACATTTAATCATTAAATCATCCCTCCTTTTGAATTAATTTCCAATATCAACTTGGACTGATTCAACTCTTTCAAGCTTCTGTGAGTTGTGATGAAGTTCTTCGTTTTCACCTCCTAGAGTTAATTAATTTTCTTTTTTCACCCCTCTGTTTTTGCTTCAAGGGAGAGAGAGGGTATAAGGATTTGTACAACTTTTTCCATTATAAGATAAATGCATATATATTTTTTTCTTTTTTGAACTGCCCATTTTCATATTTAAAAGCTCAAAATTGTCCACATTATCCTTAATTACTATGTGTGAAAAATTAATTAATAAAAAGGGCAACTAAAATTCAATAAAACCTTGGTTAAAAAAAATTGATAATATATTATACAACCACTCGATTAAAGTAAAGTAATTTAATTTTGGCACAAAAAATTAATCGTTTTAGCTCATGTGATAATAGAAACGCATTTAGATTAAGGGTCCTTGAATTAATTAAAAAGAAAATTTCATATGCTATCGTGGATTTAATTAATTGGAGTGAATGAGTCAAAGTAATTAACTATTGATTTATTGTGATGGTTGGATTAAGATATTCTTAAGATTATAATCAAGCACATAAGTCTAATGGCAAGGACTTTAGACGTCGATCAAAAATAAATTACTTGGTTTTTGTTATCTTTCTATGTTGGTTTTCATTTAGAAAGCTATGGCCTTCAAACTGTACTTTCTATCTTCAGATAATTAGAAAACCTATCAACAGCGGGCATCGAGTCCCTGAGATTTTAAAAGTTTACAGGAGTGTAGTGGTAATTTTTCAAAAATTAATATTTTTTTAAAATAATCTATAATTTCATCTTTGATATTTGGTGAAATATATAGTTTAATTTCTATATTTTTAAAATAAAACAAGTTAGTCCTATTTTTAATTCATCAAGAAAATAGTCCTTATAGTTAATATACTGTTAAACCAAATTTCAATTGAAACAATGTAGTTATTATTATTTTTACGAAATCAATAATTTAATCCTTACATTTTTAAGATCAAACAAATTAATTTATTACTTTTTAAGTTTTATATTTACAAAGTTAACATATAGTATATTTAAATAATTATATATATATATGTTATATTTAAATATAAATATAATATATACATATATTATTTCACAAACGTAATAAATATGATTTTTTATTAAAATATCATGTATGCATCATATCCTAAATTATTAGAATTAAATGTGCCAAAATATATGTACTTGTATTTATAATTTATAGATAAATCCATTAGATATATGTAAGTACAATTAGGATGGTTAAAATAATTTTTTTAATATTTCTTTCAAAAAAAAGTAAATTTTAAATAAATTGGACAAGTTTTTTTTTTTTTTTAAATTGTATGTCATTAATATATTTTAAATTCAATAATTTATAATATTAAATATTCATTGTATTTTTGAGTTTACAATAATTCCATTTAATTTTTAGCAAATTAATTTTATTAAAAAAATTAAGATGTTTATTCTTATCACTATAATTTATTTATAACAGTTTATTAACTTTTTCTCTGTTAACTTATATTTATTTTATTTATATTATTTTTATAAATCATATATTTTAATTAGATTTTCCTAAATTAAATTTTTATGTCTGTCACTGTCACTACCCACTTAAGACATATACATTTCATAGTCCAGGAATTCGAACAATCTTAAAATATATATAATATTTTAATAAAATTTATCATTAATTAAATTTTATTTAATTATTTTAATAATATAATTGAAATTGAGAATACACTCCTGCTTAGAATATCCTTTATCGAGGTTGGATACATAAATGCATATTTAAGGACTTGAAGAGTAGTTGGATTCCTGAAATGGATAAGATAAATTGAGCTGACTATTTTAACAAATATTAGTATTGAACTCACCCACCCATTGCTTTCTATTCACATTACATGAATGATTAAGTGCCCTTACGTTTGTAAGACAATAATTAACCCTTAATTTAATGATAATTTTTCATAACTGAGATTTTCAAAATCAAAAGAACCTTAATATATATATTGGCAGATTTTGTTTTCTCTAATATAGTATTAAATCTACCTCTTTGATCATTATGACCTGAACAATTTTTCACCAATAAAATATATTTTGGAGGTGAAGTTTATTTTATCAAAAACAAATTTTGTTGGGTCTCTTAAGATTAGGGCCGCCATGCATTTGCATTTTATTTTTACTGATTTTATTTTGTCTTACTAATAATTCAAGGTCCCAGAATTATATTGAAAACTGATCACAATGTTGACAGTTTAACAGAAGATTAAAAAAATGTTTGCATATTTGTAAGAAAACACATATAATTAAATCTCTAATTGCACCTAATCCAGAAGAACCTGGGACATTTTATACATAGTCTTACTTGATCCTCTTTACTTATTCAATCCATGATAACAGGTATGTCTTTTTACTTATTTAAACCATAAAGAATATGATATTAGGTAGCTACCTTAATTAGTCTTTCGTAATTTCCTCCTTAATTAACGTTCACCACTTTTTTTTTTTATAGAAATGAAAAATATTTTATTAATTAGACATAAAGTTAAAAAAATATATATAATTCAACATATTATATTTTTGTATAAATGAAACTAATCCCTCGTATAAAAAATAATATAAAAAATTTGAAAAATTTGATAGTATTAATAGAGTATGTAAATTGTGATTATGTTAATGAGAATACATATGCTCACATATTTAATTATCCCCGTTTGCCAATTGAACTTTCAATTCCACTTTATTAGACTGGTTCAATTTTTAACATGTAGTTGGTATATAACGGAAAATATTTTATTTTCTGGTTCTTATAAATTTGAAAGAAGTGATTTTAGTGGTTTACCTGCTTCAAGACGATCCAAATATGAATTTGGTGGTTCAACCCTTGAATGTGGTGTTGGAACAGACGTGACCATTTTTTGTGATTAATTAATATTGTAGATTACATATAAAATAAATTATATATACCTTTGAAATTTTCCATTTTTAGTTCATCTTAATTTTTTTTAATTAAGCTGGATACACGGATAAACACCAAACATGTATATGCATATATGCTCTTTTTTATTAAATTTAAACTGTGAATGCATCATTTCACCTTAAATTTTATTAAAAAAGAATTATTTAACACTTCACCTTTAGTTACAACCCATATAATAACCAAACTTCATAAAAATGTAAATATTTAACCTTTAACATTTACACAATAAATCATTTGACATCTCATTTTATACTTGATTTTATAAAATTTTAGTTATTTAATCTTCATGATTGGTAACTTACATGCGTTTTGACGTAGATATTAATGCTGACTTTGCTAATTTCATTGAAAAATATGGACAAATTATGCTTAGTTAAATAATTAAAAAAAAAAATTTAATTAAAAAAAAAAAAAGAACGAACTTGGACACAAAGTGTCTAGGTTCATCCCCTTGCACCTTTTGTTTTTAGCTTGTCAGAATTTTTCCACGAGGGATTATTCAGTACACCTGGTGCACATACACCCTTTCTCTAAAATTAGGGAAAATTTGATTTTTTTTTTCTCTCTGAAGGAGTACTATCTTTTAGTACTCCGGGTGTATATAGTAATTCTCACTTTTCACACCTTGATTCCCTTTCTTTTTCATCTTTTTTACTCTTCCTCTAGTAGCACCTATTGGCGCCTACCACTCTAAAAACTAACCCCCTTTCTTTTGGGAAGCCGATGATTTATCAGTTGTTTTCGACGATCAGCACAGGCAAAGTATGCACCAATTAACTCCCCTCAACCCTAGCTTCTTTCCCAATCAATGGTACTTAATTTGGTGGAGTTTTCCAACTATAAGAAGAGAGGATAAAGAATTAGAGTAGCTATTATAATTTAATTAGTTTCATAATTAGAGCACATTTATTTTTTTTTTTTCATTAGTTAATTAGATATTATTTTAATTCAGCAGTCTAAATAACAATATAATCACATAGGTTTTTGGTACTTAATATCCAATCTTCGTTCGATTGACAATTCTCTTATCAATGTATTATTTGAGACTACACCGTGCACTTGTGGATTTGGTCTATTAAAGTCTTCAATATAAAGGCTCAAACAATCCTCCCATTAAGAAAACTTTTAGAATTGAATTAGTCGAATCTATTTTCTCTATAGTCATATATTTCAAATAGAAAATAAATATTTACATTATACCTTATTAATTAAGCTAAGTCTCATAAATAATAATCCATATCTTGAAACCGAAAGGTAATTTAGCATACAAATATAGTGATTGACTTATTGTATTGGTATTCAGGTCTTGCAAAAACATAAAATTTTTATTTGCTATCAATTAATTTTAATCTAAACGTTTTATATTTTTATTATTCTTTAGTACTATTCATTGCCAGAATTATATTGGATTATTTGAGATACGAGGGTTGGAAAATAAGGGGGAGAGATGAGGTATTAGAATTCTGACAAGGAAAAATAGAAAGATTAAAATTAAAATATATTTAATTAATTAACAATAAAATATTATTTTATTAATTTAAGTTGATTGTTAAAATTTACGCAAATATAAAATTTTAAAAAGTACATAAATAGAATTTGAAAAACTGTTAAAATTAATAATAATATTAGAAAAAAAAAAATAAAGTGTCTCCCCAATTTAAGTAGAAGCTATTTTAGCTTTGCCGCGTTAGAAGCGAGGTCAATATAGTAATTTTATTACTTTATACACTGAATTCAAGCAAGTAATTGCATACCCCATTATCCACAATTTTTTAGCATCTAACTTAAAAGTTATTACAAATTAAGAGTTAATTTATTGCGCAGAAAATAATTTTTATATAAAAAATATTTTATAAGAAAAATATTTTTTAAAAAAATATTTTTTTATTATTTGCAATGTTAGATTAATAATTGTATATTTCATGTATATATAAGTGTTTTTACATTTTAATAAGATTATCAAAATTTAGAAAATAGAAAATGATTTAATTTTCCTTTGATCAAAAAAATATTTTTTATTAATCCATTCTTCTTAAAAAAGCGTTAAAAAATATAGAAAATATTTTTCATAAAACAAACAGAACCTAATTTATTAACACTAATTCACCGAATAGCAATTATAACGAAAAAAGACTTTATCTCATTAAAATATATTTCTCTTACGCTGTTCACATGGATTATAATTTATTATGAGATAAAACTATACTTAAAGAAATATGGATATAGAAATTGAAATATTGGCGCATACAAAATGTGCAACATAGGAAAGGGGTCAGGCCAATTGTAACACTCTCACCATAGGTAGTCCGTACATTTTACTGTTCTGACTACTAATGTCTGTTCGGAAAGTCAAAAT
This sequence comes from Hevea brasiliensis, assembly GCF_030052815.1. NCBI lineage: Eukaryota > Viridiplantae > Streptophyta > Magnoliopsida > Malpighiales > Euphorbiaceae > Hevea > Hevea brasiliensis. The sequence continues at coordinate 4,013,738 of NC_079497.1, read as the reverse complement.
GTCTGAAACTACACCTAAACTATAGTGAGGAGACATAAATTGAAGAAATAAATGTAAAGAAAATATATGAAAATTTTAGAGAATTTATTAATTGATACAAAAATAGTAAAAAAATAACCCGATATGCACCATGAAGGATATTTTGGTCATTCACTCCAGAGATGAATTTTGACCTAAATGTCAAATTAAAATTTAGAAATAAAATAATTAACATAAATTAAATTTATGAATTTGAATTTGGAAAATGAGAATAAAAAGAAGAGGAAAAGAAAAGAAAAGAAAGGAAATAGACTTATGAAATTTAAAAACAATAAAGTATAATAATTATAGAATATATATAAGACACAAGATGACAAAAGCCACCAACTCACCTTCTTCTTCCTCTTCTTTCTCCTTTGTGCCGCCCACTTTGGTCTTCTCTCCACCATTTTTTTTCAAGCTTTAAGCTTGAATATTCCTTCATCTACCCATCAAAACCTTTAGCACCCTTCACAAAAAATACTCCCCACTCCATAAGGAAGCTATAGAAACCCATAAAGAGGAGAAAAGTTGAAGTTTAGGAAGCTTAAAGTTGGGTCAACGCAAAGGTTAGTGCTTTAAACTTTTAATCTCTTCTTTAAACATGAATATCATGCTAAATCAAGTGAAAATTTGCATGAAATTGAAAAGAAAATTTGAAGGAAAGAACCCTTGATTTTCGGCAGTCATGGAACTTGAGGTTTGTTGCTTTTAAGTGATGAAAAAATGGTTCCATGAGAATGTGTGATGAGTTGAAATGATTGGAAGTTTGATTGTGTAGTGTTTGTGTAAATTTGAAACTTTGAAAACTAGGGTTTGTGTAAATGCTTGAGGACTTTGTGTAAAATGCTTGAAATTGACCTATTGAGTTGAGATTGTTACTTATAGAAGTGTATTGCATGCAAATTGAAGTAAGGAAGTTGGAGGAATTGAGATATTGGGAGTGTTTGATTTTCTGCAGTTGGGACTTAATGAGTCCAGTCCCTTTTTTGAACCATAACTGAAAATGTGGGACTCCAATTGGTATGAGGCTAATTGGAGGTAAAATTAGACTCAAAATAGCCCATTTTTCATGCAGACACCATGTCCAAATTTTGTCAAAATCATGACCAATTCTCTGCCCAAACCCGGATGACCAAACACTGAAATCTAGAAAATGATCAAATGAATAGTATGTGTTCATTTGGTCATAACTCTCTCTATATTGGTCCAAATGACCTAAAATTTACATCAATGAAAAACTTAGACATAGGGCTACACTTTTCATGAAGATCACTTGACCCAGTTTTGCCTTTAACCAAGTCAAATTGTTAGTACAATTTGGGTCACTAAAGCTGCCAACCCAGAAATTGACCAAACCACTGTTCCTTTGGTATGCTTGACCAGTTTTGGTAAAAATACCATAACTTGGTCTCCAAAGTTGCAAATTAAGTGAAATCTATGCCAAAAGTTTTATAACACATAGCTCAATAATTTTTATGTTTTGAACAAGCTCCAAAACCCATTGCATCCTAGGGAAAATATTAGCCAAAGTTAGGAATTGAAATCTGGAAAATGTTAAGGTGAACCCAGAATACCATTTGATACCCGTGTGTTCATTTGGCCATAACTCCCACTAGGAAATTCCATTTGAGATATGCCAATATGATCTGGAACCATGATACTTAGGGCTACAACATTGATTTAGACACCTTTGCCAAATTCTAAGTGTAAAGACCCTAAAAAGAGGGTCAATCATACTGCCCTAAAGTTTGACTATTGCCTTTATAGTATTAAGAGTCCAGGTCAATACATTGACCATAACTCAATATTACAAGCTTGAAAATTTATGAAATTGTACCTAGGAGTCCCTAAGACAAAGAGGAACAAATCTTATGAAGGAACTTAAGTCTAAAAATGACCATAAAATGATCAAATGACTGGTCAAAGTTTATTAACCACGAATTGCCAATTCTGGACAACTTAGAGGCAAATGGACCAGTTATGGTATTTTGACCATAACTTGAGTTCTATAACCCCAAATTGAGTGATTCAAAAACTGAAATTCAAGTTTAAACATAGAGGAACAACTTCCAGGATGAAAGTGTGGCCAAACAGTGGCTGCAAACTGATCAAATGGATAGGAAAAGGTGAGACACAAAAACTGAAACTAAAGAAAGGTCAATGAGATAAATTATCTTGTGGTAGGGAATTTAACCCTAACAAGCTATTAAACACTAAACCATATGAAAGAGGTATGTGGGACCTATTTTCCCACTATAAAGTGATATGAACATTTAAATAAATATGTAATAATGTGTAATTGCCTATAGTATACCTAGACTTATTTATTTAGTTTGGATCGATTGGTATACCAATTAGGGACTACATCTAGCAGTACTGCCTATCGAGAAAATCATGAACTGATAATATATATCTGGTATGATTGTTCTACAGGCTATATGCCTAGTTACTGGCCATTGTGCCTACCTTATTTCTGGCTTTACAATCTTGACAGCGGCTCTCGTGCCCGACAGCTAGCCTCGTGCCTGACAGATGTATACAAGGTAGACATATGGCTATCTAACCCATATACTCCCATGTATCTAGCTCTTATAGTCTGTTATAGATTTATTGGGCACTGATAAAAATTAATTAGGACTTAAAATACAATAAGTAATTATAAAAGATCTCGATAATGTTAATTATTTCCAAAGTGCAATAAAAATATAAAAGACCCAGAAATTATGATTTGCAAATATTAATTCAATTGTTTAATTATTATTATTATAAATTATGCACCACTAAGCATTATGTTTAGCGCGTTGGTTTTCCATCGCAGTAATCGAGATCAGTCCCAAAGAATGCAAAGAAGAAGACCAAAGAGTGCCCCACAGAGCTCACCAGACCTGATCACACCAAAGTTCACCTCACTAGTCTTTTGTATTTTGGTAGGGCCCATGTATAGACTAATATTTTAATTCATTATGTCTAGTCATGATGTAATTACTAGTTTATGATGTATTTCATTTTGGACTTGTAAGTAAACTTTGAGATTGAAATGAAAACTTGTAATTTATTATTTATGAATTTCCATATAAATGCAATAGATCATACTTCATTTTGAGATCTTATAAATAGTTGTGAATGATATGATAAAAGAGAATATGATATGTGATTGCATACTCCGCAAGTATACTGGTCGTTCAAGTAGTAAAGAAAAGATATTGTCTCACAGAGATTTATTATTTGAGTACCAAACTATAAAAGTCATGATTATTTGGGCTATCGATAATTTGTACCAAAAATAGAGTAAGAGATGCAACAAATTAAATAGGAAAAATAAAGAAATTATGATGAATGAAGCAATTAAAATTCTAAGCACTATACTAATTTACTAAAATTTTTAATAGGTAATTAAGAATTTAATTAATTAATGGCAAAATTGATTCTAGAGTTGAGGTTCATGAAGTAAATTTCATTGGGATTTGGATAAGCAAAGCCAAGATTAAGGGAAATACAAGTTTGAAGGAAGTTGATTCTGATTTCCTTTAATCTCTCTTTCAAGCAAACTAAAGAGTGTTATAAAGGAAATTAAACCCCATTCTCATGCGATGTTTAATTACCCAAAACCCTTTAAGCATTTTAATTAACTTGAAATTCATCTTAACCCACTAGTTTATTTCTAACACTAGGTGATTAAGTTCATTATCTTGATTATCTATTATAGATTTTCACCTCTCGGTCCTTTAATCTAAGATTAAGAACAAAACCCAAAGGGTACCAATAATGGGTATGTAAATAAGCACACAAGATAAGAATCAAAGCTTATATATACTAAAGTCTAGTTAAAACCAGTCCAAATCCACAAATAAAACTTAAATCATTACACCCAACTCTGAAATCTTAAGTATCTACTCACTTATGCTTGTATTTACAAGTAGAAAATATGAAATAGAGCAAGAAAACATGATAATAAAACTAAAAATGAAAAAACTCAGAAGAAGAAAATCCAAATCTCTGAAAATGGAAGCTGGAAAACGTCACTCTGTAGGTGTTCTTCCTCCAAAAATGGCGTGATTCTCTCTTTCTTTCTTCTTTTAAATTTTTTTCTCTCTCTTTCTCCTTATGGTAAAAATGAGAATATGATGCTTATATATCCCTTCAAGGATTGCCCTAAAAATAGTCTCTAAAGGGATAAAGACAAAAGGTGTAAAAAGTGTGAAAAGAGAAAATTTTTCCATGTCAGCAAATCTGTTAGCGCCATCCCACATGCCTCATGTTGATTTAAGTTGTTTTCCACATGCCTCATGTTGATTTAGAGGAGGAGCCTTTAGATTCTGCACGACCAGCTACACGGGGCATGTGGGAGTCCTTGAAACTTTCGGCGTGTTTTGCTCCAAAATCTATGTTTACACGACCCTCAACACGGGGCATGTTGAAGCCCATGAAACTTTCGACGTGTTTTGTTTTGAAGTCTCTGTTTACACGACCCAGTGTGAATTTACATGCCTCATGTGAATTCCTGCTGGCTAACTCTTATCTTCACATGACCCTCAACACGGAGCATGTTGAAGCCCTTGAAAGTCTCGGCTGGTCTTGAATTTTCTTTATTTTTCACACTACTTTAAGCTTCCAAATCACTTTGAATTTCTTCTGTATGAACCTTTTTACCTTTAAACCTTATTAAAAACCTGTCAAAAACATTAAAATTCCAAAATTCAAATATAATGAAACTAAAATTGACAAATTCACTAAAATAAGCATTAAAAGCATAAAATTACTAAACTAAAAAGGTAAAATGGATGCAAAACTACCATAAAATACTTATATAAAATGAGTTTATCAATATGGAAATGTGTGAAATGAATATGGACATGTTAACAGACGATTAGTGGAACCCGCTAAATGCTAATAAAACAGAGGAGGCTCTATCCAGGTCTCCACAGAAATAAGTTATAAAAAAAAATTCCACATATGGAATACCTATTTTTAAATAATATTAAAAGTTGACAATAGATATAATAAAACAAGATAGGGTGCTCCAACACCGAATGTGACACTTCTTGCTTAGCTATATAGTAGATGGGTAAGGGGCGTCACACCAAGTGACAAACTGCAGCCATTATACTTCGTTTAAATCATATATACCGTCTTCAAAAATATATGCACACACAAAAATTAATTAAAAGCGTCTCTTGATTTAATTAATACTTGCTTGTGGCAATACAGAGAATGTTAAACACCATTACAATCAAATGGTTTTATGCGTGTTCTATGTATGTCTCTCTGATTAATTGCTTTCCCAGAATAACTTCTGAAGATAGTTGACAACATTCTTGTTTAATTGGAAAGCCTTAACTAGGACATCAGGATTAATGGGTGGATTTAACGCAAACAATGCATTTGCAATAGTGATAACACCAGGGTTTTGGCTGCTTAGACTAGCAAAGGCAACTGCATTTGTCTTTCCAACATTGAACTGGAAGTGAATGAGAGCGATTGGAAACACAAATACATCTCCTGGATATGACACTTTAGTGATAAGGCAATTAGGGTTGGATGTCATAAAGCCAACATAAAGGGGTTCCTTCAACGACTACTAAGATCTCTATTGCACGAGGGTGAGTGTACGGAGGATTTAAGCCAGCATTGGGTGCAAAGTCTAACCGAGCCAGAGAAATACCAAGAGTATTAAGTCCTGGTATTTTATCAATGTTCACGAGGGTGACATTTGATCCAACTCGATTTCCTGTATTTCCAGGAATGTTGAGTCCCAAAAATGAGAAATCATTAGCTACAGTGAGGTTTGGGTCCTTACAGAACTTCCCATCGACAAACACTGCATCAAAGAAATGTTGTGCACATATCAAAACAGGAAATTAAGGATTTCAAAATAATGGCCTTTATATATAGGAAATACTAAAGTAGAAATTAGAACTAAAAACAAGGTTATATATGCCAGCATTCTTGGGATCATCCATTGCCGCACAGAAGTCCTGAAGAGGGCTAGGATTGTCGGCAGAGGCCAATGAGAAAGCCAAAGCCAAGACTAGTACTGTAAAAGCGGCAAGGAATTAACTACCTTCCATTTTTTTATGTGTGTGAAGACTGTCTTTAGCTTATTTCTTATGAATGCAAGGTGCGAGAAGCCTTGCAGGTGTTGATGACTATTTATAGGTGAAAGTCTCTGAATTATTCAATGTTATACATTACACACAATAAGTGGATGAAGTGGTCTTTAATGGTTTCTTGTATTTTTTTTTTTTTAATTCCAACAACGAATCATTCTTGTAGAAATATATATCTATATATGGAAGTAACATTTGATTTTCTTTCTCAAAGCTTATATTACATCGCTACATTTTCCGAATGGAAATGGATGTTTCTCTTGATTGTTGAATTAATTTCAATATCTTGGACTGGTTTAACACTAGGCCACAATTTATTTAAAAATTTTTGAATTAAGATAGATAACTTTTTGTTGTGCACTGTGGAAGCATGTAAACTGTAAAGAAATAAAGCAAACACACAAAATATCAATATTTACATAGTTCACCCTCTCAACATAGGGCTACATCTACGGGCATGCCATCTTCTACTATCATCAATAATGAATCATTAATTACAAGCTCAAACTATACTACCCATCAACCTAATTACACCCAAGAGAACCCATACAACATCAAACTGCTTATAGTAAATATATTAGTTAGTCCATCTCAGTATTCTCTAGATATAACCCAATATATTTACTATTACAATACTACACTACAAAAGGTGTTTTCAATTATATGGGCAAGAGCCCTCTCATCAATGGACAAGAATTCCTTCCTCTTGAATTCTATGTCTTTACTCCACTTTAGGCTGAAGCCTCTCTCCACTACAATGGGCAAGTGTCTCTCATCAATGGGCAGAGCCAAATCCTCAGCAATTGGCAAACCCCCTCTCTACAATGGGTGACAGCCTCACTCCATGGGCTGAAAGCCATTCTCTTCAATGGGCAAAAGCCAAATAACCTTTTTCATTATTCTTCTATTTATAGTGTTAATTCTCTCAATCTTTATCTGATTAGGAGTCCCACTTAATTTAGGAATAACACTAAAATAAGAGTTCTACTCATTATAGGAAATATTCCTCCATCCTATTGAGGAATATTTCTCCCACTCAAATTAGGAAAAAGATCTCTCTCCAAATCTCATTAGGATTTTGAGTCATAATTCTAACAATCTCCACCTTGACTCAAAATCCATCAACCATTGTATACCTTAAATTCTTGGGTGTCATCAAATCATCAAATCTCCATGCTTGAGCTTGAACCCTTAAAATCATCAATTCTTCAATCTTCAGCTTGGGTGTAACTTGCTTCATTCTTCAAAAAATCTTGAATCATCAACCATCTTTATTTTGCATCAATAGCTCCATCTCAATTTCAACTCTCCACCACTACCATTATTGCACGTGCAATTTTGTACATGTCGCAATAGCTCCACCTTCAATCAAACTCACCAAGATCATCCCCATGCTCTGATACTAATTTATTGTGCACTGCGGAAGCATGTAAACTGTAAATAAACAAAGCAAATACACAAAACACCAATATTTACATGGTTCACCCTCTCAACATAGGATTACATCCACAGGCATCCCATCTTCCACTATCATCAATAATAAATAAATCATTACAAGCTTATAGCTATACTACCCATGAAAATAATTACATCCAAGAGAATCCATACAATATCGAACTGCTCATAGTAAATATATTAGTTAGTCCCTCTCAGTCTCCTCTAGACATAACCCAATATATTTACTATTACAATACTACACCGCAAAGTGTGTCTTCAACTATATAGGCAAGAGCCCTCTCACCAATGGATAAGAATCCCTTTCTCTTGAATTCTATGTCCTTACTCGACTTTAGGCCTAAGCCTCTCTCCACTGCAATGGCAAATGCCCCTCATCAATAAGCAGAGCCAAATCCTCAGCAATTGGCAAACCCCCTCTCTACAATGGGTGACAGCCTCACTTCATGGGCTGAAAGCTATTCTCTTCAATGGGCAAAAGTCAAATAACCTTTTCCATCATTCTCCTATTTATAGTGTTAATTCTCTCAATCCTTATTTGATTGGGAGTTCCACTCAACTTAGGAATAACACTAAAATAAGAGTTCTAATCATTATAGGAAATATTTCTCAATCCTATTAAGGAATATTTTTCCCACTCAAATTAGAAAAATATCTCTCTCAAAATTCCATTAGGATTTTGAGTCATAATTCTAACACTTTTCTTTATTTAATAGAGGGGCAAAGTAACAATTAGTGGGCTAATCTGAGATAATTCTCTCTCTTTTTTTCAATAAATATAAAGATTTAAATTTAAAACTTCTCACTCTTTATCTAAGAAAAGAAATCAGGCTCCTTCTATTTGCAATTAAGATAGATATATACTTTAACACAGTAAATGAAACTTTTAGAAGAACTTATTATTTTTTTTCAATTTAAATATTTGAGAAATTACTATATAAACTTTGGGTTGAAGAGCAATATTGATTGAGATAAACTCTAAATCACTTTTATACTGATTTACAAAAATCAACAAATCGTGGAAATTTGGTTTTAATTTTTGGCAGTATTTAATTTCCATCAACTTTCAAAGTCCTTGCCAGTAGAGTCTACGGTAGATTTATTCGCTTCATTATAATCAAAGGATCTCAAAAATCCAACTATATATCACATTTTAGGTGAAACCAATTAATAGTTAATTAGTCTTATTCCAATCCAATTATGAATTAACCAAATCCACCATAGCATGAACTTTTCTTTTGCGTAAATTACAATTGAATTTCTGAAATATTGTAATGCACACAAATCAATCTCTAATTTATTTTTAAGTAATGATATAAACCCCGGGGATGTTTTTGTGTTTCCAATTGGACTGATTCACTTCCAATTCAATATTGCAAAGACCAATGGTGTTGCCATTGTTAGTTTAAACAGCCAAAATCCTGGAGTTATCACTATAGCAAATGCAACCTTTGGATCTAATCCACCTATAAATCCTGATGTTCTGGCCAAGGCCTTCCAGCTGGACAAGAAAGTTGTCAAAGATCTTCAGGTGAAGTTTGGTGAGAGCAACAAGTAGGGAGACATGCATAAAACCAGCATAAACCCCTAACTTGTTTGATAATATTGTTTAATATTCATTGTAATGCCATAAGTATAATAAAACAAAGAGTGGTTTCCTATTATGTGCTGTTGTCTATATATATTCATTTTGGATGCAGTATGAAAAATTTGAAATTTGTCAAATAAGCTTTCCTGCTATTTCAGGAGCTCCGTTAGTAAGGGGACCAAATTTTCCATTTGTATATAACGTTGTTTGACTAGAGTGCTAAAGGACAATTAAAGTGTCAATTCTGATTACCCCCACAGTTCTGTGCCTCAACCAGAAATTTCCTAGAATAAAATCTAAATACACCTCTGTTTTGACCCTTGATCACCAAATTTATTTGATATAGATAAAAGATCAAAGTGATGTTTAAAAATGAGACATATAAGCTAAGGTTGAGAGAAAAAAATAGTAAAATGAAGCTTACCTCACTCTCTTGAAATTGAACCATCATCCGTTTGCCTCATCTTTACATGCAAAAGACACCACATTGTCAAATACTTGGTAAGGTAAAATCACTCATTGTCTATGATGATCCAAAAAAAAACAAAAATGAGAGATTTAGCAACGCCATTTGAAGAATTTTTGAGGGCATGGGAGCAGAAAAAAGAAGATTCCTTAAAGTTTGGAGGTGTTCGCCTTCCCTTCATTGGGGAATAAAATGAAAAAGTGGCTTGATCTTGAACCCGACAATCGGATCCTCACCACCATCTTCTCTCCTTTGCTTTACTTCGTTGGATTAATTCACTAGATTATGGAACCACCCTTCCTTTTACTATCAGAAGAAAAATTGCATATTTCGTTGGTTTGGTAGTTTCTCAAATGGATTATTGAATTTGCATTGATGGCATGGCAGGACTTTTCCTTTTTTTTTTTTTGTTAATAATTTTTATACGTCTTTATCCATTTTTGATATAAAATAACAAGAGGTTGAAATTCCATCCAATTAAAGAAATCGAATTGTCATCATTCATTACATCAAAAGGAGATGCTCTGAACACTCTATCCAGAATAAACCACCTATTTGATGGATTAAAAAAGTAAAAATTGAGCAAAAACCTTAATCTTTTTTAAACGAATCATTCATGAATGGGGCTTTCTAGTGGACATGGTACTTCTCTAAACAATGCCTTACAGAACACACAGGGATGCTGCCCTAGCATACAGGAAATTTTGAACAGAAGCACCTATAAATAACGAATTGAGAAAAAAAAAATTGTGCATACAGATAGTCAATGAACCCACATAAGTTCAAGAATGTATGAAACTTGGAGACACATTGATAACCAAATGATGTCCTCAAGAAATTGGCTTTAATATACCCAAAAACAATTCTATTATAATCCCCTCAAAAGCTATTCATTCTTCATGCAACACCCCCATCCCTGGATTCACTCTTGAATCTGTCAATGCCCGTTTCGTCCAACCTGCATAACTTCCTCCCATTGCTCTCCTTTCTGTCGTTTCGAGTCAATATGATTTTTTCAGTAGTATTAAATTTTATTAATTTAAATTTTAATCGAACAAGTTAATTTTAAGTTTGATCGACTCTTTTATATATGAATCGAAAAAAGTTAATTATATGTTGATTTCAATTCTCACAAATCAGATCAAAATTTGCTTAAAATAGCAAAGTAGAGTACGCTTACCACATTCTATAAGAAAAGGAAAACAAGTAGAACTTAAAAAAAAAATAAAATATTTATTACATATATCTGTTTCCATCAACATTAATTAATATGTGAAAGTCTTGTTAGTTGTTGGATGAAATTTAATTAGTATAATTAAAGTTTTCAATAAGATGCTAAAAAAATAAGTGGTGAATGGAATATGCTAATTCAACATTAATTATTTAAAAGGTAAATTATAATTTAATGTCTAAAGTTTGATAAAATCTATAATTTAGTCTATACCATTAAAATTTCAAAAAAATTACTATTAATTCTAACGAAAATGACCATAATGTCTTTAACTCCATTATAACAATTTATTTTCTGATGAACTGGCTACCTAGGGCATTTTACAGTCCACAAATAATTATCACTTTTTTATTAAAAAACACCATCATTAATAAAAAAAAAATATATCTCACTGCTATTACATTTCTAAATTTGAGTATTAGTAACATTAATCAAAATTATACTTCTTTTCTTTATAGTTATCCATCAACTTTTTTTAGAGAATTCATCAAATAATGTTTATTTTCATTATATTTGTGTAATTTCATTGGCCATAATCTTATACAAACCCAACATCAAATGCTTATAATCCCATTTAAATGCTACTACATGAGAATTCTATTAAATTCCTAATAATATATAGAGTTTTTTAAATTATTTTCTTATTTTTTTTAATTTTATGATACTTTTATTTTATTTAAGATATATTGATTTTTAATAATCAATTTAATTTAATTCTTTATTATTGTTAATAATATTATTATTGCATAACAAGAATTTATTTTTTATTTTAAATAATAGTAGTCTATAATGGATTAGTATACAATATTCAACTAAAAAAGATAATTTTTTCCAGTAATTATTTTTAAATATTAAGATAAAATTATAGACTTGTAGGGAAAAATTTTCTTTTCTTCTTTATATTAACTATGATAATAAATAAATAACTGTTTAGTGACAAAAATTAAATTATTTTTGTTTAATAATATAGTAAACGGTTATTCAAAATGCAACTTAAAAAATGTTAGTGTTAATATTGTTAATACTACAGATTCCAAAATGTTTTGAGCTTAAAAAAGTCACAAATAAGGATTACAATGAGTTGAGTATTGTTTTTGTACTCAATCCAATTAAATTTATTGGAATGAATTCATATAGTATATGATTGAGTTTAGAATATATTTAAATTTTAAAAATAATTTACATATCGAATTTATATTAAAGTTGAATTTTATGTGCTAAGTACTTATTATCTAAATTAGTTTATATAATTTATTAAGTAAATATATTATAAAATTTCTAATTTTAAAATGTAAATTATTATTAAAAATATATATTTTTATAAATTATTAATTAAAAGTTTGATAATGAAATTTGAATAATTTAAGATAAATTTAATTAAATTTAAAATAAATTTAAAAATTAATAATTGATGTTGAATAATATATATATATATATATATATATATATATATATATATATATTATTTTTTTATTTTAAAATACCCTATGCATTGTCTTCCTATTTTCATCAACCCATTAAACTATTAATCCCAAAGTACCTAACTGTTTTTGTTTAATGGGTTGATGAAAATAGGAAGACAATGCATAGGGTACAATGCATAGGGTATATATATATATATATTATTCAATACACCCTATGCATTGTCTTCCTATTTTCATCAACCCATTAAACAAAAACAGTTAGGTACTTTGGGATTAATAATGTGTAACGCCCTCACCATAAGTAGTCCGTACATTTTACTATTTCAACAATTAATGTCTGTTCGGACAGTCAAAATGCTTGGAACTACATTTAAACTATAGTGAGGAGGCATAAACTGATGGAATAAATGTTAAGAAAATATAGGAAAAATTTAGAGAAAAATAAAATAAAATTTAGAGAATTCATTAATTTGTACAAAAATAATAAAGTGACCCGATATGCATTATGAAGGACATTTTGGTCATTTCACCCCCAAAAGTGAATTTTGATCTAAATGTTAAAATAAAAATTTAGAGAATAAAATAATTAACACAAATTAAAAATTATGAAATTGAATTAGGGAAATGAGAAGAGAAAGAAGAAGAAAAGAAAAGAAAAGAAAAGAAAGGAAAAGAAAAGAAAAAGGTTTATGAAAATTAAAACAAATTAAGTACACATAAATATATAAATATATATAGCATAAGAGGATAAAACCCTACCAACTCACTTCTTCTTCTTCTTCTCTTTCTCCTTGTGCCGTCCACCCTTGTGCCCCCTCTCCACCATTTTTGTCAAGCTTTCAAGCTTGATTTCCCAAGCTTCCACACACCAAAACCCATAGTCCCCTTCATTAAAAATACTCCCCACACCCTAAGGAAGCTATAGATACCCATAAAAAAGAGAAAATTTGAAGTTTAGGAAGCTTGAAATTGGGTCACCACAAAGGTTAGTGCTTTAAACTTTTAATCTCTACTTTAAGCATGAATATCATGCTAAATCAAGTGAAAATTTGCATGAAATTGAAAGAAAATTTGAAGGAAAGAACCCTTGATTTTTGGCAGCCATGAAAGTTGAAGTTTGTTACTTTTAAGAGATGAAAAAATGATTCCATGAGAATGTGTGATGAGTTGAAATGTTTGAGAGTTTGATTGTGTAGGGTTTGTGTAAATTTAAAACTTTGAAAACTAGTGTTTGTGTAAATGCTTGAGGACTTTGTGTAAATGCTTGAAATTGAGCTATTGAGTTGAGATTGTGCTTATAGAAGTGTTATGCATACAAATTGAAGTAAGAAAGTTGGAGGAGATTGAATTTTGGGAGTGTTTGATTTTCTGCAGGTTGGGACTCAATGAGTCTAGTCCTTTTATTGAATCATAACTGAAAATGTGTGACTCAAATTGGTATGAGGCCAATTGGAGGTAAAATTATACTCAAAATATCCCATTTTTCACGTGGACACCATGCCCAAATTCTGTCAAAATTATGACCAATTCTCTACCCAAACCTAGATGACCAAACACTGAAACTCAGAAAATGACCAAATGAACGTGTTCATTTGGTCATAACTCTCTCTATACTAGTCCAAATAACCTAAAATTTACATCAATGGAAAGCTTAGACATAGGAATACACTTTTCATGAGGACCACTTGACCCAGTTTTGCCTTTAACCAAGTCAAATTGTTAGCAAAAATTGGGTCACTAAAACTGCCAACCCAGAAATTGACCAAAACACTGTTCCTTTGGTATGCTTGACCAGTTTTTGGTAAAAATGCCATAACTTGGTCTCCAAAGTTGTAAATTGAGTGAAACTAGTGCCAAAAGTTTTATAAGACATAGCTCAACAATTTTTATGTTTTGACCAAGCTCCATAACCCATTGCATCCTAGGGAAAATATTAGCCAAAATTAGAATTGAAATATGGAAAATGTTAAGTTGAACCCAGAATGCCATTTGATACCAGTGTGTTCATTTGGCCATAAATCCCACTAGGAAATTCCATTTGAGATGTGCCAATATGATCTGAAAACATGACACTTAGGGCTACAACATTGATTCAGATACCTTTGCTAAATTCTAAGTGTAAAGACCCTAAAAAGAGGGTCAAACATACTGCCCTGAAGTTTGACTATTGCCTTTATAGGATTAAGAGTCCAGGTCAATACATTGACCATAACTCACTATACCAAGCTTGAAAAATTATGAAATTGTACCTGGGAGTCCCTAAGACATAGAGGAACAAATATTATGAAGGAACCTAAGTCTAAAAATGACCATAAAGTCATCAAATGACTGGTCAAAGTTTATTGACCAGGAATTGCCAATTCTGGATAGCTTAGAGGCAAATAGACCAGTTATGGTATTTTGACCATAACATGAGTTCTATAACCCTGAATTAAGTGATTCAAAAACTGAAATTCAAGTTTAAACATAGAGGAGCAATTGTTATGAAGGAAGTGTGACCAAATAGATATCCTAACCTAGCTAAATTCTTAGATAAAGATAATACATCAAAATGAACCTAAAAAAAGGTTCATGGGGAAAAATGCTATACATGGTAATTAAAATACTCATAAGGCTAATTAAATATTAAAAATGATATGAATATGTAAATTGGGGCTAATGTCCTATTAATATGAAATTAATGATACCACTGAACAGTACTAGAAAATAGTGACAGTGAATAGTACTAAAATAATTAAAAATGTTTAATTGCCCATAGTATACCTAGACTTATTTATTTAGTTTGGATAAATTGGTATATCAATTAGGGACTACAGATAGCAGTATTGCCTACTGAGAAAATCATGAACTGACAATATATGTTTGGTATGATTGTTCTACAGGCTATATGCCTACTTACTAGCCATTGTGCCTACTTTATTTCTGGCTTTACAAGCCTGACAACGAGTCTCGTGCTTGATAGCTGGCCTCATGCCTGACAGATGTATACAGGGTAGACATATGGCTGTTTAGCCTGTATACTCCCGTGTATCTAGCTCTTATAGTCTGTTATACATTTCTTGGGCATTGATAATGATTAATTAATACTGAATATACAATAAGTAAACAGAAAATATCCTAATAATTTTAATTGTTTCCAAAGTGAAACAAAAATGTAAAAGACCCAGAAATTACGAATTACAATTATTATTTCAATTGTTAAATTATTTTTATTATAAATTATGCACCACTAAGCGTTATGCTTAGCACGTTGATTTTCCATCACGTAGGTACTAGATATCAACTGCAGCAGTAGCAGCAGCACCAGTAGTGCCCTGACAGAGCTCTGACTAGATCTGCCACCCACCAGAGTCACCTCACGAGTCTTGTGTATTTTGGTAGGGCCCATGTATAGACTAGTATTTTGGTTCATTATGTCTAGTCATGATGTATCTCATTTTGGATTTGTAATTAAACTTTGAGATTGAAATGAAAACTTGTAATTTATTATCTAAGAAATTCCATATGAATGCAATAGATGATACTTTATTTTGGGATCTCATAAATAGCTGAGAATGATATGATAAAATACAATATGATATGAAAATGTGAGAATGAATATGAACATGTTAACAGGTGAATAGTGGACCCACCAGATGCTAATAAAACAGAGGAGGCTCTGTCCGGGTCTCCACAAAAATAAGTTATATAAATATAAATATAATATATATATATATATATATATATATATATTTCTACACATGGATTACTACTTTTAAATGGTATTAAAAGTTTACAATAAATATGATAAAACAAGATAGGGTGCTCCGGCACCGAATGTGACACTTCTTGCTCGGCTATACAGTAGACGGGTAAGGAGTGTCACATTTAGTGGTATCAGAGCAAAGGTTTAGGCGGTTCAAGACCTAGATAGTTAGAAATAAATAGATTGCATCACATGCATGGGCCTTTAAATAGAGTTAAAATGACACTAATGCAGATCTATTCTTTGTCTGTTTTATAGGATCGATGGCATCTGATGTTTCAGAGCACAGACCTCTAGGACCGATAGAGGAGGAGGTAGAAAGTCACGTACCCACACCTGCTCCTAGTCGGGGGCAAAGTAGTAGTAGAGTGGAATTATCTTGAGGTGTTGTGAGTAGGGCACAGTAGGCCTTCTATAAATAGATGACACAGCTGCTCCGTCAGGTCACCGAAGCCATTCCTCAGCCACAGCCACCCCCACCTCCACAGCCACAGCCACCACTACCACCACCACCTGTACGGCCACCTCCACCCCCACAGTAGCAACCTGTACACAGATCCCCACTAAAGAGACTGCGGAAGTATGGGGCAGTTGACTTCAGAGGTAAGAGGGATGATGATCCAGCCGTAGTAGAGCATTGGCTAGAGAGGACAGAGAGGGTATTGCAGCAATTGCACTGCACCTCAAAGCAGCAGTTGGAGTGTGCTCTGTCCCTACTATAGGAAGATGCTTATAGATGGTGGGTGACAGTATCTAGAGTGGTACAACCTGCACAGATCACTTGGGAGTTCTTTCTGGCTGAATTTAGAAAGAAATTCATCAGTCATGTGTACTTGGAGGCCAGAAGGAGAGAATTCCTGGCACTGAGACAGAGGCAGCTTACAGTCTTCGAGTATGAGCGAGAATTCGTGAGACTCAGGGGATATGCATTAGAGTTGATGCCCATAGAAACTGATAAGTGCAGAAGGTTTGAAGATGAACTAAATGATAACATCAGGTTGATAGTGACATCTCACCACTTCATTGATTTCTCTCTGTTGGTAGCATCAGCCCTTAATGTGGAGAGAGTTAGAAATAAAGAGTAGTCTAGAAAGGATAGGCAATGCAAGAGGGGTTCTGGATTTGGTCTGTCTGGTTCAGCAGACATGGGTAGTAAGAGGCCCAAGGAGTCTCAGGGTTAGACTTAGGGTCAGGGTAAAAAGCAAAAGTCTCAGTTTGCTTCAAGTAGAGGAGGAGGACAGTCTGGTACATCAGTGGGTAGTTCACCTGGTGCAGCTACACGGGGATCAGCTCCACCACCTGCTTGTGTACATTATGGTAGACCCCATAGAGGAGAGTGCAGATTGTTGACGGGTGGATGTTTCAGATGTGGGTTTACGATCACTTCCTGAAGGATTGTGCACAGAGAAACACTAGTGTACCCACTACTCCACCTCAGATAGAGAGGTCTGCCCCAACAACACAAAGGGGTAGGAGACCTGCGAGGCCTGATACAGCTAGTACATCACAAGGGCCTACTGTAGAGACAGTACAGAGGCAGGAGCTAGGGTAGCACCTCGTGCTTATGCCATGAGAGCTCGAGATAAGCCAAAGCCAGCTAATGTTATTACATTTTCTTTTTATGACTTGCTAGTATGTGCATTGATTGATCCGGGTTCCACACATTCATATGTGTGTATCACACAGCCAGTTGATAGAGGGGTACAAGTAGAGGAGCTAGAGGAGGACATACAAGTCACAAACCCTTTAGGCCATAGTGTCATGGTGAAAAAGGTCTACAAGGGTTATCCTATGAGGATACAGGGTTATGAGTTTCCAGCTGACTTGACTGAGCTACCATTCTAAGAGTTTGATGTGATATTGAGTATGGATTGGTTATCACATCATCAGGTGATGGTAGATTATTGGCTAATGAGGATGTCACTACAGACAGCAGATGGGGATGAGATTATAGTTGTGAATGAAGGAACGGGTTGTCTTTCTACCATCATATCAGCCATAGCAGCCAGGAGATTGATAAGAAAGGGATGTGAGGCTTTCTTAGCACATGTGGTTGACACCAGGAAGACTAGCCCAAGCATAAAGGAGATCCCCACAGTATGTGCATTTTCAGATGTGTTTCCAGAAGAGTTGCTGGGTTTGCCACCCGATAGAGAAGTGGAGTTTACCATAGAGGTTATGTCGGGTACTGCACCAATGTCCATTGCTCCATATAGGATGGCACCTACTGAACTGGGAGAGTTGAAAGTTCAGTTACATGAGCTACTAAACAAGGGCATCATACGCCCTAGTGTGTCACCCTGGAGAGCACCAGTGCTATTTGTGAAGAAGAAGGATGGTACCCTTCGGCTATGTATAGGCTACCGACAACTGAATAAGGTGACTGTGAAAAACAAATACCCTTTACCTAGGGTAGATGACCGATTTGATCAGTTGAGGGGAGCTGGAGTATTCTCCAAGATAGATCTCAGATCCGACTATCACCAGTTGAGAGTGAAGGAGGCAGATGTTCTTAATACTGCTTTTAGGACCCGGTATGGACACTATGAGTTTCTAGTGATGCCATTTGGGTTGATAAATGCATCAGCAGCTTTCATGGACCAAATGAATCGTATCTTTCATCCCTACTTGGATTGGTTTATTATGGTCTTTATAGATTATATTTCGGTGTATTCCAAGAACCGGGAGGAGCATGATGAACACCTGAGAGTAGTACTATAGACACAGTGAGAAAAGCAATTGTATACCAAGTTGTCCAAGTGTGACTTCTGGTTGGATGAGATATCCTTCCTTGGACACATTGTATCAGCAGCTGGGATCAGGGTAGATCCAAGGAATACTGAAGCAATTGTTGAATGGAAACCTCGCAGAAATGTAACAGAGGTCAGAAGCTTTTTGGGGTTAGCTGGATACTACAGGAGATTTGTGAAGGGATTTTCCCTTATTGCAGCCCCACTGACTAAGTTACTGCATAAGAATATAAAGTTTGACTAGAATGATAAATGTCAAACCAGCTTTGAGAAGCTGAAGGCTATGCTTATAGAAGCTCCAGTGTTGATACAGCCATAGTCAAAGAAAGACTATGTGATCTACAGTGATGCCTCTCACAATGGGCTTGGGTGTGTTCTGATGCAGGAAGGGAAAGTAGTTGCCTATGCTTCCAGATAGCTAAGGCCACATGAAAAGAACTACCCAACTAATGATCTGGAATTGGCGGCAATAATATTTGCATTGAGGACATGGAGGCATTACCTATATGGTGAGAAATGCTACATCTATACAGATCTCAAGAGTCTGAAGTATTTGCCAACCCAGAAGGAACTCAATCTGAGATAGAGGATATGGATTGAATTCCTTAAAGATTATGATTATGCGATCGACTATCACCCTAAAAAGGCAAATATAGTAGCTGACGCACTGAGTAGGAAGTCCATGATGGCTTTGAGAGCATTGAATGCTCGGTTGTCCTTAGCACAGGATGGGGTACTTTTGGCTGATTTGTGTATAAAGCCAAGTTCATTACAGTAAATACAAGAAGCACAGTTAAGGGATGAGAAGTTACTAACTGTGATGGGCAGAACTCAATAGGGGAAGGAGACTAACTATGAGTTGAAAGGAGATGGGTGCCTGTACTATAAAGGCAGAATCTGTGTACCAGGAGATGAGGAACTGAAGAAAAATATCTTGAAAGAGGCGCACAGTAGCTTCTATGCTATGTACCCAGGAAGTACTAAGATGTACCAAGACCTGAAAACACATTATTGGTGGCCTGGAATGAAGAAAGAAATTGGTGATTTTGTGACTAGATGTTTGACATGCCAGCAGGTTAAGGCTGAGCATCAGGTTCCATCAGGGTTGTTACATCCTATATCCATACCAGAGTGGAAATGGGACTGCATCACTATGGATTTTGTGACTGGGCTACCATTGACACAGAGAAAGCATGATACTATATCGGTAATTATAGATAGATTGACCAAGTTAGCTCACTTCCTACCAGTTAGAGCTGACTACTCACTGGAGAGATTAGTAGAGATTTACATAGATGAGATAGTCTGACTACATGGAGTGCCCACATCTATCATATCTGACTGAGACCCGAGATTTACTTCCAGGTTTTGGAAGAGGCTACAGGAGTCTTTAGGCACTTAACTGCACTTCAGTACGGCTTTTTATCCACAGACGGATGGACAGTTAGAAAGGGTGATTCAGGTAACCCTTAGAACTTAATGAATTACTATAATTGTTAAAGGAATGATAATAATTACCTAACACAAATGACATGAATGACATGATATGATAGGTATTGGAGGATATGTTGAAAAGCTACATCATTAATTTTGAAGGAAGTTGGGAGAAGTATCTTCCTTTGGTAAAGTTTGCTTACAACAACAGCCACTAAGCTAGCATGAAAATGGCTCCATATGAAGCATTGTATGGGAGGAGATGTAAGACTCCCTTATACTGGACAGAAATAGGTGAAGAAAAGGTAGTGGGCCCAGATTTAGTGAGACAGACTGAGGAAAAAGTGAAACTCATCAGATACAATTTGAAAGTCACCTCAGACAGATAGAAGTCATATGCTGACCTGAGAAGAAAGGATATAAAGTATGAGGTTGGCGATAAAGTGTTTCTCAAGTTATCACCTTGGAAGAAAGTGCTGAGATTTAGTAAGAAGGGTAAGTTAAGCCCTAGGTTTGTTGGTCCATACGATGTCATCTAGCGTGTGGGTCCAGTAGCCTACAGGCTAGCTTTACCACCTGAGCTGGACAAGATTCACAACGTGTTTCATGTGTCGATGCTCAAGAAATACAGATCAGATCCTTCACATGTCATTTCAGTAGAGGAGATAATTATGCAACCTGATTTGACATATGAAGAAGAACCAGTCAGAATCTTGGCATGGAAAGTGAAAGAACTCAGAAACAAGAGGATCCCACTAGTGAAAGTCTTGTGGAGACACCACAATACAGAAGAAGTGACATGGGAGAGCGAGGAGATGATGAGGCAGCAGTTCCCTATCAGCTCTTCACATTAGGTAAATTTCGAGGACAAAATTTCTATTATAAGGGAAGAATTGTAACGCCCTCACCATAGGTAGTCCATACATTTTATTATTCCGATGACTAATGTCTATTCGGACAGTCAAAATACCTGGAACTACACTTAATCTGTAGTGAGGAGGCATAAACTGATGGAATAAATGTTAAGAAAATATAGGAAAAATTTTAAAAAAAATTAAATAAAATTTAGAGAATTCATTAATTTGTACAAAAATAATAAAAGTGACCCGATATGCATTATGAAGGGCATTTTGGTCATTTCACCCCCAAAGGTGAATTTTGACCTAAATGTCAAAATAAAAATTTAGAGAATAAAATAATTAACACAAATTAAAAATTATGAAATTGAATTAGGGAAATGAGAAGAGAAAGAAGAAGAAAAGAAAATAAAAGAAAGGAAAAGAAAAGAAAAAGGTTTATGAAAATTAAAAAAATTAAGTACACATAAATATATAAATATATATAGCTTAAGAGGACAAAACCCCACCAACTCACTTCTTCTTCTTCTTCTCTTTCTCCTTGTGTCGTCCACCCTTGTGCCCCCTCTCCACCATTTTTGTCAAGTTTTCAAGCTTGATTTCCCAAGCTTCCACACACCAAAACCCATAGTCCCCTTTATTAAAAATACTCTCCACACCCTAAGAAAGCTATAGATACCCATAAAGAAGAGAAAAAAAAAATTGAAGTTTAGAAAGCTTGAAGTTGGGTCACCACAAAGGTTAGTGCTTTAAACTTTTAATCTCTACTTTAAGCATGAATATCATGCAACATCAAATGAAAATTTGCATGAAATTGAAAAGAAAATTTGAAGGAAAGAACCCTTGATTTTTGGCAGCCATGGAACTTGAAGTTTGTTACTTTTAAGTGATGAAAAAATGGTTCCATGAGAATGTGTGATGAGTTTAAATGTTTGGGAGTTTGATTGTGTAGGGTTTGTGTAAATTTGAAACTTTGAAAATTAGGGTTTGTGTAAATGCTTGAGGACTTTGTGTAAATGCTTGAAATTGACCTATTGAGTTGAGATTGTGCTTATAGAAGTGTTATGTATGCAAATTGAAGTAAGAAAGTTGGAGGAGATTGAATTTTGGGAGTGTTTGATTTTCTGCAGGTTGGGAATCAATGAGTCCAGTCCCTTTATTGAACCATAACTGAAAATGTGTGACTCTAATTGGAGGTAAAATTAGACTCAAAATAGCCCATTTTCATGTAGACCCCATGCCCAAATTCTGTCAAAATCATGACTAATTCTCTGCCCAAACTCGGATGACCAAACATTGAAACCCAGAAAATGACCAAATGAACAGTATGTGTTCATTTGGTCATAACTCTCTCTATACTGGTCCAAATAACCTAAAATTTACATCAATGGAAAGCTTAGACATAGGGCTACACTTTTCATGAAGATCACTTGACCCAGTTTTGCGTTTAACTAAGTCAAATTGTTAGCACAGGTTGGGTTACTAAAACTGCCAACCCAGAAATTGACCAAAATATTGTTCCTTTGGTATGCTTGACTAGTTTTGGCAAAAATGTCATAACTTGGTCTCCAAAGTTGCAAATTGAGTGAAACCAGTGCCAAAAGTTTTATAGGACATAGCTCAACAATTTTTATGTTTTGAACAAGCACCAAAACCCATTTCATCCTAGGGAAAATATTAGCCAAAGTTAGGAATTGAAATCTGGAAAATGTTAAGTTGAACCCAAAATGCCATTTGATACCTGTGTGTTCATTTGGCCATAAATCCCACTAGGAAATTCCATTTAAGATATGCCAATATGATCTGGAAACTCGACACTTAGGGCTATAACATTGATTTAGACACCTTTGCCAAATTCTAAGTGTAAAGACCCTAAAAAGAGGGTCAAACATACTGCCCTGAAGTTTGACTATTGCCTTTATAGGATTAAGAGTTCAGGTCAATACATTGACCATAACTCACTATACCCAGTTTGATAAATTATGAAATTGTACCTGGGAGTCCCTAAGACATAGAGGAACAAATATTATGAAGGAACCTAAGTCTAAAAATGACCATAAAATGATCAAATTACTAGTCAAAGTTTATTGACCAGTAATTGCTAATTCTGGACAACTTAGAGGCAAATGGACCAGTTATGGTATTTTGATCATAACTTGAGTTCTATAACCCTGAATTAAGTGATTAAAAAACTGAATTTCAAGTTTAAACATAGAGGAGCAATTGTTATGAAGGAAGTGTGACCAAATAGACATCCTAACCTAGCCAAATTCCTAGATA
Source organism: Hevea brasiliensis (assembly GCF_030052815.1). Lineage (NCBI taxonomy): Eukaryota > Viridiplantae > Streptophyta > Magnoliopsida > Malpighiales > Euphorbiaceae > Hevea > Hevea brasiliensis. Next base: position 3,990,380 of record NC_079497.1, on the reverse strand, counting down.
AACATAATACATCAAAATGAACCTAAAGAAAGTTTCATGGGGAAAAATGCTATGCATGGTAATTAAAATACTCATAAGGCTAATTAAACATTAAAAATGATATGAATATGTAAATTGAGACTAATGTCCTATTAATATGAAATTAATGGTACCACTGAACAGTACTAGAAAATAGTGACAGTGAATAGTACTAAAATAATTAAAAATGTTTAATTGTCCATAGTATACCTAGACTTATTTATTTAGTTTGGATAAATTGGTTTACCAATTAGGGACTATAGATAGCAGTACTGCTTATCGAGAAAATCATGAACTAATAATATATGTCTGATATGATTGTTTTATAGGCTATATGCCTACTTACTGGCCATTGTGCCTACTTTATTTCTAGCCTTACAAGCCTAACAGCGGGTTTCACACCCAACAGCTGGCCTCGTGCCTAACAGATGTATACATAGTAGACATATGGCTGTCTAACCCGTATACTTCCATGTATCTAGCTCTTATAGTCTGTTATAAGTTTCTTGGTCATTGATAATAATTAATTAATACTGAATACACAATAAGTAAACAGAAAAGATCCCAATAATTTTAATTGTTTCCAAAGTGAAATAAAAATGTAAAAGACCCAAAAATTACGAATTGCAATTATTATTTCAATTGTTAAATTATTATTATTATAAATTATGCACTACTAAGCGTTATGCTTAGGGCGCGTAGGTACTAGAGATCAGCCGCAGTAGCAGCACCAGTAGTGCGTGACAGAGCTCTGACTAGATCCGCTACCGACCAGAGTCACCTTACTAGTCTTGTGAATTTTGGTAGGGCTCGTGTATAGACTAGTATTTTGGTTCATCATGTCTAGTCATGATGTATCTCATTTTAGACTTGTAATTAAACTTTGAGATTGAAATGAAAACTTATAATTTATTATCTATGAAATTCCATATGAATGCAATAGATGATACTTCATTTTGAGATCTCATAAATATTTGAGAGTGATATGATAAAAGACAATATGATATGAAAATGTGAGAATGAATATAAATATGCTAACAGGTGAATAGTAAAACCCGCCAGATGCTAATAAAACAGAGGAGGCTCTGTCCGAGTCTCCACAGAAATAAGTTTATATATATATATATATATATATATATATATATATATATATATATATATATATATATATATATATATATATATATAATTCTACACATGGATTACTACTTTTAAATGATATTAAAAGTTTACAATAGATATGATAAAATAAGATAGGGTGCTCTGGCACTGAATGTGGCACTTCACAGAGGAGGCTCTGTCCAGGTCTCCATAGAAATAAGTTATATATATAAAAAATTTCTACACGTGGATTACTACTTTTAAATGATATTAAAAATTTACAATAGATATGATAAAACAAGATAGGGTGCTCCGGCACCGAATGTGGCACTTCTTGCTCGGCTATACAGTAGACGGGTAAGGGGCATCACATAATGTATCTGAATGAATGGAGTGGATGGATGTTTTTTTTAAGGCAATGTATTAAAAAAAGTAGAGTTTTGGAGCTTTTAAAACCTAAAAAAATCTTACTTTCTTTAAAAAATCTTATTCGCCAATAAATTTGATACTTTTAAAACTCATACTTTATCTTCAAAAACTATTTTCCAAATATAGGGTCTGTTCAATAATATTAATTGTTTTAGTAGCAGTTAGCTATTCTAGTAATTGTTAACTATTTTATTAATTGTTAGCCATTTGTATAGTGATTTAAAGTAAAAGTATTCAGTAAAAATAGTTATTAAATTAGTTGTAAAATATAAAAATTCCTTGCATTAAGTAATTAAAAATTAATTGTCAGTCTAGTAAAATTAAATTGGGTTAACTTAGATAAAATCAGAATTACTCTAATAATTATTATTATCATTTGCTTTTAATTGTGCGAAATTATTTACCTAAGATCATATTTGTAATTTATTTTCTTTTTCATTAGTTAATTAGATATTATTTTAATGCAGTAGTCTAAATAACAGTATAATTACGTAGGTTTTTGGTACTTAATATCCGTGGGATCAACAATTCTATTATTTAAATTATTACTATTAAATTAATTTTAAATTAAAATTTCTCTCTTATTTAATTTAATTTGAATAAATTTTTACTTATTATGATAATGAATTTTTAATTAATTTATGATAAAATTAATTAAATATTTTTTTAATTCTTTTTATACATATATTAATAGTAGTTTCCATGGTTATTTTATTTAAAACATAACAAAAATACTTTATTCTAAAAATAATTTAAATTTCGTAAAATTTTATCTCATAATTTATATAAATCAATATTTATTTTTTGTAAATTACAGAAAATATATTAGAATAATAAGAAAATAATATTATTTTAAAAATATAAAAATAAAATTTTTTATTATTAATATAATTAAGAATATTAAATTACTAATGATGAATTGAATTATTTAATTTTAATAATAATGAAAATATATAACATTATTAATCGTTAAAAATAACATTCTATAATATTATTTTTTAAAAAAATACTATATCTAACTGTAAATTTTTTTTATTAATGTGATATATTTTTTATAAAATAATTCTTAGACAAAAATTTTTTCAATTTACATAAATTTATAATATAAAATAAATACATTTCATAAATATTAAAATTTTAAAATATCACCATTTTCTATTAATATAATAAATATTAAAAATACATATTATTTTTCAAAAGATAAATTCTATAATTTTAATATTGTAATTTCAATTTTTTTTTTACTTATCTTTATTTGTAGTTAAATTTTTTATGCAATCATATTTATAATTTATCTTTGAAATTCTACTTCTATATAAAAATATAGTTGAGAGATAATTTATGTATAAAAATAGATATTTAATTAAAATTTAAAAATAATTATGTTGAAAATTAATAATAATAGAATATAGATCATCAAAATATAGTTATAATTATATTCGATATATAATTATAATGAAATAAAATATTCAAAAGTTTAAGAAATATTAAATAAAAAATTTATAAAAAAATAATAATTAAATAAATATTAATTAAATATATTTAAATAAATAAATTTTGAGAATGATAATTAACAATTTTTGAAAGAAATAATTAAAAAAATAGTGCAAATAAAAAAAAGATTTAGGAGCATTTAGGTGAAATAAAAATACTTAATGAGAGAATAGTGCTTAATGTGTATCAAATGTCTCATATGATATACTATATATAGACAAATAAATGAAAACTATTTAAATAAAAAATTAATTTATAATTAAATATTATTTAATTAAAAAATAGTAACAAAAACATTTAAATTCAAATTTTATAACAGTAAAATATTTTTTTATTTACTTAATTGTTTCAATTAAATGGCCATAATAATAATAATAATAATAATAATAATAATAATAATAATAATAATAATAATAATAATAATAATAATAATAAGCATTAATTAATTTTAGAAATATGAAATAAAAAGAATATTAAATTATTAACAAAAAAATAATATATACTATTTATAAATAAGTTAAATCTCTATATTTTATTTTTATAACTTTTATGTAAACTACATTTTTTGTCTCTCAAATTTTTTAATAAAGATTTCATAATAAAAATAATAAAAAATATAACAATATAATAAAATGATTTATTAAATATATTAAATAATTTAAGATTAATTAAATTATACGATAGTTGATTATGAGATCATAAATTAATGGTCAATTTTCTTTAAACTAATGACTATCAAAGGCCTTTATTATTATTATTATTACTATTATTATTATTATTAATTTTTTTTAAAATTATTTTTATTTTAAACTACTATTATTATTATTATTATTGTTATTATTATTATTATTATGGAGGGTAACATGTGACAAATAATGTTTTTACATAAATGAATTTATAAAAAAAAAATATAAATAATTTTTAAATATTACATTTAATTACAAAATATCTTAATTTTTTAAAAATTAAATTTTAAAGAAAATAATAATTTAAATCATAAATGTTAAGGTAGTGTTATAAATAATAATAATAATTAAAAGAAAAATAAAAAAATAAATAATAATTGGTATAAAGGAGAATATTTATGAAATGTGACACGTGACAAACATTTTAAGAAAAGTACCACTTATCATCTTCTGAAACACCACTATACTTTATATATATATATATATATATATATATATATATATATATATATATATATATATATATATATATATATATATATATATTAGTCAGATCCATTTTCTTTACAATCATATATTTCAAATGGAAAATAAATATTTACATTATGCCTTATTAATTAAGCTAAATCTCATAAATAATAATAATCCATATCTTGGAACCGAAAAGTAATTTAGCATACAAATGTAGTGGTTGACTGATTATATTATTTCATGAAAAATAATTTTTATATAAAAAATATTTTATATGAAAAAATATTTTTTTTGTTATTTATTTATAATGTTAAACTAATAATCGTATATATCATATATATATATATATATATATATATATATATATATATATATAGGTATTTTTATATTTTAATAAAATGATTAAAGTCTAAAAAATAGAAAAAAAAAACTTAGTTTTCTTTTGATTAAAAAAATATTTTTTATTAATCCATTTTTTTGAGAAAACACTAGAAAATATAGAAAATATATTTTTCGTGAAACAAACACAACTTAATATATTATAACTATTTCACCAAACAGCAATTATAACGAGAAAAAAAATAACTTTATCTCATTAAAATATATTTCTCTCACACCGTTTGCATCGGTTATAATTTATTATGAGATAAAACTATACTTGATGAAATAATATATTATTTATAAATTTTATTTTTATGAAAACTTGGAGTATTATCAAATTGATCGTTGTAAAAGAAATATGGATATAGAAATTGAAATATTGGCGCATACAAAATGTGCAATGCAGGAAAGGGGTCGGGCTAATTGACAAACTGCGACAACTATATTTCGTATAAATCATATACCGTCTTCAAAAATATATGCATAGAAAAATTAATTAAAAGTATCCCTTTATTTAATTAGTACTTGCTTATGGCAATGCAGAGAATATAAAACACCATTACAATTAAATGGTTTTATGGGTGTTTTATGTATGGCTCTCTGATTAATTGCTTTCCCAGAATAACTTCTGAAGATAGTTGACAACATTCTTGTCTAATTGGAAAGCCTTAACTAGAACATCAGGATTAATGGGTGGATTTGACGCAAACGATGCATTTGCAACAGTGATAACACCAGGGTTTTGGCTGCTTAGACCAGCAAAGGCACATGCATTTGTCTTTCCAACATTGAACTGGAAGTGAATGAGACCAATTGGAAACACAAATACATCTCCTGGATACAACACTTTAGTGATAAGGCGATTAGGGTTGGATGTCACAAAGCCAACATAAAGGGTTCCTTCAACGATTACTAAGATCTCTGTGGCACGAGGGTGAGTGTGAGGAGGATTTAAGCCACCATTTGGTGCAAAGTCTAACCGAGCCAGAGAAATACCAAGAGTATTAAGTCCTGGTATTTTATCAACGTTCACGAGAGTGACATTTGATCCAACTCGATTTCTTGTATTTGCAGGAATGTTGAGTCCCGAAAATGAGAAATCATTAGCTATAGTGAGGTTCGGGTTCTTGCAGAACTTCCCGTTGACAAACACTGCATCAAAGAAATGTTATGCATATATCAAAATAGGAAATTAAGGATTTCAAAATAATGGCCTTTATATATAGGAAATACTAAAGCAGAAATTAGAACTAAAAACAAGGTTATATGTAAGCATTCTTGGGATCATCCATTGCCACACAGAATGTAATGCCCTCGCCGTAGGTAGTCCGTACATTTTACTGTTCTGACGACTAATGTCTGTTCGGACAGTCAAAATGTCTGGAACTACACCTAAACTATAATGAGGAGGCATAAATTGAAGAAATAAATGTTAAGAAAATATAGAAAAAATTTAGAAAAAGATAAATTAAAGTTTAGAGAATTTATACATTGATAAAAAATAATAAAAATAACCCAATATGCACTACTAAGGGCATTTTGGTCATTTCACCCCCAAAGGTGAATTTTGACCTAAATGTCAAAATAAAAAAAATTAAAGGATAAAATAATTAACATTAATTAAAATTTACGAAATAGATTAGGAAAATGAGAAGAGAAAAGAAAAGAAAAGAAAAGAAAAGAAAAGAAAAATAAGCTTATGAAAATTTAAAACAAAATTAAGTATAATAAAAATATAAATATATAAGCCACATAAGACAAACCCCAACCACTTTCATCTTCTTCCTCCACTTCTCTCTCTCCTTCTCCCTTGTGCCTCCCACCTTGGCCCCTCAAGTCCTCCATTGATATTCAAGCTCCAAGCTTGATTTCCCAAGCTTTCACTCACCAAAACCCATAACACTCTTGATTAAAAATACTCCCCACACCCTAAGGAAGCTATAGATACCAAAAAGAAGCAAGGAAAGTGAAGTTTAACAAGTTACAAAAAAAGGTTAGTGCTCAAAACTCTTAATCTCCTCTTTAAGCATGAAAATCATGCTAAACCAAGTGAAGATTTACATGAAATTAAAAAGAAAAATTTGGGAAAGAAACTCTTGAATTTGGTAGCCCTAAAGGAACCATGAAAATGATGGATTTTGTTGGTTTTAGTTTAGTTAGGGAAGTTAATTAACAAGGTATTATATGTGGGAATTGATTTCATGGTTATATATGTGAATTTGATGTTTGAAATTAGGGTTGTACACTTGAAAGTGGGGATTTTGTGACATTTTTGAATTTGACCTAATTGTGTTGAGATTGATGATAATAGAAGTGACATGTATGCTTATTTGGAGTTCGGAGAAGGAGGAAATTGAATTTTGGGAGTGTCAAATTTTCTATAGGTTGGGACTCAATGAGTTCAGTGTGTTTGTTGAACCCTAACTGACAATGTGTGACTCCAATTAGAGGTGTTTTGGGACATCCAAACCTTCATTTTTCAAGAAGAAACCCTTCCCAAATTCTATCAAAATCATGACCAATTCTCTGCCCAAACCCGGATGACCAAACACTACCAACCCAGAAAATGACCAAATGAACAGTACGTGTTTATTTGGTCATAACTCTCTCTATACTGGTCCAAATGACCTAAAATTTCATCAATGGAAAGCTTAGACATAGGGCTACACTTTTCATGAGGACCACTTGACCCAGTTTTGCCTTTAACCAATTCAAATTATTAGCACAAGTTGGGTCACTAAAACTGCCAACCCAGAAAATGACCAAATGAATAGTACATGTTCATTTGGTCATAACTCTCTCTATACTTGTCCAAATGACCTAAAATTTCATCAATGGAAAGCTTAGACATAGGGCTACACTTTTCATGAAGACCACTTGACCCAGTTCTGCCTTTAACCAATTCAAATTGTTAGAATAATTTGGGTCACTAAAACTGCCAACCTAGAAAATGACCAAAAGAACAGTACGTGTTCATTTGGTCATAACTCTCTCTATACTGGTCCAAATGACCTAAAATTTCATCCATGGAAAGCTTAGACATAGGGCTATACTTTTCATGAAGACCACTTGACCCAGTTTTGCCTTTAACCAAATCAAATTGTTAGCAGAAATTTAGTCACTAAAACTGCCAAACCAGAAATTGTCCCAAAATACTATTCCTTTGGTATTTTGACCATAACTTGAGTTCTATAACCCCAAATTCATTGATTCAAAAACTGAAATTCAAGTTTAAACATAGAGGAGCAATTGTTATGAAGGAAGTGTGACTAAATAGACATCCTAACCTAATCAAATTCCTAGATAAAGATAACACATCAACATGAACCTAAAGAAAGGTTCATGGGAAAAATGCTATATAAGATAATTAAAATACTCATAAGGAAAATTAAATATTAAAAATGATATGAATATATAAATTAAGACTAATGTCCTATTAATATGAAATTAATGGTACCAATGAACAGTACTAGAAAATAGTAATAGTGAATAGTACTAAATTAATTAAAAATGTTTAATTGTCCATAGTATACCTAGACTTATTTATTTAGTTTGGATAAATTGGTATACCAATTAGGGACTACAGATAGTAATATTGCCTACCAAGAAAATCATAAACTGATAATATATGTCTACTATGATTGTTCTACAGGCTATATGCCTACTTACTGGCCATTGTGCCTACTTTATTTCTGGCTTTACAAGCCTGACAGTGGGTCTCGTGCCCGACAGTTGGCCTCATGCCTGACAGACGTATACTGGATAGACATATGGCTGTCTAACCAGTATACATCCATGCATCCGACTTTTATAATTTGTTATAGGTTTCTTGGGCACTGATAAAAAAAAATTAATTAAGATTTAAAATACAATAAGTAATCATAAAAGATCCCAATAATGTTAATTGTTTCCAAAAAGCAATAAAAATATAAAAGACCCAGAAATTATGAGTTGCAGATATTATTTCATATGTTAAATTATTTTTATTATAAATTATGCACCACTAAGCGTTATGCTTAGCACGTTGGTTTTCCATCGCGTAGGTACTGAAGATCAGTCCCAGCAGCCGCAACAACAGCACAAGTAGTGCACTAACAGAGCTCTAATCAAATCTGTCATTGTCCAGAGTCACCTCACCGGTCTTTTGCATTTTAGTAGGGCCCATGTATAGACTAGTATTTTGGTTCATTATGTTTAGTCATGATGTAATTACTAGTTTATGATGTATTTCATTTTGGACTTGAAATGAAAACTAATAATTTATTATCTATGAATTTCTATATGAATGCAATAGATGACACTTCATTTTGAGATCTCATAATAGTTGTGAATGATATGATAAAAGAGAATACGATATGGAACTATGTGAGATGACTATGAATATGTTAACTGGTGATAGTGGAACCCGCCAGATGCTAATAAAACAGAGGAGGATCTGTCCGGGTCTCCACAGAAATAAGATATAAAAAAAAAAAAAATTCTACCCATAAATTACCTGACTTAAATGACATTAAAATTTACAATAGACATGACAAGACAAGATAGGGTGCTCCGGCACCGAATGTGGCACTTCTTGCTCGGCTATACAATAGACGGGTAAGAGGCATCACATTTAGTGGTATCAGAGCAGAGGTTTAGGCGGTCCTAGACCTAAATAGTTAGAAATAGATAGAGTGCATCACATGCATGGGCCTTTAAATAGAGTCAAGGTGACACTAATGCAGATCTGTTTCTTTGTCTATTTTATAGGATCGATGGCATCTGATCCTTCAGAGCACGGACCTCCAGGACCGATAGAGGAGGAAGTAGAGAGTCATGCACCTACTCCTAGTCAGGGGAGAAGTGGTAGTAGAGCAGAGTCATCTTGAGGTACTATGAGTAGGGTAGCAGGCCTTTTATGAATAGATGACACAGTTGTTCCGTCAGATCACCGGAGCCATTCCCCTCCACCTCCACAGCCACAACCACAGCCACCACCACCACCACCTGTACAGCCACCTCCACTCCCACAGCTGCAACCTGTACACAGATCTCCACTAGAGAGACTACAAAAGTATGGTGCAGTTGACTTCAGAGGTAAGAGGGATGATGATCCAGCCGTAGCAGAGTATTGGCTAGAGAGGACAGAGAGGGTATTGTAGCAATTGCACTGCACCCCAGAGCAGCAGTTGGAGTGTGCTCTATCACTGCTATAGGAGGATGCATATAGATGGTGGGTGAGAGTATCTAGAGTGGTACAGGCTGCACAGATCACCTGGGATTTCTTTCTGGCTAAATTCAGAAAGAAATACATCAGTCATGTGTACTTGGAGGCCAGAAGTAGAGAATTCCTAGCACTGAGACAGAGGTAGCTAACAGTCTCCGAATATGAGCGGGAATTCATGAGACTTAGTGGATATACGTTGGAGTTGATACCGATAGAGGTTGATAAATACAGAAGATTTGAGGACAGACTGAATGACAACATCAGGTTGATAGTGACATCTCACCACTTCACAGATTTCTCTATGTTGATAGCATCAGCCCTTGATATGGAGAGAGTCAGAAATGAAGAGCAGTCCAGAAAGGATAGGCAACACAAGAGGGGTTCTGGGTTTGGTCAGTCTGGTTCAGCAGACACGGGTAGTAAGAGGCCCAAGGAGACTCAGGGTTGGGGCAAGAAACAGAAGTCTCGGTTTGCTCCAAGGAGAGGAGGAGGACAATCTGGTGCATCAGTGGGTAGTTCACCTGGTGCAGCTACACGGGGATCAGCCTCGCCACCTACTTGTGTACATTGTGGTAGACCCCACAGAGGAGAGTGTAGATTGTTGACAGGTGGATGTTTTAGATGTGGGTCTATGGATCACTTCCTGAAGGATTGTCCACAGAGGAACACTAGTGCTCCCATTGATCCACCTCAGATGGAGAGGTTTGCCCTAGCAGCACATAGGGGTAGAAGACCTGCGAGGCCTGATACAACTGGCACATCACAGAGGTCTACTGCAGAGATAGTGCAGAGGCAGGAGACTAGGGTAGCACCATGTGCTTATGCTATGAGAGCTCGAGATGAGCCAGAACTAGCTGATGTCATTAAAGGTACATTTTCTTTTTATGACCTGCTAGTATGTGCATTGATTGATCCGGGTTCCACACATTCATATGTGTGTATCACACCACCAGTTGATAGAGGGGTACAAGTAGAGGAGCTAGAGGAGGACATACAAGTCACAAACCCTTTAGGCCATACTGTCATAGTGGAAAAGATCTACAAGGGTTGTCCTCTGAAGATACAAGGGTATGAGTTTTTAGCTGACTTGATTGAGCTACCATTTCATGAGTTCGATGTGATATTAGGTATGGACTGGTTATCACGTCATCAGGCGATAGTAGATTGTCGGCTAAAGAGGATGTCACTACAGACAGTAGATGGGGATGAGGTTACAATTGTGGGTGAAGGAACGGGTTGTCTTTCCACCATCATATCAGCCACAACAGCCAGGAGATTGATAAGAAAGGGCTATGAGGCTTTCTTAGCACATGTGGTTGATACCAGGAAGACTAGCCCAAGCATGCAGGAGATCCCCACTATATGTGGTTTTCCGGATGTGTTTCCAAAAGAGTTGTTGGGTTTGCCACCCGATAGAGAAGTGGAGTTTGCTATAGAGGTTATGCCGGGTATTGCACCAATGTCCATTGCTCCATATAGGATGGCACCTACTGAACTGAGAGAGTTGAAAGTTCAGTTACAGGAGTTACTAGACAAGGGCTTCATATGCCCTAGTGTGTCACCCTGGGGAGCACCAGTGCTATTTTTGAAGAAGAAGGACGGTACCCTTCGGTTATGTATAGACTACTGGCAGCTGAATAAGGTGACTGTGAAAAATAAATACCCTTTACCTAGGGTAGATGACCTGTTTGATCAGTTGAGGGGAGCTGGAGTATTCTCTAAGATAGATCTCAGATCAGGCTATCACCAGTTGAGAGTGAAGGAGACAGATGTTCCTAAAACTGCTTTTAGGACCCGGTATGGACACTATGAGTTCCTAGTGATGCTATTTGGGCTAACAAATGCACCAGCAGCTTTCATGGATCTAATGAACCGCATCTTTCATCCCTACTTGGATCAGTTTGTTGTGGTCTTTATAAATGATATATTGGTGTATTCTAGGAACCGGGAGGAGCATGATGAACACTTGAGAGTAGTACTACAGACACTGCGAGAAAAACAGTTGTATGCCAAGTTATCCAAGTGTGACTTCTGGTTGGATGAGATATCCTTTCTTGGACATATTGTGTCAGCAGATGGAATCAGGGTAGATCCAAGGAAGATTGAAGCAATAGTTGAATGGAAGCCTCCCAGAAATGTAACAAAAGTCAGAAGCTTTTTTGGGTTAGCTGGATACTACAGGAGATTTGTGAAGGGATTTTCCCTTATAGCAGCCCCACTGACTAACTTACTGCATAAGAATGTAAAGTTTGACTGGAATGAAAAATGTCAAACTAGCTTTGAGAAGCTGAAGGCTATGCTTACAGAAGCTCTAGTGTTGACACAGCCAGAGTCAAAGAAAGACTATGTGATCTACAGTGATGCCTCTCACAATGGGCTTGGGTGTGTTCTGATGTAGGAAGGGAAAGTAGTTGCCTATGCTTCTAGACAGCTAAGGCCACATGAAAAGAACTACCCAACTTATGATCTAGAATTGGAGGCAATAATATTTGCATTGAAGATATAGAGGCATTACCTATATGGTGAGAAGTGTTACATCTACACTGATCACAAGAGTCTAAAGTACTTGCCAACTCAGAAGGAACTCAATATGAGACAAAGGAGATGGATTGAATTCCTTAAAGACTATGACTGTGTGATCGACTACCATCCTGGGAAAGCAAACATAGTGGCTGACGCCCTAAGCAGGAAGTCCATGATGACTTTGAGAGCATTGAATGCTCGGTTGTCTTTAGCACAGTATGGGGTACTTTTGGCTGAGTTGTGTGTAAAGCCAAATTTGTTATAGCAAATACAAGAAGCACAGTTAAGTGATGAAAAGTTGCTAACTGTTATGGGCAGAACTTAAGAGGGAAAGGAGAATGATTATGAGTTGAAAGCAGATGGGTGCCTATACTATAAAGGCAGAATATGTGTACCAAGAGATGAGGAACTGAAGAAGAATATCTTGAAAGAGGCGCACAGTAGCTTCCATGCTATGCACCCAGGAAGTACCAAGATGTACCAAGACCTGAAAACATATTATTGGTGGCCTGGAATGAAGAAAGATATTGGTGATTTTGTGACTAGATGTTTGACATGCCAGCAGGTTAAGGCTAAGCATCAGGTCCCATTAGGGTTGTTGCAATCTATATCCATACCAGAATGGAAATGAGACTGCGTTACCATGGATTTTATGACTGGGCTACCATTGACACAGAGGAAGCATGATACTATATGGGTGATTGTGGATAGATTGACCAAGTCAGCTCATTTCCTATCAGTTAGAACCAACTACTCATTAGAGAGATTAGCAAAAATTTACATAGATGAGATAGTTCGACTACATGGAGTGCCAACATTGATCATATCTGACCGAGATCCGAGATTTATTTCGAGGTTTTGGAAGAGGCTACAGGAGTCTTTAGGCACTCGACTACACTTCAATACGGCTTTTCATCCACAGACGAATGGGCAGTCAAAACGGGTGATTCAGGTAACCCTTAGAACCTAGTAAATTATTATAAATGTTAAAAGACTACTAAAAATGACATGAATCACATAATAGGTATTGGAGGATATGTTGAGAAGCTGCATCATTGATTTTGAAGCAAGTTGGGAGAAGTATCTTCCTTTGGTAGAGTTTACTTACAACAATAGCTACCAAGCCAGTATAAAAATGGCTCCATATGAAGCGTTGTATGGGAGGAGATGTAGAACTCCCTTATGCTGGACAAAAATGGGTGAGGAGAAAGTAGTGGGCCCAGATTTAGTGAGACAGACAGAGGAAAAAGTGAAACTCATCAGAGACAATTTGAAAGTCACCTTGGACAGACAGAAGTCATATGCCGACCTGAGGAGAAAGGATATAGAGTATGAAGTTGGCGATAAGGTGTTTCTTAAGGTATCACCTTGGAAGAAAGTGCTAAGATTTGGTAAGAAGGGTAAGTTGAGCCCTAGATTTATTGGTCCATACGATGTCATTGAGCGTGTGGGTCCAGTAGCCTACAGGCTAGCTTTACCACCTGAGTTGGATAAGATCCACAGTGTATTCCATGTGTCGATGCTCAGGAGATACAGATCAGATCCTTCACATGTCATTTCAGCAGAGGAGATAATTGTGCAACTTGATTTGACATATGAAGAAGAACCCATCAGAATCTTGGACGGGAAGTGAAAGAACTCAGAAACAAGAGAATCCCACTAGTAAAAGTCTTGGGGAGACACCACAACACAAAAGAAGTGACATGGGAGAGCGAGGAGACGATGAGGCAGCAGTTCCCTCAGCTCTTCACATTAGGTAAATTTCAAGGACGAAATTATTATTAGAAGGGAAGAATTGTAACGCCCTCGCTGTAGGTGTCCGTACATTTTACTATTATGATGACTAATGTCTGTTTGGACAGTCAAAATATCTGGAACTACACCTAAACTATAGTGAAGAGGCATAAATTGAAGAAATAAATGTTAAGAAAATATAGGAAAAATTTAGAAAAAGATAAATTAAAGTTTAGAGAATTTATACATTGATACAAAATAATAAAAATAACCCAATATGCACTACTAAGGGTATTTTGGTTATTTCACCCCCAAAGGTGAATTTTGACCTAAATGTCAAAATAAAAAAAAAATTTAGAAGATAAAATAATTAACATTAATTAAAATTTATGAAATAGATTAGGAAAATGAGAAGAGAAAAGAAAAGAAAAGAAAAGAAAAGAAAAATAAGCTTATGAAAATTTAAAACAAAATTAAGTACAATAAAAATATAAATATATAAGCCACATAAGACAAACCCCAACCACCTTCATCTTCTTCCTCCACTTCTTCTCTCTCTCCCTCTCCCTTGTGCAGCCCACCTTGGCCCCTCAAGTCCTCCATTGATATTCAAGCTCCAAGCTTAATTTCCCAAGCTTTCACTCACCAAAACCCAAATACTCCCCACACCCTAAGGAAGCTATAAATACCAAAAAGAAGCAAGGAAGTGAAGTTTAACAAGTTACAAAAAAAGGTTAGTGCTCAAAACTCTTAATCTCTTCTTTAAGCATGAAAATCATGCTAAACTAAGTGAAGATTTACATGAATTTAAAAAGAAAAATTTAAGAAAGAAACCCTTGAATTTGGCAGCCCTAGAGGAACCATGAAAATGATGGATTTTGTTAGTTTTAGTTTAGTTAGAGAAGTTAATTAACAAGGTATTATATGTGAGAATTGATTTCATAGTTATATATGTGAATTTGATGTTTGAAATTAGGGTTGTACACTTAAAAGTGGGGATTTTGTGACATTTTTGAATTTGACCTAATTGTGTTGAGATTGATGATAATAGAAGTGACATGTATGCTTATTTGGAGTTTGGAGAAGTAGGAGATTGAATTTTGGGAGTGTCAAATTTTCTGCAGGTTGGGACTCAATGAGTCTAGTGTGTTTGTTGAACACTAACTGACAATGTGTGACTTCAATTGGTATGAGGCTAATTGGAGGTGTTTTGGGACATCCAAACCTTCATTTTTCAAGAAGAAACCTTGCTCAAATTCTGTCAAAATCATGACTAATTCTCTGCCCAAACCCGGATGACCAAACACTGCCAACCCAGAAAATGACCAAATAAATACATGTTCATTTGGTCATAAATCTCTCTATACTGGTCCAAATGACCTGAAATTTCATCAATGGAAAGCTTAGACATAGGGCTACACTTTTCATGAGGACTACTTGACCCAGTTTTGCCTTTAACCAATTCAAATTATTAGCACAATTTGGGTCACTAAAACTGCCAACCTAGAAAATGACTAAATAGACAGTACGTGTTCATTGGTCATAACTCTCTCTATACTGGTCCAAATGACCTAAAATTTCATCAATGGAAAGCTTAGACATAGGGCTATACTTTTCATGAAGACCACTTGACCCAGTTTTGCCTTTAACCAAATCAAATTGCTAGCACAAATTTAGTCACTAAAACTGCCAACCCAGAAATTGTCCCAAAATACTATTCCTTTGGTATTTTGATCATAACTTGAGTTCTATAACCCCAAATTCAGTAATTCAAAAACTGAAATTCAAGTTTAAACATAGAGGAGCAGTTGTTATGAAGGAAGTATGACTAAATATGTAACACCCCTATTTGTATAGCCTAGTATATTTCACTGTTCCGGTGACCGGAGTCGATCCAGATAATTAAGGAGATTAGAACCATACTTAAGACAACTAGATAACCTATAAATACAAATAATTAGTAATATCCAATTAGTTAAGTATAAACAAGAAAAATAGAACATAAGAAGTTAAACGAGCCGAGAGTCACAGCGATGGGTGACCTTATCGGGAACGACTGCGAAGTCATTTTAAACTCAAATTTCGAACCTTAAAATGTGACGCCGTGGTCCTTAGGACCCTTATAAACACAGTGGACAACAGAAAATCATGAAAAAGAATTGTTAAGCCAGTCAAATAATTAGGTCAGGGAGCCGGAAGAAATATTGAATTATTTGCAAACCGGGATGAACTGGCGAAGGACAATTTGGTCAATTGACCCCGAGAGCTGACTCCTGACCTAACTGTCAAATAAAATCGGAGAAAAGAAAATTTCAGAATTGAGAATTAAATTAAAGAACTAATAGAAAAATAAATAGAAAAAAAAAGAGAATGGAAAAGTGAAAAAGGTGATGACATCATGCATGACCTCATGCATGATGCAATAAATATGTAATTAATAAATTTAATTAAATTGATTTTTGGTCTTCCATAAGATAAAGACATAAAAAAAAAGAAAAAAAAAAAGAAAAGAAAAAAGTTTATTACATCACCCTTATGACATCATCATGATGTCAAAATTCATTTTAAATTTCCTACCTAAATTGACTAAGTCAAAAACATTTTTTTAGGACATAAAATGCATAAAAGGGAGAAGAAAATCAGCTTGCCTTCTTCCTCACCCAAATTTGCCGTCCACTTCTCTCCTCTTTCATCTCTTTCTTGTTTCCTCCATTAAAGCTTAATTTAAAGCTTCACAAACCCTAAAATCCTCCATTAAATCCCTAAAAATTCTTAATAAACCCTACTTTGGCAACTTGAAAAGTAGATTGAAGAAGAAAAGGAAGGAAGAAAAATAGAGATTTGAAGATTGGAAATTCAAGAAAAGGTTAGTAATCTAAACTTGAAATATTTTAGTTAAATGTTTATGTTCTTAGTTCAATTAACCTAGAAATATACTTGAAATGAAAAAAAAAAAAAAAAAAATCTTTGGAGGACCAAAGGAAAATTCGTCCAGCCTATGTAGGGGTGAGAATTGCATGCATTTGATTGAATTAAAAGTAAAAATGAGCTTGAATGAGTTGAAAGATTGTGTTTATATGCTTTGAATTAGTTAATTACAATGAATTAGTGTGGTTAGGGTTTGAAACCTAGGGTTTTGAGGCAAAAATTTGGAGAAATTTGTAAATAGTGTCTTTGACCTAATGTGAAGTGAAAAATGGTCATTTGTGACCAAATGAGGTGTGTTAGAAGTGTTGGAATTAAAAGCCAATTCGGATTGGATAAGGTCATGTGCTGGCAGCATGACCAAAATTTCCTTTGAGGGACCAAAATGAAATTTTACAAGTCCAATGGATATGGGAACAATTGGGGATGAAAATAGGCACTAAATGACACAATTTTCATTTGGGAAGCCTGCCCAAAAAGTGACTAAAACCTAGTGAACAAAGTGGCCGAAGTTGGAAAATCGCAAGCTGCCTCTGCACAAACTGACCAAATGAATAGTGTTTGTTCATTTGGTCATAACTCGAGCTAGGCAGGTCAAAATGACCTGAAATTTTACCAGTGGTTAGATGAGATATAGACCTAAAACTTTCATGAAGAACATAAACCCAAATTATGCCATTAACCCAATCAAATTACTGAACAAAGTTGAACCACTGAATCTATAGAACTGCAGATTTGCCATATGAACAATAAAGTTTCAATGGCTATAACTCTCTCTAGAAAACTCCGATTTAGGTGATTCTTGAACTGATGGAAACCTAAGACATAGTAGAACATTTCATATGAAGAAAATTAGAGCAAATTATGGACTTAACTTGATCAAATTTCTGAACGAAGTTGGAGCAATAAATCTGCAGAACTAAATTCTGCAGCATGAACAGTAACTGTATTTTGGCTATAACTTGAGCTACAAAACTCCAATTGGAGTGATTCAAAAAGGAGAATAAACTTAAGACAATAGGGAACATTTTCTATGAAGAAAGTTTTGCCAAATTCCAACAGTAAAAGGACCGATGAAACAGTGCAACTTAGGACTCCAAAACTGAAAATTGGCAATTTTGCCTTAAAGACCTAAGTTTTGAGAAAATGACCAAAACCAATAAATTTAGTAACCAAAATGTGGTATGTGGGTGAAGTTGGAGTTCCCATACCTATTAAGCCTTAGAAAGTCAATAATTTGACTTGAATAGCGTAGTGAATAGTAACCCGAAACACAAAAATTTCAAGAACATCGAGTTTAGCACGTTAGAGCTAGGTAAAAGTGAAGCTAAATTTATTTTGGGTTTATGTTAAGTTCTAGTACTGAAACATTATAAAATTGTGTGTTTCAGTTGAAAAGAATACAGGGAAAGAACCCGAGAAACCGAGTCGAGGCCAAGAGGCGACTCGCTTGAGGTTTGTGCACAACGTGTAATTTTTGTAAATTATTTGCTTCATATTGTTTTGAATGATTTGAAAAAGTGAATTGAGACATTATTTATAATGCTTTAATCGAAATTGTTGAAAGTTATTGTGTATATTTGAAATGACAATGTTTAGCAAATTATTAAGTTTTGAACCACAGTGTCATGACCATATATTTGAATACCTCACTAGCACGACTAGTGGGGGTAATTAGTTTCGAATTTTGATTCCTTCTCTAGAGAAGTGTTGAGGTGTGCTAGTAGAAGAGGATGTGAATGGATATCCATATATTTGAGCTAGCTAGCCTGGTGATGTAATTTCTCTTTAGCCTCTGGCTATTGAGATTCTATTTATTTCGAATGGCATGAACTAACTGTGAGTTTTATGAAATGTGTTTGATACTTCGAAATGAAATTGTTTGGAATAAAATCTTATAATTCATGTTTTGTGTTTAACTCGCATGCTCAGTTCAATTTTTGAATAAATGTGATTTAAATTCTGCATAAAGATTATTTTAGTATGTTGTGCACCACTGAGTTCTAGTACTCAGCGATAGCTGTTATTGCTGTCGCAGATATAGAAACTAGAGGAGCAGCAGACTGAGCTGTTGAGGGTTGAGGATCTATCAGCTTGAAGTTATCGGGTATAGTTTATACCCTGGCTGTAAATATTTATTTTGATGTATGTATTGCACATAAATGTATGGACATGTAAAAATGATTCTTGAGCAGCTTGTACAAAGTTTGTATAAAATTTGTAATAAATTTTAGTTTGGATTTTCTGAATGTAAATTGTAGTATGATGTATATACAAATTGTTTATCTTTAAGGAAATATGAATGAATGATATTGATTGACAATATTTTGAGAATTGTTGAATTTTGAAATTGAGAAAATGGTTGAGATTGATTGTGAATTTGAAGAAGTAGTTGAAAAATTATTGAAAGTGTTTTTTTTCAGGTATTTGAAGAACTGTTTTCTCAAAATACAAATCAAACAAAATTTTTATAAAATTTGCGGAAAAATAAAATGGACCAAAAATATTAACTAGTTTTAATTTTAATTAAATGTTTTAAATACCTATTAGAAAATGCTCACCACTAAACAAAAGTAAGAAAATTGTTTTAAAATCCCTTGTAGGGTACTTAATGAGTTATCAGTAGGTGAAGTTCGGTAGTTCATTAGGTATTCTACGGGATCATGTTATGCCTTACAGAGGAGTAAGGTGTGATAAAATAGACGTCCTAACCTAGTCAAATTCTTAGATAAAGATAACACATCAACATGAACCTAAAGAAAGGTTCATGGGAAAAATGCTATATAGGATAATTAAAATACTCATAAGGAAAA
This sequence comes from Hevea brasiliensis, assembly GCF_030052815.1. Lineage (NCBI taxonomy): Eukaryota > Viridiplantae > Streptophyta > Magnoliopsida > Malpighiales > Euphorbiaceae > Hevea > Hevea brasiliensis. The sequence goes on along the minus strand of NC_079497.1, from coordinate 3,970,599 downwards.
TTAAATATTAAAAATGATATGAATATGTAAATTAGGACTAATGTCCTATTAATATGAAATTAATGGTACCAATAGACAGTACTAGAAAATAGTAATAGTGAATAGTGCTAAATTAATTAAAAATATTTAATTGCCCATAGTATACCTAGACTTATTTATTTAGTTTGGATAAATTGGTATATCAATTAGGGACTACAGATAGCAGTACTGCTTACCGAGAAATTCATGAGCTGACAATATATGTCTGGTATAATTGTTCTACAGGCTATATGCCTACTTACTGGCCATTGTGCTTACTTTATTTCTGGCTTTACAAGTGTAACACCCCTATGTTTGGTAGTGCATTCTATTGTTTCAGTGACCAGTGTTGTCCGGACAGTTAGGATGCCTAGAACTACACTTAGATATGGATGAGGAGACATAAAATAATGAAATAAAAGAAAAGAAAATACAAGAAAAACAAAGGAAAAACAATAACAATGAAATGTAACCAAGTTAAATGAGCCGAGAACCCTAGCGATGGGTGACCGCACCGGGAAGTTGCGGTGTGAACCGTTAACTAGCCCTGGACTGCGGGGAACGTTGGAAAATATTTTTAGGACTTAAATAAATGTCTATTGAAGTATAAATATCATTAGAAACATCAAATAAAAATTAATTAATTAGTACAAAGAAAAGTGAGAAATCGAGAAAACGACAAAAATCGGTGTTACCGAAAAATTGGGAATGCAACCTGAACAGGGGCATTGTGGCCAATTGACACCCCAAGTTATCTTTTGACCTAAATGTCCATTAAAAATACATGATATTACACTTGGAAAATGTCATAAAAAATTAAATTGGTGGTACCTAATTCAATTAGCAAAAGATAGGAGCTTAATATGAGAATTTGGAAATTTAAGAATAAACAAACATTAAATCTCCACTTAGTGGTCCACTAACACCTAAAGTGGACTATTAACCTTCATTTTGGACAGCAGAAACTCGCCTTCTTCAACCTCTCAAAATCCAGCCGAAAATGGAAGAAAGAAATTCCTCCATGGCCGAATTTGAAGAACCTTCATGCAAGCATGATCCAAGCCATTTTTCCACTTGATTTCTTCACTAAAGTTGTTCTACACAACTTGGGCAGTAGATAGGCGGCAAGAAAATCAAGTTTAGTCAAGGTTTTGAAGCGTTTCAAAAGTGGTCAATATGTATTTTTTATTATTGTTTCATTAAACCTTGAATAGATGTTATGGGTAGTTGAATTGTGGAAGGATTTTTGAAGTTTGATGAGTTAAGGGAGAGGTACATTTTTGGCAGCCATGAAACTTCAATAAGGGCAGTTTATCCTTGCATGTAAATGGTAGATTAAAGTGTTGATGAAGTGTTTATGTGTGTAGGAATAAATTAGATAATGCATACTAAATGTATGTGTGAAAGTACACTTGATTTTGGAAGTTTGGAAAGCTAATTAAAGAAGATTACAATTGGCAACTTGAAGTGTAAATCAAAATATGTTGTTTCATGGGTTGGTTTATGGAATTATATTGTTGAATTATGGTGCTTGTTATGGCAGCATGTATATGTGTATCAAGGTTTGAGTTTGGACATGTAAATGAGCTTGTCATGTGGTTAAATTGTTTGTAATTTGGACTTGGAAAATTATGTACTATAATGTGCATATTGAGTGTGGTTACAAGCTGCCAAAATGACCAAAAATGAGTTGCTAAATGTGTTTATGTTATGGTACAAACCAGAATTGGCATGGATGTATAACTTGGTAAATGTTAAATGTATAATTGATGAGTGATGAATAATGTGCAATAAGGCAGTGTGTGTTTTGGCTTAGAACCTTAAGTGTGTGGCTCCAATTGGTATGAGACCAATTGGAGGTGAAACTAGGCGCAAAATGTGCCAACTTTCATGAAGGAAGCTTACCAAAATTTTGCTTGGAAGGTGACTTGAAAAATGACCAAATCTGAATTAGTGCATTGAAAGCCTGAAAATTGACCATTTGGGAAGCAGTTAGTGTTTTGACCATAACTCACTCAAAACAGGTCCAATTGATCTGAAATTTTTACCATGAATAGTTGAGACATATATCTACAACTCTTATGAAGACACCAACACCTAGAAATGATCATAAGCAAGTCAAATAGCTTGCACAAGTTTAGGTCCAAAAACTGGCCGAACCAAAAGTGACCTAAAAATGACCTAAAGTGACCATTTTGATGCGTTTTGACTAGCATTGGTAGATTGACCATAACTTGGTCTACACAACTCAGAATGACCTGAAATTTTTCCCCGCGTGCAATAAGACATAGACTTACAAGTTTGTAGTTTTGACCGAAACCCGAAAACCAAGGGAACTAAGTCATCCGGCTAGGTCAAATTAATATACCGGAATCCGTTAAATTGCAATAAAACGCAATATACATGGAAATGAATTTGGTAACATGTACCAATACTAAAAGGCTATAAATGTGACATATTGGTAACATTAAAACCTAATTCACCTAGAATGCATCGAAGGTCGACATCTTAGGTTGACTAAGGAAAAAATAGAATTCAATAAGTTAATTATTGAACCTTATTGTTAGAGACAGTTTAAATGAGTACTGAAACACTTCAAATTGTGTGTTTCAGTTAGCAGAGACTCAGGGAAAGGGAAGGAAACACTGAGTCATAGCCAAGAGACAGTTATCAGAGGTTTGTGCACAACAGTTATTTCTTTTGAATTTTTCAATTGAAATAAATTATGACTATTTATATATTATTGTTTTAAATTGTGAAAATTTATTTGAATGACATTTGATGGATACTTATTGATTGAAAAGCATTATAAATGGTTTGAAACCACAGCTATCATGTATATTGATTGAATTCCTCGCTAGCTTATCTAGTGGGACGAATTGAATTCCCTCTCTGGCTGAAGTGTTGAGGTGTGTGCCTGTTGAGGACGAATAGAATGAGTACTCATATTTTTGCTAGCTAGCTATGTTATTCCTCATTAGCCATTGGCTTTTGGGACGAATTGAATTCCTCACTAGCCATCGGCTTTTGGGATGAATTGAACTTTGGAGCATGATTAAGCTGTGTGTGTGATTTATTGATATTCATTGTGATATTGTAAAATGGAGTTTAAATTCTTATTGACATTCACTGTCTTTTGAATTTAACTATGTTTTGATTTATTGAGATTTATTGTGAAATTGTGAAATGGAGTTTAAATTCTTTATGACATTCATTGTCTTTGAATTTAACTATGGTTTTAAGTATCCACTATTTATATGACTTATGATTTGTGATTTAAAGTTGTATTTGGTTAATGTTGTGCACCACTGAGACATTGTCTCAGCGATAGCTTTTCATTGCTATCGCAGGTAGATAGACTGACACGGCAGCAGACTAGGCTGCTAGTGCTTCATTGAGAGATCATTGGGTATATTGAGTATACCATATTTTGCATTTTGTATTGTAATGTATGTTCACTGTATGTATATAGTGTTCTTGGTTTTGAGCAGTTGAAAATTAAAATTGTACATTGAAGTTGTAAAATAAATTATAAATTATTTTGGTTTGTAAATATTGTGATTATTTCTTTTATCTCAGCCTTTGAAAATACTGAAAATTTATTGTGGATTTCAATTGAGAATCATATTGTGTTGATTAAATGTTGGAGTTTGAGATTGAGAAATATATTTGAAGTGCTTTTTATAGGTTTTTGAAGAACTGTTTTATTCAAAATACAGATGGCACTCCGCCAAAATTTTTATAGAAATTACTAATAATTCAAATGTGTTAGCTGTTTCACTTCAGTTTAAAAAAAATTTTAACAACTGTAAATAGTGCTCACCACTGTAAAAAGAAGTAAGAAAAGTTTTAAAATCCCTTGTAGTGTATTTAATGGGTTATCAGTAGACGAAGTTGGTAATTCATTAGGTATACTACAGGATCATGTTATGACTTACAGAGGGGTAGGGTGTGACAACAAGCCTGACAGCGGGTCTCGTGCCCGACAGCTGGCCTCGTGCCTGACAGACGTATACTGGATAGACATATGGCTGTCTAACCAGTATACACCCGTGCATCCAGCTTTTATAGTTTGTTATAGGTTTCTTGGGCACTGATAAAAAAAAATTAATTAAGATTTAAAATACAATAAGTAATGATAAAAGATCCCGATAATGTTAATTGTTTCCAAAGAGCAATAAAAATATAAAAGACCCAGAAATTATGAGTTGCAGATATTATTTCATATGTTAAATTATTGTTATTATAAATTATGCACCACTAAGCGTTATGCTTAGCGCGTTGGTTTTTCATCGCGTAGATACTGGAGATCAATCCCAACAGCCACAACAGCCGCAGTAGCAGCACCAGTAGTGCACTGACAGAGTTCTGATCAGATCTGCCATTGTCCAGAGTCACCTCACCGGTCTTTTATATTTTGGTAGGGCCTATGTATAGACTACTATTTTGGTTCATTATGTTTAGTCATGATGTAATTACTAGTTTATGATGTATTTCATTTTGGACTTGAAATGAAAACTTATAATTTATTATCTATGAATTTCCATATGAATGCAATAGATGACACTTCATTTTGAGATCTCATAAATAGTTGTGAATGATATGATAAAAGAGAATATGATATGGAAATATGTGAGATAACTATGAATATGTTAACAGGTGATAGTGAAACCCGCTAGATGCTAATAAAACAGAGGAGGATCTGTCTGGGTCTCCACAGAAATAAGATATAAAAAAAAAAAAATTTCTACCCATAAATTACCTGACTTAAATGACATTAAAATTTACAATAGACATGACAAGACAAGATAGGGTGCTCAGGCATTGAATGTGGCACTTCTTGCTCGGCTATATAATAGACAGGTAAGGAGCGTCACACAGAAGTCCTGGAGAGGGCTAGGATCGTCGGCAGAGGCCAATGAGAAAGCCAAAGCCAAGACTAGTACTGCAAAAGCTGCAAGGGATTGACTGCCTTCCATTTTTTGTGTGCGAAGACTGTCTTTAGCTTATTTCTTATGAGTGCAATGTGCGAGAAGCCTTGCAGGTGTTGATGACTCTTTGTAAGTGAAAGTCTCTGAATTATTCAGTGTTATACATTACACACAATAAGCTGATGAAGTGGTCTTTAATGGTTTCTTGTGTGTGTGTGTATATATATATATATATTTAATTCCAACAAAGAATCATTCTCGTAGAAATATTATCTATATATGGAAGTAACATTTGATTTTCTTTCTCAAAGCTTATATTACATCGCTACATTTTCCGGATGGAAATGGTTGTTTCTCTTGATCCTTGAATTAATTTTCAAAATCTTGGACTGGTTCAACACTAGGCCACAATTAATTTAAAAACTTTTGAATTAAGATAGATAACTTTTCTTTATTTAAGAGAGGCGCAAAGTAACAATTAGTGGGCTAAAGTGAAATAATTCTCTTTTTTTTTTTTCAATAAATATATAGACTTAAACTTAAAACTTCATACTCTTTATCTAAGAAGATAAATTAGGCTCCTTCTAATTCGCAATTAAGATAGATATATACTTTAACACAGTAAATGAAACTTTTAGAAGAACTTAATTTTTTTTTTTTCAATTTAAATATTTGCGAAATTACTATATAAACTTTGGGTTGAAGAGCAATATTGATTAATATGAACTCTAAATCACTTTTATACTGATTTACTGCAATATTTCTTTTTTTTTTTTTAATTTATTAAATGAATTTTATATCTATGAATCGTTCAAATATCAGTTTACTAATTTACTATTGTAACCAATACCTCAGATACTAAAGTAAATTATAATAATCAACGGACAAGTCTTCTAGATCATGATGAGAACTTAAGCTGAAGATTAACCCAAATTTTTGCAAGAATTTAATTCAGTTGGTTTATAGAATTCAATTCTTTTTAATTTAAAAAATTTTTTATTTTAAAAAAATAAAATTTATAAATAATTATGTGAGAATTTTTAAAATGTTTTTTTTTTTACAAATGATTTATTCTAAATGAACCCTAATTGATGGAAATTATTGCAAGTAATGTCTATCATAGGACGCAGTATATTATGTGATAGAGATAAACATGCTCAAACAGCCCAAGATAGGCATTCATTGCTTAATTAAAGTTTAATTCCTCTTCTTAGTTAATTGAGTTGATCATCCGTGTGTGCATTTATTTTATTTATTGAAAAGAAATTTAAATTGATCATATCAGCTAAGGCATTAAAAAAGAGTTAAAATGATATTCAGTGAAGTAGTATAATATAATTTTTAAATATTGATGCAGAATTTGTTTAAAATAAAATTAAATATTAAAAGGAAAAATTATATAATTACTCCAATTAATTTGAAATTAAAATTTAGTTGTTATTATGTTGTTATATTGTGTAATAAATTTCTGGCAGTCAGATTAATTTTCCATAAAGGCTACTCGGTTCTGATTTCTATGCGGTATTATGCATTCACATTAGGTCACTGCATTATAAAAATATTTCATGTATATTTTTAATAAAAATAATTAATCTCATGTATTTAATAAAAATATTTAGGCTTTTTTTTAATTTGTAAAAAAAAATTAATTAAATTTTTACGTAATCATGTTTATATACTTCTTAAAATGAAATTTTTTTTAGTTAAAAAGAATTGAATTTGAGAATTGACCAAAAATAAATTAATTAAATTAAATTTTTATAAAATTATAATTTCTAAATAGGGGTTAATTAGTAATCTCATATGTGCCTAGTGCAAGAGATTAACCATCTATTTGAAATCTAAAATTTTAAAGTATCCAATTCAATTATTTTTTTTTAATTCTTATATTTGAAATGAAATAATTTATTTTTTTAATTAAAAAAATCATTTTCAAAAAAATAGAATTAATAAGCCTGATTTTATGAATCCAATTGAATTTTTTTTTTCTTACAAATTATTTATTTCAAACAAAGCCTAACAGATATTAATTCTTTAGAACTTAACAAATAAATATTAACTTAATCTTCGGAATAAGTCCAAGTAATTTAAAAAAAATAATAATAATTAGCTATTAATTAATCATCTGAACAGGTCTTAGTGAAAACTTGGGTTGTTGCTGAAACTAGAAGGTTGCACCTAAGCCACCAGATTAAGCCATGCAAGTCCAGAAATTTCTTACATTTATCAAGAACAATCTACTGTAAAAGAAATGTCCTCTTTTTTATCACTAGAATCATCCACAATCCCACTTGCCATTAGAGTACAAGCACAGCCCCAAACGACCTACCCATAAACTCACAAAGTACCCTGTGTGATTTCGGAGCTAGAATTTCATTTTTTTTTTTAAGTCAACACCATATATATAAGATTTAAAAAATAATTTAATTATATTTATTATCTATATATTTTAAAGGATCAATATTATATATTAAAAAATTTGTATAATGAGGTAGAATTCATTTTTTTTATAAAAAAATTAAGAAAACGAAAATTATGAACAAAAAACATATAAAAATATGATAAAGTTGACAGTTTAACCAAATAGTAATTAATATAATTTTAACAAGTAATTGACCTCAAGTCTTGCACCTAATCCAGAAGACTTTGGAAAAATTTGAGACTTATAAGGTCCTCTTTATTTAACTCTTTTATCGTTATTAATTTGATGAAATGGTGTAGTGATATTAGGTATGTTAATTTTGAAATTTCTTGTGCGTTAATTGGTATTTAACCTCTGTAGGATTATATATGTCTAAGAGTCTATTCAAACCATAAATTTCAATTTCCATTGGGCACTTTACAACTTAAACATATTATGATCCTAACCAATTTTATAATAACAATAATAATAATATCTCAATGTGTCCATGGCTTCCACGGGTAGGGAGAATTTGAAGCGTCTTCTCAATGTTTTCTGGTATGACTTTTTAGTTTGCTGTTTTTTTCTTTTTTATTTGTTCAGAAGATGATAGAAATTATGGAGGTTGCAAATAGACATTCAACTGCCATTCCAATTTAATTAGGCGCGCCCTCTTCTTTTTCTCTTCGTCTTATTTGTTTTAGTTTTTCTTTTCCACTTTTTATTAAAATTTGCGTTAACTAATCCTTGATTTATTTAGGACAATTCATAATTTATCTATTTGTTTTAAATTTTAAAAAAACTCTGTCCCTTAATTTTTATTCTTTCAAGAATTATATACATATATAATTTTAAAATATAATAAATACAATTTTTATTAAGATATTCTTTGTGTGCAGTAGTCTAAATTATTAAGAATAAACGTGTTAAAAGTAGTTATAACAATATGAGACAGTATTTATGTTTTGTCTTGCTAAGTTATGCTTTTGTTTATTTGATCCTAAAACAATAGATCATTTTCTCAATCACAGCTACTGTCTTGATTGCATTTCGTCATTGAGTTTTTAAGTCACTAACTCACATAAAATAGAGTAAACAGCTTTAATTTTTTATGGTGTTTTGAATACGAGTCAAAAATTAATAAGTGTCAAATTCACCGCTCTTCAATACTTTTTTCTGAGACAACAAGTCTAATGATGGAGAAATTTTCTTAAGTTGATTTTTAATTCCATTTCCTTGCAAAATAAATGAACAAAGCTGCAATACTATGAACCAACCAACATATATAGGTAAGGTTATGGGTACTTAATGTAAAAAAATAAAACATATACAGGCAAGGCACACTGAAAAAATATCTATCTATTTAATTAGGATATATATGCTAGCTCAATTATTGACGAAATTGCAGTAAACATAAATAAACAACATTCATAAATAGTGAGCAGCATTGAACTTCTTATGGTTGTTTTATGCATTCTCAAATAGTTTCTGAAGTTTTTCCACCATATCCTTGTCCAATTGGAAGGCCTTAGCAAGAACATCAGGATTAATGGGTGGATTAGGCCCAAAGATTGCGTCTGCTATAGTGATGACTCCTGGGTTTTGGCTGCTTAGACCAGCAAAGGCAACTGCATTCGTCTTTGCAATATTAAACTGGAAGTGAATGAGACCAATTGGAAATACAAAAACATCTCCTGGGTATAAAACTTTCGTGATAAGGCGATTAGGGTTGGATGTCACAAAGCCAACATAAAGGGTGCCTTCCACGACTACAAGGATCTCTGTGCCACGAGGGTGAATGTGGGGAGGGTTTAAGCCACCGTAGGATGCAAAGTCTAATCGAGCGAGAGAAATACCAAGAGTATTAAGTCCTGGTATTTTATCAACATTCACGAGGGTGACATTCGATCCAACTCGATTTCCTATATTTCCAGGAACATTGAGTCCCGGAAAAAAGAAATCTTCTGCTACAGTAAGGTTTGGGTTCTTGCAGAACTTCCCATTGACAAACACTGCATTAATACATGGAAGTTATTGTCAGTATCCATTGACCATGCATGCATATAACAAAATGAGAAAACTATTTCTATAGAGGCAAATACTATTCTTTATTGGATAATACTATGACAGAAGCGTAAAAGAAAGCAAGCTTATACCAGCATTCTCAGGTTCGGGTATTGCAACACAGAAGTCCTGGAGAGGGCTAGGGTCATCGGCAGAGGCAAAAGAGAAGGCCAAAGCCAGAGCCAAAAAGACAAGGAAATGAAAGCACTTCATTTTATGACTACTTTCTTTAGCTTTAGTTGTTGTCTTGTTGAGGGGAAGTTGTGAAAAATCTTGCATGGATAGATGAGTATTTATAGGTGAAAGTCTGTTGACTATTCTCTGTGATCTGATCTACATGCTGATGAAAGGTTGCCAATAATTGTTAATGGCTAGCTGTTCTTTATTTCACCAAACCACGAGTTCTTCTACAAGTATATATGCATATGCATTTAATCGTCCCCCCTTTTTGAAATAATCTGCAATATGAATGGTTCAACGCTAGGCCACAATTACCTATAAAAAATAAATAAATAAAAAATAAACCTCTAGGCCACAATTTCAAGCTTCTGTGACCTGTGATAATATACCCCTTTGTTTTTCATTTTACCTCATCGAAATTTTAATTTTCTTCTTTACCCCTATGTTTTTGGTTTAAGGGAGAGAGAGGAAGAAACAAAAATATACTTTTGGGCACAAACAATAATCGTTGTAGTTTATTTGATAATAGAAACATATTAAGTGTCATATTGAATTGAAAAGAAAAGTTCATATGCTATATTGGGTTTTTGATTAATTGGATTGGATGAGTCAGATTAATTAACTATTGATTAATTAATTAATTAATTATAACTTAAATGTAAAAGTTGTAGAGATCCTTAGATTATAGTAAAGCAGAGAAGTCTTCTGTCGACACTACTGGCAAGGGTTTTAAAAGTTGATTAAAATTAATAAATTACTGAAACTGACGTCCTCCAAATAATCAAAACCAAATTTCCAGGATTTGTTAGTTTTTGTTGCCTTTCTAAGGCGGTTTTCATTTTGATAGCTATGGGCCCATAACTAAACTTTCTATCTTCAGCTAACAAGAAACACCAGTGTCATATACGTTCGAATTGCTATATATGTTAAGTGAAAATGAAACTCAAAGATATTTTTTATGATATTTTTACATTTAAATAATTTGAATCTAGATAGAAATGGCATATTATAATTTTATATATTAAGTTTGCCATCAAGTCTTATTCAATTATATTAAAAATAAAATTGAAAATCTAATCAACTCTGCTCATAGAATTATCATTTATCAAGATTGGATACATAAATATAAATGTAAGCTTTAATGTAATAACATTGAAATCGTTTTTAAAATTCTGAGATTTTAAACTTAAGTTTTAATCATAATCTATTAAAAAAAAAAGTTAGATATACATAGATGCATATTTAAGGACATGATAAGAGTGGTTGGATTCTTGAAATGGATGGGATAACTTGAGCTGACTATTCTAACATAACTTAGTATTTGGACTCACCTACTCATTGATTTATATTACAAGAATGATCGAGTCCTTTTTTCCCATCTTAAGGTACTCCTACTCTTATAAGACAAAATCAACCCTTAATTTAATAATAATTATTCAAAATTGAGATTGTTAGCATAATTACAGCAATCAGCATGATTATAGGAGATTTGTGTAACATAATTACAGCAATCAGCATGATTATAGGAGATTTGTGTAGCATAATTATAGCAATTATTATTCTTGTCCAAATTAGTTCATATTCTCATGTATAAATAGATGTAATATCTCTGTAAATGAGACAGCATAAATACACAATCCTTTTCTTCATTACTTGTATTCTTTCTTCTAACATGGTATCGAGCCATAAAACTTTTATTTCTAGTTTTTGGGGTCTCTCTCGCCTCTCTACAACCTGCTCGTTCATTCTTTCATACCTATTATTATACCATTTTTGTCTCCTCATCTTGTTATCAATGGAGAAATCTGATATTTCAAAACCTATTGCAACAGTTCTGACTGGTTCCAACTATAATCTTTGGGTTCAAGGAATGAAAAGTTTTTTGATAGGTCGCAAGCTTTGGCGTATTGTTACCGGAGATATCACTACGCCGACAAGAGAGAACGATGAAACTGATGCAAAATTTGCTGACCGTCTTGAGGATTGGGATAGTAAAAATCATCAGATCATCACCTGGTTTTGTAATACCGCCTCGCCCATCCACATCCGGTTGCTAATTATGACTCGCAAAAGAAATCGGGATTTTTGGCTAATCGATATCGTACACCAGGACTTGCCCACTATTATCGGTTGTGGACTACTCTTCATAATCAAACAAGAAGCAGTCAATCGTGAATGATTTTCTTGCCCAGGTCCAACCCATTTGGAATCAAATATCTCAGGCCAAAATCAGTGAAGATCATCTTCATCTCATTCAAGTTCTAATGGATCTTCGATCAGAATATGAGGCCGTTCGAGCGTCCCTGCTATATCGAAATCCACTCCCATCATTGGATACTGCTATTCAAGAAATTATTTTTGAAGAGACTCGTCTTAGTTTGCATAAAACTCCTCAATTTGAAACTGCTCTTGCAACTACTCGATCCTCACATCGTAAATCGGCAATCAACTCGTAAGAATTGTAATCAAATTGGTCATGCTTTTGCATATTGTCCTACCATAAAATGCGATATTGTCATGGTTACGGTCATATTCTTGAACATTGTCCCACACGCCTCCAAGATCAAAAGGAGGGCATTCTAAATTCAAGAATGTCTCAAAGCCTGGATCTTCCTCTCACATGTCGCTCATCGAGGGCTCTACCGCCATCACCATGAGTGATCTTGAGGCACTATTCAAACAGTTATCTCTTCTAATTCTCCCCGCCGCCATGTCCGCCACTCCGGTAATTCTTATTGGCTTTTGACTCGCATGTTGTAATCATATGACCACTAATCTTAAATTCTTGTCTTCTCAGAAAACCTCAGATCTTCCTTACCACCAATCCATACCGCAAATGGTACTAAAATGAACATCACACATACCGGTCATGTGTCTACCTCAAATCTTCATCTCCCGACACCTATTAAATCCCAAATATGGCACTCAATCTTAGATCTTTTGGACACTTGTGTGAAAAAGGACTAAATGATATATTATCTCACCATGGTGTCCAGGTACAGGAACCACAAACGCGACAGATTCTAGGGGAGGGTCGCAGAGTGGGTCGATTATTTGAGCTTACATCTTTACATCATCCTCCGAGATTTGTGTCTCAGCCTACAATCCCTAATTCCTCCATTCACCAATGGCATCTTCGTCTTGGTCATGCTTCTACCAGTAAAATTCAACCTTTAATTTCTCGTGGATTATTAGGATCTACTAAGTTTGAGTCATTTAATTGTTTAAATTGTCAGCTTGCAAAACAACCTGCATTATCTTTTTCCCATAATAATACTACTTCAGACACTCCTTTTGGTTTAATTCATTCTGACATTTGGGGTCCTTCTCCTATTTCTTCAATAAATGGTTTTCGTTATTTTGTAATATTTATTGATGATTATTCTCGGTTTACTTGGATATATTTTTTGAAACATCGATCTGAGTTATCACAAATTTACATCACATTTGCAAAAATGATTAAAACTCAGTTCTCTTGTGACATTAAAATTCTCCGAACAGACAATGCCATGGAATATCGGGAGTCTTGTTTATCTCACAGTTACTCGACCTGATATTTCATATGCTGTTCATCTGGTCAGCCAGTTTATGTCTGCTCCTCGCTCAACTCATTTCTCTGCAGTACTTCGAATCCTTCGTTATATCAAAGGCACTCTTTTTCATGGTTTGCACTTTTCCGCTACCTCCTCCCTAGTATTATCCGCTACTCGATGTCGATTGGGCGGTGATCCGGCTGCATCGCCGCTCTACAATCGTTATTGTTTCTTCTTGGGTAATTCTCTTATCTCTTGGCGTAGCAAAAAGCAAACTGTTGTTGCACGTTCTAGCACAGAATCTGAATATCGTGCTCTTGCTGATGCTACATCTGAATTACTTTGGTTACGGTGGTTATTAACTGATTTGGGTGTCACTCATTCTTCTGCCACAATACTTCATTGCGATAATAGAAGTGCCATACAGATTTCTCATAATGATGTATTTCATGAGCGTACCAAACACATCGAAATTGATTGTCATTTTGTACGTCATCATGTTGCTCATGGCACCATATGTTTGATTCCTATCTCCTCTGTCAGCCAAACCGCTGATATATTCACCAAAACGCATCCTCCCGCCGCTTCAGATCTCTTAAGCAAACTCAAGTTGGCACTGTGCTACCACCTTGAGTTTGAGGGGGTGTTAGCATAATTACAAAGAATCAAGATGATTATAGGAGATTTGTGTAACATAATTACAGCAATCAGCATGATTATAGGAGATTTGTGTAGCATAATTATAGCAATTATTATTCTTGTCCAAATTAGTTCATATTCTCATGTATAAATAGATGTAATATCTCTGTAAATGAGACACAGACAAATTCAAAATCAAGAGACCTTTCATCTTTGATCGGCAGATTAATTTTATCTAATATTAAATTTATATGATTTTTATTTGATAACTGTGCTTGTTTTTAATTTGTTAATATGTCACATCGATTTGAAATGGGGTAACTTGCTTCTTATAATAATTCACGTTATAGGTATTCAGTCTTAAACCAGAAGATGGTATATTAATATTAAATCTAACTTATTTTCTTAAGACAATTTTTATAGGTTAGTCTCATAAGATTACAAAAAAGCGTTTGAAAATTCAAATACTTGAAAAGAAAAAATCGAATTGGTGTTATCATCCCTTTGGAATTGATCAATGAGTAGAGCAGTATATTATTTATTAATATTTTATTTTAATAATAATAAAATTGCTTATAAATTTTTATGCTTTTAAATTTTAATTTTAATTAGAATCTAATTAATAAAAAAAAATAATATTTTGATGGATCCAATTGCCAAGTTACCACTGGTGTGGAGTCTGGTGATTAACTCGATGAGATGGTCTTATCCTATCCCTGTTTAACTCCCGCACCAACATGATAACTAAATATTGTTTTTCTTAGAAATACAATAGAAAGAGGTAGCGGGTTGTCTAATGATTTGTTTCATTGGATAATATCTGTGGTAAGTACCTTCTTATGAAGTTAGGTTAAATCAAAGATATCAACCGATAACTCTAAGCCTCGGGTCGAAGAGGTAACGACCGTCATACCTGAAGAGTCATATTTCTTTTTGAAAAAAAAAATAGAATTAATTAAGAAAAATCAAACATCCACAATCTTTTCGGCCCTTGTTAAATGTAACCAAATAATGGAAATTATACTACGGATATGATAAACAAATTATTGTAATTAATTAAGCTGGCCATTTAGCATCCGAAAATCATCTGTATTATTTTAGCAAATTAATGGGATTAATCATCCGCAAATAATGGCATAATTCATTAAAAAAAAAAAAATCTTCCAGCTAAACATAAATCTTAAAAAACTAGACAAAATAACAAAATAGCATAAGAATTAAAAAAATTAACGAATCAAATTGAAGAGATATTAAAAAAATTAAATATTAATAAAATAATTAAACGATATATATATAAAAATTGAATGATATAAAATAGAGAGGAGCTAAATAAAATAGAATAAAAAAAATTATATTATACCTTAAAAAGAGGGGAATGTCTAAAATTTAAATTAAAATATTTCATTTGATTTGAATTTATGCCATAAGAAATTATTAGAATCATTTATATTTAATATTTAAATAATAATTATTATTTAAATTTAAATTTATAAATATAAAATTTAAATAATTAATTTTTATTGAGTTTTAGTTATAATCATTTAATGATAATTAAATAATTTTAATATTTTAATTTAAATTATAATAAAAAAAATTATAAATTACCAAAATTAATAAAAACAAGTTAAAAGGTTAATCAAAAAATTAAAATTTAATATATTTATTATTTTATTAAAAAAATTAATCATCTCTAAAGGCTCCCTTGCTCTCCCTCTGTTACTGGATAAAAAATATTTATATTTTAACAGGTTATTCTCTTATCAATAATAAAAAAAAATGACAATTTTGTAGTTCAACAGAAAATTAATAGAGTTTTGACATATGTGTAACATATTATTTATATTCTTATTATTGGTCCTCTTTACTTATTAAATTCATAAATATTTATTTAATTATATAATTTATAAATATCAATACGTCTCTACTGCTTAATTTAATACATAAATTAAGGATATGTTTTTAAATGTGTAAGTGGACTAACTAATATTACTAAATTATGTGTTATTATTTTGATTTAAAAAAGTATCATATCCTTTAATATATATATATATATATATATATATATATATATATATATATATATATATATATATATATATATATATATATATATATATATATTTAAATTTACCCTCAAATAATTGCATTTTTAATGAAATTTTGATTTTTTTTTAATGTAGTAATGGGCTAATGGCATACTGGAGTTAATTTCATGCATCCTTCCTAATTAAGTCATTATTTTATTATCATTCCTGTTATAGTAGGCACACAACTTTAAGCCAGATGCATAATTATACAATTATAACATATAAGAAAATAGAAGAAAAATAATACAGAATTTATGTAATTCAAACTTAAGATTTACATGCATGGATAAAATAAGAGAAAAAAGTTCTATTATGATAAAAAAGTAAGATACAATCACTCAGAACTCTTCAACTCTAATCTCAATGTGTTTCCTAAATATCTCATAATTCTTCGGTAAAGAGCAGAATGTTACAATATTTATACTAGTTCATATCATGAAGGTGTTGCCCCACAGCCCTAATGAAATTAGTGATGGGCTTTGAGCTTGAGCGTATTAGCTCATGTCTTCTGCTATCACTATAAATCTCACTTTTTATCTTAATCTGGTTGCAGCGAGAAAATTTTCATTTAATCATAATTTAAATTCATAAAAATATACTTAAAATTCAGGCCACATAAAAATAAAAATCCCTTAACCTTAATTTGAATAATATTAAAATCTTTATTACATTTTTTAGTCAGAAAATTATTATATTGTCCTTCACTTTTCTCGCTCTTCTTTGTCGCTCTCCTCACCTCTAATTAGATGTCTACATTCCTAACATCGAATGGACGTGAGACCACCTCCAATCTACTCTTTTCTTTTTGGGCATCTTTTTTTTACCAATCTCAGTCTTTACTATCATCGGAAAAGGAAGAATTAAAGAGAGATGGTTGAATATCCCCTCTATTTGATTCTTTTATTTTCGACGATGGTAGAGGCTTGGTTGACGGGACAATGATGCCCATGAGGAAACGAGTCGATTTGTGGTGACATCACCATCCGTCCAATGTCCGGAATATCGGAATTTGACTTGGTCTTCTTTGTGGGTCACTATTCTAATAGGTGATTATTCTCCTCTTTACGACATGACGGTTTCTTACTCCAAATCAATATTGTCAGAGGCGGAGCCAGGGAGGGCTAGGGGTGGCCTTGGCTCCCCAAAACATTTTTTAAAATATTTTAGTAGATATAAATTTTAATATTTTTATTAATTATTTTAAAAATTTATATTAATTTCTCTAAATATTTATAAAAAGATACTATTGGCTTTTCAAATTTTTTATTAGTCTCTAATAATTTATAATTTATATATTATGACATAAATTTAAATATTAAATTATTTTATTGTCATTAAATAATTATAAATTTTTAATTAAAAATTAACTATTCAAACTTTAATATTTACAAGTTAAAATTAGTTTTTATTTTTGCTTTCCCTATCCTTGTATGGGTAAATATAATTTTTTTTCTTTATTTTTCCCTCTCATTTTATTTCCTTTCCTTCATTTCATTTAAATTAAAAATTAATTTATTTACATATATACAAATAAATGAAATTAGTGATCTCAAATCTCATGTAAATTTTGGATGATCAATTTAAATATATATTTATTTTTATATGATATATTTACTTTATTATTTTATTAATCTATAATTTTTCATATCTATTTAAATTTAATGATTATCATCTTTTAATGTTATGTTATTATGCCATATAATCTAACCATTTGAGGATTATATTTTTTTTTATTTGAATTAATGAAAATATCAGGATTTAATATAATGTTTTGATTGATTTTTATTTTTTAAAATAATATAATTTACATTATGTAGTTATATAATAATCAAAACTACAGTTTTGTAACGCTTATATTTATTATAATTTTTATAAAAAATTCTTATAATTTGATATTTTATATTATTTTATTTTATAGACTATATATGTGTAAATAATTTTATTGATATAATATGATTAGCTTGTCCCCTTAATAAAAATTTTCTTGTTCCACCCTTGAATATTGCCACACGTTTTCAGGGCCGGGGGAGGGTCGCTCAAATCTATCTGAGTTTGGGAATGTGGGAATCCAGCTAGATTATCCTCTTTGCAACCCGATGGTTTCTTGCTCCAAATCAATTACTCTGCATGTTGCAGAGTTCAAGGGAGAGCCGCTGAAGTGGTGTCGTGTCTGTTCAACTTTAAAAATGTCACAATTCGCTCGTTGAGAGTCATAATTCTCCTCTTCACAACCCGATGCATTGTCAAGTTCAGGGAAGGATCCTTGGAGGGAAGAGAGGTGGCACTGATGCTAATAGGGTGAGAGGCAATGGTGAAAGATAAACAAAGGGAAATAGGAAGAGAAAGGGAGGGGCAAAAAAGAGAGGTAATTTTGGGTGGGGAAGATGATAAGGTACTTTCATTTTCTTTTTTTCAAAATGAAATCAAGTCAGAATGTTAATTTAGAAATATATAATATTCATTATAGAGAATTTAATATTATTTAAATTAAATTTTAAAAATTTTTAAAACAAATATTAAAATTGAGAAATGATAATAAAACAATCACCTAAATTAAGGATGATAGTCAAAATTTAGCCGGCAAAAATGGGTAAATCAATAGTGACCTTGAGGAGATGGGAGAAAATCTGTTTCGTCCAGAAATTATGTAGAAGCTATTTGGCTTTACCATTTCTTCATACCAAGTCAATGAATTAATATTCAATTCACAGGTAATTAAAACAATTAATGTTGAATTAGCATATTCCATTCACCACTTATTTATTTTTTTTACCATCTTATTGAGAACTTTAATTATACTAAATTTCATCCAACAACCAATGACACAGTCACGAATTAAGCAATTTTTGAACTGATTTGTGAAAATTGACTTGAAATCTTCAATTCAAATTAACATGTAATTAATTTATTTCAATTCACATAAAATTTGGAATAATTTAAATTCAATTTGCCTATAAAAGAGTCAATCAAAGTTGAAATTACTATTTGATTAAAATTAAAAAATAAAAATTAAATATTATTAAAAAAATCATATTAATTTAAAACGATTTGTAAATTGATTTGAATTTAATATATAACTTTTTTATAACGATTTATAAATAATTAGAATTAATTCATAATTTAATATTATTAAAATTTAAAAATTTAAATAACCTAAAACTTCCAGTTTATCTGCTTCAAGCTACAATCCAATCTCCAATTTAAAATTTTGGTTTTAAGTTGTTACATAGAAATAACCATGTTCGAACAGCCCAAGATGGGCATTCATTGCTTAATTAAAGTTTAATTCCCTAATCCTAGTTAATTGAGTTGATAATATCAGCCAAGGCATTATCGAATGAGATAAGCTGACCATATATATCAGTTACTTGCCCATTACAAACCTATATATATATATAGAAGAAATTAACACCATGTTAAGAAGCAGTATTCTGCCTAAGTAATTAATCAGAGTAGTTAAAAAATTGGCAGGTGCTCTGCATGAAAATGTGACAAAATTGATGAAAAAAATAGGAGGAAAAGAAAAAGGCTTAAAATAATATGAAAGAAAGTAGTTTAAAAAAGATTTATAATTTTTAAATATTAATGTAGGATATATACTCTAACTAATTTGGAATTAAGGAATTAAAACGTGTTGTGTTGTTATATTATACAATGAATTGCAGGCAGTTAGATTAATTTTCCATCAAGAGTGAAGGCTGCTCGTTTCTGATTTCTATGTGGTATATAGATATTCATAATAGGTCATTGCATTATTTATAGCTAGAATCAACATTTAGTAATCTTATGCCTCATAATGTAAGAGATAAAGAGTTATTAATTAAATCTTTACGACTTAACAAATAAATATTGACCTAATCTTCGGAACAAGTCCAAGTTAGAATTAAAATTCTCTTGCTTTTACTTAATCATCGGAACAGGTCATAGTGAAAACTTGGGAAGTTGCTGAAGCGTTAATGAAGCAATCATGAACAATCTACCGTGCACGAAATGTCCTCTTTTTGATCACTATGATCATCCACAATCCCACTTGCATTAAAGTACAGCCCCAAACGACCTACCCATGAACTCACAAAACATATGGTGTGTGATTAGTATATGTATAGAGAATTCTGTGCCTTTTCATGTAGAGAAAGTCAGTCAAATTTTTTTTGTTGTTATTTTACATATATGTATATATAAAACAGACTCTATACAACCAACAAAATAGAATATTTAGTTTGTTCCAGTCATATCACTCACCTACAAAGTTTCTATTCCCCCACCTAATTACTAAAAGAAGCAGAGTTCATTATTTTTATAAAAAAAAATGAAAAAAAAAAAGAAACGAAAATTATTAACAAAACAAGGTCATCATCATATGTGATCGAAAAAATGTATAAAAATCTGATAATGTTGACAGTTTAACCAAATAGTATAATATAATTTTAACAAGTAATTGACCTCAAGTCTTGCACCTAATCTAGAAGACTTTGGATAAGTTTAAGTCTGAAAATTCTTGTGTGTTAATTGGAAAGCTTTATACATATATATATGTATAAAAGCTTCCATTCCAAGTATGTAACCACTCCAAATGACAATGATTCTTTTCCCTTCTCATATAATTAGTCAATAACCATTGCCGAGTTCACACATTTGTAGTTAATAATGCCAATCTATGTATATAATTGAACATAACACATATTAAAATAGTTGAAATTTAACCTCTATGGAATATATGTCGAACAATGTATTACCAATTCAATTTTTATTTATAAAAAAAAAAGAGATATTTATAAATCATGAACAATAATTGACATCAGATACTATAAAACATCCAACCATAATTATGGTTGCATCAGATAGGGAAAGAGACCATTTAGCTAAATTATGTGCCACTATAAATTTTAACTATTCAAGGACTGATTAATACAAATCATTATTACCAGTCAGATTAAAGCTTAATTGATCTTTCTCCATCTTTAAACTGTAAAAATTGAAAAATAAAAAAAGTCTGAGTTTAAGTCTTTCCATCTATTTAATATGAGATTTATAACTTTTGTGTTGAGAAAAAAAAAAGGGAGAACTATCTTCTATTGTATAGTTCATACAGTTATTATTTCAATCTATTAAACTTTTATTAAATCTGAAAAATAAAAATACAATTGAGCCCATAACTTATATATAAAAATAATTAGATTATTTCAGAAGTCTTTCAGTCTATTCAAACCATAAAATTTCAATTTCCCTTAAAAATTAAAACTCTACCCATATTATGATCTTAACCAATAATAATAATAATAATAATAATAATAATAATAATAATAATAATATCTCCATGAGTCCATTTATTCCACGGCCACGGAGAATTTCATGCATCTTTTCCATTCTTTCTCAGAATTCGTGCATCCTCTCAATATTTTCTTGTGTGACTTTTAATTTGCTTTTTTAAAAAAAAAAAAAAAATTTTGTTAAGAAGATGATAGAAAATTTATGGAGGTTGCAAAGAGACATTCAGTTGCCATTCCAATTTAATTAGGTTTGCCCTCATCTTTTTCTTCTTTTTTCTCTTCGTCTTATTTGTTTTAGTTTTTTCTTCCCACTTTTTATTGCATTTTGAGTCAATTATAAATTACTCCCTGAAGTTTTTGAAAATTCATAATTTATCTATTTATTTTAAATTTAAAACAATTTTGGCCCTGAATTTTTATTCTGTCAAGAAATTAGTCTTCAAATCTAAATTTAGTCAACTTAACAAAAAAAAAAGTTACTTTATTTTAAAAATTTGAAATAATTAAATTTCTAAAGTTTTGTTTTATTAACAGAGTGTACCTCCATTCAAATTTTATATTTAAATAGTTAATATATTTTATATTTAAATTATTATATATAATATATTTAACATATAATACACACATATATAATTTTAAAATATAATAAATATAATTTTTTATTAAAATATTTTCTTTGTATAGTATCTTATATTATTAAAAACAAACGTGTTAAAATACTTATATCATATTATAATGATATTTTCTGTCTGTATTTATAATTTATAAACCCGTTAAATATTTGCTAATGTTTATGTTTTCTCTTGTTTAAGTAACTGACTTTCATAAAATATAGTGAATAGCTTTAATTTTTTACAGTGTTTTGACTAAAAGCCGAAAAATTTTGAGACAACAAGTAGATGATGCGTTTCTTAAGTTGATTTTTAATTCCATTACCTTATAAAATAAATGAACAAAACTGCAATACTATGAATCAACATGTAAAGGAAGGCACACTGAAAAAAATCTCTCTTTATTTAATTAGTATAGGCACACCAAGAAAATATCTCTCTTCATTTAATTAGGATATGCTAGCTCAATTATTGACGACTTTGCAGGAAATATAGCTAAACAATATTCTTAAACAGTGAGCAGCAAAGAACTTCTATCATTGTTGTTTTATGCATTCTCAAACAGTTTTTGAAGTTTTTCCACCTCATCCTTGTCCAATTGGAAGGCCTTAGCAAGAACATCAGGATTAATGGGTGGATTAGGCCCAAAGATTGCATCTGCTATAGTGATGACACCTGGGTTTTGGCTGCTTAGACCAGCAAAGGCAACTGCATTCGTCTTTGCAATATTAAACTGGAAGTGAATGAGGCCAATTGGAAATACAAATACATCTCCGGGGTATAAGACTTTAGTGATAAGGCGATTAGGGTTGGATGTCACAAAGCCAACATAAAGAGTGCCTTCCACGACTACAAGGATCTCTGTGCCACGAGGATGGGTGTGAGGAGGATTTAAGCCACCATTGGGTGCAAAATCTAACCGAGCGAGAGAAATACCAAGAGTATTAAGTCCTGGTATTTTATCAACATTCACGAGGGTGACATTCGATCCAACTCGATTTTCTGTATTTCCAGGAACATTGAGTCCCCAAAAAAAGAAATCTTCAGCTACAGTAAGGTTTGGGTTCTTGCAGAACTTTCCATTGACAAACACTGCGTTAATACAAAAAAGTTATTGTCAGTATCCGTTGACCATGCGTATAATAAAATGAGAAAAAGATTTCTATACAGGAAATAGCGATCTTTATAGGATAATACTACGAGAGAAACGTGAAAGAAAGCAGAAAAACTGAAAGCAAGGTTATATATATACCAGCATTCTTAGGTTCAGGTATGGCAACACAGAAGTCCTGGAGAGGGCTAGGGTCAAAGGCAGAGGCAAAAGAGAAAGCCAAAGCCAGAGCGAAAAAGACGAGGAAATGAAAGCTCTTCATTTTATGACTACTTTCTTTAGCCTTTAGTTGTTTTGTTGAAGGAAAGTTGTGAAAAATCTTCCATGGATAGATGAGTATTTATAGGTGAAAGTCTGTCGACTATTCTCTGTGATCTGACCTACATGCTAATGAAAGGTTAGGTTGCCAAATAGTTGTTAATGTTTAATTGTTTTTTATTTCACCAAACCACGAATTCTTCTACAAGTATATGCATATACATTTAATCGTCCCTCCTTTTGAATTAATCTTCAATATCAACTTGGAATGGTCCAACTCTAGGCCACAATTTCAAGCTTCTGCGAGCTGTGATGAAGTTTTTCATTTTACCTCCAAGAATTTTAATTTTCTTTTTTACCCTTCTGTTTTTGGTTTAAGGTAGAGAGAGGAAGAAACAAAAATATACTTTTGGCACAAACAATAATCGTTGTAGTTTATTTGATAATAGAAATATATTTAGATTAAGTGTCATATTGAATTGAAAAGAAAATTTCATATGCTATGTTGGATTTGATTAATTGGATTGGACGAGTCAGAATAATTGAGTATTAATTAATTACAACTTAAATGTAAAAGTTGGAGAGATCCTTATATTATAGTGAAGCAGAGAAGTCTTCGGTTGACCCGACTGGCAAGGCTTTGAAAGTTGATCAAAATTAATAAATTACTGAAACTGACGTTCCCCCAATAATCAAAACCAAATTTTCAAGATTTGTTGGTTTTTGTTCCCTTCTATGGTGGTTTTCATTTTGATAGCTACGGCCCCCTAACTGTGCTTTCTATCTTCAGCTAAAAAGGAACACCAATGTCATATATTTTCGAATTGCTATATATGTTAAATGTAAATGAAACACTGATGTGGCCCAACCGCAAGTGCACGGGTCGTACAAGTAATATAGAAAAGATATCGTTCCCACGAGGAATTGTGTTAATTATTGAATTTTTTATATAAAAAAGTTGACTAAATTGAACTAATTTTGAAATTAAAGCAATAAATTGATGAGTATTGAAGTATGAAATCTATATGCAAAATTAATAATCTATTTAACCACGTAATGATTTAACTAAATTTGCATCAAATTAAAATAAGCAATTTCAAATATGGCAAGATTTAAAATGGCAAGCAATTAAATTTGATTAGAAATTAACAATTATAAAAAGGCGATTCCGGAGTTCGGGATTTCATATTCGAGCTATTTTGGGATTTCAAATTGGTTATCCAATCTTGTGGAACTTACGGGTTTTAAGGAGATTAATTCTTAAATCCTTTGAATACCCTTTCGAGTGAGACAAAGAGTGCCTTAATCAATCTAATCCTACTTTCGTAGAGTTAGAGTTAATTAAAACCCATTAAGTTCTTTAATTAATCTGTGAATCCTCTTAATCCTTAGTCTATTTCTAGATCTAAGTTAATTAAGTCCAATTTCTTGATTATCTATCACAAGGCCTTCTCCTTTCGGTGCCTCAACCATGGATTAAGAACATTACTTAATGGGATCCTACACTAAGCATGTCATTAAGCACACAAGAAATGAATAAAACTCATTAAGACCATAAAATATGGATTACCCAATCAAAATCCATAAAATATCTCAAATATTACAACCCTTACTCCAGAATCAAAATAAACTACTCACTACCCATAATGCTTACAAGATATTCTAAGTTTAAATGGAAATAAAGCTTTAATCTAAGCTAATAAACAAAAAACTAAACACTAGAAATGTAGGAAAAATGTAAGAAAAGAAAGAAATCTCCAAATCTGATTGGAAATGGTGTGGAAGGTGAATGTGACCCTTCAGCTGCTGCCCTTTCCTTCCTTTTTTTCTTCCTTGCTTTCTACTTCCCCCTCCAAAATGGGAAATGAGGCTATTTATAGCATTTTCTGACATGGAGCCCTAAAATGGTGTGTTTTAGGAGGGATTTTCTGAGGGAATCTTCTGCCAGCTCATTAATGAAACCTTTGTGGGACTGCATAAGTGGACTGCATAAGTTATGCAGTCCCTTATGCAGTTTTCGGCTGGTTCTGGCTCACTTATGCGAAACTGCATGACCAGGTGCATGGGTTATGCACAATTCCGTGAGATTGCATAAGGGGGCGTGAATCTGCATAAGCCATGCACTCTCCTTATGCACAATTCGGCAGGTATTGGAATAGTGATTTTCCTCCTTATGCAGATCTGCATGGCTTATGCGGCAAGTCATGCGCAATTTGGCCAATGCATATTTCAACTTTGAAACTTGTTTTTGGCATCTTTGGCTGTAGAAGTCACTCATCAATGGCAAAATTTCTCTTCAGTCCTTCAAAAACATTATTTTTCCTACAAAACAAAGTAAAAATTACAAATTAATGCAAAATTGACAACTATGAAAAACTAACTAAATAACTAATGAAATTGGCTAAAAATGACTAATAATAAAATAAAATGGCTATGAAATTAAACCTAAATGACTATGCAAAATGTATGCATCAAATACCCCCAAACTCAAGCTTTTGCTTGTCCTCAAGCAAACTTTAAAATGTGATGCAAAAATTTTTAGGGGTGCCTTATCCAAAGAGCTATGAAAATCACCTATTAAAGTAACTTAACACCCCTTTAGCCATACCAACAATCCATATACCCATCCTTCAAAATGCAAAGAATCTAGTGCTTATCCAAGCTTTCACCGCTTAGCCATCAAGTCAATTATCATTCAAAATCCCCAAACCAACCAATCAAAAGAGAGAGTCATGCTCAAAAGGAATTCTAGAACAATCAATAGTCAAAGTGTCTCTATATGGAATGATGGAATTGAATGAATGAATGAATAGTTTTCCAATCCCATAGGCAAATTCCCTACTCCCATCTCCACTAATGTAGCAAGTACTATCAAGAGATCAAAGGTCTTTTTAGGGGTGTAATAGGGCCATGGGGTTCAAAATGAGGCTAAGAAGAAGAATGGGTAAAAAGGATTCAAAGCATGAGAATATTTCCAATCTTAACAACATAAGGTACACTTCTTATTTTATTATATTTTTTTTCTCCTTTTTATTTATTTATTTATTTATATGGGGGAGAGAAATACACAATGAGAATTGTCAAGTGCTAGCATAGTTTACAAAACACATAAAAATGGAGGGACATTTTGATTCTTTAAACTTGTATCTTGCATTTTCTTTTGATGATTGTCCCTAAAAATGCCACCCCCAAACTCATTTCTTTTAATACTTTGGGTGGATTTCTTTCATTTTGAATGACAATGGTAAAAAGCATATATACTAGCACTTTTACAAGATGACAAGCATTTCTTCCCCCTTTTATTGTATTTTTTTTTCTTTTCTTTTTTTTTTATGTACCTAATGTTATAAATAATTATTCTCATGAGAAGGGTTGGAATGTTTGGTTCATTGGCTAGGTAACAATAAGGATTTCAAGAAAAATTAGGGATAAAAAGGCTCAAAAGGGGTTTGCAAGGGTCAATTTTAATTAGGAAAAGGGCCAAGGGTTTAAAATGAGAATGTTTAAATCAAAGAATGCCTAATCATCTCTCTTTTCAAGTACAAGCTGGTATTTCACCTTGAAAGGTTTAGAAAATTTGTTCTAGGATTGGTGAGACATCATTTGACTACCTTATATCCAATAACTCCCTCTAAACACTTCCATCTCTAAATGACTAGTTGGGTGGCTTTTTGGCTAAGAAGATATAGGCAAGGGATAGACACTTCAAAACCTTGCACCTCTTAGGAAACTTTCAATCCACAAACCCAACTAAAAGGTGAGTCAAATCACTCTCATAGGCAGCTTTTCAATACTCAAGGGATTTGGCAAAAGATTTTAATGCATGATGCATGATTCCTAAAAATGAGTAATGCATTAACTAAATAACTAAATGGAGGGAATCTATTTGTGTGCAATATGTACAATTTCTAAGTGATGTATAATGTGTGTGTAAATGTGTAATGTATATGTATGTATGGATGTATATGTAAAATATTTACAATATATGTAAATGGAATGGGATGGGATGCTCTATACTCAAAATGTG
This sequence comes from Hevea brasiliensis, assembly GCF_030052815.1. NCBI lineage: Eukaryota > Viridiplantae > Streptophyta > Magnoliopsida > Malpighiales > Euphorbiaceae > Hevea > Hevea brasiliensis. Next base: position 3,943,469 of record NC_079497.1, on the reverse strand, counting down.
AAAAATGAAGCAAAAATCAAAATGTACACCCCCAAACTCAAAATTAGACATTGTCCTCAATGTCTCAAGTAGTGCATTATAAAAACTCAAAGTAAACAGGAATTACCAGGAATTGTGAGATTTAATAGCAAAAAGAAGGAGTTACCTGGTATGGAGTAGATGAGAAGTCAAGAAATAATGGGGATGCATAAGAAGCTACACAAGTTATGCAGAGTAAAGTGTTGTCCAGAACAGGTGCATAAGCTGTGTGCATAAGCCGTGCAGTTCTGCATGAGTGGCATAAAGGACTGCACAGGCTATGCAGAACATTTGCATAAGGGGATCACAGCCTATGCAGTATATTCAAAAGCTGCTGCATGATGATGAGCAAGAAAAAAAATGTGCAACCACCAGTAGAAGCATCCAAATATACAGAGTATGGACAAATATGCACAAAAGGGTAGTAAAGGCAATGTAAATCAAAGAAGAACTAATGTAATAGCTAGCCAATAAAACTTCAAGAAAAATAGAATTCAAAACAAAGTAATTCAAAACAAACAAACATAATTCAAAACAAACTACAATTGTTTGAACATATTTACAAAGAAAAAGTCCTACAAGTTTGAACAAAAGTAAAACAGAAACTAATCTAGTTCTATTGTTTTGCCCTTATCCAAAGATGTTGCTAAGGGGCTGGTAGCTGCTGGTTGCTGTCGAAATGATGGTGCTGGAGGAGGTGATGGAGGTGGAGGTGGAGGTGGCATTCCCAGAAAGATCATGAGCTGCTTCATCATCTCCTTTAATTCTTTCTGCTTATCTCTGGTTTCCATGACAAGGTCAAATAGGTGATCATGACGATCCTTGAGGGAATCAAGACCAGTGTCAAGCTTTCTATCCACAAAATATATATCATCACTAAGCCTTTCAAGATAAGTGAATAAGGCTTTAGTGTTGAAGGCAGGAGGGGCTGTGGATGAAAAGGGTTCAGCTGCAGGAGGTGTAGGTTGTGCAGAATCTGCTGGGAAGTCCTGTGCAGGCTGAGAGGGTGGTGTAGGTTCAGCAGATTCTTTGTGGGGACCGTGGGACAGTTGGGCTTACGGTTGTGCAAGGTCTGGTTTACGCTACTAGTTGTGCAGTGTCAGAATGTGGCAAACTGAATCCAGTTTGGAGAGGTGTGTGGCATCAAAGTATAAAGTATCTGAAAGTGCTGGAATTGGATGCTCTTTCGGATTAAAACCAAAATGCTTGGCTATGACAGTTATGAGCCCACCCAAGACAATGTCACCTATGGATTTGGTGGCAATATGCAACACATGCTCACAAAAGAAGTAACCAGGAGAAACTTTAACCTTGTGAAAAGCGCACCATAGCATGAATAATTCAGATTTCCCAACAGCACCAGAACTAGTCCCTCTGCCCAAGATAGTGCTAGCAATGAGCTTATGAATAAACCTAAGTGCAGGGTCTAGTATTTGAGAGGTTTTGGATCTGCCAGCAGAAAAAGTCTGAGGTTGGTTTGTGATAATTCTCCAAAATTGAGCAGCATTCCAAATACCTTTGTTTGCTACCTCTACCCCAGTATATGGTACTCTAAATAGCCCATCAATTGCAAACCCAAGAATGCTATGAAATTGGTCCAATGATAACTCTCTATTTTTCCCCAAACATCTAAATTTCATAGTTAGCTTAAAATCTACATCATGCAATTTCAGGGTGGCAGAGAATGAGGAAATAAATTCCAAAACTAAAGCTGGATAAACAATTTCTTGCTTATGCACAAATTCCATCCAACCCATACCATCAAGATAGGCAACCACATTGTCAAATAAACCAAGTGATTGGAGAGAGTCTATAGAAATATACCTAGTGGGTTGCACCCTCCTTTCTTTAAGTCTCTTAAAGGTTGCCTTGTGAGTTGTATCCTGAAGGGGCCAGGGTAATTTTGATACCTGGGATGCTACTGATGTTTGCTTTTTGCTGGAAGAGGGTGTAGAGGCTGAAGTTTTTGGGTTTTTGGGTGGTGGTTCTGAAAATGGAGTGGGTGGTTCTTTACACTTTGATAGAGGAGGTACAGAAGCAATGGGTCGCGTAGATTTCGACCTAATTTTCCACTTGTAGGTGGCTTTAGGAGGTGGTGGAGGTGTCTCTTGTGGAGGGGAATTGGGGTTGGGAGGTCGCATTGATAGGGGCAAAACTTGGAGAGGAGATGTAGGAGGGGAATGGGGAGGCGACTCCATTGGTTCCCGATAGTGAGGATGGAGGAGATGAGGGCAGAAATGAAAAATGCAGGGAGGAATTAGGGTTTATGCGGCGAAAATACGAGTGAAGAAGAAGGGGAGAGGAAGAGTTATGCCGGAATAAGGGTCGTGGGGGGGGGGGGGGGGAAGGGAATGAATAGGGATATCGGGAAGTGGAGGTGGGAAAATGATGCCGAAAACAAATTTTGATTTGAACAGGGCATGTGTTAAGGCTGCATAAGTGAAAAGAGAGTGTGCATAACTTATGCACTCTCTTATGCATGTTTTGGTGGGTGATAAAAAAGTGTGAAAAACTTATTATGCAAGAGTGCATAGCCTATGCACTAACTTATGCAAGTTTCGGCCTATTTTGGATTTCAGAAAAATAGGTCATGCAGAAGTGCATAAGTCATGCACTTTCCTTATGCAGGTCTCGGCAAGTTCTGGAATTCAGGGAGAGTGGTTATGCAAAAGTGCATAAGTCATGCACTCTGCTTATGCACCTCTCGGCAAGTTTTGGTTTTCAGAATTTGTGGTCATGCAGTTGTGCATAAGTCATGCACTCCTCTTATGCACCTCTCGGCAGATTTTGGTTTTCAGAATTTGTGGTCATGCAGTTGTGCATAAGTCAAGCACTCCTCTTATGCACCTCTCGGCAGATTTTGGAATTTAGAGTTGGTGGTTATGCGGGAGTGCATAAGTCATGCACTCTCCTTATGCAGGTCTCGGCAAGTTTTGAATTTCAGAGAGTTCGGTCATGCGGAAGTGCATAAGTTATGCACCCTGCTTATGCACCTCTCGGTAGGTTTTGAAATTCAGAGTTTTTGGTCATGCGGAAGTGCATAAGTTATGCACTCCCCTTATGCAGATTTCAGTGGAAAGAGAAAATGCAGGATTTGAAGTCATGTAGAAGTGCATAAGTTATGCACCTTGCTTATGCAAGTTTTGACAGATATGAAATTTGACAAAATGAGGCTATGCAGAATTGCATAAGCTATGCACTTTCCTTATGCACTTTGCAATAGAGATGAAAAATGGCAAGAATTGTGGTTATGCAGGATTGCATAAGCTATGCACATTCTTATGCAGTTTTTAGCAGGGTGAGAAAATGGCAAAATTTGTGATCTAAAAGCTGCATAAGCTATGCAGTTACTTATGCACAATTTAACAAGAATGAGATTACAACTGAAAATGATTTGCAAGTGTGAAAAATACCCTAAAATGAAGAAATATAATTCTATGAAGCATAAACCATGAGAAATTTTCACCAAAAACACATCAATACATACAAAGTCCATCAAAATTTCATCACACAAGCTTGTAAAAGTGAATCCTGCATAAAAAAAAACCTTTGTGAACCATGCCATTTTGACTCAAATTCTGCAAATCAACATTTAGCATAATAAAAACTCAATAAAATCTGCATAAAGTTGCATTTATCCATAAATGAAAATGGACTCCCCAAGTCATGCCAAAGAAATGCAGCACATCCACCTTGAATCTCACACCCCAAATAAACTCAAAACTACAAAGATGACCCACTTACCACCATATTAACATAAAAAGCACATATACTTAAAAGTTACACACCCAACCTCACCAAGAACATAAGTCATCTGCTGCAGACACCCTCTTTGCTGCAGAATTTCTTCTTCCTCTTTGCATAAACTAGGTAGCAGACCTGCACAGGTTATGCATCAAAAATCAATCAATTTTTGGGAGTGTTGAAGAATAAAATATCAGTTAAGGGTTACTCTCCAGCAGTTCACCAGCCTTTCTTCATTGAAATACATCTACAAGGGACAAAATTCAATAATGTCAAAAATTGAATTTGGGGAGATTTAAGATAAAAACAAAAGCAATGAAAGTAAAAGTAAATCAGCAAAAGCAAAATAAAAGGACTTGGGATGCCTCCCAAGAGGGCTAATTTATAGTCCTTAGCTGGACTTTTCATGTATTTCACTGAAAAGAGGTGAGGGATTGGAGAGCTTGTAACGGCTTGCTCCTTTTATTGGGTCTCCAGTTATGTAATGTTTTAATCTATGCCCATTGACTTTAAAATTACCAGATTTTTCACTCCAAATTTCAATTACTCCATAAGGGAAAACCTTAAAAACTTTATATGGACCAGTCCACTTTTATTTAAGTTTTCCAGGGAACAATTTCAATCTTGAGTTGAACAACAAAAATGAATCACCCTCTTTGAATTCCTTTTTCCTAAGATGCTTATCATGCCAAACTTTAGTTCTTTCTTTGTAAATACGGGTACTTTCATAAGCATCCATCCTCAGTTCTTCAAGCTCATTGAGTTGCAATAGTCTCTTTTCACCAGCTTGCTTAAGATCAAAATTCAAGGTCTGAATGGCCCAATATGCTTTATGTTCTAGCTCCACAGGTAAATGACAAGACTTACCATACACCAACCTAAATGGAGTAGTTCCTATAAGGGTTTTGTAAGCAGTCCTATATGCCCATAAAGCATCATCTAGTTTGATAGACCAATCTTTCCGAGAATTGCTCACTGTTTTCTCCAAAATATGCTTGAGTTCTCTGTTAGAAATTTCAACTTGTCCTGAAGTTTGAGGATGGTATGGGGTAGCTATCTTGTGCACTACACCATACTTCCTCATTAAGCTCTCAAATTGCTTATTACAAAAATGTGAACCCCCATCACTAATTATAGCCCTAGGAGCTCCAAATCTACTCAAGACAAATTTCTTCAAGAATTTCACTACCACTCTAGCATCATTAGTTGGAGTTGCAATAGCTTCCACCCACTTTGACACATAGTCAACTCCAACCAAAATGTATTTATTACCATATGAAGGAGGAAATGGCCCCATAAAATCTATTCCCCATACATCAAATAATTCCACTTCAAGAATATCATTTAGGGGCATTTGATCTCTTTTTGACAAATTTCCACTCCTTTGACATTTATCACATTTCAACACAAATTTCCTCACATCCTTAAAAAGATTTGGCCAAAAGAAACCAGCTTGCAAAATTTTACTAGTTGTTTTAGAGATTCCAAAATGTCCTCCATAATCAGAAGCATGGCAATGTTGCATAATACTTTGTGTCTCCTCATCAGGAATACATCTCCTTATTAAACCATCACAACATCTCCTAAAAAGTAAAGGATCATCCCATCTATTAAATTTTGCCTCATGTAAAAACTTTTTCTTTTGTTGCCATGTCATTCCTAGAGGTAAAACTCCACAAGATAGATAATTCACAAAGTCTGCATACCAAGGTAATTTAGCAACAAGAGAGAAAAGTTGTTCATCCAAGAAAAACTCATCAATAGGGACTTCATCCATTTCTTCATTATCAAATTTCAGCCTACTCAGATTATCAGCTACTACATTTTCAGCTCCCTTCTTATCTCTAATCTCCAAATCAAACTCTTGTAGCATCAGAATCCACCTAATGAGCCTAGGTTTAGCCTCCTTTTTACGGAGTAAATACCTGATGGCTGCATGATCTGAAAATAGAACCACCTTTGAGTCAATAATGTAAGGTCTGAACTTTTCCAATGCAAAGACAATTGCTAAAAATTCTTTTTCAGTTGTTGCATAATTTGTTTGAGCCTCATCCAGTGTTCTACTAGCATAGTAAATAGCATAAGCCTTTTTGTCCTTTCTTTGACCAAGAACAGCTCCAATTGCATAGTTGCTAGCATCACACATAATTTCAAAAGGTAGGCTCCAATCAGGTGGTTGCATGATTGGTGCAGTGATAAGAGCTTACTTCAACCTGCAAAAGGCATCCAAACACTCTTGGTCAAATACAAATAGTGTGTCATGACTTAACAAATTAGACAAAGGTTTGGCTATTTTAGAGAAATCCTTGATAAAGCGTCTGTAGAACCCGGCATGTCCTAGAAAACTTCGAATTCCCTTGACATTGGTAGGAGGAGCCATCTTCTCTATCACTTCAACTTTGGCTTTATCAACCTCTATTCCTCTGTTAGACACCAGATGTCCAAGCACTATCCCTTCCTGAACCATGAAATGACACTTTTCTCAGTTTAACACAAGGTCAGTATCTGCACATCGCTGCAAAACTTTAGAAAGATTAGCCAAGCATATGTCAAATGAAGATCCATAAACGGAAAAGTCATCCATAAAAACCTCCATTATATCTTCAATGAAATCTGAGAAGATTGCCATCATGCACCTTTGAAAAGTGGCTGGTGCATTACACAACCCAAATGGCATCCTCCTATAAGCAAAGGTTCCATATGGACAAGTAAAAGTGGTTTTCTCTTGATCATTTGGATGGATAGGGATTTGAAAAAAACCTCAGTATCCATCTAAATAGCAAAAATAAGAATGCCTAGCCAGTCTTTCTAACATTTGATCAATGAAGGGAAGTGGAAAATGATCTTTTCTAGTGGCAACATTTAGTTTTCTATAATCTATGCACATTCGTCAACTAGTCACTGTTCTGGTGGGAATTAATTCATTATTTTCATTTTTGACCACTGTCATTCCACCTTTTTTTGGGATAACATGTACTGGGCTCACCCAAGTACTGTCTGAGATAGGGTATATGATCCCTGCATCAAGCAACTTCAAAATTTCATTTTTAACAACTTCTTTGATATTTGGGTTCAACCTCCTCTGATGTTCAATAGATGGCTTACAATTTTCTTCCAAAATAATTCTATGCATGCAAAAGTGTGGGCTTATTCCCTTAATGTCATCTATGGTGTACCCTAAAACTTTCCTAAATTGCCTCAACACTCTTAACAACTTATCAGCCTCTAAGGTACTCAAGTTTGCATTTATAATTACTGGATAAGTGTTATTGGTGCCAAGAAATTCATACCTGAGCTGAGAAGGAAGTTGCTTAAGTTCTACCTTATGTGCATCTTCTTCCTTGAATGATGGTTGCTTAGATTCAACTTTTTCCTTTTGTGTGAGTTGAAAAACTGGAGCAGAAATGAATGGTGGACTCCCCTCTAAATGTTGAGCATATGCAGCCACATGAGGGTTGTCATAATCTATGCCTCCTCCATGAACCAAACAATTTTCAAGTGGATCTTCTGGATATTTCTTTCTGAAATGTTCTTCAACCAGCTCATCAATGATATCAACTCTCAAGCAAGTATCAGCTTCAGAATGATGCTTCTTCATAGTGTTATTATTATTGAAAACCAATTGATCTTCACCAACTCTAAGAGTCAATTTTTCTCCCTTAACATCAATTAATGCTCCTGCTGTAGCTAGAAAGGGTCTTCCCAAGATAATTGGAATATTAGAATCCTTCTCCATGTCCAAGATGACAAAATCAACAGGTATATAGAACTTCCCAACCTTCAAAGGCACATTCTCCAAAATACCTTCAAGATACTTAATTGATCTGTCAGCTAACTGAAGAGAAATGTGGGTTGGTTTAAGATCTCCCATATTGAGCTTCTCATAAATGGAGAGGGGCATAAGGCTAACACTAGCCCCTAAATCACATAAAGCTTTTGTAGAACATGATTCCCCAATATGGCATGGAATTGAAAAACTCCCTGGATCCTTGAGCTTTGGAGGAAGTTTCCTTTGGAGGATAGCACTACATTCTTCTGTCAAAGCTACAGTTTCATGGTCTTCAAGTCTCCTCTTATTTGAGAGAATTTCTTTTAGAAACTTAGCATAAGAGGGCATTTGTGAAAGAGCATCAATAAAAGGCACATTTATGTATAGCTTCTTCAAAACCTCTAAGAACTTTCCAAATTGCTTATCAAGCTTGGCTTTTTGAAATCTCTGTGGAAAGGGAAGCTGTGGCTTGTAAGGCTCTGGAGGTATGTATTTCTCTTCTTTCTCTTTTCTTGCACTCTCTTTCTTTTCACTCTCTTGTTTTTCATTTTCATCAGTTTCTTTCTCATTTTCTCTCTTCTCACTATTTTCACTTTTCTCATTTTTTTTCACTCTTCTCATTATTTACAACTTTCCCACTTCTTAAAGTAATAGCTTGACACTGCTCTCTTGGGTTTTCTGGTTGACTTGGAAGCTTTCCAAAAGACTTGGTACTTGAGGAAGATGCTTGTTGTGCAATCTGATTTTCTAGCATTCTGTTATGTGTTTGCATCTGTTCTAGCCTTGCTTTCATCTCTCTCATCTCCTCATCATGCTTAGTTTGGTTAGTAAGAATCTGTTGTAATAAAGCTTCAGTGTTGGAACTTTGTTCTTGCTGTTTTGGTGGAGGATTCATATTTTTCTGCTGAAAATTAGGCAATGGTTGCCTATTTTGCTGATATGGAATTCCTTGTTGCTGTTGTGGTTGAAAATTCTGATTTGGAACTTGACTTTGCTGATTTCCCCATGAAAAGTTGGGATGATTCCTTCAAGTTGGATTATAAGTTTGAGAGTAAGGATTCCCCATTTGTTTGTTTCTATAATTACCAACATATGCTGCTTGCTCTCCATAGTCTACTCCACAGCTGGTAGTTCCCTCTGCATAAGCAACTTGTTGTGAACTTCCAGATGATGATGATGAACTAACCAACATACTCAAATCTTCCATCTTCTTAGCCAAGACATTTGTAAGTGCATCAAACTTTGCATTAATCATATTGAATGGATCAAGATCATACATTCCAGCAGCTTGTCTCTTTTGAGTTGGAGCTGGTCCTCTTGGACTACTCCAAAGATGAGTATTCTTTGCAATTTTCTCCAGTAGCTCATAAGCTTCATCTTCATGCTTCATAATAAATTCTCCTCCTGTTTGAGCATCAATAATCCCTCTAATTGCAGGAGTGACATTGGTGTAAAAATTCTGATTTATCATCCATTTTGGAATGGCATGATGTGGGCATTGTCTCTCTAATTCTTTCCATCTCATCCATGACTCATAGAGAGTTTCATCTTCTCTTGGTCTGAAAGCTGTCATTTGATTCCTCAATTCTCGAGTTTTTCCAGGTGGAAAATATTGTGCAAGAAATGCATCAGTGAGTTCCTCCCAATTTGTAATGGAATTGTGAGGTAAAGAATCAAGCCAATCCAATGCTCTATCTTTCAAAGAGAATGGAAATAGCTTCAATCTTACTGCATCATCAGACACTCCAGGTTGTTTTTGCATATCACAAATCATAGCAAACTTCTTCAGATGTGTGTGTGGATTTTCAGAAGGATGTCCTCCGAATTGAGAAATTTGAATCATTTGAAGAACTCCAAAATCCATCTTATAACTATTTGCATCAATTCTTGGTCTTGCTATGCTCTCTCACAAGTCATCAAAACGAGGAAAAGCATGATCCATCATACTTCCCCTGGGTACATTAGCATTTACAACCTCTTCACCTTGGGCTGCATTTTCGTTGTTTCGATCATTTCCAGCATTACCACCACCAATTCTAATTCTTTCATCAGCCATGTCTGCTTCAATTTCAGTTTCTCTCAAAGCTTCTTTCCTTTTTCTGGTTTCTTTCTTGTTGGCTTTACAAAATTTCTCAATTTCAGGATTAAATAGTCAGGATGTGTCACTTGTGCTTCTAGCTCTTCTCATAAAAGATTAAAAGTACCTGAAAAAGAACAAACAAACACAAAATGAAAATATAACAAAAATAAAACTAAAAACGACTAAAATAATCAAGAATTCAATCTTAAACAAACAACTCCCCAGCAGCGGCGCCAAAAACTTGATGTGGCCCAACCGCAAGTGCACGGGTCGTACAAGTAATATAGAAAAGATATCGTTCCCACGAGGAGTTGTGTTAATGATTGAATTTTTGATATAAAAAAGTTGACTAAATTGAACTAATTTTGAAATTAAAGCAATAAATTGATGAGTATTGGAGTATGAAATCTATATGCAAAATTAATAATCTATTTAACTATGTAATGATTTAACTAAATTTGCATCAAATTAAAATAAGCAATTTCAAATATGGCAAGATTTAAAATGGCAAGCAATTAAATTTGATTAGAAATTAACAATTATAAAAAGGCGATTCCGGAGTTCGGGATTTCATATTCGAGCTATTTTAGGATTTCAAATTGGTTATCCAATCTTGTGGAACTTACGGGTTTTAAGGAGATTAATTCTTAAATCCTTTTGAATACCCTTTCGAGTGAGACAAAGAGTGCCTTAATCAATCTAATCCTACTTTCGTGGAGTTAGAGTTAATTAAAACCCATTAAGTTCTTTAATTAATCTGTGAATCCTCTTAATCCTTAGTCTATTTCTAGATCTAAGTTAATTAAGTCCAATTTCTTGATTATCTATCACAAGGCCTTCTCCTTTCGATGCCTCAACCATGGATTAAGAACATTACTTAATGGGATCCTACACTAAGCATGTCATTAAGCACACAAGAAATGAATAAAACTCATTAAGATCATAAAATATAGATTACCCAATCAAAATCCACAAAATATCTCAAATATTACAACCCTTACTCCAGAATCAAAATAAACTACTCACTACCCATAATGCTTACAAGATATTCTAAGTTTAAATGGAAATAAAGCTTTAATCTAAGCTAAGAAACAAAAAAACTAAACACTAGAAATGTAGGAAAAATGTAAGAAAAGAAAGAAATCTCCAAATCTGATTGGAAATGGTGTGGAAAGTGAATGTGACCCTTCAGCTGCTGCCCTTTCCTTCCTTTTTTTCTTCCTTGCTTTCTGCTTCCCCCTCCAAAATGGGAAATGAGGCTATTTATAGCATTTTCTGACATGGAGCCCTAAAATGGTGTGTTTTAGGAGGGATTTTCTGAGGGAATCTTCTGCCAGCTCATTAATAAAACCTTTGTGGGAATGCATAAGTGGACTGCATAAGTTATGCAGTCCCTTATGCAGTTTTCGGTTGGTTCTGGCTCACTTATGCGAAACTGCATGACCAGGTGCATGGGTTATGCACAATTCTGTGAGATTGCATAAGGGGGCGTGAATCTGCATAAGCCATGCACTCTCCTTATGCACAATTCGGCAGGTATTGGAACAGTGATTTTCCTCCTTATGCAGATCTGCATGGCTTATGCGGCAAGTTATGCGCAATTTGGCCAATGCATATTTCAACTTTGAAACTTGTTTTTGGCATCTTTGGCTGTAGAAGTCACTCCTCAATGGCAAAATTTCTCTTCAGTCCTTCAAAAACACCATTTTTCCTACAAAACAAAGTAAAAATTACAAATTAATGCAAAATTGACAACTATGAAAAACTAACTAAATAACTAATGAAATTGGCTAAAAATGACTAATAATAAAATAAAATGGCTATGAAATTAAACCTAAATGACTATGCAAAATGTATGTATCAAACACAAGGAATTGTTTTTTTTTTATGATATTTTTACATTTACATAATTTGAATCTAGTTAGAAATACCAGGGTATAATTTCCATACGTTATCATTAAATTTTATTTAATTATTTTAAAAATAAAATTGAAAATGTTAATCGGCTCCTACTTATAGAATTATCATTTATTAAGGTTAGATAAGTAAATAAATAAGTTTACGATGTCTTTAATAATATTTGAGTTATCGCTTGCGATGTCTCGAAAGTGGTTGGATCCTTGAAAGATGGGATAGCGTGAGCTGATTGTTCTAACAAAACTTATTATTGGACTCACCAACTCTTTGCCATATATTACAAGAATAATTAATTGTTGAGTCTTTTTTCTAATGGGTCGTCTAATAAGATTATTTCTTTGTTGAAATAATTGTGATGTTTAAAAATTCAAATACCCAGGAAAAAAAATCAAATAGGTGATATCATCCCTTAGGAGTTGATCAATGAGTATATTATTTGTTAATAAGTTTTGTTTTAATAATTATAAAATCCCTTATAAAATTTTATGCTTTTAAATTTAAATTTTGATTGGAGTCTAATTAATAAAAAAAAAAACAAATTATTGTAATTAATTAAGCTGGTCATTTAGCATACAAATATTATATGTATATATTATTTTACCCAAATTAATGGGATTAAGTACTAATAAACAATGACATAATTCATGGAAAAAAAAAATCTTTAAGTAGAATGATTCCATATTAGTTGTGGTGGATGTTCTAAACATAAACCTTAAAAAACTAGACTAGATAACAAAATAGCATAAGTATTAAAAAAAAAATTATCAATTAAATTAAAGAGAAAAAGAAAATTAAAAATTAATAAAATAATAAAACAAGTAAATAAATACCTTTATCTGCCTATGCTTATAGAAGTAGAGTAATTATTTAATGGAAATTAATTAATTTTAATATTTTAATCATAAATTAATAGACATTAATAAAAAAAAACTTAAAAAACAAATGAAAAATCAAAATATATTATATTTCTTTTTTTTAAAAAAAAATTAATTGTTTGCAGAGATGAAAGCTCCCTTGTCCTCCCTCTGTCACTGGATAAAAATATTTTTATTTTAACAAAATATTTTCTTGTCAATAAAATTTAATTAAAATGATGAAAACAAAATACCACTTAAATTGGGGACCATGGTCAAATTTAGCCGGCAGAGTAGATAAAGCAACAGTGACCATGAGGCGACGAGATCAGAAAGCTGCTGCTTTCGTACAGAAATCATTTGTAGAAGCTAATTGGGATTACAAAATCTTCATACCAAGTCAATGAAGTAATTTTCAATCCACAGGTAATTTAAGTAATTGTATTGAATTAGCATATTCCGTTCACCACTTCTTTTCTTTTTAGCATCTTATTGAAAACTTTAATTAACAATTAACAAAACATTCACGAAGTAATTAATGTTGATGGAAACTGTCACGACCCGATACCACGGGCCGAACCGGCACTAGGACCTGAGCTAGCCTAAAGCCCCTGAGGTCCGTAGTAAGTCTAGCTATTCCTTAACCCAATCTTAAAACCCATATTGAGCCCAATTTTAAGAAATCAACCGGACAGAGTCCGGCCATAATATGAACCATCCAATAGAGAGTTTTTTACTTAACCAACCTACAAGCACAGTATATATAATAATTTGGAGAGTTTAGTTTACCATTCACATACTCATAACAATATTATTTCAAATGGGAGCTCAGCTCCCTCATTCAACCCAATAATCATCCATGCATACTCATATATCATGCTTATAATTTCAGTTAATTCATACATAATAGATCCAAATAAATGCATCACTAATAATAATAATACATGCGGAGTTCTAGAACAAAATAAAAGGACAAAATACAATTAAATGCTGATAATAGACCTGCGAAGAAGAGAGCAGGTTAAACTCAATAAAGGGCCTTCTGTATCCTAGAAAAAGAGGTGAACAGGAGTGAGTGTTCAACTCAGAGAGTAAAATACTAATTTTAAGTACAATTTCTATAGCCATCTAAAGCTAATGTGTCTTAAAAAGTGAAATGCAACACCTTCATAGTTTTCATACAAATCACATCATAAACAACAAAAACGTAATTTGGAACACTCACACACCCATAAAATATTCAAATAGTACATAAATGGGAGCTGATCCCCTATACAGCTCTCTTAATCCAATCTCTGCTAACGAGTACATCCCAAGCCGGACTTTCTCCTAATAGACCAAATGCGAGGGCCAGTGAGATCATCTTAAGCCGTGCCTACCTCGACTTATACATAAAAAGATCGGGTCCCAGCGAGTCAAGCTCTAGCCATATCTCCCATCCTATCCATATCCAATATCATACACCACACGCACGCCAAACTTGATGGGCGTATCTGCAAGTATACGGGTCGTCTCAAGTAATAGAGTGATGAATTAAGTATCGTTCCCACAAGGATTTATTGTTTGAGTACCAAACTATGAATGAAATTATTATTTGGGCTAATGATTGATGAATAATTGGTAAATGTAAATGAGCAAAGTAAATTGATTAATCTAATTGGAATGGGTAAAGAGCAAGAAAATAAATTCTAAATCTAGTTTGCAATTAAACTAAATTAGTAATGGGTAATTTAAATTAAAGTCTAATTATGTTAAAATTGATTCCAGAGTTGGGGGTTTAAGCATAAATTAATTGAGATTTGTCTTGGGTATTCCAATTTTAAGGGAAAATAGAGTTTGAAGGTGATTGATTCTAAATTCCTTTGATATCTTTTTCAAGCAAACCAAAGTGTGTTCTAAAATAACCAAACCTACTTTCGTATGATGTTTTATTAATTTAAAACCCATTAAGTTTTATAATCAATCATTAATTCCTCTTTAAACCCTAGTTTATTTCTAAATCTAAGTAATTTTAAGTTTCAATCCTTAATTATCTATCAATGACTTTCACCTTTTGGTCTTTCAATCAAATATTAACACAATACCCAATGGGTATCAACATTAGGCAAGTAAAACAAGCACACAAGGAAGGAATCAAAACTCATATTTATATAAAAATATGGAAATACCCAGTCCAAATCCACAAATTAATCTAAAACATATTTTCCTAACTCTGAAATCCAAAGAGTTTACTCAGTCATGTTGGTATTTACAGATATGATGGATGGAAAAGTAAAGAAAAACATGATAAGAGGACTAAAAATAGAAAAACCCAGGTAGAAGAACCCAAAACTCTGATTTCTGGAGCTCCCAAAGATGGTTGCAGCAGCTCCTCCCTCAGAAAAATGGCGTCCTCCTCCTCTCTCTATTTATAATTTTTTTTCTTTCCTTTGTTTCTTCTCGTTTCCTCTTGTGGCAAAAGCTAGAAAATGATGGTTTAATATGGTCCCAAAGGTTGCCCTAAAAATAGAAAAGAGCCAAGGAGTGGATAGAAAATGAAGTGTAAAATTATCCAAGTCAGCAACATTATTCACGTTCTGGGCAGTCTGCTTAGGGTACTGCTTAACTCTAAGCAACTTCTTTAATAAATTTCAGCCTCTGGTTTCACTGTCTGCTTAAGGTTAAGCAGACCCTCAGCAAATCTTGGCAGGCTTGGAATAAAATGGGTTTTCTGCTCATGCTTGACTTCCAGCTTGACCTGTGCTGCACCTTAAGCACTGCTGCTTACCCTAAGCAGGATCATAAGCAATTTTCGGCAGGTTTTGGGATGAAAGCTTGAATGTGTAGGATTTAAGCCGTGCTTGACTTGCGGCTTGACCAGGCTTAAGGTTAAGCAATATAACATACCCTAAGCAACATTATAAACAAAGTCTCAAGCAAATTTCAGCTAACTTGATCTTTCAAGGTTTGATTCTTTAACTTTCCTCCATGCTCAAGGAGCTCCAAATTTCTTTAAATCACTTTCTAAATGCACTCATTGACCCTCAAGTTACCACAAAAACCTATTAAAAACAATAAAATTATAAAAATTAAATATAAAGTAACTAAAGTTAACAAATAAGCTAAAATAAAGCTAAAAATATAAAATACACTAAAATATAACGGCAAAATGGATGCAAAACTACCCTAAAATGCCTATATGAAACGAGTGTAACAAATTCCCCCAAACTCAAACCTTTGCTTGTCCTCAAGCAAATTAAAAATAATTAATGTAATTTGGGATACCTTACCTTAAATTTATGAAAATTACTTATCCAAACTCTCAAGCTTACTTTTAGCCACCAAAAAACCATATACCAAATTTCAAGGTACAAAGAATTCAATCCTTACCAAAGTTATCACCGTTTAGCCTTGGGTCAATTATCCATATCATCAAGCCCAAACCAATCAATTACAAAGAATAATCATGCTTAAACAGACTATAGAGTAATCCATAAACTAAAGTGTCTCAAATAATGATGGAAGTAAATGAATGGATTAATGATATCCCAATCCCATATTCCAATCTCCACTAATGTAGCAAAACACCATCAAAAGATCAAAAGGACTTTCAAGGGTTGTAATGGGGCTAAGGGGTGATAATGTAGCTAACAAGGAAATGATAAAGGTAACAAAATATGAGAGTAATTAAATTATTAAAAGATTAAGACACACAAATTTTTTTTCTTTTTTTTTTTTTAATAATCAAATGGGAGAAGGAACTTTACAACTATTCACCAATGCTAGCATATAATTTTGAAGCTTTTGGAGGGACTACATAAATAACATTAACTTTGAATTACAATTGTCCCTTTCAATTCACCCCCAAACTCATTTCTTTGTGTACTTGGGTGGTGAATTTCTTTACATACCATAATTGAATTTGCTAGCCTTTTTTATTTTAGTCACTTCTCCCAACTAATTATTATATTTTTTTCTTTTTCTTTTTATTTTTTTATTTTTTTATTTTTATTATTATTATTTATTTTTTTTAAGTGTATCTATCACTCAAAGAATTATTCTCATGGAGGGTAGGTAAGTGGAATAAATATCTCAAATTGGTTCCAAATGAAAATTTTAAAGTGAGATTGGCTAAGGCTAAAATATGGGTTTAAAATTCAAAGAATGCCTAGATCATTTCTTTTTTTCAAGTGCATGCTATGATTTCGCCTTAAAAGGTTTAGAAGGATTGTTTTAGAATTGGTGAGACATTAATTAGCTACTTCTTACCCTAGAGTTTTCTCTAAGCACTCAAACTCAATGTAATTGATTGGGTGACCCTTGGCTAAGAAGATATAAACTAAGGTAAGGATCTAATAACCTTGCACCTATCCAGAACTTTCAATCCATCAAACCCTTCTAAAAGTAAGCTCAATTGCTCTTCAAAGCAATTATCAATCCTCTAAGGACAAGGTAAAAAATTATTTTTATGATATGCATGATCCTAAAATGAATGCATAAATCAAATTAAAACTAAGTGTAATCTATATGAAAATTATATGCAAATGTATGTGTATGAGTATAGACATGTGTGTGGTATATGTATAAGTGTATGGATTATCTATATATGAATAAATGAAATGCAATAAATGAATGAATGAAAATTTTAAAGAAAATTTTAAAAATTTTGCAAAAATTTTGCCCTCACCCCCAAACTCAAATGAAACATTGTCCTCAATGTCTAAAATGAATGCAAAGATGGGCAAAATTGTGTGAACTAATCAATTAATGAAATATATATAATTGGGGATTAAATCAATATAAGCTCAAGAATTCCAAAATTAGCTCAAAATGATATTAACAATGAAGCTTTAGAGAGAAAAATGTGAAAAAGTATCCCAAATGTATGAATTTGCACTGTTTAAGATGTTGCTTAACCTGTTGCGTAGGGTAAGCAAAAGCATAAGCATTGGCAATATACCATAAGCATAAATAGTAGATGAGTAAGCTGTTACCTCAAAATGATGTTAAACATATGCTGCTTAAAGTAAATTGTGCAACTCATCAATATCAACAAAATTAGGACTAAATAAAAGATAATGTACAAAAATAATGTGCAAGAAAATGAAAAAGTGTAATGAAATAAGAACTAACAGTTAAATCAAGAATTAAACTAAAAAGCATTCATAGAATAACTATATCCATATCAGAAGATAAAATAAAATAAACTAAACTAAAGGAAATGAATGCAAATATAATCATAAAAACTAATTACCAAAGTATTGCAACTATTACTAAAGTTTGAAGATTAAAATAAACAGATTACAAAATAAATTTAAAACGGAAACTAAAACTGAATTGAAGAACTAAAACTAGTACTAAACTACTGCTACTGTTCAAGCTCTACTGTCAAGGCTTTAATGTTGTTCAGCTTGCTGCTAATGGGTCTACTAGTGGCATAAGGCATTTTGCTGGGGTAAGCACAAAATTACTTAAGGTTAAGCATGACTTGCATAGGGTAGTTGCTTAGGTTAAGCATGTAGCAATTGCTGAAATTAAAGATTCTGGGTAATGCTTAGGGTCTGCACAAATTTGCTTAGGGTTAAGCAGAATTTACATAGGGTATATGCATAAATTAATTGGGATTTGTCTTGGGTATTCCAATTTTAAGGGAAAATAGAGTTTGAAGGTGATTGATTCTAAATTCCTTTGATATCTTTTTCAAGCAAACCAAAGTGTGTTCTAAAATAACCAAACCTACTTTCGTACAATGTTTGATTAATTTAAAACCCATTAAGTTTTGTAATCAATCATTAATTTCTCTTTAGACCCTAGTAATAAGTACATAATTTATTAATTTTACTCCCATCACATTTAGTGTTTTTAGTGTTTTTTTATGTTTAATTCAGTTGGTTAAGTATAATTATCTATTAGGCATATGTTTAGAGAGTTGTTGAAATAATTATGTTAAATGGAGAATTTTAACTCTTGCTGTATTTTTCAGGGTTTTGGTGAAGTTTCGGAGCATAGAAGTGTGGAAGAAAGCTTGGAAAGGTCGAAAGATTGAGAACCATTGTTGAAATAAAGTACAGGGGTCGTGTAAGCACAACCACAGACCCATATAACATTATGCCAGAAGAAATAAGAGAACCGAGGAAGAAACAAAGTACACGGGCCTTGTAATTTGACCTGTGTAAATCTTGGAGACCCTTGCAACTTTCTGTGCTGATACAAAATAGACCCACTCAACTCCAGTAAGTTACACGGCCCTGGGCCGTGTAGTGATACACGGGCCGTGTATCCATCGACAGTCAATTTCCTGATTTTGCTCCAATTGCAGTTTTTGACAGAGACTCTAAAAAAAACAAAAAAAACCCTAACCCTAGACCATTTATTATAAATAGAAGAGATAGCAGCCGTCTCAAACAAAAACAAGAGAGACGCCTCCAACACAATTCAGCAGCCTCTCCATTCTCTTTCTTTTAGATTTCTTTATTTTATTTCTCTGTAAGCCATGAACATGAGTGGCTAAGTTTTTAATTTAGTTCAAGGGATTCAAGTTATTTTGCTTGATTTGTGAGACCAGGTTCTTAATTTAATTTTTGTCTTTTTGAATATCTATTGTTTTCTGATTTATTTGTCTTTGATATATTGAATGATTTGCTAAAAAGGCCTATTAGTTGATTGTTTGATGAGATCAATTGCTAGTTCATCTTTATAATCCGTAATTGTTGTGTAAGATTGAACATGAGTAGCAATTAAGTTTTATTGATTATGATCCCAGTTTTCAATAATAACCTAAGGAAACAATAGGATGCATTAAATGATTTGTGCTTCATAAATTATTGCTCAGCTTAACTTTTTCCTTTTCTTAAAGCAGTTATTAATTTGATGAGGATTGCTTAATACCAACTCAATTAATAATTAGAGTCAATAAGAGTGCTAGGCTCGAATTGATGAGTATAGGGAAGTCAGGGGTTTACCTCGCTGTTTGGTAAATCTACGTTAAGTATTCAATAAGAGATAAGTGTATTTCTTTTGTCTATGATCAAATCAATACATTGGAATGAGAATTATCTTGGACTGAAGTTTGTTTAAATTGAGATTTTCCTATTTAGTTCTTTAATTTTTGATTTCTTTGGATTGCGAATTAAACCCAACCCCCCCCCCCCCCCCCAATCTTTGTTTCCTTTTACATTACACAAGCGCACGAAGTTTAATAATTCAGTCTCTAGGGTTCGACCTGGACTTACCATTTATTGCAGAAAATATTTCATAATTAGTGAATTCAGTTAATTTAATTTCTGGTGGATTCAACACCCACCACCTAGTTTATTTCTAAATCTAAGTAATTTTAAGTTTCAATCCTTGATTATCTATCAATAACTTTACCTTTCAGTCCTTTAATCAAAGATTAACACAATACCCAATTGGTACCAACATTAGGCAAGTAAAACAAGCACACAAGGAAGGAATCAAAACTCATATTTATATAAAATATGAAAATACCCAGTCCAAATCCACATATTAATCTAAAACATATTTTCCCAACTCTGAAATCCAAAGAGTTTACTCACTCATGTTAGTATTTACAAGAAAGATTGATGGAAAAGTAAAGAAAAACATGATAAGAGGACTAAAAATAGAAAAACCCAAGTAGAAGAACCCAAAACTCTGATTTCTGGAGCTCCCAAAGATGGTTGCAGCAGCTCCTCCCTCAGAAAAATGGCATCCTCCTCCTCTCTCTATTTATAATTTTTTTCTTTCCTTTGTTTCTTCCCGTTTCCTCTTGTGGCAAAACCTAGAAAATGATGCTTTTATATGGTCCCAAAGGTTGCCCTAAAAATAGATAAGAGCTAAGGAGTGGATAGTAAATGAGGTATAAAATTATCCAAGTCAGCAACATTATTCATGTTATGGGCAGTCTGCTTAGGGTACTGCTTAACCTTAAGCAGCTTCTTCAGTAAATTTCAGGCTCTGGTTGCACTATCTGCTTAAAGTTAAGCAGACCCTCAGTAAATCTCAGCAGGCTTAGAATAAAATGGGTTTTTCTGCTCATGCTTGACTTCTAGCTTGACCTGTGCTGCACCTTAAGCACTACTGCTTACCCTAAGCAGGATCTCAAGCAGGATCTTAAGCAATTCTCAGCAGGTTTTGGGATGAAAGCTTGAATGTGTAGGATTGAAGCTGTGCTTAACTTGCGGCTTGACCAAGTTTAAGGTTAAGCAATATGACATACCCTAAGCAACATCATAAGCAAAGTCTCAAGCAAATTTTAGCTAACTTGATCTTTTAAGGCTTGATTTCTTTAACTTTCCTCTATGCTCAAGGAGCTCAAAATTTCTTCAAATCACTTTCTAATGCACTCATTGACCCTCAATTTGCCACAAAAACCTATTAAAAACAATAAAATTACAAAAATTAAATATAAAGTAACTAAAGTTAACAAATAAGCTAAAATAAAGCTAAAAGCATAAAATATACTAAAATATAAGGGCAAAATGGATGCAAAACTACCCTAAAATGCCTATATGAAATGAGTGCAAAAAATATATATAATAATTTAGAGAGTTTAGTTTACCCTCCACATACTCATAACAATACTATTTCAAATGGGAGCTCAGCTCCCTCATTCAACCTAATAATCATCCATGCATACTCATATATCATGCTTACAATTTCAGTTAATTCATACATAACAGATCCAAATGAATGCATCACTAATAATAATAATATATGCGGAGTTCTAGAACAGAATAAAAGGACAAAATACAATTAAATGCTGATAATAGACCTGCGAAGAAGAGAGCAGGTTAAACTTAATAAAGGGCCTCTTGTATCCTAGAAAAATAAGTGAACAGGAGTGAGCATTCAACTCAGAGAGTAAAATACTGATTTTAAGTACAATTTCTATAGCCATCTAAAGCTAATGTGTCTTAAAAAACACCTTCATAGTTTTTATACAAATCACATCATAAACAACAAAAACGTAATTTGGAACACTCACACACCTATAAAATATTCAAATAGTACATATATAGGAGTTGATCCCCTATACAACTCTCTTAATCCAATCTCTGCTAGTGAGTACATCTCAAATCGGACGAATAGACCAATTGCGGGGGCCAGTGAGATCATCTCGAGCCGTGCCTACCTCGACTTATCCATAAAAGGATCGGGTCCCAGCGAGTCAAGCTCCAACCATATCTACCCGTCCTATCCATATCCAATATCGCACGCCAATACACGCATATTGCTCCAAATTACTATAAAACAATATCCTTAACATTTCATCAAACAAAAATGCAATATAAAATGTGTCTAGTATTTAATTACATAAATATATATATTTATAAGTGATGTATGGGCATGCCTGAATATATAATAATATTGAAATTATAATTAAAATTAATATTTTACTCACAGACGTAAACCAAGGTAACTGTGGTTGTTGAGCGGAGGAGGAAGGCTATCCCAGCCTACTTGACAATTATATTATAATTATTTAATATAATTGACTCAATACAAGTTTAAAAAGAATCAAAGACACTCTAAGTTGTGCTGTAAAATCCGACAAAGTTCCCCTTATACCTAGAATCTACTCAACTTGCAAAAGAGCTCAAAAATATATTTTTAGATTCACAAGTCACACAACCTTATCTCAATCACATCAAATAGCCCCTCCTGGGCCCATCCAAACAGTCAACAACCACAATTTTGAAAAATTACAATTTAGTCCCTATAACTAACTCTTTTGGCAAAAACTACCCAAATGAGCTCTTAAAATTGTAAAATTTTGCCCCATGGTCCTTAGCAATATTACTAAGCTAATATAAAAGGAATTATAATTTTCTAACTACCCACGAATATTTTATGAAATTTTATTCTAAATCCAGCATTATAAAATTGAAGAAGCTCAGAGTTCGGGTTTACCTATGCCAATTCTGACGCTTGAAACGCGTCCGGGGGGTCTAAAAATGGTGGAGTAGCCTATAACCCAATTCCGAAGTGATTTCGGTAACTTATCTGCTTAGCTCGAAATTGTAGATCCGGGCGACGGTCAAATTGCCACGAAACGAAAGTACCTACGCAAAGCTCACAACACCAGGGATTAGACTTAAAAATTTATATTTACATATAAAATAATTATTTGAAAATTAGGGGTGTTACATTAGATGGTATCAGAGCCAGACCCCCTCCAGTAGATGTGTGGTTTAGGGACAAACCAGGCAGAAGCTGGTGGGTCTGTAACATCCCATGCGGAAAGGGAAGGTCTCGGCTGGAGCGGTCCTCTGGGAGGGCAAGACTCAATAGTGCCTTTGTCTAAATTAGGGAACAGGAATGAACCGAATCATACATTGAAATGGGAGAAACTAATAACTAGAGGTGCCTTTTAGTGGAATGGCCTGGATAGTTGGAAGAACTTTGGGGTTAAGCGTGCTTTCTTGAGAGAAATCCTAGGATGGGTGACCTCCTAGGAAGTTCTCCATTCCACCTATGGGACAAAACCGTGAGACTCAGGATAGGGTAGGTCAAAGCAGACAATTCCTCTAGTGGTTGGAATAGGGATGTTACAGAAACATACATGTGTAATTAATATTTTTTTTTTTTAAGTTCTACTTTAATATGGTGTTGGACCAGAGATGACCGTTTCTGGGCATATTTTATGATTAATTATTAGGATAGATTATATATGAAATAAATTAAAACTTTGAAATTTTTTATTAAATTTAAATAGAGATTATGATTTCGCAATTCTATAGAAAGAAAATACTCAATCAAAAAGTTCAATTCATAAATCAGAGGCTAAATGAAAATTCAAAATTTTGTGCTTTTTTTTGAAATTTTATTTAAATATTTTTAATTTGTTCATTAATTTAATAATTATTTTGACAATAATTTTAAATTTGATAATCAATAATTTGATAGAATTAATCGAACGAAATATTTTAACCTTAGCTCCATTATCAATGTTAACTAGCCGTTAGTTTGATATAGTGATGACCAACGATTTTGGAGTGAAATTAATCTGAATGGATATATACAGTTGAATAAAGTTCTATATATCTTGATAGTAAATAGTAATTCAATATATGAATATAACTGTTTGACTTAATTTATAAAAATTAATTTATAAATACTAAATATTTATAAGTTAATTTGAACTTATAAATATTTAAAATTTTAAGCAATTATATATTTGATTAAAGTGCTTATAAGTGACTGATAAATATATAGTTAATATGTTTAATAAAAAAATAATTTATAAACACATTTATTATTGAAATTACTAAAAATAATGTTAAATGAGATATGTGGTGAAATTTTAAAAATTAAACAAAAATAATATGTTAAGATATTTTATCAAACTAGATTATAAGTATAGGATTTGTGAGGAACAAAAAAAAAAAAAAAAACTAGTCTCCCCCAGTTAGTTTTTTATTTTTTTGTTATAAACATAACTTATAAGTCTAAAAAATACTGTAAACAAACAGATAAGCTTATTTTAAAAGTTTAGAAACTGGTTTGACTAAATTATAAGTTAAGATAAATATCTTATTATATTTATATCAATTTTAAAAAATATATTATTTTTATTATTCTTCAATACTATTGTTCATTACCATATATAATTTGAATAATAAAGAGAGAAATAAAAATTTATTATAAATCAATTAATTTGATAGCACTAGTTCACCAAACACAATTATATATATATGTACAGTAAAAAATATCTCATTAAAAATATATACATTTTTTTCGTCTTCTATATATATAATTTCACAATAATTACAATTTACTTTTCCCATATAATGAAAAAAGTTATATTCGATGAAATTTAAATATTATCTTATACAAGAAAGAGGTCGAATTAATTGATAAACTATAATTATTATTTTATGTAAATTATACCATCCTTGTGACGCCTCATACCCATATACTATATAACCAAGCAAGAAGTGCCACATTCGGTGTCGGAACACCCTATCTTGTTTAATCATATCTATTGTAAACTTTTGATGTTATTTAAAACATGTATTCAATGTGTAGAATTTTTTTTTTTTATATCTTATTTCTATGGAGACCCGGACAGAGCCTCCTCTATTTTATTAGCATCTAGCGGGTTCCACTAATCACCTGTTAACATATCCATATTCATTTCACACATTTCCATATCATATTCTCTTTTATCATATCATTCACAACTATTTATGAGATCTCAAAATGAAGTATCATCTATTGAATTCATATGGAAATTCATAGATAATAAATTATAAGTTTTCATTTCAATCTCAAGTTTAATTACAAGTCCAAAATGAAATACATTATGACTAGACATAATGAGCCAAAATACTAGTCTATACATTGGCCCTACCAAAATACAAAAAACTGGTGAGGTGACTCTGGTTGGTGGCAAATCTGATCGGAACTCTATCCGAACACTACTGTGGCGGCTGTTGATCTTCAGTACTTACGCGATGGAAAACCAACGCGCTAAGCATAACGTTTAGTGGTGCATAATTTATAATAACAATAATTAAACAATTGAATTTATATCTGCAAATCATAATTTTTGGGTCTTTTATATTTTTATTGCTATTGGAAAACAATTAACATTATCGGGATCTTTTATGATTACTTATTGTATTTTAAGTTTTAATTAATTTTTATCAGTGCCCAAAAAACCTATAACAAATTATAAAAGCTTGATGCATAGGTGTATACTGATCAGACAGCCATATGTCTGTCCAATATACGTCTGTCAGGCAGAGGCCAACTGTCAGTCACGAGAACCACTGTCAGGCTTGTAAAGCCAGAAATAAAGTCAGGCACAATGGTCAATGGGTAGGCATATAGCCTGTAGAATAATCATATCAGACATATATTGTCAGTTCATGATTTGCTCTGTAAGCAGTACTGCTATCTGTGGTCCCTAATTGGTATACCAATCGATCCAACTATATACATATAAGCCTAGGCATACTTTGGGCAAATTAGTACTATTAAGCACTTATAGTTTTATTATTTCATGCTATGTACTATTAAGGGTTTATAACATATTTTTATTTCACTTCATGTACTACCCATGCTTTATACCATTTCCATGTTATTATAATGGGAACATAAGTCCCAAGCACTTATTCGTATAAATTATGTATTTATCACTCTCATTATTTTATGTCATGTACTATACGTATTTATAGTAATGTTATTTCATATATGATGAAAACATAGTTTCCAAGTGTATTTTCCTATGACTTATGTGTTTAGCAAACCATTTAGGTAAATTTACATTTTATGTATCAACTAATTTCATGTCACCTTGTAGTGGAAAAGTAGGTCCCACATACCTATTTCATGTAATTTAGCATGTAGAGACTTATTAGGGATAAGTCCTTACTAAAAACAATTTAATTCAAAATCCTTTTTTTAGGTTCAGTTTTACTGTTTTGACTTTACATATCACATTGAGTAATTACACGTTATTACTTATTTCTTTGAAATGTATATATCACTTTATAGTGGGAAAATAGGTCCCACGTACCCTTTTATGTGGTTTAGTGTTTAATAGCTTGTTAGGGTTAAATTCCTACTATAAGATAATTTATCTCATGGACCTTTCTTTGGTTTCAATTTTGTGTCTTACTTTTACCTATCCCTATGATCAGTTTGTAGCCACTGTTTGGCCACACTTCCTTCATAGAAGTTGTTCTTCTATGTCTTATCTTTATTTTTCCTTTTCAATCATGTCAATTTGATTTTTAGAACTCAAATTATGGTCGGATGACCGTAACTGACTCATTCCCAGATTCTGGTTCCTTAACTAAGCAGCTTTTTGACTTAAATTTTACCTAATTAATGGAACAGGTTGCAGTCACTTTTAGGCATGGTGATCTTCATAAAATTTGTTTCCCTATGTCTTATGATAATTTAGAAATTTGTATCACAATTTTTCAAGTTTTGTGGAATTATTTATAGCCAATTAACTGATCTGGGTTCATGTACCGTGTGCCAACAGGGGCTCAGTTCAGGACAATGACTGCAGGTCACTTTTTGAGATTCTTAAATTCATAATTTGTGGAAGGTTCCTAAAACAAAGTTGTAGCCCTGTTTCTCAGGTTTGTGGGGTATGGCTCATCTCAATTGGATTTTGCTAGTGGGAGTTATGACTAAAAGACTGTTCTGGGGTCAAGAAAAGTTTGGTCAAATTCCAGGTTTTGCTATAGTAAATTCTTCTAACTATTTGACCTAGTTCTCTTAATTTTTGGGTTTTGGTCAAAATATCAATTTTGTAGGTATGTGTCTTGTTGACATTTTGCCACTGGTTTCACTACATTTGAGTTCTTGTAAACCAAGTTATGGCCATTTTTCCAAAAGTGGTTGAGTAAGTTCATGTCCAAAAATTTCTGGGCAACACAGGTCTGGATAGTTTTGTAACCCAACTTGGGCTAGCAATTTGGCTTGGTTCTTGGCATTTCTGAGTTCGGTGGTCTTCATGAAAATTGTAGCCATATCTAAGCTTTCCAATGGTATCAAATTCAGGTCATTTGCACCAGTATAGAGGGAGTTATGACCAAATGAATATGTATTGTTCATTTGGTCATTTTCTGGGTTTTATGTAGGGTCATTCAGATTTGGGCAATGTTTAGGTCAAGTTTTGGATAGAATTTGGGCATAGTTTCTTTATGGAAAATGGGCTATTTTGGGTCTAGTTTCACCTCCAATTGGCCTTATACCAATTGGAGTAACACACAATCAGTTATGGTTCATCAAACACACTGGACTCATTGAGTCCCAAACCTACAGAAAATGGCACTCCCAATATTCAATCTCCTCCAACTTACTTCATTTTGACATTCAAGGCACATCTAAATATCATCAACACATCTCAACAATCCCAATTGCAAGGTATAATACAAAAGTACCCAAGTTAGGTCAAACCCTAACTCACAATTTCGACCTCATGAAACTTCAATGTAAATCAACTTCTAATACTTATAAATGCATCAATCAACATCACTAAATCACTTTATATACACTAAAGTCATCAAAGACCATCACTCACCATGGGTACCAAAAATTCACTCCCCTCATAACTCACCAATTTCTTTTAGTTTCTTACAAATTTCACTTCATTTTAACCTTAACTCAAGGATTAATAAAGAAAGAAAGGAAGATTAGGCACTAACCTTTTGTGACCCAACTTCAAACTTTAACTTTTCTTCTTCTTATGGGTATCTAAAGTTTTCTTATGGAGTGGGGAGGATTTTTAATGAAGGGGACTAGGGGTTTTGGTGGATAAATGAAGAGAAACTCAAGCTCAAAGTTTGAGCAAAAATGGTGGAGGGGAGAGAACAATGGAGATGGCAAGGAGAGAGAGAAGAGGAAGATGAAGAAGACTTGAGGTTGGTGAATTTTTGTCTCTTGTGTCTTATATAAATTCTATAATTATTTTACTTTATTTTTTTTAAAATGCCATAAGTTTATTTTCTTTCTTTTCTTTTCTTTTCTTTTCTTCTTCATTCTCTTCTCATTTTCCAAATTCAAATTCATAAATTTAATTTATGTTAATTATTTTATTTCCTAATTTTAATTTGACATTTAGGTCAAAATTCACCTCTAGGGGTGAAATGACCAAAATGCCCTTCATGGTGCTCATCGAGTTATTTTTATTATTTTATACCAATTAATAAATTCTCTAAATTTTATTTTATTTCTCAAAATTTTTCCTCTATTTTTTTTATTTCATTAATTTATGCCTCCTTACTATAGTTTAAGTGTAGTTCCAGACATCATAACTGTCCGAACAGACATTAGTTGTCGGAACAGTAAAATGTACGGACTACCTACGGTGAGGGAATTACAATCCTCAAAAATATACATAGAAATTTAATTAAGGCATAAACAAACTAAAAGCATCTCTTTATTGAATTAATACTTATGGCAATACAGGGAATGTAGACACCATTATAAATAAGTTATTTTATGCATGTCCCTATAATTAATTGCTTTCCCATAACAAATTTTAAAGATAGTTGACAACATTCTTGTCTAATTGGAAGGCCTTAACTAGAACATCAGGATTAATGGGTGGATTAGAAGCAAACAATGCATTTGCAATAGTGATAACACCAGGGTTTTGGCTGCTTAGACCAGCGAAGGAAATTGCATTTGTCTTTCCAACATTGAACTGGAAGTGAATGAGACTGATTGGAAACACAAAAACATCCCCTGGATATAACACTTTAGTGATAAGGCGATAAGGGTTGGATGTCACAAAGCCAACATAAGATGACTACTAAGATATCTATGGCATGAGGGTGAGTGTGAGGAGGATTTAAGCCACCATTAGGTGCTAGGTCTAACTGAACCAGAGAAATGCCAAGAGTATTAAGTCTTGGTATTTTATCAACATTCATGAGGGTGACATTCGATCCAACTCAATTTCCTGTATTTTCAAGAATGTTAAGTCCAGAAAATGAGAAATCATCAGCTACAATGAGGTTTGGGTTCTTGCAGAACTTCCTGTTGACAAACACTGCATTAAAGAAATGTTGTGGTTATCACAAGTATCATGCATGTATCAAAATAGGAAAGAATTT
The DNA here is from genome assembly GCF_030052815.1 of Hevea brasiliensis. Classification (NCBI taxonomy): domain Eukaryota; kingdom Viridiplantae; phylum Streptophyta; class Magnoliopsida; order Malpighiales; family Euphorbiaceae; genus Hevea; species Hevea brasiliensis. The sequence continues at coordinate 3,914,525 of NC_079497.1, read as the reverse complement.
CAAAATAATGGCCTTTATATATATATATATATATATATATATATATATATATAAAGTTGTTGAGGATTTTGCCAATGAACTTTGTTTATTTTCGGAAGAGCTTCTTCTTGGAAAGTGTCCTCTTCATCAGAGGATTGTTCTATTACATTGATAGAGGCTTCAGGATTGTCTGGATTTATAGCCAAATCACCTGGACTAGAACTAAGCAGAGAATCTTGGAAGTCATAGAAGCGAGCATCATCGACATAGGCCAATGAGAAAGCCAAAGCCAAAGCTAAAGCTAATACTGCCAAAGCTGCTAGGAACCGAGTACCTTCCATTTTTTTCCAATGGAAGAGTGTCTTTAGCTTATTTCTTATGAGTGCAAGGTGCGAAAAGCCTCGCTGGTGTTGATGACTATTTATAGGTGAAAGTCTCTGATTTATTCAATGTTATACCTTACACAAAATTAGCTGATGAACTAGTTTTTAATGGTTTTTGTTATTTTTTATGGTTTGAAATTTGGATGTGTTTCATGGACCCAAATTGTGACCTAACCTAAAAGCTTCGCGCTGCCACTCGATTGGGATAAAAAGTGATATCTGTGGTGGTAGCAGAAGGCACGGGCCGATATGGATCAATATAAATATTGTAATATTCTACTCTTTGTAGTAGAGTTGTGAGCTATTCAGAAAATAAACTAGAATTAGAGTTTGAGAGTTCTGAGTAATTGTATCTTATTCTTTTTTATCATAGTGGATCTTTGTCTCTTGTCTTGCTCGTGAACGTAGATCTTACAGTCGAACTATGTTAAATCCTATGTTATTTTTCTCTCTTTTTTATACTGTATGATTGTGCGATTTGTGTGTGTACCTTAGATCTGAGTGCTTGGTATAACAAATTGATATCAGAGCTTTGTGCGCAAAATCTAAGGTTTGTATGAGATGAAGAAGTTTAATAGCAAACCGAGTTTAAGTTTGTTGAAGATCAAAATAAATCTTCCTTGATCCTACAAGGTCTATGGAAGGCAATCAAAGATAACTTTACAGAAGGTATGAAAGAGGCAGAGAAGGCTAATCTGAAGGAGAGAGCCTTGAGTGCGATTTTCATGAGCATAATTGATAATGTCCTACACGAGATTGTTGGTGAAAGCTCAACATCTGTGGTATGGAAGAAATTGGAGGAGTTATACTCTACCAAATTACTGACCAACTACCTGTATCTGAATAAAAGGCTTTACAATCTAAGAAAGAGCAAAGGTAAACCCATTAAAGAATATCTGGATGAATTTAATTTAATTATTATGGACCTAAAGAGAAGGTGCAAGCAATATAAGAATGGCCAGTACCAACTACAATCTTGGAGGTGAGAAGCTTTCATGACTTAGCCTCTTTCTATAGGAGGTTTGTTAAGAATTTTGGCACCATCATGGCCCTCACAATTGAATGCTTAAAGAAGAAAGGGAAATTTAATTGGAGTGAAACTGCCCAAAAGAGCTTTGAACTCATCAAAGCAAAACCGACCTCTAGTCCAATACTTGCATTGCCAGATTTTTCAAAGACCTTTGATGTAGAATGCGATACTTCCGGAGTGGAAATCGGGGCTTTTCTAATGCAAAAAGGATGTCCCATTGCTTATTTCAGTGAAAAGTTGAATGGAGCTTGTTTGAACTACTCAACCTATGACAAAGAGTTTTACGCTCTTGTTCGTGCCTTAGAGATTTAGCAACACTACCTCTTACCAAGAGAGTTTGTTATCCACACATACCATGAGTCCTTGAAGCACCTAAAAGGATAAAGTAAGTTGAACAAGTGGCATGCCAGATGGGTGGAGTTTCTTGAATCATTTTCGTATGTGATCAAGTATAAGAAGGGACACTCTAACATTGTGGCTGATGCATTTTCCAAAAGGTATGTCTTAATCTCTTTGCTAAATACTAAGCTATTAGGGTTTGAAATGTTGATTGAGCAATATAAGTCAGATAGGGACTTTTCTTCTATTTATGATTCTTGCAAAGAGAAAGCCTTTCAGAAAGTCTACCAACATGATGGCTACCTCTTTAAAATAGGAAAGTTGTATATTCCTAACTGTTATATCAGAGAATTGTTAGTAAGGGAGGCACATGGAGGGGGTTTTGCTAGCCATTTTGGTGAAAAGAAGACTTTGGAAGCCTTAAAGGAGCATTTCTATTGGCCAAGTATGATGAAAGATATGCACAAGGTAGTGGAGAAATGTGTGGCGTGTAAGAAGGCTAAAAGCAAGGAGATAACACAAGGGTTGTATATGCCTCTTCCAGTTCCTAATCACCCATGGGAACATGTGAGCATGGATTTTGTACTTGGCTTGCCCAGAACTCAAAAGGGCAAAGATTCCATATTAGTTGTTATTGACTGGTTTTCTAAAATGGGTCATTTTGTTCCTTGCTATAAAACTGATGATGCTTCTCTTGTTGCTAACCTTTTCTTTAAAGAAATTGTTAGGTTGCATGGCACTCCAGGAAGTATTGTTTCAGATCGTGATGCCAAGTTCCTAAGCTATTTTTGGAAGACCTTATGGAAGAAGCTTGAAACTTGTCTCCTCTTTAGCATAGCTTATCATCCTCAAACAGATGGGCAAATGGAGGTGATGAATAGAACTCTCTTTACCTTGCTAAGAATTGTTATCAAGAAGAATTTGAAGAGTTAGGATGAATGCTTAGCCTATGTTGAATTCGCCTGCAATCGAAGTGTGCACAGTTCAACTAAGCACCCTCCTTTTGAAGCAGTCTATGTCTTAAATCCAATCACTTGCCAATTCCTATTTAAGAAAGAGCTGATGTTAACGGGGAGAAGAAGGCAAAGATGATGAAGTCTATTCATGAGCAAGTTAGAAAGCTCATTGAGGCCAAAAATGAACAATACAGCAAAACCGCAAACAAGAAGAGGAAGCAAGTGCTTTCTGAAGTTATCAAATCTCCTCAAATTCGTGCATCACTCTATGGGTAGATTTCTGAAGTATTTTTTTTTTTTCAAAATTTAATATTATTTCCTATTTAGAAGACTATTTAAACTTCCAATTTAGTAACCTTGCTATCTTTCCTTTATAGTGCTTGTAATCAGCCTATATAAAGGTCAACTCTCGTAAGCTTAAAGCATTCAGAATTTTAATCACAATAGCAAGTGTTGTTTTTTCTTTCTTATTAAATATTATTTATTTGTGGCGAAGTTTTGACTTATCACAAGAGTTTCTTGTGTGGCGTCTTCATTGATATTGTATTCTTTGTAGCGAGATTACTCTTATCAAAGTTTACATTCTATAGTTATCTTTTTATTTTTGTTTTTATTACTGTTGTATCTTAAATTATAAAATACCAAAAAGAAATCATTTCTTTTTTCTGTTGATTTGGGTATTATATTACTTAATTTTTGCTCATTCTTATTCCTTGATTCATTCCAAAAGAATTTTTTATTTTTCATAACTAATCAATTTCATTCTCTCCTTCACAAGGCACATCAAAATTCATATCCCAACTGGATAAGAATGCCAAACAGTGTAAAATATTTGACAAAAAACCCGCATTTTCAATGATAAGAAAGAAAGAGGATTATCTTTCATTATGTAGTTCACAATTATTATTTCATTCATTAAACTCACGTTAAATTAAAAAATATATATATATGAATTCACAGCTTATAACTAATAAAAATAATTAAAAAGATGTCTATGAGTCTACTCAAACCATAAAATTTCAATTTCCTTTAAAAATTAGAACTCTACCCATTGAACACTTCACAACTTAAACATATTATGATCCTAACCAATTTTATAATGTTATCCAAAAAAAACCAATTTTATAATAATAATAATAACAACAACAACAACTCCATGTGGCCATGGATTCCGCGGGCATAGAGAATTTGAAGCATCTTTTCCATTTGCAGATAATTCATGCACCTTCTCAATGTTTTCTGGTATATGACTTTTTAGTTTGCTCTTTTTTATTATTATTATTTTTTAAGAAGATGATAGAAAATTTATGGAGGTTGCACATAGACATTCAACTGCCATTCCAATTTAATTAGGTGCGCCTTCTTCTTTTTCTCTTCGTCTTAATAAAACTAGTTTTTCTTTTCCAATTTTTATTAAAATTTGAGTCAATTATAAATTAATCCTTGAAATTTTAGAAAATTCATAATTTATCTATTTATTTTAAATTTTAAAAAAAATTTATTACTTAATTTTTATTCTGTGAAGAATTATATACATATATAATTTTAAAATATAATAAATATAATTCTTTTATTAAGATATTCTTTTTTTGAAGTATCCTAAATTATTATGAATAAACGTATTAAAAATATTTATATCATATTGTAAACAATAAGTTTATTTTCTGTCTGTATTTATAATTAGTTATAAATCAATTAAATATGTTATAGTATTTATGTTTTGTCTTGTTTAGTTGTGCTTTTGCTTATTTGATCCTAAAAAAATAAATCATTTCTCAATCACAGCTACTGTCTTGATTGCATTTCGTCATTGAGTTTTTGGGCAACATTTTTAAGTCACTAACTCACATACAATAGAGTAAATAGCTTTAATTTTTTTTCTTTATGGTGTTTTAAATACGAGTCAAAATATTAACAAGTGTCCAATTCACCACTCTTCAGTACTTTTTTTCTGAGACAACAAGTCTAACGATGGACAAATTTTCTTAAGTTGATTTTTAATTCCATTTCCTTGTGAAATAAGTGAACAATGCTGCAATAGGATGAACCAACATATATAGGAAAGGTTATGGGTATTTAATGCAAGGTTGCATACTAAATAAAAATAAAATAAAATAAAAAAAAAATAAATAAAATAAAACACATATGAAAAAAATATCTATTTATTTAATCTGGATACGCTAGCTTAATTATTGACGACATTGCAGGAAACATAATTAACTAAACAACATTCTTAAATAGTGAGCAGCATTGAACTTCTTATGGTTGTTTTATGCAAACAGTTTCTGAAGTTTTTCCACCACATCCTTGTCCAATTGGAAGGCCTTAGCAAGAACGTCAGGATTAATGGGTGGATCAGGCCCAAAGATTGCATCTGCTATAGTGATGACACCTGGGTTTTGGCTACTTAGACCAGCAAAGGCAACTGCATTCGTCTTTGCAACATTAAACTGGAAGTGAATGAGACCAATTGGAAATACAAAAACATCTCCTGGGTATAAGACTTTCGTGATAAGGCGATTAGGGTTGGATGTCACAAAGCCAACATACAGGGTGCCTTCCACGACTACAAGGATCTCTGTGCCACGAGGGTGAATGTGGGGAGGGTTTAGGCCACCATAGGGTGCAAAGTCTAACCGAGCAAGAGAAATACCAAGAGTATTAAGTCCTGGTATTCTATCAACATTCACAAGTGTGACATTCGATCCAACTCTATTTCCTGTATTTCCAGGAATGTTGAGTCCCGAAAATGAGAAATCATTAGCTACAGTGAGGTTTGGGTTCTTGCAGAACTTCCCGTTGACAAACACTGCATTAATACATGGAAGTTATCGTCAGTATCCATGGACCATGCATATAACAAAATGAGAAAACTATTTCTATAGAGGAAATACTATTCTTTATTGGATAATACTATGACAGAAACGTAAAAGAAAGCAAGCTTATACCAGCATTCTCAGGTTCAGGTATTGCAACACAGAAGTCCTGGAGAGGGCTAGGGTCAAAGGCAGAGGCAAAAGAAAAAGCCACAGCCAAAGCCAAAAAGACAAGGAAATGAAAGCCCTTCATTTTATGACTACTTTCTTTAGCCTTTAGTTGTCTTCTTGAGGGAAAGTTGTGAAAAATCTTGCATGGATAGATGAGTATTTATGGGTGAAAGTCTGTCGACTATTCTCTGTGATCTGATCTACATGCTGATGAAAGGTTAGGTTGCCAAGTAGTTGTTAATGGTTAACTGTTTTTTATTTCACCAAACCACGAGTTCATCTAAAAGTATATGCATATACATTTGATCGTCCCTCCTTTTGAATTAATCTTCAATATCAATTTGGAATGGTTCAACTCTAGGCCACAATTTCAAGCTTCTGTGAGCTGTGATGAAGTTTTTCATTTTAACTCCAAGAATTTTAATTTTCTTTTTTACCCTTCTGCTTTTGGTTTAAGGTAGAGAGGGGAAGAAACAAAACCTTTTGGCACAAACAGTAATCGTTGTAGTTTATTTGACAATAGAAATATATTTAGATTAAGTGTCATTTGAATTGAAAAGAAAAGTTCATATGCTATATTGGGTTTTTGATTAACTGGATTGGATGAGTCAGATTAATTAACTATTAATTAATTACAACTTAAATGTAAAAGTTGGAGAGATCCTTAGATTATAGTGAAGCAGAGAAGTCTTCTGTTGACTTTCCTGGCAAGGGCTTTATTGAAAGTTGATCAAAATTAATAAATTACTAAAACTGACGTCCCCCAAATTATCAAAACCAAATTTCCAGGATTTGTTGGTTTTTGTTGCCTTTCTATAGTGGTTTTCATTTTGATAGCTATGGCCCCCTAACTGTGCTTTCTATCCTCAGCTAACAAGGAACACCAATGTCATATATGTTCGAATGGCTATATATTTTAAATGAAAATGAAACGCAAGGATATTTTTTTATGATATTTTTACATTTAAATAATTTGAATCTAGATAGAAATGGCATATTATAATTTTTATATATTAAGTATGTCATTAAGTTTTATTCAATTGTATTAAAAATAAAATTGAATATTAATCAACTCTGCTTATAGAATTATCATTTATCAAGATTTGAATGCATAAATATCAATATAAGCTTTAATTTAATAATATTGAAATCATTCTTAAGACTTAATCATAGTCTATTAGATATACATAGATGTATATTTAAGGACATGAAAAGTGTGGTTGGATTCTTGAAATGGATGGGATAACTTGAGCTGACTATTCTAACATAGCTTAGCATTGGACTCACCTACTCATTGATTTATATTACAAGAATGATTGAGTCTTTTTTTCCCATCTTATGGTACTCCTACTCTTATAAGACAAAATCAACCCTTAATTTAATAATAATTATTCATAATTAAGATTTTCAAAATCAAGAGACCTTTCATCTTTGATCAGCAGATTAATTTTATCTAATATTAAATTTATATAATTTTTATTTGATAACTATGCTTTGTTTTAATTTGTTAATATATCACATCAACTTAAAATGGCGTAACTTGCTTCTTATAAAGTTTTAGGTACTTCTCTAATTCACGTTCCAGGTATTCAGTCTTCAAAAACCAGAAGATGGTGTATTAATATCAAGTCCAACGTATTTTCTTAAGACAATTTTTATAGTTTCGTCTCAAAAGATTAGAAACAAGTGTTTGAAAATTCAAATACTTAAACAGAAAAAAATCGAATAGGTGTTATCATCCCTTGGGAGTTGATCAATGAGTAGAGCAACATATTATTTATTAATATTTTATTTTAATAATAATAAAATCGCTTATAAAATTTTATGCTTTTAAATTTTTATTTTAATTAGAATATAATTAATAAAAGAATAATATATTAATGGATCCAATTGCCAAGTTACCATCTGGTATGATAGTCTGGTAGTTAACTTAATGAGATAGTATTGTCCTACTCCGGTTTGACTAGCACACCAATATAGTAACTAAATATTATTTTTGCTTAGAAATATAGTGGGAAGAGGTGGCAACTTGTCTAATAATTTGGCTCATTGAGTGATACCTCAGATTCAGTGGTAGGCCCCTTCCTGCGGAGTTGGGTTAAATCAAGGATATCAACTGAAGACCCTAAGCCTCGTGTCGAAGGGGTAATGACCGTCATACCTGTAGAGGCCTTTTTTTTTTTTTTAAAAATACCGAATTAATTAAGAAAAATCAAACATCCACAATCTTTTCGGCCCTTGTTAAATATAACCAAATGATGGAAATTATACTTACGGATATGATAAACAAATTATTGCAATTAATTAAGCTGTCCATTTAGCATCCGAAAATCATCTGTATTATTTTAGCAAATTAATAGGATTAATCATCTGTAAATAATGGCATAATTCATTAAAAAAAAAAAAATCTTCCATCTATAATGATTCCATAGTAGTTGTGGTGGATGTCCTAAATATAAATCTTAAAAAACTAGATTAAATAACAAAATAGCATAAAAATTAAAAAATTAACCAGTCAAATTGAAGAGATATAAAAAAAAAATAAATATCAATAAAATAATAAAACAAGCAAATAAATAGCAATCTACTTATATATATATATATATATATATATATATATATATATATATATATATATATATATAATTTGGATGATATAAAATAGAGAGGAGCTAAATAAAATAGAATAAAAAAAAATTATATTATACCTTAAAAACAGAGGAATGTCTAAAATTTAAATTAAAATATTTCATTTGATTTGAATTTATGCCATAAGAAATTATTAGATTCATTTATATTTAAAATTTAAATAATTGTTATTATTTAAATTTTAATTTATAAATATAAATTTTAAATAATTATTTTTTATTGAGTTTTATTTATAATCATTTAATGATAATTAAGCAATTTTAATATTTTAATTTAAATTATAATAAATAAAAAATTATAAATGACCAAAGATTAATAAAAAAGTTAAAAGGTTAATTAAAAATTAAAATTTAATATATTCATTATTTTATTAAAAAAAAATAATCGTCTCTGAAGGCTCCCTTGCTCTCTCTCTGTCACTGGATAAAAAAATATTTTTATTTTAACAGATTATTGTCTCATCAATAATTCAGGATCCTACAGGCAACCAGAATAATAATAAAAAAATGACAATTTTGTAGTTCAACCAAAAATTAATAGAGTGTTGACGTATGTGCAACATATTATTTATAGTCTTATTATTGGTCCTCTTTCTTATTAAATTCATAAATTGTTTAATTATATAATTTATATATATCAATACGTCTCTACTACTTAATTCAATCCATAAATTAAGGATATTTAATTTAATCCATAAATTAAGGATATGTTATTAAATGTGTAAGTAGACTAAGTAATATTATTAAATTATATGTTTATTATTTTGATTTAAAAAAGCATCATATCCTTTAATTATTTTTTTTAATTTACCCTCAAATAATTGCATTTTTAATGAAAATTTGATTTTTTTTTTTAATGTAGTAATGAGCTAATGGCACACTGGAGTTAATTTCATGCATTGTTCCTAATTAAGTCATATTTTATTATCATTCCTATTGTAGCAATTACACTATAAAAAAAAGAAAAAAAATTATATAGAATTTAATTTATTCGATATTAAGATCTTCGTTCACGGATGAGATAAAAAAAATTATATTATAATAAAAAGAATAAAATACAATCACTCAAAATTTTTAAATCTTAATCCCAGTATTTTTTCCTAATAGCTCACAACTCTTTCTCAAATGATAAAATATTATAATATTTATATAGGTCCATATTATGAAGGTATTGTCCCACACTCCAATAAAATTAGTAGTGGGCTTCAGGCTCGAACCTATAGCTCATCTCCTTCGCTACCACCACAGACCTTATTTTTATTTCAATCAAGTAGCACTACAAAATTTTTAGATCAGATTACAATTCAAATATATGAAAATGTATCCAAAATTCAAGCCAAATAAAAATCAACAATTCCTCAACCTTAATTTAAATAATATTAAAATGAATCTTTGTCCTTCACTTTCTCACTCTTCTTTGTCGCTCTCCTCGCCTCTAATTAGATGTACGCATTCCTAACATCGAATGGACGTGAGACCACCTCTAATCTACTCTTTTCTTTTTTGGCATCTTTTTTTTACCAATCTCAGCCTTTACTATCATCAGAAAAAGGAAGAACTAAAGAGAGATGGTTCAATATCCCCTCTATTTGATTCTTTTATTTCCAATGATGGTAGAGGCTTGGTTGACCGGAAAATGATACCCATGCAGAGAGGAGTCGATTTGTGGTGACATCACCATCCATCCGATTTCGAGAATATCGGAATTTCACTTGGTCTTCTAAACCAATATTGTCAGAGGCGGAGCCAGGGGACGGCTAGGGGTAGCCTTGGCGCCCCAAAACATTTTTTAAAATATTTTAATAGATATATATATTTTAATATTTTATTAATTATTTTAAAAAATTTGTATTAATTTCTCTAAATATTTATAAAAAAATACTATTGACCCTTTAAATTTTCTATTGATCTTTTATAATTTATAATTTATAAATTATAAATTTAAATATTAAATTATTTTATTGTCATTAAATAATTATAAAATTTTAAATAAAAATTAACTATTCAAACTTTAATATTTACAAATTAAATTTTTTTTTTATTTTTGCTTTCCCTATCTTTGTATGGGTAAACATAATTTTTTTTCTTTATTTTTCTCTCTCATTCTATTTCCTCTTCTTTATTTCATTTAAATTAAAAATTAATTTATTTACATATATACAAGTAAATAAAATTAGTGATCTCAAATCTCATGTAAATTTTGGATAGATCAACTTAACAATACATTTATTTTTATATGATATATTTCTTTATTATTTTATTAATCCATAATTTGTCATATTTATGCAATTTAATGATTATCATTTTTTAATCTTATGTTATTATACCATTTAATCTAACCATTTGTCATTTGAGGATTATATTTATTTTTTGACTTTAAATTGATGAATTTTATATAAGGATTTAATATAATGTTTTGATATGCAGATTGATTTTAAATAATATAATTTATATTATGTAGTTATATAATAATCAAAACTACAGTTTTTGTAATGCTTATATTTATTATAGAGATTTTATTATAATTTTATATAAAAAAATTCTTATAATTTGATATTTTATATTTTTTTTTTATATGTTTTATAGACTATATATGCGTAAATAATTTTATTGATATAATATGATTAGCTTGTCCCCTTAATAAAAATTTTCTTCTTCCACCCTTGAATATTGCCACACGTTGTCACGGCCGGGGGAGGGTCACTTAAATCTATCTGACTTTGGGAATGTGGGAATCCAGCTAGATTATCCTCTTTGCAACCCGATGGTTTCTTGCTCCAAATCAATTACTCTGCATGTTGCAGAGTTCAAGGGAGAGCCGCTGAAGTGGTGTCGTGTCTGTTCAACTTTAAAAATGTCACAATTCGCTCGTTGAGAGTCATAATTCTCCTCTTCACAACCCGATGCATTGTCAAGTTCAGGGAAGAATCCTTGGAGGGTGGATAGGTTACAACGATGCTAATAAGGTGAATGGCAATGGTGAAAGAGAAACCAAAGGGAAATAGGAAGAAAAAGGGAGGGGCAAAAAAGAGAGGTAATATTGGGTGGGGAAAATAATAAGGTACTTTCATTTTCTTTTTGCAAAATGAAATCAAGTCAATTAGTTAATCTAAAAATATATAATATTTGTTATAAAAAATTTAATATTATTTAAATTAATATTTAAAAATTTAAAAAAATATATTAAAATTGAGAAACGATAATAAAACAATCAGATAATTGTCAAAATTTAGCCGGCAGAATGGATAAATCAATTAGTGACCTTGAGGCGATGGGAGAAAGTCTGTTTTTGTTCAGAAATTATGTAGAAGCTATTTGGCTTTACCATTTCTTCATACCAAGTCAATGAATTAATATTCAATCCACAGGTAATTTAAACAATTAATGTTGAATTAGCACATTCCATTCACCACTTTTTTTTTTTTAGCATCTTATTGAAAACTTTAATTATACTAAATTTCATCCAACAAGTAATGACAAAGTCACGAATTAAGCAATTTTTGAACTGATTTGTGAAAATTGACTTGAAATCTTCAATTCAAATTAGCATGTAGTTAATTTATTTCAATTCACATAAAATTTGGAATAATTTAAATTCAATTTGCCTATAAAAGAGTCAATCAAACTTGCAATTAATAATTGATTAAAATTTAAAATTAAAAATTTAATATTACTAAAAAAATTATATTAATTTAAATGGATTTGTAAATTGATTTGAATTTAATATATAACTTTTTTTATAACGATTTATAAATAATTAGAATTAATTCATGATTTAATATTATTAAAATTTAAAAATTTAAATAACCTAAAACTTCCAGTTTATCTGCTTCAAGCTACAATCCAATCTCCAACTATTCGATATGGTGCGGGACCATAGATGACCTTTTCTGGGATTTTTTTTATTATTATTAATTAATAGGATACTATATGTTTTTTTTTTATTTATTTATATATGTTACATAATCCAATAGTTGAAGGTATATAACTTACCTGATAGATTCAAATTTGAGTTCATACTCTTTCATTCTCCAACTAAAAATGTTGCAAGCATATATATATATATATATATATATATATATATATATATATATATATATATATATAACTTTTTATTAGATTTAATTGGATATTATGATTTTACTATTTTATAGAAAGAAAAAACTCAATTTAAAATTTCAATTCATAAATAACTCAGAGGATAAATGAAAATGCAAAATATTTATTTAATTTTATTTAAATGAAAATGCAAGCATTTTTACATTTTTATCATTACTAAATTTTTATGATTTAAATAATTATTTTTTAATAAATAATTGTCAAAACTCAAAATTTTTATATTAAATTTGTTATTTATAAAACTATTATATTACTTTTTTAATAAAAAATAAAAAATAATATATATGTATAATGCAGATTTTTTTCTTAATAATGCTATATAGAATTATGAAATTGTGAAAACTGGAAAATTATTTATAAATATAATTTATTTAATTTCATTAAATTTTTTTATTTTTATTAATTAGTTATTCGATTGTTTTAAATTATAATTAAGTTATTAATTCCTTATGTAAGTTACAAATTATTTAATAATTACATCTTAATACTATAATAAGTTGTTATTATTATAAGGTATGTTACAATATTTAATATATATTTATTACATATAATTGTAATTTTATATGTATAATTTTCTTTCTCAGAATAATATTAATATTAGTAGATAGAGATAATATTTGGTGTAATGAGTTAAATCAGAAGAATAAAATTCAAGAAAGAGATAATATACCAAAAACAAATTACTTTTATACTTGATTAATGGCTTATTATGAATAGGATATATAATAATATTTTAGGATATTATCTATTTGTGTATATCTTGTCTAAAATAGATGGATTGTTATATATAAGTACTTCAAATTTTATTTTAGAATGTATCGTAATATACGAGTAATCATATTCCAAATAGCAAATAAATATTTGCCTTTGCGTTTTTTCTTATTAATTAGGCAAAGTCTCATAAATAATAATTTATATCTCGAGACTGAAGTGTAACTCAGCATATGATGAATATAAAACCAGGGTTTTGGCTGCTTAGACCAGCAAAGGTGTTGACCCCACAAGCTCAAAGGAGCATAGATTTTGATGATACCAAAACTCAACTAGAATCAAACTAACATTGTTTTAAGTGTTGTGTATCTCAAAGAAAAAGGACAAAAGGATTTCATGATGGATTCGTGCTTATGAAGAAAGGATGACATTCTAAGGATAACACAAGACGAAGCAAAAGAGATAAAAGAAGAAAAGGTTACCTTCCAAGGTTACATTGAACATCAGAATTGAAGGTACATATAGTATTAGAGTTAGTTTTATTTCTTAGGATTACTTATGAAAAGAATTGAGGAGTAAAAGTCAATGATCCTTATTTTCAATCCCTCAAATGATTTTTCTTTGAAACATCATGATTATTGGCCTAAAAAATGTTTAACTATGATTTGGTGTAAAGTTTTATAGTTTTGAAAGTTATGCAGAAAAAGTTTTCCTGGTATGCTAACTGGTTTGCTACTTATTTTGGTATGCTAACTGGTTTGCTATTTTCTCAAGTACGCTAATCGTTTCAACTCGCACAACATCGCAGAAACGACAAAATAACGGCTATTTTCTTGAAATTCGTATTCAGAACGTTCAAATGAGATCTGCAACGGTAAAAAACGTTCCAAAGCTATAATTACTCCTTCCTTTGGCCATTTTGCACTAAATGAAAGTCCCTCTACTGTTTTAATTCTTTAAAGCTTTCATTCAAAGTGCTCAAAGTGATTTATTGCTCATCATTGGCTTATTTACTCAACTCTTCTTTATAGTTTCTGTTGTAATTGAGTGAGAGTGAGTTTTTAAACACATTATTATCATTTGTGAGAGGTCATTCAAGCACCTATTGAAGCTTGGTTGTGATAAGTGTTTGGGATAACACTTGGTAGAAGTGTGAAGCTACTTGTAAAAGCTTTGTTGAGAAGATTTGTAAAGGGCTTTGTCTCTTGCCTTGAAAAGAGAAGAATAGTGGAGTGAAGACTCAAAGTGGGATCTTTGAGAGAGTGGATGTAGGCTAGTTAAAGCCGAACCACTATAAAAATTCCAGTGTTCATTTTCTCAACCCTTGCTCTTTACATTTTTGCAATTTAGCTTTATGATTGATATACTTTTGCTGATATGAAAATTAATATCATATGCTGTTGATCTTGCTGCTGACTGAGAAAAACAGTTTACTGCTAAATCTGCTTTTACTGCTAATTTGTTGATATCTGATATATTCTGCTAGTTATACATTTGTCTTTGTCGGATAGGATATCCGTATCTTGCTCGATTCTTTGTGTTAAAAGCGTATTGATTCATCGATATATTCTTGAATGCTTATATAGTCTGTTATATCAAGATTATCGATTGCATATAAGTTAACCTTGAGTCAACTTGTCAATAGAGCTATATTGTTCATTTTTCACATTAGTTAATTTAGTTGAACCTAGCTGCAATTTTCAAAGGTTTTGAGCAAGAACCGAAAATTGTTTTTAAAGTCCAATTTCCCCCCCTCTTGGACATATTTTGGGACATCAATTTGGTATCAGAGCTTGTCTCTCTTGCTTGAGGATTAAACCCCTTAGAGTGATCCACACACATGGCTAGTTCATCTAGAAATTCTGCTGGTATACCTGCCCCCTTAGCTGAAGGTTATTCCATCACTAGACCACCACTTTTCAATGGCACAAATTACTCCTTTTGGAAAACTAGAATGAGAAACTTTATACAATCTGTTGACATTGATGCTTGGAGAATAGTTAAAGATGGTCCTTATATTCCTTATAAAACCAGTGAAGGAACTGTACAAATTCCTAAAGCTGAAGTTGAATTTGATGATAATGATTGGAAGAAAATTTCTACAAATGCCAAGGCTATTAATATTCTTCATTGTGCTCTTGATATTAATGAGTATAATCGTGTTTCAGGATGTCAAACTGCAAAAGAGATATGGGACAAACTTGAAGTCACATATGAAGGAACTGATGTGGTAAAAGAGTCAAAGGCAAACCTCCTCATCCGTGATTATGAATTATTTGAGATGAAACACCGTGAAACTATTCTTTGAGATGATTACCAGATTTACAGACCTTGTAAATCTACTTAAAGCTCTTGGAAAGAGATTTGAAGAACAAGAACTTGTAAAGAAAATTCTGAGGTCTCTTCCAAAGACGTGGGAAGCAAAGACTACTGTTATTCAAGACACCAAGGATTTCAGAAAATACACCTATGATGAGCTGATTGGTTCTCTCATTGCACATGAGATGATTTATAAGAAAGATGAGAATGAAGGTGATCAAAAGAAAAAGAAAGGGATAGCTTTCATATCCGAAAAAGCAGATGAGAAAAAGAAAAATGTTGCTCTTAAAGCTGGTTCAAGTGATGATTCAAGTGCTTCAAGTGATGATGATGAAGCCATGGCTATGATAGCCAAAAGATTCAAAAGAGCATTTAGAAAAGGTGGAAGCAAATACAAGAAGTTCACAAAGAAATATGCTCCAAAGACTTCAAATCATTCAAGTGAAATAGTTTGTTATGAGTGTAACAAACCAGGCCACATTAAGCCAAAATGTCCTACATTGAAGAAGAAAAATAAGTTTAGAAAGGACAAAAGCAAAAGGCAATGGCAAGAACTTGGAGTGACAGTGATTCTTCATCAAATGATGAAACAAGTGACAAAGAGGCTGCAAACACTTGTATGATGGCAATTGAAGAAAAAGGTGAAAGCTCACACATCGAAGATAGTGAAAATGAGGTAAATCTTGAACTTTCTAATGTTGATGAATTAGAACTTGCATTTGTGAAGACATATGATAAGTATAGAACTTTTAAAAAGAAATGCAAAATTTTAGTTCATGAAAATTGTGCTTTAAGATCAGAAAATATTTCATTGAGTATGGTTTCAAAGGAAAATGAATTTTATAAATCTCAAATGAAATTATTTAAGGAAGTTAATGATGAGCTTCAAAGATCAAAAGAAGTATGTGAACAACTTCTTGAGAAAAACAGAATTCTTGAAGAAAAGTTGAATCTTTGACAAGAGATTTATCTAAATTTACAAAAGGAAAAGAAACACTTGATATACTTCTTGGGAATCAAAGATTTACAAATGAAAAATCTGGAATTGGATATGATGGATTTATGAAGTATGGAAAATACAAACAATTTTTTGTTAAAGCTACATCCTTTTCTCAACCGAGTATTACATGCTTTTATTGCAATCACAATGGTCATATGATTAATGCTTGCCCTATTAGGAAAGGAACCTTTAAGGCAAAGAAAGTATGGGTGCCTAAAGGAACCCTACCTAATGTTACTAACATTCAAGGACCCAAAGTTGCTTGGGTACCTAAGAACAGTTAACTGATTTCAGTGCGCCTAAGGAGTATCTTTGAAACAGAACATTGGTACATTGATAGTGGCTGCTCTAGGCACATGACAGGAAATAAAGGCAAGTTTTCCTCTCTTACGATGAAAGAAGAAGGTTATGTGAAATTTGGTGATAAAAGCAAAGCTAAAATTGTTGGAAGTGGAACTATTGGTAAAAATCCTTGCATTGAGAATGTTGCATTAGTTCAAGGATTAAAGTATAATCTTTTAAGTGTTAGTCAATTGTGTGATAATGGTTTTAAAGTGATTTTTACTTCTACACATTGTGAAATTCATGGAAATAATGTTATGTTTGCTGGTGCTAGAATAGAAAATATTTACTTACTTGATTTAACAAGTCTTGAAGAAAATTGTGAAACATGTTTTATGACTTCAGATGACAGTGCATGGTTATGGCATAGAAAATTAGGACATGCTAGCATGAGTACACTTGCTAAACTTTCTAGAAAGAACCTTGTTAGAGGACTTCCAAAGCTAAGATTTGAAAAAGAATTTCAATGCAAAGCTTGTGCACTTGGTAAACATACAAAATCATCTTTTAAATCAAAAAATGTTGTAACTACGTCTAGACCATTGGAATTGTTGCATCTTGATCTTTTTGGTCCAACCACACCTAAAAGTCTAGGAGGCAAGGCATATGCATTTGTAATTGTTGATGATTTTTCAAGATTCACATGGACTTTCTTTCTTGCTAATAAAGATGAAACCTTTGATATATTTGAAGCTTTTTGCAAAAGAACTCAAAATGAAAAAGGATATTGCATTACATCTTTAAGGAGTGATCATGGAAAAGAATTTGAAAATAATTTGTTTGAAAATTTCTGCTCTCAAAATGGTATTTATCATACATTTTCAGCTCCTAGAACTCCACAACAAAATGGAGTTGTTGAAAGGAAAAATAGATCTTTGCAAGAAATGGCAAGAACAATCTTTGAATGAAAGCAGTTTACCAAAATATTTACAGTGAAGTAAATACAAAGATGCTACATTTTGAACAGAGTTTCCATTAGAGCTATCTTAAAGAAAACTCCTTATGAACTATGGAAAGGAAGAAAACCCAATATTGCATATTTTCATGTCTTTGGTTGCAAATGTTACATTTTGAATAACAAAGACAGCAATCTCAAGAAATTTGATGCTAAATCTTGTGAAGGAATATTTCTAGGATATTCAACAAATAGCAAAGCATATAGGATCTTCAATAGAAAAACATTGACCATGGAAGAATCAATGCATATACTTTTTGATGATGCTAACACTTCCTTGCAAAGGAAAGATTCTTGTGATGATGAAATTGAGCAGATTTTAAATTCAAAGAATTCGAATAATGATGAGCTTGAATCAAAAGAACAAGTGGAGGATGATCAAAATGACAAAGAAGAAGAACTCCCTTGCTCCACAAATATTGAAATTCAAGATGACTCCCAACCAAATGTGGAAGAACTACAAATTGAGGAACCTCAACATCAAGATATTCCACAAGAATGGAGGTACCATAGAAATCATTCCAAAGATGACATTCTTGATAGTCCATCACAAAGAATGATGACAAGAGCTCAACTTAGAAGATATTTTGGTAATGTTGCTTTTGTTTCTCAATTTGAACCCAAAACATATGATGATGCTCAAAATGATGAAAATTGGCTTTTGCTATGCAAGAGGAATTAAATCGTTTGAAAGAAACAAAGTTTGGAAACTTGTTCCTAAACCTAAAAAGCATTCATTATTGGAACTAAATGGGTATTTAGGAATAAGATGGATGAAAAAGGACATGTAGTTAGAAATAAAGCTAGACTAGTAGCTCAAGGATACAACCAAGAGGAAGGTATTGATTTTGATGAAACCTTTGCTCCGGTTGCTAGAATTGAAGCTATTAGAATGTTGTGTGCATTTGCATGTTTTAAGAATTTCATGCTTTATCAAATGGATGTTAAAAGTGCATTTTTAAATGGATATATTGATGAAGAAGTTTATGTAGCTCAACCTCCTGGTTTTGAAGACCCTCACTTTCCAAATCATGTTTACAAGCTTACTAAAGCTCTCTATGGTTTAAAGCAAGCTCCTAGAGCATGGTATGAGAGACTTAGTAAATTCTTGCTTCAAAATGATTTTAAAAGAGGAAAAGTGGATACTACTCTTTTCATTAAGAAAATTGGAAAAGACATGCTTATTGTGCAAATTTATGTAGATGATATTATTTTTGGTGCTACTAACCATTCTCTTTGTAAGAAATTTTCCAACATGATGAAAAGTGAATTTGAAATGAGTATGATGGGTGAACTTACCTTCTTCCTTGGATTGCAAATTAAGCAAATGAAAGATGGAATTTTTATAAATCAGTCCAAGTACACAAAGGATATGCTAAAGAAGTTCAAAATGGAGGATATGAAAAGTGTTGGAACTCCCATGAGCTCAACAATTAAATTGGAGAAAGATGAAAAAGGTAAAGAGGTAGATAACAAATTTTATAGAGGTATGATTGGTTCTTTACTCTACTTAACAAAGATCGCAGGATATTCTATTCAGTGTATGTTTATGTGGAAGATTTCAGTCATGTCCAAAAGAATCTCATCTTGTAGCAGTTAAGAGAATTTTTAAATACCTCATTGGCACTCACAATATTGGCTTGTGGTATCCAAAATGTGAATCATTTGATCTTATTGGTTATAGTGATTCAGATTTTGCTGGTAGTAGATTAGACAGAAAAAGCACTTCTGGAACTTGTCAATTTCTAGGTCATGCATTAGTTTCATGGCACAGTAAAAAGCAAACCTCTGTTGCACTTTCTACTGCAAGTGAATATATTGCGGTGGAAGTTGTGTTGCATGATTTTGTGGATGAAACAACAGCTTGAAGACTTTGAAATTAAATTTGATCACATTCCCATAAGATGTGACAATACTAGTGCTATAAACCTATCAAAAAATCCTGTTCAACACTCTAGAAGCAAGCATATTGAAATTAGACATCATTTTATTAGGGATCATGTTCAAAATGGTGATATTCAAATCGAATTTGTCCCTTCTGAAAAACAGCTTGCTGACATTTTCACAAAGCCACTTAGTGAGGAAATTTTTTGCAAAATAAGAAGAGAACTTGGTATGATTGATGCTTTTGATTAAGTTTTGATGTATTCTCATGTTTCCATATGAAAATGAAGTGATATATGTTGATTTGCAGTGTTGAAAATGCATTCTGATATTTTTGGTGCAATTTGAAAAATTCTGGGTTATATCAGATATGAACAGTAATCTGCAGAATTTGCTCTCAGTGGCATACTAATCCGTTTGCTAATTTTCTTGTTTGCTAAACGCTTTACCACTGCTCCTACTTTTTCGTTGGCAAACTGGAAGTCAGGTCTGATTGCTCTAAAACTCTAAAATTATTTTTTCTCGAAGCGCCTATTCTGCATGCTTAAAGCCCATATGACTTAAATACCCCTCTACTTAAAGTATTGCATCATTATGTATTTAAGGGCAAAATGGACTTTTTAACACTTTGATTTGCGCGGGATTTAATTTTTTCTTCTGAACCATCAGTCTTCTCGCCGTCTCTCCTCTGCTACACGCTACCTATTCCCTGCAAAACCTACAGTTGTGTCTTTTCAGTTTTTAAAATTCAAAACTCCTCTTTCCGTCGTTTCGTATCTCAGAACCCGAACGGCTGCATTTCTCTCTCCACTTGCAAACCCATTTCGGTCGCACCATTCCAAGCCATCGTCTCCCTTCATCGTTCTCAAATACTTCCGAAACCCTTTGGCAGTAAATCGATTAAATCGATTATTTACAGAAAGAAAATCCCCGAAATTTTTCGTTTCCTTTATTTCACTGAATCTGCCGAAAGAAATCATTTGCTGTTGGTTATTTTTCTTTGTCGATTCGCACACTCTGTTTCAGTATATTTCAGGTATAAAATCTAAAACTTAATGGAATCATGTTTTACATTTTGTCTATGCTTGTTTTATTTGCTTTCGCAATATGCTGATATTTTTTTTAGTCTGCTTGATTTGCTCTCGCCTGTTTGTTCTGTTTTAGCGCTCTGTTGTTAATTTTTTTTTGGCATTAACACTTCGTGAAATGTGGTATATAATAATAAATCGACTGCCATGGATTCGTAAGAACTCGATTTTTTTTTTGCTGTCTGTTCTAATTTTTTTTTTGCGCTCTGTTGTGAAAAATGGATGTTGATATGCTTAAATTGATTATATATATAAATATATATATATTGGCTGCTCACATCACTGAATTTATAATCTCAGTTCTCTCTGTCATTTCGTCCTAATTTGTTTCTAAGATTGGTTATGGCACGAGACAAAGGAAAAGGGAAAGCCAAAATCACCACATACTCATCATCAAACTCAACTGACGCAAGTATCCCTGCGTCACCACCTCCACAAAAGGATGCTCCTCTGGTAATTGGTAAACCAAAAGAAACAACCAAGAAAAGAACAAGCGAGCCAGTCCAAGAAAAGGGAACCAAAAAGAAAAAGATTTCAAAAGCTCCAGTTGTGCATATGGAGAGGGCTATTCATGAGCCAAGGTACATTCACTGGCCTGCTTTTGTTGAAGTTTCCGTTCCTTTGCAATCTTTGTTTGAGTATCAAAAATGGGATAAACTGTGTTCTGATACTAAAGGAGTGTATGTGGACTTAGTGCAAGAATTCTATACAAATTTGAGGGTTGATGATTCTGACAAAGATGAGTCTTTTAAGGTAAAAATGAAAGGGACAATTTATGAAGTGACAGTAGCTAGATTAGCTAAAGCCCTAGGAATTCCAAACAGTGGGAACAAAATCTGCTCCCACAAAGATGTTTTTGCTGTTGGTGGATTTAACAAAAGAGATTTTGAGGGTGAGGTGTTTAAAGGGGAAGTGAAGGATAAAACTAGCATTACTCATGCTCATCAACACATTAAAATTCTTCATAGTTTTATCATTTATGTGTTGAATCCTAGAACTGGCAGTCCCAACTATTTGAGTACCCTTGACCTCTGCATAATTTGGCATATAGTGAACCAAATTGAGTTTAATCTTGCCTATTTTATGCTGAAGCAAATCATGAAATGGAAGCCACCCTATAAGCTCCCATATGCCCATCTTCTAAATGGTCTGTTTCGAGATTTTGGGATACCTTTGGAAACCGAGAAACTTAGGACCAATATGATCCCAATCACTAGCTTGCAAAAAGATGATGATGGTAGAAAGCTTAGATTTGAGCAAGGTGCTAGCTCCAAAGATAGTGCAAGTGGTACTTTCAATGTTGAAGGTATTTTGGAGGAAGTAAACAATTTGAGAGAATTTGTTGAAATGGAACTTGGAGAGCCACAAAAATTTAGAAGTTTTCAAACTATTCTTATGAATGCTATTGACTCTAAAGTTGATGGATCTTTGATGTTGATGTACAAGATTGTGGAAGAATTGTTTAAAATCAAAGTCCATTTGGGTATTTCAACCACTGAGGCTGGAGAAACCAGTAAGGTTGCTACTGGTTCTGTTCCTCTAGCCGAGAAAGTGAAAGAAAAGGAGAAAGAGAAAGAAACAGAGGAAGAAGAAGAAACAGAAGAGGAAGAGGAAGAAGAAACAGAAGAGGAAGAGGAAGAAGAAACAGAAGAAGAGGAAGAGAAAGAAACTGAAGAAGAAGAAGAGAAAGAGGAAGAAAAGGAAGAAGAGGAAAAAGCTGAAGCAG
Source organism: Hevea brasiliensis (assembly GCF_030052815.1). Taxonomy (NCBI): domain Eukaryota; kingdom Viridiplantae; phylum Streptophyta; class Magnoliopsida; order Malpighiales; family Euphorbiaceae; genus Hevea; species Hevea brasiliensis. Next base: position 3,892,059 of record NC_079497.1, on the reverse strand, counting down.
AAAAAGATGATGATGATTCTGATGAAAATGGTAATGGAGGCAGTAGTGGGAAAGATATGAGTGACTCAGAGTCTGAAGCAGAACCTGAGACACCTGCTCCTGCAAAAGGAAAGGGCAAAACAGCTCAACAAGAACAAAGACGCAAACAGAAAGAGGAAACTGGTAAACCCTCTGGCAAAAAGACTAAAACTGGCAAAAAGTCTGCAGCTGAGTCTGGTACTACTGAGTTAGCAGCTGGGCCTATTGTTCCTTTGACACCCGGGACTGAATTGGCTGCTGCAATTCTTCAAACTTTGAGTGACAAACCTATCAAGCCCAAAAAGCTGAAAATGGGTGCTCCAAAACCAATCAGAAGAAGTTCTAGGCTGAAAGGATGAACTGAATTTTAATTGAATTTTGTCTAACAGTCTGTCTGTTAGTTTGCTACTTAGTCTGCTACTTTTGGTTTTTCTGAACTTTAAATTAGTTTGCTATATCAGTTACTATTTTGACTGTTTATTCACTGCACCTAAACTGAATTTTGACTTATTCACACATGCATGATTTCTCCCATATTCTTTTGATGCTGACAAAAAGGGGGAGAAAAGTAATGAATGAGTAATCTTGTTGATATTACTTGCGGTTGATATAGTTTGTGAATAGTATATTGTTGATATAATTTTATGGTGTGCATATTGTTGATATCACTTGTGAATGATATATACAGTTTGTGATTAGTGTGTATATTGTGCATATTTAGTTAGTATATTTAGTCACACTTGACTCTTTAAGAAAATGCTTATGAATATTTTATTGAAATTATTAAGGGGGAGTTATTTGTGATTAATTGTTGATATAAGCACATACATAGGGGGAGTTATTCTCACATACACATTCATACACATACTCACACTTACTTACATTTACATGGTGATTCAATTGAGTTTTGTCATCATAAAAAAGGGGGAGATTGTTGACCCCACAAGCTCAAAGGAGCATAGATTTTGATGATACCAAAACTCAACTAGAATCAAACTAACATTGTTTTAAGTGTTGTGTATCTCAAAGAAAAAGGACAAAAGGATTTCATGATGGATTCGTGCTTATGAAGAAAGGATGACATTCTAAGGATAATACAAGACGAAGCAAAAGAGATAAAAGAAGAAAATGTTACCTTCCAAGGCTGCATTGAACATCAGAATTGAAGGTACATATAGTATTAGAGTTAGTTTTATTTCTTAGGATTACTTGTGAAAAGAATTGAGGAGTAAAAGTCAATGATCCTTATTTTCAATCCCTCAAATGATTTTTCTTTGAAACATCATGATTATTGGCCTAAAAAATGTTTAACTATGATTTGGTGTAAAGTTTTATAGTTTTGAAAGTTATGCAGAAAAAGTTTTCCTGGTATGCTAACTGGTTTGCTACTTATTTTGGTATGCTAACTGGTGTGCTATTTTCTCAAGTACGCTAACTGTTTCAACTCTGCACAACATCACAGAAAACGACAAAATAACGGCTATTTTCTTGAAATTCGTTTCTGTAACGTTCAAATGAGTTCTGCAACGGTAAAAAACGTTCCAAAGCTATAAATACACCTTCCTTTGGCCATTTTGCACTTAATGAAAGTCCCTCTACTGTTTAAAATCTTTAAAGCTTTCATTCAAAGTGCTCAAAGTGATTTATTGCTCATCATTGGCTTATTTACTCAACTCTTCTTTATAGTTTCTGTTGTAATTGAGTGAGAGTGAGTTTTTAAACACATTATTATCATTTGTGAGAGGTCATTCAAGCACCTATTGAAGCTTGGTTGTGATAAGTGTTTGGGATAACACTTGGTAGAAGTGTGAAGCTACTTGTAAAAGCTTTGTTGAGAAGATTTGTAAAGGGCTTTGTCTCTTGCCTTGAAAAGAGAAGAATAGTGGAGTGAAGACTCAAAGTGGGATCTTTGAGAGAGTGGATGTAGGCTAGTTAAAGCCGAACCACTATAAAAATTCCAGTGTTCATTTTCTCAACCCTTGCTCTTTACATTTTTGCAATTTAGCTTTATGATTGATATACTTTTGCTGATATGAAAATTAATATCATATGCTGTTGATCTTCTTTCTTGGAGAAAAAGCAGTTTCTTGCTAAATCTGCTTTTACTGCTAATTTGTTGATATCTGATATATTCTGCTAGTTATACATTGTCTTTGTCGGATAGGATATCCGTATACTACTCGATTCTTTGTGTTAAAAGCGTATTCAGATTCATTGATATATTTCTTGAATGCTTATATAGTGCATTATATCAAGATATCGATTGCATACAGCTTAACCTTGAGTCAACTTGTCAATAGAGCTATATTGTTCATTTTTCACATTAGTTAATTTAGTTGAACCTAGCTGCAATTTTCAAAGGTTTTGAGCAAGAACCGAAAATTGTTTTTAAAGTCCAATTCACCCCCCTCTTGGACATATTTTGGGACATCAAAAGGCAACTGCATTTGTCTTTCCAACATTGAACTGAAAGTGAATGAGACTGATCGGAAACACAAATACATCTCATAGATATAACACTTTAGTGATAAGGCGATTAGGGTTGGATGTCACAAAGCCAACATAAAGGGTACCTTCCACGACTATAAGGGTCTCTATGGCACGAGAGTGAGCATGAGGAGGATTTAAGCCACCACTGGGTGCAAAGTCTAACCGAGCGAGAGATATACCAAGAGTATTAAGTACTGGTGCTGGCATTTTATCAACGTTCGCGAGCGTGACATCTGATCCAACTCGATTTCCTGTATTTCCAGGAATTTTGAGTCCCGAAAATGAGAAATCATTAGCTACAGTGAGGTTCGGGTTCTTTCAGAACTTCCCGTTGACAAACACTGCATCAAAGAATTGTTATGCGCATATCAAAACAGGAGATTAAGGATTTTAGAATAATAGCCTTTATAAATAGACAAGGTTATATGTACCAGTAGTGTTTCATTATGGAAAGTATGTGAGATATAATGTATAACCTAGGCTTAATTCCTAAATAACTTGGATTAATTATTTTGAATCCAATGATTTAAGGGTCTGAAAATCATTTGAGTCAATTGGTTTTAAGTTGTTACATAGAAATAACCATGTTCGAACAGCCCAAGGTAGGCATTCATTGCTTAATTAAAGTTTAATTACCTCATCCTAGTTAATTGAGTTGATAATATCCGCCAAGGCATTATCGAATGAGATAAGCTGATCATATATATCAGTTACTTGCCCATTACAAACCTATATATATATAGACGAAATTAACACCATGTTAAGAAGCAGTATTCTGCCTAAGTAATTAATCAGAGTAGTTAAAAAATTGGCAGGTGCTCTGCATGAAAATGTGACAAAATTGATGAAAAAAATAGGAGGAAAAAAAAAGGCTTAAAATAATATGAAAGAAAGTAGTTTAAAAAATATTTATAATTTTTAAATATTAATGTAGGATATATACTCCAACTAATTTTGAATTAAGGAATTAAAACGTGTTGTGTTGTTATATTATACAATGAATTGCAGGCAGTTAGATTAATTTTCCATCAAGAGTGAAGGCTGCTCGTTTCTGATTTCTATGTGGTATATATATATATTCATAATAGGTCATTGCATTATTTATAGCTAGAATCAACATTTAGTAATCTTATGCCTCATAATGTAAGAGATAAAGAGGTATTAATTAAATCTTTACGACTTAACAAATAAATATTGACCTAATCTTCGGAACAAGTCCAAGTTAGAAATTAAAATTCTCTTGCTTTTACTTAATCATCGGAACAGGTCATAGTGAAAACTTGGGAAGTTGCTGAAGCGTTAATGAAGCGATCATGAACAATCTACTGTACCCGAAATGTCCTCTTTTTTATCACTATGATCATCCACAATCCCACTTGCCATTAAAGTACAGCCCCAAACGACCTACCCATGAACTCACAAAACATATGGTGTGTGATTAGTATATGCATAGAGAATTCTGTGCCTTTTCATGTAGAGAAAGTCATTCAATTTTTTTATTGTTATTTTACATATATAAAACAGACTTTATACAACCAACAAAATAGAATATTTAGTTTGTTCCAGTCATATCACTTACCTACAAATCATTCAAGTTTCTATTCCCCCACCTAATTACTAAAAGAAGCAGAGTTCATTATTTTTATAAAAAAAATGAAAAAAAAGAGAAACGAAAATTATCAACAAAACAAGGTCATCATCATATGTGATCGAAAAAATGTATAAAAATCTGATAATGTTGACAGTTTAACCAAATAGTATAATATAATTTTAACAAGTAATTGACCTCAAGTCTTGCACCTAATCTAGAGGACTTTGGATAAGTTTAAGTTTGAAATTTCATGTGTGTTAATTGGAAAGCTTTATATATATATATATATATATATATATATAAGCTTCCATTCCAAATGATAATGATTCTTCTCCCTTCTCATATAATTAGTCAATAACCATCGCCGAGTTCACACATTTGTAGTTAATAATGCCAATCTATATATATAATTGAACATAACACATATTAAAATAGTTGAAATTTAACCTTTATGGAATATATGTCTAACAATGTATTACCAATTCAATTTTTATTTATAGAAAAAAGAGATACTTATAAATCATGAACAATAATTGACGTCAGATACTATAAAACATCCAACCATAATTATGGTTGCATCAGATAGGGAAAGAGACCATTTAGCTAAATTATGTGCCACTATAAATTTTAACTATACAAGGAGTGATTAATACAAATCATTATTGCCAGTCAGATTAAAGCTTAATTGATCTTTCTCCATCTTTAAACTGTAAAAATTGAAAAATGAAAAAACCCTGAGTTTAAATTTTTTCATCTATTTAATATGAGATTTATAAGGGAGAACTATCTTTTGTTGTATAGTTCATACAGTTATTATTTCAATCTATTAAACTTTTATTAAATCTGAAAAATAAAAATACAATTGAGCCCATAACTTATATATAAAAATAATTAGATTATTTCAGAAGTGTTTCAGTCTATTCAAACCATAACATTTCAATTTCCCTTAAAAATTAAAACTCTACCCGTATTATGATCTTAACCAATAATAATAATAATAATAATAATAATAATAATAATAATAATAATAATATCTCCATGAGTCCATTTATTCCACGGCCACGGAGAATTTCATGCATCTTTTCCATTCTTTCTCAGAATTCGTGCATCCTCTCAATATTTTCTTGTGTGACTTTTAATTTGCTTTTTAAAAAAAAAAAAAAAATTTTGTTAAGAAGATGATAAAAAATTTATGGAGGTTGCAAAGAGACATTCAGTTGCCATTCCAATTTAATTAGGTTTGCCCTCATCTTTTTCTTCTTTTTTCTCTTCGTCTTATTTGTTTTAGTTTTTTCTTCCCACTTTTTATTGCATTTTGAGTCAATTATAAATTACTCCCTGAAGTTTTTGAAAATTCATAATTTATCTATTTATTTTAAATTTAAAACAATTTTGGCCCTGAATTTTTATTCTGTCAAGAAATTAGTCTTCAAATCTAAATTTAGTCAACTTAACAAAAAAAAAAGTTAACTTTATTTTAAAAATTTGAAATAATTAAATTTCTAAAGTTTTGTTTTATTAACAGAGTGTACCTCCATTCAAATTTTATATTTAAATAGTTAATATATTTTATATTTAAATTATTATATATAATATATTTAACATATAATACACACATATATAATTTTAAAATATAATAAATATAATTTTTTATTAAAATATTTTCTTTGTATAGTATCTTATATTATTAAAAACAAACGTGTTAAAATACTTATATCATATTATAATGATATTTTCTGTCTGTATTTATAATTTATAAACCCGTTAAATATTTGCTAATGTTTATGTTTTCTCTTGTTTAAGTAACTGACTTTCATAAAATATAGTGAATAGCTTTAATTTTTTACAGTGTTTTGACTAAAAGCCGAAAAATTTTGAGACAACAAGTAGATGATGCGTTTCTTAAGTTGATTTTTAATTCCATTACCTTATAAAATAAATGAACAAAACTGCAATACTATGAATCAACATGTAAAGGAAGGCACACTGAAAAAAATCTCTCTTTATTTAATTAGTATAGGCACACCAAGAAAATATCTCTCTTCATTTAATTAGGATATGCTAGCTCAATTATTGACGACTTTGCAGGAAATATAACTAAACAATATTCTTAAACAGTGAGCAGCAATGAACTTCTATCATGGTTGTTTTATGCATTCTCGAACAGTTTTTGAAGTTTTTCCACCTCATCCTTATCCAATTGGAAGGCCTTAGCAAGAACATCAGGATTAATGGGTGGATTAGGCCCAAAGATTGCATCTGCTATAGTGATGACACCTGGGTTTTGGCTGCTTAGACCAGCAAAGGCAACTGCATTCGTCTTTGCAATATTAAACTGGAAGTGAATGAGGCCAATTGGAAATACAAATACATCTCCTGGGTATAAGACTTTAGTGATAAGGCGATTAGGGTTGGATGTCACAAAGCCAACATAAAGAGTGCCTTCCACGACTACAAGGATCTCTGTGCCACGAGGATGGGTGTGAGGAGGATTTAAGCCACCATTGGGTGCAAAATCTAACCGAGCGAGAGAAATGCCAAGAGTATTAAGTCCTCGTATTCTATCAACATTCACGAGGGTGACATTCGATCCAACTCGATTTTCTGTATTTCCAGGAACATTGAGTCCCCAAAAAAAGAAATCTTCAGCTACAGTAAGGTTTGGGTTCTTGCAGAACTTTCCATTGACAAACACTGCATTAATACAAAAAAGTTACTGTCAGTATCCGTTGACCATGCGTATAATAAAATGAGAAAAAGATTTCTATACAGGAAATAGTGATCTTTATAGGATAATACTACGACAGAAACGTGAAAGAAAGTAGAAAAACCGAAAGCAAGGTTATATATATACCAGCATTCTTAGGTTCAGGTATGGCAACACAGAAGTCCTGGAGAGGGCTAGGGTCAAAGGCAGAGGCAAAAGAGAAAGCCAAAGCCAGAGCCAAAAAGACGAGGAAATGAAATCTCTTCATTTTATGACTACTTTCTTTAGCCTTTAGTTGTTTTGTTGAGGGAAAGTTGTGAAAAATCTTGCATGGATAGATGAGTATTTATAGGTGAAAGTCTGTCGACTATTCTCTGTGATCTGACCTACATGCTGATGAAAGGTTAGGTTGCCAAATAGTTGTTAATGTTTAATTGTTTTTTATTTCACCAAACCACGAATTCTTCTACAAGTATATGCATATACATTTAATCGTCCCTCCTTTTGAATTAATCTTCAATATCAACTTGGAATGGTCCAACTCTAGGCCACAATTTCAAGCTTCTGCAAGCTGTGATGAAGTTTTTCATTTTACCTCCAAGAATTTTAATTTTCTTTTTTACCCTTCTGTTTTTGGTTTAAGGTGGAGAGAGGAAGAAACAAAAATATACTTTTGGCACAAACAATAATCGTTGTAGTTTATTTGATAATAGAAATATATTTAGATTAAGTGTCATATTGAATTGAAAAGAAAATTTCATATGCTATGTTGGATTTGATTAATTGGTTTGGATGAGTCAGATTAATTGAGTATTAATTAATTACAACTTAAATGTAAAAGTTGGAGAGATCCTTATATTATAGTGAAGCAGAGAAGTCTTCGGTTGACCCGACTGGCAAGGCTTTGAAAGTTGATCAACATTAATAAATTACTGAAACTGACGTTCCCCCAATAATCAAAACCAAATTTTCAAGATTAGTTGGTTTTCATTTTGATGGCTACGCCCCCTTAACTGTACTTTCTATCTTCTGCTAACAAGGAACACCAATGTCATATATTTTCGAATTGCTATATATGTTAAATGTAAATGAAACACAAGGAATTGTTTTTTTTTTATGATATTTTTACATTTACATAATTTATGGGATAGCGTGAGCTGATTGTTCTAACAAAATTTATTATTGGACTCACCAACTCTTTGCTATATATTACAAGAATAATTAATTGTTGAGTCTTTTTTCTAATGGGTCGTCTTATAAGATTATTTCTTTGTGGAAATAATTGTGATGTTTAAAAATTCAAATACCCAGGAAAAAAAATCAAATAGGTGATATCATCCCTTAGGAGTTGATCAATGAGTATATTATTTGTTAATAAGTTTTGTTTTAATAATTATAAAATCCCTTATAAAATTTTATGCTTTTAAATTTAAATTTTGATTGGAGTCTAATTAATAAAAAAAACAAATTATTGTAATTAATTAAGCTGGTCATTTAGCATACAAATATTATATGTATATATTATTTTACCCAAATTAATGGGATTAAGTACTAATAAACAATGGCATAATTCATGGAAAAAAAAAATCTTTAAGTAGAATGATTCCATATTAGTTGTGGTGGATGTTCTAAACAGAAACCTTAAAAAACTAGACTAGATAACAAAATAGCATAAGTATTAAAAAAAAAATCAATTAAATTAAAGAGAAAAAGAAAATTAAAAATTAATAAAATAATAAAACAAGTAAATAAATACCTTTATCTACCTATACTCATAGAAGTAATGTAATTATTTAATGGAAATTAATTAATTTTAATATTTTAATCATAAATTAATAGACATTAATAAAAAAACTTAAAAAACAAATGAAAAATCAAAATATATTATATTTCTTTTTAAAAAAAAAAATTTAATTGTTTGCAGAGATGAAAGCTCCCTTGTCCTCCCTCTGTCACTGGATAAAAAATATTTTTATTTTAACAAAATATTGTCTTGTCAATAAAATTTAATTAAAATGATGAAAACAAAATACCACTTAAATTGGGGACCATGGTCAAATTTAGCCGGCGGAGTAGATAAAGCAACAGTGACCATGAGGCGACGAGATCAGAAAGCTGCTGCTTTCGTACAGAAATCATTTGTAGAAGCTAATTGGGATTACAAAATCTTCATACCAAGTCAATGAAGTAATTTTCAATCCACAGGTAATTTAAGTAATTGTGTTGAATTAGCATATTCCGTTCACCACTTCTTTTCTTTTTAGCATCTTATTGAAAACTTTAATTAACAATTAACAAAACATTCACGAAGTAATTAATGTTGATGGAAACTGTCACGACTCGATCCCACGGGCCGAACCGGCATTAGGACCTGAGCTAGCCTAAAGCCCCTGAGGTCCGTAGTAAGCCTAGCTATTCCTTAACCCAATCCTAAAACCCATATTGAGCCCAATTTTAAGAAATCAACCGGACAGAGTCCGGCCATAACATGAACCATCCAATAGAGAGTTTTTTACTTAACCGACCTATAAGCACAATATATATAATAATTTGGAGAGTTTAGTTTACTATTCACATACTCATAACAATATTATTTCAAATGGAAGCTCAGCTCCCTCATTCAACCCAATAATCATCCATGCATACTCATATATCATGCTTATAATTTTAGTTAATTCATACATAATAGATCCAAATGAATACATCACTAATAATAATAATACATGCAGAGTTCTAGAACAAAATAAAAGGACAAAATACAATTAAATGCTGATAATAGACCTGTGAAGAAGAGAGCAGGTTAAACTCAATAAAGGGCCTTCTGTATCCTAAAAAAAAAGGTGAACAGGAGTGAGTGCTCAACTCAGAGAGTAAAATACTAATTTTAAGTACAATTTCTATAGCCATCTAAAGCTAATGTGTCTTAAAAAGTGAAATGCAACACCTTCATAGTTTTCATACAAATCACATCATAAACAACAAAAACATAATTTGAAACACTCACACACCCATAAAATATTCAAACAGTACATAAATGGGAGCTGATCCCCTATACAGCTTTCTTAATCCAATCTCTGCTAACGAGTACATCCCAAGCCGGACTTTCTCCTAATAGACCAAATGCGAGGGCCAGTGAGATCATCTCAAGCCGTGCCTACCTCGACTTATACATAGAAAGATCGGGTCCCAGCGAGTCAAGCTCCAGCCATATCTACCCGTCCTATCCATATCCAATATCATACACCACACGCACGCCAAACTTGATGGGCGTATCTGCAAGTATACGGGTCGTCTCAAGTAATAGAGTGATGAATCAAGTATCGTTCCCACAAGGATTTATTGTTTGAGTACCAAACTATGAATGAAATTATTATTTGGGCTAATGATTGATGAATAATTGGTAAATGTTAATGAGCAAAGTAAATTGATTAATCTAATTGGAATGGGTAAAGAGCAAGAAAATAAATTCTAAATCTAGTTTGCAATTAAACTAAATTAGTAATGGGTAATTTAAATTAAAGTATAATTATGTTAAAAGTGATTCCAGAGTTGGGGGTTTAAGCATAAATTAATTGAGATTTTTCTTGGTTATTCCAATTTTAAGGGAAAATAGAGTTTGAAGGTGATTGATTCTAAATTCCTTTGATATCTTTTTCAAGCAAACCAAAGTGTGTTCTAAAATAACCAAATCTACTTTCGTATGATGTTTTATTAATTTAAAACCCATTAAGTTTTATAATCAATCATTAATTCCTCTTTAAACCCTAGTTTATTTCTAAATCTAAGTAATTTTAAGTTTCAATCCTTAATTATCTATCAATGACTTTCACCTTTTGGTCACCTTTTGGTCTTTCAATCAAATATTAACACAATACCCAATGGGTATCAACATTAGGCAAGTAAAACAAGCACACAAGGAAGGAATCAAAACTCATATTTATATAAAATATGGAAATACCCAGTCCAAATCCACAAATTAATCTAAAACATATTTTATTAACTCTGAAATCCAAAGAGTTTACTCAGTCATGTTTGATGCATACATTTTGCATAATCATTTAGGTTTAATTTCATAGCTATTTTATTTGATTATTAGTCATTTTTAGCTAATTTCATTAGTTAATTAGTTAGTTTTTCATAATTGTCAATTTTGGATTAATTTGTAATTTTTACTTTATTTTGTAGGAAAAATGGTGTTTTGGAAGGACTAAAAAGAAATTTTGCCATTGAGGAGTAATCTCTACAGCCAAAGATGTCAAAAAACAAGTTTCAAAGTTGAAATATGCATTGGCCAAATTGCGCATAACTTGCCGCATAAGCCATGCAGATCTGCATAAGGAGAAAAATCACTGTTCCAATACCTGCCGAATTGTGCATAAGGAGAGTGCATGGCTTATGCGGATTCACGTCCCCTTATGCAATCTCACGGAATTGTGCATAACCTATGCACCTGGTCATGCAATTTCGCATAAGTGAGGTAACCAGTCGCATAAATCAGCATAAGGGATGCATGACTTATGCACTTATCTGATCCACAAAGATTTCATTAATGAGCTGGCAAAAGATTCCCTCAAAAAATCCCTCCTAAAACACACCATTTTAGGGCTCCATGTCAAAAAATGCTATAAATAGCCCCATTTCCCATTTTAGAAAGGGGGGAAGAAAGAGAAGGAAGAGGAGAAGAAGGAGCAGCAGCAACTAAAGCGACACAATCACCTCCCACACCATTTTCAACCAGATTTGAGGATTCCTTTCTTTTCTTACATTTTTCCTACATTTCTAGTGTTGAGCTTTTTGTTTCTTAGCTTAGATTAAAGTTTTATTTCCATATTAAATCAGAATATCTTTTAAACATTATGGATAGTGAGTAGTTTTACTTTGATTCTGGAGTAAGGGATGTAATATTTAGTTATTTTTGTGGATTTGAACTGGGTTAGTCCCAATTTAATGAATTTATGAGGTTTAATCCATTTCTTGTGTGCTTATTCACATGCTTAATGAAGGGCCCCATTAAGTTATGTTCTTAATCCTTGGTTGAAGCACCGAAAGGAGAAAACCAAGTGATAGTTAATCAAGAAATTGAACTTAATTAACTTAGATCTAGAAATAGACTAAGGGTTAAGAGGGTTTTAATAGATTGATTAAAGAACCTAATGGGTCTTGGTTAATTTTAACTCCACGAAAGTAGGATTAAGTTAATTAAGGCACTCTTTGTCTCACTTAAAAAAGTTTTCAAAGGATTTTAGAATTAATCTCCTTTAAACCCATAAATTTCATGGATTGAGCTAGCTAGGAAAAATCCCAAAATGACTTAAATATGAACCCTTAACTCCATAATCGTCTTTCATCAATTATTGCTTGAAATTTTACTTTTGAGTGTTTAGTTTAATCTCATTTTATTAATTTTCATTATTATCAATTTCTTTATTTTGCGAATTATTAAATTAGTCATTGTTTAAATTTAGTCTTGCATTTTCATACCTTATGCTTCAAATTCCTAAATTTCTTTTATTAATTTGATTAAAATACAATTTTAACATATTTTATTTTATATCAAAAATTCAATCATTAACACAACTCCTCGTGAGAACGATATCTTTTTCTATACTACTTGAACGACCCGTGCACTTGCGGTTGGGACACATCAAGTTTTTGGCGCTGTTGCCGGGGAGTTGTTTGTTTAAGATTGAATTCTTGATTATTTTAGTTGTTTATAGTTTTAGCTTTGTTATCTTTTCATTTTGTGTTTGTTTGTTCTTTTTCAGGTACTTTTAATCTTTTATGAGAAGAGCTAGAAGCACAAGTGACACATCCTTATTGTTCAACCCTAAAATTGAGAAGTTTTGTAAAGCCAACAAGAAAGAAACCAGAAAAAGAAAAGAAGCTTTGAGAGCAGCTAAAATTGAACAAGAAATGGCTAAAGAAAGAGTTGGAATCGGTGGTGATAATATTGAAAATGATCGAAACGATGAAAATGCAGCTCATGGTGCAGAAGTTGTAAATGCTAATGTGCCTAAGGGAAGTATGATGGATCACGCATTTCCTCATTTTGATGATTTAAGAGAGAGTATAGCAAGACCAAGAATTGATGCAAACAGTTATAAGATGGATTTTGGAGTACTACAAATGATTCAGAATTCTCAATTCGGAGGTCATCTTTCAGAAAATCCTCATACTCATCTTAAGAAGTTTGTTATGATCTGTGACATGCAAAAGCAACCAGGAGTATCTGATGATGCAACAAGGCTAAAATTGTTTCCATTCTCTTTGAAAGATAGAGCATTGGATTGGCTTGATTCTTTACCTCACAACTCAATTACAAATTGGGAGCAGCTCACTGATGCATTTCTTGCCCAAGACTTTCCACTGAAAACTCAAGAGTTGAGGAATCAAATGATTGCTTTTAGACCAAGAGAAGATGAGACTCTTTATGAGTCATGGATGAGATGGAAGGAATTGGAGAGACAATGTCCACATCATGCCATTCCTAAATGGATGATAAACCAGAATTTTTACACAAATGTCACTCCTGCTATCAGAGGAATCATTGATGCTCAAACTGGAGGGGAATTCATCATTAAGCATGAAGATGAAGCTTATGAGTTATTAGAGAAAATAGCAAAGAATACCATCTATGGAGTAGTCCAAGAGGGTCAACTCCAACTCAAAAAAGGCAAGTTGCTGGAATGTATGAGCTTGATCCATTCAACATGATCAATGCCAAATTTGATGCACTCACTAATGTCCTTGCTAAGAAAATGGAGGATTTAAGTATGCTAGTCAGTTCATCATCATGTTCTGGAAGTTCTCAACAAGTTACTTATGCAGAAGGAACAATGAGCTGTGGAGTAGATTATCCTTCATATGCTTGGAGGAATCATCCCAATTTTTCATGGGAGAATCAGCAAAATCAAGCTTCAACTCAAAACTTTCCACCACAACAACAATGGCATCAATACCAACAACCTAGGCAACAACCACCTAGTTTTCAGCAAAAGAATGCAAATCCTGCACCTTTACCAAGACAGCAAGAACAAAGTTCCACCACAGAGGCTTTATTACAACAAATTCTTGCTAATCAAACTAAGCGTGATGAAGAGTTGAGAGAGATGAAAGCAAGGCTGGAACAAATGCAAACACACAATAGGATCTTTGGAAAATCAGATTGCACAACAAGCATGCTCATCAAGTACCAATTCTATGGGGAAACTTCCTAGTCAAACAGAAAATCCAAGGGAGCAATGTCATGCCATCACACTGAGGAGTGGTAAAATAGTGCATAATGAGAAGAGTGAAAAAGTTGAAAAGAGAGAAAATGAGGAAGATTTTGAGGGAGATGAAAAACAAAAGAGTGAAAAAGGGAGTGCAAGAAAAGGTAAAGAGGAGGTTGGAGAGAAAGAAGAGAAATATATACCTCCAGAGCCTTACGAGCCACAGCTTCCCTTTCCACAGAGATTTCAAAAAGCCAAGCTTGATAAGCAATTTGGGAAGTTCTTAGAGGTTTTGAAGAAGCTATATATAAATGTGCCTTTTATCGATGCTCTTTCCCAAATGCCTTCTTATGCTAAGTTTTTGAAAGAAATTCTCTCAAACAAAAGAAGACTTGAAGATTATGAGACTGTAGCCTTAACTGAGGAATGCAGTGCTATCCTCCAAAGGAAACTTCCTCCAAAGCTCAAGGATCCAGGTAGTTTTTCAATTCCATGCCACATTGGGGAATCATGTTCTGTAAAAGCTTTATGTGATTTAGGGGCTAGTGTAAGCCTTATGCCCCTCTCCATCTATGAGAAGATTAACATGGGAGATCTTAAGCCAACCCACGTTTCTCTTCAGTTTGCAGACAGATCAATTAAATATCCAGAAGGGATCTTGGAAAATATACCACTGAAGGTTGGAAAATTTTACATCCCAGTTGACTTTGTCATTTTGGACATGGAAGAGGATTCTCATATGCCAATCATTTTAGGGAGGCCTTTCCTGGCTACAGCTGGTGCTTTGATTGACGTGAAAGGTGAAAAGCTTACTCTTAGAGTCGGAGAGGATCATTTAGTCTTCAACATTGGTAATGATAAGAAGAAGCAACATGAAGATGTAGACTCTTGTTTGAGAATTGATATAGTTGATGAGTTAGCAAAAGAGCACTTTAGAAAGAGCTATCCAAAGGCTTCTCTTAAAAGTTGTCTTATCCATGAAGGGAGTATCAATGATGAAAATCCAAAAGAGGCTGCATTTGCACAACATTTGAATAGTAATCCACCTTGTCCTATGGCACCAATCTTTCAAGTTGAGCAAGTGGAGAAAAGTGAAGTCAAGCAACCATCTCTCAAAGAAAAAAGATGCACCAAAGGTCGTCAAGAAAGAAATGGTTGGATTTTTAGACAAAGCAACAAGGATCTTCTCATATGATGGAAAGAAAATGAAGTATAGATTCATTGAAGCACCTATTGGAAACAGAGGCAATAAATTCCAATTTCAGCTGCCATGAAACATGAAAAGAGTCCAGCTAAGGACTATAAATTAGCCCTCTTGGGAGGCATCCCAAGTTTTTTTATTTTTCCTTTTTGTTGATTTACTTTTATTTACATTGCTTTTGTTTTTATCTTAAATCTCCAAATTCAATTTTTGACATTGTTGAATCTTGTCCCTTGTAGATGTATTTCAATGGAGGAAGGTCAGAACTCTGGGAGTGACCCTTAACTGATATTTTATCCCTCAACTCTCCCAAAACTGATTAATTTTTGCTGCATAACCTGTGCAGGTTTGCTCTTGGTTTATGCAGAAAAATGAAATTTGCAGCAAAGGAGGGGGTCTGCAGCAGATGACTTATGTTCTTGGTGAGGTTGGGTGTATAGCTTTTAAGTATTTGTGCTTATAATGTTAATATGGTGGTAAGTGGGTCATTTTTGCAGTTTTAAGCCTATTTGGGTTGTGGGATTTAAGGTGGACATATTGCATTTTCTTGGCAAAACTTGGGGAGTCCATTCTCATTTATGGATAGATGCAACTTTATGTAGATTTTATTGAGTTTTAATGTGCTAAATGTTGATTTGCAGAATTTGAGTTGAAATGGCATGATTCATAAATGCCTTTTATGCGGGATTCACTTTTACAAGCTTGTGTGATGCAATTTTGATGGACTTTGTATATATTGATGTGTTTTTGGTGACAATTTCTCATGGTTTATGCTTCATAGAATTATATTTCTTCATTTTAGGGTATTTTTCACACTTGCAAATCATTTTCATTTATTCTCTCAATTTTGTTGAATTGTGCATAAGTAACTGCATAGCTTATGCAATCCTGCATAACCACAATTATTGCAATTTTCATCTCTCAAGGTAAATCGCATAAGGAGGTGCATAACTTATGCAACTCTGCATAGCCACATTTTGTCAAATTTCATATCTGCCAAGACTTGCATAAGAAGAGCGCATGACTTATGCACTTCTGCATGACTTCAAATCCTGCATTTTCTCTCTCTGCCGAAATCTGCATAAGGAGAGTGCATAGCTTATGCACTTCCGCATGACCACACTCTCCAAAAATCAAAACCTGCCGAGAGGTGCATAAGCAGGGTGCATGACTTATGCACTTCTGCATAACCACACTCCCCAAAAGCCAAAACCTGCCGAGAGGTGCATAAGCAGGGTGCATGACTTATGCACTTCTGCATAACCACACTCCCCAAAAGCCAAAACCTGCCGAGACCTGCATAAGGAGAGTGCATAACTTATGCACTTCCGCATGACCTATTTCTCTGAAATCCAAAACAGGCCAAAACTTGCATAAGTTAGCGCATAAGCTATGCACTCTTGCATAATCAGTTTTTCACATTTTTTTATCACCCACCGAAACATGCATAAGAGAGTGCATAAGTTATGCACACTCACTTTTCACTTATGCAGTTTTACACAAACCCTGTTCAAATCAAAATTTCTTTTCGGTAACCATTTTTCCACCTCCTCTTCTCGTCTTTTCTGTTCACGACTGTCCCTCCACTTCCATTTCTCCCGGCATTACCTCTCCTCTTCTTCTCCACTCCTATTTTCGCCGCATTTGCCTTAATTTCTCTCTGCCTTTTTCATTTTCTCCCTCATCTCCTCCATCCTCACCATCGGCAACCAATGGAGTCGCCTCCTCATTCCCCTCAAACCTCCCCTCTCCAAGTTTCGCCCTTGGCAATGCGGCCTCCCAACCCCAATTCCCCTCCATAAGAAACTCCTCCTCCACCTCCATCACCTCCTCCAGCACCATCATTTCGATAGCAACCAGCAGCAACCAGCCCCTTAGCAGCATCTTTGGACAAGGGCAAAACAATAGAATTAGATTAGTTTCTGCTTTACTTTTGTTCAAACTTGTAGGAGTTTTTCTTTGTAGATATGTTGAAACTCTGTATATATTTGCATGCTTTTACTGGTGTTTGCATTTTTTCTTGCTCATCATCATGCAGCAGCTTTTGAATGTACTGCACAGGCTGTAAATCCCCTTATGCAAATATTTTGCATAGCCTGTGCAGTCCTTATTGCCACTCATGCAGAACCGCACAGCTTATGCACCTTCCTTATGCACCTATTCTGGACAGCACTTTACTCTGCATAACCTGTGCAGCTTCTTATGCATCTCCATTATTTATTGAATTCTCATCTGCTCTATACCAGGTAACTCCTTCTTTTTGCTC
Organism: Hevea brasiliensis; assembly: GCF_030052815.1. NCBI lineage: Eukaryota > Viridiplantae > Streptophyta > Magnoliopsida > Malpighiales > Euphorbiaceae > Hevea > Hevea brasiliensis. The sequence goes on along the minus strand of NC_079497.1, from coordinate 3,874,575 downwards.
TTAAATCTCACAATTCCTGGTAATTCCTGTTTACTTTAAGTTTTTATAATACACTGCTTGAGACATTGAGGACAATGTCTAATTTTGAGTTTGGGGGTGCACATTTTGATTTTTGCTACATTTTTGTTACATTTTTCACATTTTGAGTATAGGAACATCTCATCCCATTCCATTTACATATATTGTAAATATTTTACATATATATCCATACATACATATACATAACACATTTACACACACATTATACATCACTTAGAAATTGTACACATTGTACACAAATAGATTTCCTCCATTTAGTTAATGTATTGCTCATTTTTAGGAATCATGTATCATGCATTAAAATCTTTTGCCAAATCCCTTGAGTATTGAAAATGTGCCTATGAGAGTGATTTGACTTACCTTTAGTTGGGTTTGTGGATTGAAAGTTTCCTAAGAGGTGCAAGGTTTTGAAGTGTCTTTCCCTTGCCTATATCTTCTTAGCCAAAAAGCCACCCAACTAGTCATTTGGAGATGGAAGTGTTAAGAGGGAGTTATTGGATATAAGGTAGTCAAATGATGTCTCACCAATCCTAGAACAAATTTTCTAAACCTTTCGAGGCAAAATACCAGCTTGTACTTGAAAAGAGAGATGATTAGGCATTCTTTGATTTAAACCTTCTCATTTTAAACCTTTGGCCCTTTTCCTAATTAAAATTTACCCTTGCAAACCCCTTTGAGCCTTTTTATTCCTAATTTTTCTTGAAATCCTTATTGCTACCTAGCCAATGAACCAAACACTCCAACCCTTTTCATGAGGATAATTGAATATTAGGTACATTAAAAAAAAAAGAAGAGAAAAAGAAAAGAAAAGAGAAAAAAATATATACAATAAAAGGGAGAAGAAATGCTTGTCATCTTGTAAAAGTGCTAGAATATGTGTTTTTCATTATTATCATTCAAATTTAAAGAAATCCACCCAAAGTATTAAAAGGAATGAGTTTGGGGGTGGCATTTTTAGGGACAATCATCAAAAGAAAATGCAAGATACAAGTTTAAAGTATCAAAATGTCCCTCCATTTTTATGTGTTTTGTAAATTATGCTAGCACTTGACAATCCTCATGGTATATTTCTCTCTACCATATAAATAAAAAAAAAGAAAAAAATATAATAAAATAAGAAATGTACCTTATGTTGTCAAGATTGAAAATATTCTCATGCTTTGAATCCTTTTTACCCATCTTTCTTCTTAGCCTCATTTTGAACCCATGGTCCCATTACATCCCTAAAAAGACCTTTGATCTCTTGATAGTACTTGCTACATTAGTGGAGATAAGAGTAGGGAATTTGCCTATGGGATTGGAAAATTATCCATTCATTCATTTAATTCCATCATTCTATATAGAGACACTTTGGTTATTGATTGTCCTAGAATTCCTTTTGAGCATGACTTTCTCTTTTGATTGGTTGGTTTGGGGATTTTGAATGATAATTGACTTGATGGCTAAGCGGTGAAAGCTTGGATAAGCATTAAATTCTTTGCATTTTGAAGGATGGGTATATGGATTGCTGGTATGGCTAAAGGTGCGTTAAGTTACTCTAATATGTAATTTTCATAGCTCTTTGGATAAGGCACGCCTAAAAATTTTGTATCACATTTTAAAGTTTGCTTGAGGACAAGCAAAAGTTTGAGTTTGGGGGTATTTGATGCATACATTTTGCATAATCATTTAGGTTTAATTTCATAGCCATTTTATTTGATTATTAGTCATTTTTAGCTAATTTCATTAGTTAATTAGTTAGTTTTTCATAATTGTCAATTTTGGATTAATTTGTAATTTTTACTTTATTTTGTAGGAAAAATGGTGTTTTGGAAGGACTAAAAAGAAATTTTGCCATTGAGGAGTGATCTCTACAGCCAAATATGTCAAAAAAAAAGTTTCAAAGTTGAAATATGCATTGGCCAAATTGCGCATAACTCGCCGCATAAGCCATGCAGATCTGCATAAGGAGAAAAATCACTGTTCCAATACCTGCCGAATTGTGCATAAGGAGAGTGCATGGCTTATGCGGATTCACGCCCCCTTATGCAATCTCACGGAATTGTGCATAACCTATGCACCTGGTCATGCAGCCACATAAGTGAGCAGAACCAGCTAAAATCGCATAAGGGATCTGCATGACTTATGCACCCACTTATGCATCCCACAAAGATTTCATTAATGAGTCAGTAAGATTCCTCGTAAAATCCCTCCTAAAACACACCATTTTAGGGCTCCATGTCAGAAAATGCTATAAATAGCCCCATTTCCCATTTTAAAAAGGGGGGAAGAAAGAGAAGGAAGAGGAGAAGAAGGAGCAGCAGCAACTGAAGAGACACAATCACCTCCCACACCATTTTCAACCAGATTTGAGGATTCCTTTCTTTTCTTACATTTTTCCTACATTTCTAGTGTTGAGCTTTTTGTTTCTTAGCTTAGATTAAAGTTTTATTTCCATATTAAATCAGAATATCTTTTAAACATTATGGATAGTGAGTAGTTTTACTTTGATTCTGGAGTAAGGGATGTAATATTTAGTTATTTTTGTGGATTTGAACTGGGTTAGTCCTAATTTAATGAATTTATGAGGTTTAATCCATTTTTTGTGTGCTTATTCACATGCTTAATGAAGGGCCCCATTAAGTTATGTTCTTAATCCTTGGTTGAAGCACCGAAAGGAGAAAACCAAGTGATAGTTAATCAAGAAATTGAACTTAATTAACTTAGATCTAGAAATAGACTAAGGGTTAAAAGGGTTTTAATAGATTGATTAAAGAACCTAATGGGTCTTGGTTAATTTTAACTCCACGAAAGTAGGATTAAGTTAATTAAGGCACTCTTTGTCTCACTTGAAAGAGTTTTCAAAGGATTTTAGAATTAATCTCCTTTAAACCCATAAATTTCATGGATTGGGCTAGCTAGGAAAAATCCCAAAATGACTTAAATATGAACCCTTAACTCCAGAATCGTCTTTCATCAATTATTGCTTGGAATTTTACTTTTAAGTGTTTAGTTTAATCTCATTTTATTAATTTTCATTATTATCAATTTCTTTATTTTGCGAATTATTAAATTAGTCATTGTTTAAATTTAGTTTTGCATTTTCATACCTTATGTTTCAAATTCCTAAATTTCTTTTATTAATTTGATTAAAATACAATTTTAACATATTTTATTTTATATCAAAAATTCAATCATTAACACAACTACTCGTGGGAACGATATCTTTTTCTATACTACTTGAACGACCCGTGCACTTGCGGTTGGGACACATCAGTTGGTCTATAACCATAGGCTGAGAGATATATGAATTGGTGACTCCAACACTGTAGTGAAAGATCCCAATGTCAATGGTAGTAAAAATCTGTCATATATCATTCAATAATTGAGCTACTTCCTCATGGCTTCTGTGTAAAAGATAACTACTGGTTGTCCAAGCTCCATTATCCACCCATAGCTTCACACAAACCATCATAAAAACAAGGAGTAAGAGACCGATTTGAAAGATTATGATTGGAGAATTGCTCTATCATATCATTGAACCTTCCCTAAGTAGCATGAAATGACTCTAAGTGCTATTGGGCAAAACTTGCGACTACCTATCAATGAAACATCTCAAAGTATAAAATAATACTAAATAAATAATAAAAAATACGGAAGAATAAAATAAATAAAAAAGAAATATCTAAATTACTATCAAAATTAACCATTTTGATATTAAAGTATCAATCCTTGGCAACGATACTAAAAACTTGACACTATTTTGTTTTATTGCATTTGATTTGTTGGTTTCACTTTTCCGATTTTTGTTACTTAGCTTGCATCATCATAGGTTGGGTGTTTTGGGGAGTCTAATGACTAAGGTAGTTCAATGTTACAAGCTCAGTTTTTCCTAATTCTTACATTGAACAAAAATACTTGCTTATAAAAAAAAAAGTATCATTTCCTCAATGATTGCCTTTAAATATCAAAATTTATGTTGTTTTTACTAATATTTAGACTATTGAATTAAATTGAAATAAAGAAATTAAAAGGAAGCTAAGGCTATAATTGAACTAAAATTAATCACACTTTAAAAATTAACTAATAAAATGCATTAAAATCTTGGGGTTAAAACCAATTAAAAAGTTAGGATATTGATTTCACTTAACTCGTTAATTAATCTCAATCAATTTTGTCTAATAACTATTTTTTTCAAGGGTAATAATTAAAGAGTGTCTAACAATCCTTCTTAGGCATTATTAAACCTTTTAATTAATAGAAATAACTCCTATTCCCAACAAGAGCTACACAATTAATGAAAGCATTAAGACAAAGATTATTGCAAAGATCTCATAGACCTAACTTTAGTTCCCACTCTCAGTTAAAACTCATATGATGGCTGCTATCAAAAGCAAATTTATAATACAGCTTTCCAGCCAAATTTATAAATCTCAAATCATTTAAGTATCAATCCTAATACCCAAAAACATTAATATCAAAATAACAACTAATTGCGAGATAGAAAAAATTAAATTAAAATCTTAAAATTAAAGTTAAGCTACATTAAATCTCTAGCTAAAAGATTTAGCTATTCATCATATTCAAACTCAACTCAAAAAATCAATAAAATTAAAATCAAACATCAAATACAGAATGGGTCTCTAAGAAAAATTAAAGAAAAGAAAAGAAGAGAAAAAGAAAAACTCTAATCATGCTTGATGAAAACCTTTGCTCTAGCCTCCAAATACTCCAAAAAAATCCTCTCCAATTGCCAAGACCCTTATTCAGCAGTCCCCCTCCAACAGATAAAAACTGGCATCCTCTTTGTTGTGCCAAGGCCTGCTGGATATATATCTCCACGAACAAGAAAGAAAGAGACACTTAAAAAAATAACGCACGGCCAGGCTACGCGGATGCCTCTTTTCCCACATCCTGCCCATAAGCTCCTCTGCTAACCTTCAATTCACGCTGCACGTATGATACATAGCTGCTCAATTGTTTCACACGTCAAAGTTGTATGAATGTCCAGCACTAACATATCATTGGCCAATTCTCTCTCTCTCTCTCTCTTTTTTTTTTTTTTTAATTTTGTTTTATGCAAATTAACTACACATGCCGAGTCTTAGAGAAAGTCAAAAAATGGCCTAAAACAAAACAAAATAATATATATATGTATATATATAAAAGACAAATTAAAACATGTTAAAGAAAATAATAAAATAATAAAAACTTATTAAAATTAGTAAAAATCTATTAAAAATAATTAATTAACATAAAAACTCTATAAAATTACAAAATTACCTAAACTATCAAAAAAATATTTAATAAAATTAAATTAATATTTGATGTGATATTCACCCATCACATAACCGATCAGGACCGATGGCACAACACACAAGTCAATTTTACAGAGTGACACTACACAAGCCCCTCCATTTTTAAATCCAATTTTTTCTTTTTCTTTTATTTTTCTTTCACATAATCCCTAACCCTGTGGACAAAATATTGTCAACCAAGTCCATGAAACAACTAAAATAACACAACCAAATGATGCATATATAGATAAATATGCTTGACATCTCAAATTTAATCGTCTAAAATTATGTATACATCTAATTCATATGATGTATGTGCATATCATTAACATATTACACTACCATAAATGTTAAAATTAATAGTTAAAATTTTATAACAATGTTACAATAGTAATATGAATTATTATTGTTAATGATAGATAAAAAAAGATATTGTAATAATTATTGTTATCATTGATAATTTTTTACTGTAATAATTATTGATGCTAACAACTTTTTTATTATTTATAATAATCATAATTTTATTATAGAATACTTACGATGATAATTTTTTAATAGCAACATATAATAATTCATATGTTGTTGCCATAAATTTATAGCAACAAAATTTAAACTTTTAACTGTAAAAATTTTTGCTGCTACATCTGACAATTCTTGTAGTAACTATCGATTCCATAGAATATCATACTCATAGTTTAGACAACAAAAATGCTTTACTCTTGTTGACAGGAGGTTGACGGAATGTCTTGCTGGTTTAGAAAATAATAAAAAAAATTATAAATAAATATTTGTAAAACAAAAAATAAATTAAAAACTTTTTAAAATAATTCTTCCAAATACTTTAAGCTAAAATACCCTTAGTATGGCCAGCCACAAACCATTATCCCATTAATTCGATGCTTACAACCAACTATCCAATAATTAATTTATTCAGCCCCTTAACCATTTTGTTTTTCAAAGCCAAGTATATCTCGTGTGTCGAAATAATATTCTTTAATTTTAGGCAGATAAACCTAAAGTTCAATAATGCAGAAACACTGCAAATTATCTTCAAAAGTGTAAAAATAGGTTTAGAGATGTCAAATCATAAAAAGGATTGCGCCATTGTGATTAGAATGTTGAATTACCTTAAGAGAGATGATATTGATTTTTCACTCGC